>NC_037671.1:53494052-54141108 GCF_003255815.1 Theropithecus gelada
AAGCTTCTTAGATTTTATATTTTTCATTTTTGAATGTGGAATACAAATCCCTACATACAGATTTTTAGTGAAAATAAAATGAGATAAAGAAAGCAAAGTGTCAGATAATATAGCAAGTGGTTAATAAATGCTGGTTCTCTTACTTATCCATTATCCCCCAGCTGGAGTAGAACTGATTATACTTTAGGACGCTTCTGCTTTAAGCAGACAAGTAGAGAGATGTTAAACTATGAATACTTCATTCACAGACTATAGCATATGCAAGCAAGAAAAGTCATTTTCCAACTAGTAATGAAGGCTTGCCATTTTGGTAAGAATGAGTATACAGGAAGCGAATGCATTAATGTAGTTTTTATACAGCTTCACATAACATTCTTTGGTGGCTACTGATGATCTCTTTCTTTTCAACATTTAAGTTTTGATTTTAATTCTTTTTGAAACTTCTTATTGGGCAAGGATATGTTCATTAGAAACTTCTTTAAGTGCTGAGCCTGAGAGCAGGTCACTTCCACTTGATATCAGATCAGTTCATGTGAGCCATCGCTTCAAGCCAACACAGAAAGCAGTGTTAAGGAGACTCACAAATACTTTATTTTAAAATTCTTTTTTATCATTTATCTTGAAAGATGAAAGAAGTTAAAAACAAAAAAAATAAGAAACTAAGAAAACAACCCAAACAAACACTGAGCAAGAAACATAATGTTTTTATTTTCCCAAGGGTTGTTTTCTACAGAGAGATGTGCTTCATGAAGCTGTAAGCACCTTTTGTGGTGTGGTTCAGATTAAGACTTGTATCTGAATTCACAATTCCCAGTGCTCTTCTCAGAGTTGTCAGTGGTACATACCTGACTATTTGTGTGAGACTTATTGAAACATTCCAGGCATGAGAAATGATGCACCACTGCCTTGGTCCTGAAAGTTGCCGACACTGTTCTCTGGTGCTGCAGCTCTCACTGCCCTTTCAGACACGAGATCCCAAATGTGTGTAACCATGACCTATCTTAAAAGACTTGGGGAAAAAATGATTTTTTTTTTTAAAAAGGAGACAATAGCAACATAGAATTATCTAGAAACAAGTGATAAACAGAGGTAAAATCTAGGAGTAAAGCTATGAAATTTTTGATGGCTATAAGAAGAGCTGCAAATGAAAACTTCGTCTGCTCAAAATTTCATTGATGATGTACTGCTAACAAACTGTTTTCCCCGCCGATATTGTGGCCTTGTCATGTGTAGCCGAGCCAAGCAATGGATGGTGGTCAGATGTTTTAGCAGCATGCTGAATTAGGGGAGTTAGTAAACTCTAATCACACACTAATTCAAGTTTTTAAAAGAGCACATTTTAACAACACTTAATAGGTTATTATTAATTTGCCTTTAACCATATGTAAAAATTAAAACCTATGAAATTGAACTGTTAGCAAAAATTATTAAAGAATTCCAGTTTTATTTTCTTTTTTTTTTTTGAGATGGAATCTCGCTCTCCCGCCCAGGCTGGAATGCAGTGGCACGATCTCAGCTCATTGCAACTCCCACCTCCCCAGTTCAAGTGATTCTCTTGCCTCAGCCTCCCAAGTAGCTGGAACTACAGAAGCGTGCCACCACACCCGGCTACTTTTTTGTATTTTTAGTAGAGATGGGGTTTCACTGTGTTAGCCAGGATGGTCTCGATCTCTTGACCTCATGATCTGTAAAGAATTCCAGTTTTAAAAAATCAGATAATTTGTCTGGAGAGCCTTAGCAATCCCCTACTGGGCCATGGATAACACTCAGTAATGTTGACCATGACAATATTAATATGGAATGAGTGTATTAGCCATGGTTTGCATAACAAGATTGCTTAATGTGTCAATGTTTTATTTAAATACAGTGTGTACATATTTCAAGCCCACAGACTTCACCACAGCAATACTTCTACAACAGGAAAGAGCAAGGGATACTCTAATTAACATACAACTTGTTTACACTTCTTTTGTGAAAGCTAATCATTTTTCTTAATTTAAGGTAGATATTCTCTCTATAAATTCACAAGCCAGTTGGGAAAAAAACATGAAAATCTTAAAAAATATCCTGCAATATACATTGTCAAAATGGTTAGTATGAAGTACACTATAGACATTTGTGAAGAAATGATAGCTAGGTAAATTAATATCTTTGAAAAAAGGTACATAAGGAATAGTGCAGGAGGTTTAAGAAACATATTGAAAAAGAGGAGAGGTTGGAAAATGAGGGCAGTGTAGGGTCAGAGGAAGGACAAAAGAGTGGAAAATTTTCTCATTGGATGCTTCCGAGAAGCTAAAAGTAATGAGGAAAGCCCATTCTGAGATTAAGTGGCAAGGAGTGAGAACTGGGGGTGAGGAAAAGGGAGGAAAAAAAATCCAGATTGCTGGAATTTAAGAACAGAAGAGATGGTCAGATTACTGCAGACAACAATATTTGTTAGAGAAGTGTGGCACTGTAAGATGAGGAAAAGAATGTCATATATTATTAAATCTTTCTTGATGGTTCCCTTTCACATTGAACTCAACTTTCTGTAAATTCTTTTCCACTTAATGAAGCAGTGCTTTATTATTTTAGAAAAATACTTCCCAGCTTGCCTGATCAAAGATTCACTGGGCACTTAATAAAAATATAAGTCCACAAGCTACACCTCAATGTATATTAGAAACTCCAGTGACAGGATCTGAAAATACATACTTTTTATAAAAGAAACCCAGGTCATTCTTACAAATGGGCAAGTCTGGGAGACACTTGGTTAACACATAAAGTTTTAAGGGAGAAAGAATAACTTTCCTCTACTCTTCTGAGTTCTTGGCTGGGATTCCTCTAACAACAACAACAAGATGAAAAAGAGAAAGAAGTATATTAACATGTTACTTCACATATACATGAGAGAAAACTCAGAAAGAGTAATTATCAAAGATGAGGCCTAGAACTTCGGCCTATGTAGCATCTCCAACTAAAACAAAGAAAGAACAGGGCGGGGAGGTGACATGGAAAAGCAAGGTAAACAAAGGCTTATTATGCAGGCTTAAGTCCATGCCCTCTTCACTAATAAGAGTTTTGTGATTCAGACATCCTTGTCTTTCTGGTACTTAGAAGGAGACACCCCTACAAATAGAAATGTTTGTTATGCATGTAAATTTCCCTTACAGAACAGTAACTTCTACCCTGTTTTCGGAACTTTTCTTGTGTTTGCTATTTCTTAAAATAATCAGCTCAAAATAATTCTTATTCCAACAAGGCGTATTTTGGAGTGGCATATTCTGCTTTTCTACAAAGTTGTATCATAAAGTTACCTATTCTGCTAATTAATTTACATTTTGCTTAGCCAAGAATTGTGTATTCCTTGTATACATAGATTGTCCCTTATATTTATTTTGTATTCCATAGAACAATGATAATGTCATGTTGAAGTGGAAGTGAGGGGAAAAAAAACTATGTTAATTAGCTAAGTTTTATCTCTTAGAAGCCTATATTATTAATCACACCACTCCATGATGGAGATTTGTGAGCATATCTATAGCATTGTTTCCTTATAAACTCTGTGTCATAAGGACTATGTGGCTTTCTGGTAGTTAGACATATTCTGCATGAAAAGCTTTATGTGAATTATGTGGAAGGATTCTAAAAATAAACCAGAGGAGGAGCCCTCTCAAAGTCAGGAGCTGAAATAATTTTGCCAACGAATCAGTCCCTGAGTGTTTTGGGGAGAAAAAAAGGGTAAGTTTGGAAGTATGGTTTTTCATATTATTCAGGTGCATTGTTTATATTGACCAAAATATATCGGGCAATTATTTAATTGTGCATAAACCTTCTTCTGGTATTTTTGTCTATTTGTTCAGGTAGGGGTGAGCATTATTATTATTAGCACCTCTTATCCTGGAGCAAATTTTCAATTCCCTGTGAATGCTCAGTTTTTATTAACTCAGCATGTGTTTTCTTAGCAACTGTTATGTTCCAGGCATTTTTCTAAGCACTAGGGATAGAGCCAAGAATAAAATAGACAAAATACTTGCTCTTAGGGAACTCACATTCTAGGAGGAAAGACAGATAGTCTAAAAAATGAATATCTAAATTAGCATATGTCAGTGCACAGAAGTAACAAAATTAGGGTAAAAGGGGTTGTTATAGATGAGGCAGTCAGGGAAGACTTCTGCAAGCAGACACCTGAGTGAGTGGAGCTGGTGAGCCCTGAGGAACCCTGGGTAAAGAACATCGGGCCAAATCAATAGAAGTACAAATATCTTGGGCTGAGAGTGTGCGAGGATTGGAGTGGAGTGAGCAATGTGGGGGCAGGAAGGGGATGGTGCCAGGAAGGCAATGCAGTGGGAAGGCAATACTAAAGATTTTAAAATAATAGATGATATTTATATGGCAATTGCTATATTCCAGGTACTGTCTGAAGAATCTTATAGATGTTAACTTATTTAATACTTGCAATAACTCTATGAGTGTGTGCTACTATTATTCCTATTTAAAAAAATGAGGTAACAGAGAGAAGTTCATTCACTTGCTTGAGGTTCTCCATAGATACATCAAGTGTTCCAATTTGAACCCACTGCTGCACTGTTACCTATTCTACTGGTCTTTGAATGAATTTTATTTGGTTTATCCTCCTTTCTACACCCCACACTTTGCTTATAGAAGGGAAATAGGTATGATGGACATAAAGGAATAAGACTGTAGATATTGTTTACGGAATCTCCATCCCCCTTCTCAACCTTTACCCTTGCTGGGAAAGATTGAGAAGATCAAGGAAATTGGATTTTTGTGATGTGTCCCAAGATCAAGTTTCAGGCAGTAAAAATGTTTTGTTGTTGTTGTTATTGTTCATTTTCCTTGTGAATCTCCCCACTTATTTTCCATTTGATTATTGATCTAGGGTCCATGACCTAGGTGCTCTATATACCAAATTTATGTATTGATTTAGCCTGAAAGACACCTAGTTTCAGCACATCATTTGTAAGAGGGGGTTATTGTGGTCAAGCAGACATGTGAGCTTCACCTACGGCCATTCCTTTGATCCCTTTGAGGATGATCTATGCTCCCTTGACAGTCTGGGCCTTTCAGTACAGATGATAGCAGTTACAGATGCACATACAGACAGCTGCAAGGACCGTATCTCTTATCCCATGAGGTTCCCACTGTTTATATTTTCAAGAAGAAAATAGAATGTATTGTAGATATTTGTGTGTTTATATGTATTTTTTATTGATTCAAATATTATTTAGAGAGAATCTTGAGTGCTTCGTGCTGTCTCTGAAGGTAACCAGAATCCACTCATTGGAATGAAAATATGAGAATATTACTGAGGGCAGGGAATTAGAAAGCATGGGTTTGGAAGATAGAGGTGGTGACAAAGATCATGCATTCTTCTATGACACATAAAACCAAGGAGGCAGAGGAAAGAATTTGAAAGTGAATCATGACAAAAAGAAATGTCTGAGAATAGAAGAAAGAATAAGAGAGGAACATTTCTCTGCTTCTTAGTATCATGTAGTGGAAAGAAAAGTGGAATGGGAATTAGGAGATTTGGCTTCTAGTTCCAATACGTTTCTTGGCCACTGGATGACCTTAGACAAACCACGTAGGTGTGTGGGCTCAATATAGCTGTCACTATAGGCAAATTACTTCACCTCTCTGTGTCTTAGTTTTCTCATCTGTTAAAATGTCCATAATAATAGTATCTAACTCATGGGATTGTTGCAAAATTAACCAGTGAATGCAAGTAAAGCCTTCATGTAGAGTCTGACACATAGTAAACACTCAAAAATGTCAGTAGTTGTTATTATTAATTTCTTAAAGCCTGAATTTCTCATATAAAGGGAAGAACATCTAATTTTATAAATACATAGTCTTTGCATTATTTTTCAAACTCTGAAGAACCTCTTCATTTGAAGAATTTGCTTTTCTTTCCTGCTCCCAGATGCTGGTTAAGAAAAGAATGAGTACTCATCACCTAGAGAAAAAAGCCGAAGCTTCCTAGCCATGCATTTAAAAGCCTTTGAAATCCTGACCTACTTACATTTCCAGACCTTATTTCCAGTCACTTCTGTTCACACAGCCTACTCATGGGGAAACTGGAGCTGCGTGCCCTTTCTTATGTGTGCCGTGAGATAGCCTAACACTTTCACTTGACTCTGACTACCCTCTGCCTTCACCTCAAGTCAGCATCTCAAAGTAGGGTTTAACCATCATTCAAGACTCAACTCCATACCAACTTTTTTTGGAAAACATTTATCACTCTCTTACGTGCTCTTGTCCTTCTTAAAACTTTTCTAGTACTCGTTTGTGTATCTTTTATAAAAACTGACTGTTTCCCATTGTGTATTACAGTCAAGCTTATGTTATAACCTTCTGTGGTATATTAAAGATAGCCACAAACTGCCAATATTCTTCCCATTCAGAGGTGAGGTTTGTGTTCCTTCTCTATAAAACAAGATGGGCTCAGTGACTGCTTGACCCACAGAACATGTGGGAAATGATCCATAATCCCATGTTAGCTTTGAGATCCAGCCTTAAGAAACACGTGGCTTCCATTTCACATCTCTTGAACATTTTCTCTAGGGAAAGGCAGACACCATATAAAATGTCTTATTCTGTGGCTACCATGCTGAAGGGGACTTATAGGCAATCTTGTTGACAGTCCTCACTGACTCCCTGACTTCCAGCCACCCCTATGTAAACATGCCAGCCCATTCACCAACTGAGTACCACGCCAGCCCATCCACGTGCTGAATACCATGCCAGCCGATCACCTGCTAAATACCACGCTAGCCCATCCACCTGCTGATTTTCACTTAATATCTCTCTCAATACCAGGCATAAATAGAATCGCCTGACTGAGACCTATCTGAATTAATGGCTAAAAAGATTTCAGCCATAACTAAATGGTTGTTGTTTTAAGCCAGTTGTGTCTCCCAAAATTCATATGTTGTGTCTCCCAAAATTCATATACTGAAACTTAATTGCCAATGTGACAATGTTAAGAGGAGTGGCCTTTAAGAGATGATTAAGTCATGAAGACAGAGGTCTCATGGATGGGATTAGGGCCCTTATAAAAGGGCTTAAGGGAGTGGGTTTACTCTCTTATGCTCCTCTTCCATGTGAGTAAACATTGTTTGTACCCCTATTTTTGCCCCTCCATTCCTTCTACCATGTGAGTAGACATAGATGGTGTCATCTATGAGGAAGAGACCTTCACTAGACACTGAACTTGTTGGTATCTTGATCTGGGACTTCCCAGCTTCCAGAATTGTGAGAAATAAATTTGTTTCTTTTTTAATCAATTGTCTCGTCTCAGGTATTTTGTTATAGCAGCACAGATAGACTAAGACAAGGTGGTTTGTTATGCTGCCATAGATTGTTCTGGGTTCTGAATTCTTTAATATCAGAAATTCTATGGTATTCATCTTTTATTTCTTGACAGCAGCCACCAGTAGGCCCAGGCATTTGCACAAGGGTGGGTTCTTTTCTAGAAGTGTCCCCAGACATTCAAATGTGTTTCTGAATCAGAGATTTTCATCCTTTACTGCACATTACGAACAAGGAGATTGTTCAGTCCTGGCATACGTCCCCAATCACATGTGACATACGTTATAGTTATTCGTTTATAAAAAGGAAGAGCATGGTAAAATGAAAAAGCAAATACTTCTTTAATTTATGTTTAAGAGATAGGCAAATGGATGAATTAAAACATTTCTATTTGATTTTATTAAGGTATGAGTGTTTCTTTTAAATTAGAAATTACTGAAAAATCTTGTTTTTCTCGGAGCTGTGGCTTTCCTCATTACAGGGGATAATGGGAACTGCATTTAAATCTAATAGATGTAAATTCATCATTGGTCGACATTTATGGACTACCAGTTATGCATTTTACCTGATTCTGAGTGGAGATAGAGGCTAGAAAAAAATATATATAAAATACTGATCCTGTCCTCAAGGGGTTTATGTCTTGTCAATTATGTTGAGCAATAAAAAGAAAGGAGATAAGTAAGGATGTAATGATCAAAGATATAAATAATAAGCATAATTTGGCCAAGGGAAGGGGATGCCAGGCAAAAAGAAAAACATTTGTGAAACCATAGAGACAAAATAAGGTTAGGTGTTTCTTTGTTGGAGGGCAGCAGAGACCAGCCTGGAGTGGACATGCTGGGGAGAAGAGAGAAATAAAGTCAAACTGGTTGCATGGGAGAAAATTATGAGAGAGATTCCTTAAAATCCATCAAATCTTTTCCAAAAAAATACGATTCTATTATATTATGATATTGAGTAGCACATAAACCATTTGATCTCCAGATACTCAAGTAAAGGTAATATTTTGTAGAGGTAAACTAGCCGTACCTTAGCATCACTTTTAAAGTTCCTCTGCTGAGTCATTAACATGACCTCTTGCCCCAAGGAGGTGAGTCTCTCACACAGGTACCACCTCTGCCCATGACCGATGGGGGAAAGATGCAAAATGCAATTGTCCCATTGCATTTGGATATCAGTTGTCAGTCCAGCCTCTGCAAACATATATGAATTTGGTGCAAGGAAATAGCTTTTCTAATGATTTGGGACCCTGTACACCAGAATGATAACCTAGGAATATAGGACGGAGTAGGGGAAAATTACCCATGTGAAAATCTCCCAGCTGTTAAGGGGAAAATTGAGAAGCCTGTTCATCTTTAAATTCATACCCCCATTTTTCTATGGCTCTTTCTTTGACTAAGTAGCAATTAGTCTACATACATCAATTGTTCAACCACTGTTAAAAATTCTAGCATAAATCGATGATCATATCTGTAAATATACTTATGTATACAGTACTTGGTTGTGTTTATGTGTGTTAATGACTTCATATTTGCTAAAGATAGAACAATGAGCAAAACAGACAGGGGTTCTGCCCTTCTGTGGTGCTTGAAGTCTATTGAGGAATAAGTCATTTAGCAATGAGTTATTTAATTATACATTTAATTAGTGCATTAAAGAAGTATGGAGTATTAACAAGATTTGCCAAAATGAAGAGAACATCCTGGCCACAACAACTCAACAATCCTACTTCATATGGGAACTCGTTTATAATTATAAATAAATGAGTGTTCTGATTTCATACCTCAGTGCCAGGAACATGTTTATGAACTGGTCTCTGGAAGAAGGAACTGCTATAGGAAGCTGCAGATGCAGTTGCAGGTAACAGAAATACATAAGGCCTCCTCCTTTAAGGCCACCTGGGAAGTGGCCATGCCACATTCTTTAGGGACCAACCTCTGTATTGTAACAGATGAATGAGCCCTATTCCTAGATCGCTACACTTATCAAGGAGGAAAGAGAGCTAATATGTTTTCAATAAACTCCTGACAACAAGGTTTAAATCCAAAATGTGTTTCTGGTCAAATAAGTTAATTTAAAAATTCAATTAACAAAAATCTACTGTTCTCTTAACATCATAGCTGATGTTTGACTGAATCACTTTAAGATATTCGTCCTCTGGAGAATAAGGATGGTGACTGAATAATTCCAGGATTAAGGAAAGATAATTTTTTTTCTCTTAATTAAAATATAGTCATCTAGTTTTTAAGAGCCATAT
The DNA here is from genome assembly GCF_003255815.1 of Theropithecus gelada. NCBI lineage: Eukaryota > Metazoa > Chordata > Mammalia > Primates > Cercopithecidae > Theropithecus > Theropithecus gelada. The sequence goes on from NC_037671.1 coordinate 53,503,624, forward strand.
TTCACATAAAGAAGTTGAAGAGTTTTCAATTATAGTTATTTATCTATAAGATTAATACCCAGTTGGCATTAGGATATCTGCTAAAATGACCAGGAAGGATTAAGTTCTGGTTTTGAACATTACCTATGAATATTATCACTAAAAACACTAAAGTATTGTCCCTTCCTTCATAGCAAAGTGTCATCTCTTCAGAGACAACAGGGCCATTTGATGAAGGTTCTTGCTAAAGTAAATTTTATCTGACTTAACCTAAGGGTTAGTTGAAAGACTTAGTATTACAAACCACATATGTGTTTTTAAAGGTTTGGGAATAATTTATAGGTAGAGGAAAATGCAAATCCTAAAAGTAAATATTAAAATTGGCTGCTGCCCGTCCCTCCCCCGCCCCAAGGCACAACTCTTATAACTTGGATCATATTAACCATAATTTGGAAACAAAATTAACATTTGAATTGTTTTTGTTCTCTTCAGCACCATTTCTCCCCTTTGCATTCCCTCATCCCTACCTTGGACCCCATTTCCTTAAGCACTGAAAAGGAGAACTTCTCTTTTCCCACTACATTAGTTTCTGTGGTTGCCATAACAAATTACCAAGAAATGGGTGGATGGAAACAACAGAAATGTATTCTCTCATAATTCTGGAAGTCAGAAGTCTGAAATCAAGGTGTCAGCAGTGCTATAGTCCCCTTGGAGGCTGTAGGAGAGAGTACTTCCTTGCCTCTTCCAGTCTCCTGTGGTTGCTGGCATTCCTTGACTTAAGGTTGCATCCTTCCAGTCTGTATTTTCATCATCACGTTGCTTTCCACCCCCTGTGTCTTTTCCTCTTCCCTCTCATGATGATGCTTGTAATGACATGTAAGACCTAAAGATAATTCAAGTTGATCACCTCTTTCAAGATCCTTAATTTAGTCACATCATAAAAATCCTCCAAATAAGGTAACACGCACAGGTTCCAGGGACTTGATGTGGGTATCTTCTGGAGGGGGAGCAATTTTTGCCTATGACACCCACCATTAGGAAGTGACACTCTTTCATGTGAGTAAGGCTGTATTTCCTATATGAATGTATGCTTCTGGATGGCAGGGAGTAATACCTTTTTGAATCCTTCACAGTACCTTGCATAGACTGAGGACATAACGGAGGCTTTATTAAATCTTAGCAAATGGTAGAAAATATATAAAAGAACCTTAGATAACATATAGAAAAAATGAACTTCTTGGCGAAAAAATGTTATGTATGACCACAAGTTCAAGAACAAGTTGCCAGAATTGACCATTTAACCTACTGCATCTTCACTAACCATACTAAAAATGATTTTTGGGGACTGTAAAACCCACCTTCAGTTAAGTTATCCTCACTTCAGTCATGTTGCCTTTCCAAGTTCTCCAGCTGCTGCTCCTCATTCTCTTCCTCTCAAAGATAACTTGTACTTTGGGCTTGTCACTATTATATCCCCCACCGATGAAATTTACCTAACCTGATGCTTAGATGCTTAGATCTCAACTAGCTGATGCAATAGCTAATCTTTCAGAACATCTCGTTGATCAGCTAGCCAACATCAGTAATAAGAGCTTCCAAGTAAGATGCTTTTTAATTGCAGCCATCTTGGAGTAATGGTGCCCTTCTGTTGAAATGGGAGCTGAAAAGCTCGTGGCACTGGAAGGTTTTCTATGGATTTCCTAAAATCATATCTAATAAGTGGAAGAACTGGGGCATGGGTTTTTGGTGTTAAATCTCATTCTTTGTCCATTTTACAACAACCACTTCTGATCACCAGCTCAGAAGGTGCTCTTAGTCATGTCCCAAACCTGACTGGGTTTACCTCCAGGCTAGAAGATAGCCCTGCTCCCAAATGTGGTCCTATTTAACTTTTAACTTTTTGTAACTCAAATCTATTTTTTTCATTTCTATTTATTTATTTTTTGAGATGGAGTTTTGTTCTTGTTGCCAAGGCTGGAGTGCAGTGGCACAATCTCCGCTGACTGCAACCTCCGCCTCCTGGGTTCAAGTGATTCTCCTGCCTCAGCCTCCTGAGTAGCTGGGATTATAGGCATGTGCCACCATTCCTGGCTAATTTTGTATTTTTAGTAGAGACAAGGGTTCCCCATGTTGGTCAGGCTGGTCTCGAACTCCCGACCTCAGGTGATCCACCTGCCTCAGCCTCCCAAAGTGCTGGATTACAGGCATGAGCCACCATGACCAGCTATTTCCTCATTTCTTTAGTGAATTTTTAAATTTTGAATTGGGCAGGACTCCATTTTTTTCCTTTGGCTTCCCAAAGATAGAGTGATAGGAATTGAGCTGGCCTCCTACGCCAGTGGTAAGGACCTTTATTACCACACCCACTTTTGAATCCTGGAATTTACTAGCACAAAAAGGAAGCTTTCCAAAGTCCATTTTATGCCATTTCCCTCTTTTCAGTCATATAACTTTAAAAATGCCCCAACCAACTTATTTATTTATTTTTTTTACAAAAAGTAGTAGAAAATTCCCTTCTGGACTTATTTTCCATGTGCTGAGTTTAAGCCTGGAGCACATTTTTACTGCTGGAAATAGGGGGTTATAATGAAAATGCTGACACAACCTCAACCATAGAGGTGCTAGCAGGCATTGCTGTAATAAATAAGGTCGGAAATATTTTACACTTCAAGGCAATTACATGTTCAGCCATCTTCAGGATAGCTGGCCCATGAAGGGTAGGGATTAGGTTTCTGTGACAAGTGTAAAAGACCCATGACTCATGAATGCCGGGAGGTACGAATGAATTACAAGAGCTGAGTGAAAGCCGCATAATCACCTATCATAGGTAAAACATATTCTGTTTATTTGCAGGAGAGAGAGATGGCAACATCCGGCCAAGGCACTTCTGCTAGTTTGGGATTTGACCAACAAGGCTGGAGGTGCTGAGTGTTGGGCAATGCTCTCTGTGAACTGCCTTATGCGCATAGAAGCTGATTTTTATTCTTGACCTTTTCTTCATATAAATATGTTTTCAGTGGACAGTAAAGTGATGACTTCTGTTTCCTGAAGGATGAGAGTGTCTGTGCATCCACATACAGTAATGCAGACAGAGGGGCACTGGAGATAGTGACGGAGAAATCACTAACTCAGTTCTGCTCAGTCTGTGTGTTCATTGGCATGTCCTGTCTTGTCTTTTGATTGCTACATTCATTCTCTCCTTTGTAGCTGGGGAAAACAGCAGTGGCTGTTCAGGTGCCTTCTCCCAGGGGCTATTCACCTGTAGGTATGGGAAGTTTGCTTTTACTTTGCTTCCCCCCCAAGTGTCTAGAACAAACTTGGTATGGTAATGAATTAGGTTGTATGAGTTACAGATTCCCCTGTGTATGTTTGACAATCGGTAACAGTCTCTAATTTCTGAAACATAGTACTTAAACAGTATTTTATTCTTTCTACTTCTCGACTGTATTCTCCATTCCTTCTACTTCTTAACTGAATTCTCCTTTCCTTTAGACTGTAAATTTCATGCCAATAGAAACTGCATCTGTCTTATTTGGAGTTGTACTTCCAAAGCCTAGCATGCTATCTGGCACATGGCTGAAACTCTGTAAATAAATTAAAGAGTGACCTTACGGGTTAAAACATCTTATACGTCCATTCATTTCAAAAACAATATTGTGCCTGATCCTATGTGCAGGAATTGCTTTAGTCATTTCAATACAAATGAGTGACATTCTCTACCTTAGACGAGCTTTCATTATAGTAGAGAGCTTAACTGAGTGAATAATTACAATATAGTCTGACAAAGGATGTAAACAGTGGCATGAACCAGACAGAATGTTGGCAAAGGTGAGGAGTGATCAGTTCAGTATATATCACTTATTAACTATAGATGCTTATAATATTTAGCCTTGTAGTATTAGTTATCAGTTCATTAGTTATCAGTTCAGTTATCAGATGCATCCTATCACCCCCATCAATCATCAGTCGTATCTTCTACATCTTCATTCCTTCTGCAACACCCTAGCTTAGAGGATATCTAGATAAGTTACTGAAGAGGACATTATGATGAAGGCAGACATGTGTTTTAGTCCATCTGGGCTACTCTAATGGAATGCTGTAGACTGGGTGGCTTATACACAATTTATTATTTACACTTTTGGAGGCTGGGTTATTCAAGATCAAGGTGCTGGCAGATTTGGTGTCTGATGAGGGCTTGCTTTCTGGTTCACAGTCAGTTGTCTTTTGGCTGGGCTCTCATGTGGAAGAAGGGGCAAGGTTGCTCTCTGCAGCCTCTTTTCGAAGGACACCAATCCCATTTGTGAAAGCACTATCTGCATGACCTAATTACCTACCAAAAACCTCGCTTCCTACTACCATCACATTGGGGGTTAAGATTTCAACACATAAATTTTAGGTGGCTGAGGAACAAACGTTGACTCTATAGCAATGGGGAATATAACTTAAAGTTAGATTACTTGGAAATAAATACCTGTCTGACTCCTTACTGACTTGTGACCTTTAGTTCACTGTTAAACCTTCCCTAAACCTTCTGAACATGAGTTTTCTAGTCTATAAAATGATGATATTTATCTCACAGTTCTATTTTGGGAATTAGACAAATAGCAATTAAATGAATTCTATGATCTCAGTAAATATTTTTGTTTATTTTTTGGTTTTGTTTTGCATCTAAATAAATATCAGTTTGTTCATCATGAGATAAATTACATGTTGAATTAGAAATATAGATGATTGGAAATTGTGAAGCTGACATTTCCCTTGAAATGGCTTGGTATTTAATAGCACTTAAGAGTTTGGTGGTCCTAAGTTTAGGATGAATTATGTGATAGAATAGAATTTGTTCAGATCACTATTTGCAGACTTATTTGGATAAGTATCTTCATATCACTGTGCCTAAACTTATTCACCTGTAATTCATTCATCAAAAATTTCCATTCAAGTTATAATTTGAAAATCCACTAATGAAGATGGTAATAGTGGGAATAAGCACCACCACTTCTCACTGTACTTTCTTCACTTTTTTTTTTCTTAACTTGTAGGAAACTATAGACAATGCCAAGTCAGAGAAGAGAAACGTTTCATTAACTAAATTCTTTGAAGTTTCAGATAGAGTTTCAGCTGTAGTTTCCATACTCCTGGTGGAAGAACAAGTGGGAACTGTGCATTTCGTGTGTGTGTGTGTGTGTGTGTGTGTGTGTGTGTGATGCATAACTACCAATAGCCAGAAGACATAGGGAAAATCAGAAGGCCCTGTGTCATTAACAACAAACATTTTACTCCGATTATCACTTTGGGTCACACAGCTTCTGGGACTTCTTCCTTCTGAGTCATGAAGGTTGAAGTGAAACCAACTGATCCCTGAGAGCCATTTTGTGTTCAAACTTGTTCACTCTGGAAAATAATAAAAGAAAGCCTAGGGACCACAAATTTGTATTTATTATATTTTAGACTTTAACATGAATAAGCGCAATCTTCTACTTGAACTATTATTTGATTAAATAATTGACAGGTAGTTGCTTTGACACACACATGTCCTGAAATGTTCTATTTTTGATAACAGAGAACCTAGTGAATTAAATTATCTTAAACCCATCCTCCTGCTGTTGGAGGTATGAGTAGATACCTTTATAAATGCTGTATTTAATTTTTGCTTAATAAAATTGTGAAAGTGAGCCACAGTATTTCAGAGTTCCTCTTTAAATATTTGCAAGGCTGTATTAAGTAATGTAATAAAGTACATGTATTGTAGTATGTGTATACATTTTTCATTCCCAGACAAAGCCATGATTATTAAAGAGGTTTAAAATAACATGCACTAATTTATTATCACCGGTTATAAAGACTTTGGAAGGGTGCACTGAACATTATGTTAGCATTGATGTGTCAATCTTTTAGTTGAAGGATGGCACGTCTGAATCCCAGAACAGCCTTAATTAACAGAAAATAATTAGCATCATTTCCCCAGCAGAGAATATGAAGCTTTTTTTTTTCCAACAGAATCCATTGATTGATAATTAAGGAGGAGTTAGTTGTAATAAAACTCCCAGTATTGCAATTTCTAATTGGCCTTTCAGGACATTTTACAGTTACAGTTACTTTGTTCCAGGCGTTTTCTGCCTTTTGAAGAGTTTTAATAAGAATCTTTCCTCTCCACAGCCAAGGCTCTGCAGGTGATGAAGGAAGAGGAGGTGGCAGCGCATGGGAGCGCATTAATATCAGGTGGGCAGAACAGCGGCTGGAGAGCTTTTCATTTCCTTTTAAGTTTTTGTGGTCACCATATTTTGTTCCTTCAGGGCTAAACTTGTTCGTGGAACAAGTAGGACCTGCCTGAGGGTCTCTCTCTGCAGGAAGCATTCTGCAATCTGGGGGCACTTTCTGTTGTAGAAGGCCCTTTAATAACTTTTCATTAAGGGACTTTTTTTTTTTTTTTTTTTAAGTAGAGTCTTGGCTTCCTCTATAGGATGTACAAATCCCTGGTCATCCCTATAAGAATGTAAGAATGTGCTTCTTTTCTTGAAGACCTAGGTTCCCGCCACTTTCAACACTTCCTTTCTGTCTTAATTTCTAACTTTCTCTGGTCTGCTCTTTTGTGTGTAAGGCACAAAGAGGAACGTATTTTATATGCATATTGTAGAAAAATTGAGTAACAGTAAACTGAAGAAGAAAGTAAAAATACATTCTACTGATTATACTAATTGATATTTTATATACCTATTAAGATTTTGGTGTATTTCCTTCTGGTCACATTTTCTATGTATTTTTTACATAATTGAGTTCAAATTTTTAATGAAACATGAATTTCTAGAAATTTTGTTTCACTATTCTTTAAAGCTAAAAAATTGTACCAATTTTTTGACTTAAATGAAGTAGCTATTTGCTGTTTTGATTTGTTCTTCGATGACCCATTTGGTTGAGTATAAGAATTCTATTATTCTTACCAACAAGATGTTTATAGTTGATGGGTTTTGTTTACAATATGAGAATGAAGTTACCCTTCCATTTTTTATAAATATAGTTTTTAATTTAGAAAGATAAACTAGGTCCAGACTTGTTAACAGAGTGAAACTCCCTGTTTCAAAAAATAAAAAAGATAAGTTAGGCAGATGAGATCAACTAAATAACTGAATTATAGGAAAAAACTGTATAAGCCATGGGTCATTGTATTGATTTTTGAAAAGATCACAATCCTCCCATAGAGAGTAGCTCAAAAGAAAGAAAAAACAAAATTTAGGCTTTTGATGGTCTGTTTGAAGATATACCTATTCATAAAGGTTCCCATAGATTACAACAGATGTTCAAATTAAAGGAAACAAGAGAATAGGAATTTTAAAATCAGAAGAAAAATGCACAAAATAGACAAATGTAATAAATATATTCACTCAATACATGTTATTAAGATTGCATTGCCTTCTATCAACAAATATTAACAACTTTGAGGAAATATTAAATAAAAATAAAGTGGAAAATTTCTATATAATGGGACACATGAGTACAGTAGATGCTTAATATATTTAAGTTATGTAAGAAAATATAGTTTAACAGAACATTGATTAGAATACATTTGATACATAAAATATCGCAAAAATTTAAATGTCTACTAAATTAAAAATGCACATGTATTGTTTGAATCACAACCAACTACCTATCTCCATTTTTCTCATGTGGATATGAGGTCTCCCTCTTTCCCAACATGAACAAAGAGCCGATTACATCCCTGGAAATATGCACAAGGAACAGGAGGCCGTGGTTTGATTTGGGTCAATATTTATTGGAGGATGTTAGTGGTTGCCCTCCAGGGCCATAGAGATATCTCAGTAATCTCCTTCTATAATGCTAGCTCTGAGCAACATAGCTTTCTGCTGAATCTACAGGATGAATTAATCACAAAATGTATTCCTATGTAATTGAATGAATTTGCTGACCATCACTATATATAAACTAATCACATTTTAGAGAGGACATCTAACCCCAAATATCAGATAATTGTAGATTCATTTCTATTGACCTATATTTTTGGGTCTTAGTTAACTTCCTAGTTTAGTTATTTAGAATTAAAAAAACTAAAGCCTGAGTATTAGTTTCACCATTAAATCAGTAAGAAGTAAAAAACTTAAAGTAGAAAAAAAATAAAGTTTTTATTTTAACATTAGTGTATATGACAATTTATTTTAAGGTATTTAAAAAAATTATTCAGTATGTGAATACAGACATACACACACACACACACACACACACACACACACACACCACATTGCAGAACACTATTCAGTCTCCCAAGATGTGAGTGTAAGCCAACCCGAGGAGAGTTGGCCTGTTAGAGCACACAATTCTCAGATCAAAACTGGATATTTCCATATCGTAACCTCTTTCTGTTAGTGAGTGCTAGATCCTACTATTTTGAGTTCTGAATGATCTACAGTATGTGTTGTTTAGTTTTCTGTGGCATCTGCGTTTTTACTAGTTTGTTTCAGTTATGTCAAATATTTTGAACCCATAAGGGCTGACAAAATTTGGGATGTGACAGTCCTGGACTTGCCATATATATATATGTTAGGGTTGGATTCTACAGTATTAGGAAACAAAAATTATAGTTGTTTAAACAAGACAGAGTTTTATTTTCTCTCACATAAAATTCGGGAGGTGTTCAGTTCAAAGGTGATGTGTTGCTCTGTTTTACAAAGTCCGTATAGCACTAGATTTCATTTATCTCACTACTTTGTTGTCTGTGAGTTGTGGTATCTATCCTCATGACCCAAGATGATGTTGTCTCATTCTAGGCAGCACGACGGTGAAATGCATGAAGAACAAGGGTCAAACAGTGCACACGAGATAGTAAATTCCCTGAACCTACCAAAGGATACCATTTATTTCTTCTTAGATGAAACTCAGTTCCACAGCTTTATCACGCTGCAAGGGAGCCTGGGAAATGTAACTGTTTAGGGAGCCTTGTGCCAAGAAAAAAGTCTAACATGATGGAAGAAAAGGCAGAGTGAGTAAGTAGGGTAATGAAAGGCTTCAAATAAACAAAAAAAGAACCTTGTGTTAGATTAATTTCCCTAGAAGCACACAAGTGGCCATGAGCATGTAATCACTATTGAGAGTGCTCTTGGAAGAAACAGGTGAGAGGTGAGTTGAACAGACAGAGAAAGGGAAGGAACTACAGAAGAATGTGGTTTTATTTCATCCTGATCACGAAGGGAGTTCTGGAGCAAGAATGGATTGCAACAATCTGTCCTGTGTCAGACAAGGAAAGAGACTTTTAGAATTGCAGTCATTCAATAGTCATGGACCACTGCTTATTTCTTGCTCTCTCTCTCATTCGTAACAAATTTATTGGCTTTTCCATACTTGATGATGCTGTAGAGGAGGAGAGGAAGGAATATTGGGAGACACCCCCTGTATGTGTGCTACAGGGGTGATTCTTTGTTCTATAGAATCATAGTGCCTGATATCAGAAATTTGTGATCACATACCTCAGTTATTTGATTATATAATGTAGACAAATAATCTATTTAGTATAGCACCTCTACACACCTAACTTAAATATGAACAAATGAACAACCTTCTATACAAGTTTTAAATACTGCTTCTGGCAAGAAGATTCTAAAATTACTAGGTGATCCCTTGTGGAAAATAAATATATCTGGGCATATGTAGTGTTTGGTATCTTTTCTTTTTCCTCCTCCTCTCCCTCTTCCTCCTCCTACCCCTTCTCCTCTTTTTTCTTTCCTTTGTGTTTGTTGCTTTGCCTCATCTTTGATGCCAACTTAAAAGGAAGAAATCAAATGAATTATAACTGTAAGATTGTTTTTCCCTCAAAACAAAATAAAAGAATAGTGCTCTTGTCCATAAGGCCATCAAAAACCAGTAGGATTGGTGCAATCAATCTATTACAAACCAATTTTATAGCTATATAATGAGATCTAATTGCTGCTTTATTAGTCTGGCTAATATTAAAAGTGTCAGTAATTGCTTTGCATTTAAGTTGGTTTTCCAATTTAAATTGCATGTCCAATACATTATCATTAACTTATGTACTGCTTTTATTTAATAGATTTTTCTCTTTCTGGTCTGCGTTTATAGAATTTTCCCTTTCTGACTAGTCGAAATTGGAAAAGGATAGAAATAGGATAAATGAGAATTTATATTATAAATGCTTGCATTTCTATGTTGCTATAATGTATCTTCAATACTAAAGAATTCATGTGATCTGAGATCTTTATCTGGCCATTACTCCAACTACATGCAAAAGAAAAGTTGAGCAAGTGAAACGTTTTGTCAGAGTATACAAAATGCTATTAATAATGGAAATAACTAGATTAGCCATTTCCAATTCATTTCATTCAACCATATTAATTAATAGGTCAATATAATGTCTAATGAAGTAACTCAGTGATTGGCTATTGGGGAAATCAAAGCGATTATTAGGAATCAAATAGATCATTTATACAACTATTTTAAACTGCTGTAGAAATATAGCCCATGTCTTGCATGCTAATGATGAGGTTCCATGATCATATCCTCTGGAAAAAAAAAATTTGTTTTCCAAAAGCAATGTTTACCTAATTATTTGTTAGTCCATTCTGCCTTGAGGTAAACTAAATCAGGTTTCTATGGAAATCAGTAGAAGCCAAGTGTTAATTATGGGAAACGTTCTGTATTTTATGGGTGATTTACTAAACCTGAATTTTCACATCAACGTGTAAAAAACCAATTTGTATTTCAAGTCAATCTCTGTATCTTTGAAACATATATGATGTTTTTTACATTTTTATAATAACTTTTAAAGGGATAACACTCTTGACAAAATTTTTATCCTACTTGGTACTTAAAATTTCAAAACTTCTTCATGCTTTATTCCGGTTCACTTTGTCAGTATAGCTACAGTGGCTAGACCATGAGCTCTGGAGTTGGACAACCCAGATCAACATATTGGATCCTCTTCCTACCTGTATGTCCTTGGCTAAGTTACTTCATTATTCTGTGCTTCAATTTCCTCATTTGTAAAATGAGGATACTAATAGAAACTGCTTCTTAGGATTGTTTTGAAGTTTGAATGAAATAAAAAGTAAGCACCCTCTTTATAAAAGAAGCTTTTATTAATATTACTATTTTCTTAAAACCAATGATAGCAAATTAAAAATTTATAAGATATTTAAATAATATTTCTACCAACACATGGCAGAGTAGTTCTGATCTAGCATTTGGTGACCATTATAGTTGTACCATGTATATTGCCAGGTACATAGGAAGACTTTTATGAATATTTCTTGAATGAATGAGTGTTCAGACCCTAGATAATGTTTGTTAAAAGAAGCCTGGCATGCATACTTTCAGATTACCCTGATGCAATAGGCTGTTCTAGTCAGAAGTCATCGTTGACATGTAATCTCATTTTAGTATCCCTCCCTTCTTAATAGATCACTAAGAATTTTTGACATGAGCAGAAATTGTTACTCTAATCTAGAAGTTACCAATTCATATATAATATAAAGAGGGCAGGTATAAGACCATAAGAAGGGAAGAGTACTAAGTTGAAGTAAAATAAATATGTGCCTTCTATAAAAAGAGCAGTTGCTATGTGGCTCTTACCAATTTTACTGTGAAGAAATTTGAGCACAATGTTGCCATGATTTCTTGTGATTCAAGAAAAGCTAGAAATCTGATGAAGTATTAAAATTTCCTCAGTTTTTATTATGTGGGCCAAAAACCAAAAAAATAAAAATGCACGAAGAACAAAACAGTCTCTTGTAAGATATCGGTTTACAGCTTCTGGCTAATTATTTCCACTCTCCTCTCCAATTCAATTCCCAAGCATCTGTCTGTGCAGTACCTGTTTCCTGCCCCACCATCCTCACTCATCATGCTCACTGCTTTCACCTCCAGAAGTTCTTACAGCTCCTTTTGCCTCCACATTGCAGCCTGAATGCCTTCTTACCACATTGACTCAGTCCTGCCATTTCCTTCTATAAAGCCTTGGGTGGCTGTCTATTTTTCTCAGGATGAAGACCAAAAGTTCAATATGTTCTACAAGGCCTGCTCACCTGGCCCAGCCCCTCACTCTGAACTCTAGACATGCTACTTCATTTTCAGCATATGGAGTGCCCCCTTTTTTCCTGTTTCATGTACTTCGCACATGCTAATTCTAAGAACTCCGCTTATTGCCTGTACTTGGTTAAATAATGTCCTCCCTCAAATTTACATTCATCCAGAAACTGTGAATGTGACCTTATTTGGAAACAAAGTCTTTGCAGATATAATGAAGTTAAAATGAGGTCTTACTGAGTTAGGATTAGGGTCCTAAATCCAATGACTGGTGTCTTTATAGGAAGAGGGATATATGGACACAAAGACACACACAGGTAGAATCTTGTGTGATGATAGAGGCAGAGATTAGAGTTATGTGCCACAAACTAAGGAACACCAAAGAGTGCCTGCTGCAACCACCTGAAGCTAGGAGAGAGGCATGGAACAGATTCTTTTCTCTAAGCCTTCAAAAGGAACCAGCCCTGCTAACATATTGATTTCAGAGTATTGGCTTTTAGAACCGTGAGATAATAAGTTTCTACAGTTTTAAGCCTCCAAATTGTGGCAAATTTTTATGGCAGCCACAGGAATCTCATACCCTCTCCCCATGTGTCCACATCCTTCACTTCTCTGCTCATTTCCTCAGAGGAGCCTTTTTAGATTTTCACTTAGATTATGTGTAGGTTTCATACAATCAGTGAAGCAAAATTGCACAGTGATGTGCAATATATTTATTTACTTATGTTTATCTGGGAGAATGTTTGATTACTATTTGTCTCAATGGTTATCAGGTTTTGAACTCCAAAGAGCAGGCAACAATCTTTCTTGTTTTGTCCACCTTTTATTCCCCTGACCATTAACTGAGATGAATGAATGAATAAAATGGATGGCTATGGATGATTTAAGAAGAATCAAAATGTATTAATAGTTAATTTCTCAGTTACAGTTTTTTAATTGTTGTGTATCTTTGAACAAGTCACTTCATCTCTCTGGGAATCTGTTTTCTCACTTATGAAGCAAGGCAAGTGGAATAGATTATTTCTGAGGCTTGGTTCAACTCTAACATTCCATGGGTCTGTGAGTCCTTCTCCTAAAAATTCTTCCTGAGACATTGGCCACATGGTTGGGCTCATACACCTGTGGAAAATAGGTCCGTTTCAAGAATATTTTATATAATTTTATAGTCACTATTAACATACCATTTACTGTGACTTGAATGTGATGAACAATAAAAATATGTTTACATGTTATATTCCCAAAGTCTAGCATTGTTCCTGGTAATTTTAGGCACTCAAAAACATTTGTTGCAATAAATAATTAAGGCAAGGACTAAATGTGTGTTTGGAATGGAGACTCCTTGGAACACCACAATGTACTCAAATTGTACCATCAGGGTTCTCTCTTACCCCAAATAGTGGTGACTGAAACCAATATGAGAGTTTAGAAGATCAATATTTTTCATTTTTTTCTTATTCTGCTCTCCTAAATGCCTTTATCATTGAAAAGACCACAGGGGAAAAAAAATCAAGAAAAGTTAAGACTAAAACCAGATATCTGAGGTAATTAGATTCATTTCACTTCACCTCCATCATCAGCTGGGTCCTTGGGGTCTGTCAACAAAGAAAATCTCGAAAGAAAATGGAGATTTTTTTAAAAAGTTACTTGACTTCATGTAGGATTTTGAAAGCAACCACTTTGGGGCTTTTTGTTTTCTTTTTTTCCCTGCCTGGGTCTAGTCCTAAATCTTCATCCAACATGCTGTGAAGCTAGTAATTTGTTAAATATCACGCAGATCCTCAGTGCTGAGTGAGGCTTTATATGCTTTATATTTTGCACATGTTGGGTAGTAATTGGGGATTTGTATTTTCCACGGGGAAATTTATCGGAGTAGTGAGGTTTGTTTCTCTTTTATAAAAGGATTGCTTTTTTTTTTTTTTTTTTGTTCCCATGGTTTGGCTGTTGTGATCTCAGATTTTTTTTTTTTTTTTTAAGGATGACCTATGCCACCCCAGTATGGTGATTATGATTTCTAATGCTGATTATTTATTGCCTCAGGCAAGGGATACCAGGTTCCCACTCTGTAGAAAGAAGCATCTCAGGAATCACTAAGAAGTGAAGTGCTGGCTTTTATATACCCCCAAACTAAAATAATACTTATTCTTTGTAATACTTATTAGAAGAAATATTAAACATTTATATAACTGTTTGTGTAATGGTCATCCTTATTGCTGAAATTTTAACTCCTCGAGAGAACTATGACTTGTTAAGAATCCTCTATGTGACCAGATACTTGAAGAAAGAAAGAATCCTTATCTCATTCTTGATTCAAACTTAGGCATTCTTGCCTTGGGTATGGGAGACTCTCAAAGAGGAGAGGTCTTAGCCCACATTGCCCCCAGAAGCAGAGTCAGAGCTAAAGGCTCATATGCAGGTGGTTTATTTCAAAATTGGCACCAAGGAGCAGGAGCAAAAAACAGGGAAAGAATAGAATTAGGGAAAGAAAAAAAGCCAATATAAAGATTCAGTATTGAGTTGACCACTCCTGTGGATATCTGGTGCTCATTGCCACTGGGACCTCCTGAGTAGTATCAAACACATTTCACATTTGTCTGCCGAGGTTCAAATGGATGAAGCACTTACCACTTGCTATCATCTGTTTTTGGAGAGTTGTCCCAAGTTTAAGTGTCCTATAAATTAGAATTGTGCCATGTGAAATGCCAAGTGGGCTCCAACAAGCATCCACACTGTGGTGTCCGAGTAGCACTTGGACAGGAGTGAGAATCACTGCTTTTGCCAGAGACAGGCACTACCAATGTGCATCTGGTAAAAGTTTGTACAGAACCACTGGGATTGAAAGGAAGTGAGGTAGGGTCCAAGAACTTGCTTGATGACAATAGTAACTATTTTAATCTAGACAGGTGTCATGTCAACATAGAAGCTAGACCATACATAATCTGTAAGTTACTACATAAGTCTGTAAGTTAGTTCTTATGTCTGTATGGTACACATTAAGTTAACCTGCTTCTCTATTCAACAAAAATAACTAACAAAGGATTAATTCAATCTAGTAATCCAGCTTGTTAAGATTGTCTTGTCAGCCAACCATGGGACTGGAATTTCCTAGTTTTATAAATTCCATGGAACCCAAAAGTAGAAAAGTGGTGTCCAGTGATGTGTTGATAAATACTTATCAACACTTAAAAACCAGCGACCTAGGAGAAAAATAAAGCCTTGATTTCTAGTTTGAAAATGGCTATGAGACAAATATTCCCATCATGGCCAGTTTCAAGCAACTAGTGTGATGTCACTTAATGCAAAGCTGGGAAGAGATGTGCACAATTTGCTCGTGAAAGCTAGAATTAGTCAACCCCAGTGCACCAATGGGGGTGCCATAGGTACACAGTTAATTCGAGCAAGAGGTTCTACAGCAAGATCGTTAGGATTTAACATCTGAATACCAAAGCTTAAGTTCTAACCCTATTACTTTTACAACTTTGGCAAATTTCCTACCTCCTCCATGCCACAAGTTTTCTTCTCTAAAATAAGCATAATGAAAGTACCACCTTATAGGGTTGTTGTGAAAATTGAGATTATTCATGCAAAGCATTATCTATTTATTGTATGGTATCTGGCATATGATAAGTACAGGAGGGTGGGCCAGGTGGTGAAAGAGGCAGTGCTGGGGCATATATGAAGTGGGAAGTAATAAAAGGAGTTTAACTAAAGTTTTGTACTTTATAATATGTACAAAAAGCAATTGTGAATAGCTTAGGAATATTCGAACTCTGCTCATCCATTCTACCTGCATTGGACATATCATAATATCAATAATTTGTTTTAGAAAATGGTTCTTATATTATAAAGGAGCAAATGAGGTTCTTAGTCAATTGATAGGAAAATTAATAGTAGAGAATATGATATAATGAAATCAAAATATAATTTTTCTATGAGCCATCTTCAAGTGACCTGGATATTATTTTGTTATAAGGAACTTTAGTAAGGATTTTAGGATGTGTTAGCAAAATTTTGTCAAGAAAACAGAATAAAGAAAGAAAACAAAAATAAAAAAGCGTATTTAGTAGCAAAACTATTTGGTGGTCACATTTCCATTTAAACAGTGGATTTACTAATTTTAACATGTCTAGTTATTAATATTTTTCAAGAATCCTTAATACAGATTAAGAGCCGAGCACTTACCACCTGTTTTACTATATGAACTTGAATTAATGAGATTATATTTTCTTCAAAATGTTCTTCTCTATTGAAATTTTCTTGTAATTCAGAATGACTTCGCCATACCCTAGTGCTTCTAATTAGGTCAGATTAATGAGATCTTACTATTGTATATGTCAAAAAAGGGATAATACATAGATTCTTATAATTGAGTTATCTTTTTACAAAAACGCTTCATTTTTTACAAATATGATAGCTCTAACAGTCTATTATCTCTGTTATATAAACTTGGAACCCCAATTCCATGTTTGATTTTTCCCTCACCCTCCACATTTAATCGCTATAACCAATTCTTTTGGTATTAAATATTACTAGCCCCATAAGCTTGTTGTAAGTATTAAGCAAAAAATACATATAAGGGTATAGAACAATGTCTGACCCATTGTAAGCTAATTTGCTCTTTATTTGTCTCCTTCATCAATCCATCCATCCATCCACTCATCCATCCATCATCCATCCATTCATCCATCTCTGTTATTATAATTCCACCATTATAATGCCTCTTGCATGCAGCTCTCTATTTGTGCTTACGAAGAGTTTCAGCCCTTCACTTTTCAGTCTGAAGTACTGCATGAACCTTACAACTTACACACCTGGCTACAATTTTTCTCTTACTCCAGACTTAGAGTGGAATATAAGAATTCACCATTTTCCGCAATGTAGCCCCAAACTAACATTTTGGCCCATCTCCCATGATGTAACTTGTCAACTAATTCTCAAGAGCATTACTTTCAGCCTTTGTAATTTTTTTTCTCTGAGTGGTTTTAACATGACACCATAAAAAAAAAAAAAAAAAAAAAAAGATAGAGGAAAGGTACAGATTAACCAGAGAGGGAGAAAATAAAGATGAAAGAAATAATAAAGAATGTGGCATTTTTAGTCCTTAAAGTTCACTTTTCTGAATGGTTGTGAAATATCAAGGGGAATCTAATATCTATGGGAACCTATTTCTTTTGGTTAAATCTTTTTTTTCAAGACATGAGGCATGATACACATTAGGAGAAGAAAAGCAAACTTGTGTACTGATTGGAGCAAGGGCCTGGAAGTCCAAATGCCAGATTTCCCTGCCTCATCTGCTCCAAATGCAGGGAAGGAGACTGGAAAAATGAGTTGCCAACAATTGAAAATACTCTGGCTATATTTGATAATGAAGTGCAAACTTATTCGGTCCATTTACTTACCCAAAAATGAAGATTTAGCAAAGATTCAAAAGGATGCCTAATTTAAAAAAAAAAAAAAAAAAAAAGATTGAGTGTTGCTTTGAGTCATTCTTCATCTGATAGCAGAGCATTCCAATGTTTTGGAAGTGGTGTAGATTTCAATATTGTACCATATAAGAAAGTAAACCAGATTATCGTTACTCCATATAAGATAAACAAACCTTCTGATATTCTCAACAGAGCAAGTTACTTCAACTTTTGAAAGGGAATTGGAGTGACCTTACTCCTTCTTATGTACATTCCATATAGATAATTATACCTTATAAAAATAATGTTGAATGTGTCTAAATTTTGAGGCAGGCTGAGAAATTTAGTGAATGCACTTAAATGCTTAGAAATTCTTGAGTAGAGTAAAAATAGTATTATGAAGGCATTAACAAACAACTATATATAGAGACTAATTTCTTAGTCTACATATGTGTATGTGTACATATATGTGTATGTATGTGTATATGTGTACACACACATACATAGACACACATACACACCCATATACACATATATAGACTAATAAATTGGAGAAACTGACAGGATTATTTAGATTCATAGGAATTTACATATTGCAGTAGGTTTTTTGGTTTTCTAACAAAAAAGAGATGTTTCTTTTATTCATGTATGGAGGAGCATTTTGTGTTTCGGTAGCAGGCACTTGGCATTTGGTTAGTCCCGGTTTCTGCTCCAGAGTAAAACCATATTGAGTAAGATGACCCTCCTACCTTAAAGGTTACTATTGCTTAACAGATTGCAGATTTTTCACCTGGGGCCACAGCATGAGCTGGAAGAAGGATTTCAGAACCCATGCCCAACAATACAATCAGTTCCATTATGTGACTTGTTTCATGTTACATTCATGCTTTATTTAGTCCTGCTTCTGACATATTTGTTTTAAAGGGGTTTGTGTGTTTGCTTGCTTTATTCCCTTTCAGAGGATGTGTGTGTTTCTGAGAACTACTTGGTTTTCATCCTCACTTTTGAAAACACAGATCAATTTGGAGAAGTTCGTTTTGTGGGTCTCAACATAGTATAATAGTGACTATGAATTGCTGAAGTCCAAATAGATGGATTTCATAATATTTAAAAACTAAGAGCCTAAAGAGCCATTCTCACTTTAGGAAAGTATGTAAGTGCTTTGGGATGATGATGGAACTGGTATAATTGACCAAGAGAGTTTTGCTCATAAGTCTATGCGAGTGCTTATATCACAATATTAAATTATCTACTTATGTGCCTGTCTCCCACATCTGACTATGAACTCCTTTCCAGCAGAATCCATTTATTATTCATCTTTGTATCCTGAGGCCTGAGGATATAGGACTTCACCTGGTACATAGTGGGTCCTCAATAAATGTGTGACAGGATGAGATAAATTTAAATGACTTGACCATTCCTTTGAGTTCTCAGGAGTATGCAGCAGATGTGTTCACAGGTGGAATCCTTTCCTATTTAACAACATCTACTCCAATGTGTTATAGCAAGAGTATTATCCCTAAGCAAAGCTCCCTTTTATAGGCATTAACAGGTGAGTCCCAAACCTTTGAGCATAAAAAACCATGCAGAAGCTAAAGCCCATAGTGCTATAAGAACAGGGTATATGGCCTCTTAGAAAATGTCACCATTGTCTTGCCAAGAACGTAAGCTAGGAACAAAGTGAGGCGTCTTACAACAAGGCACACTTAATCCACATCTAGTGTAAGAGATGATCTGGGGCTACTTGGGTGGGTGCCTGAAAGTTATTTGAGAAGTAACTATTTATTTACTCATTCATTGAACAAATGAGTACAAAGGAGTCCATACTGGGTACTAGGCATTGGATTAGGAACTGGAAAAAATAAAGAAAAATAAAGATGTGGCCCCTGCCCTTAGGAGGTCCACAGTTCAGTATAAAACATAATAATACTTTGGTTTCTTCAATGTTATAAAATATTAATTAATGTTATTGTTAACACAAGTTGGGCATGACACATAATGTGCACGGAGTTTGCATCAGACTTTTAAACATTTGGTGTTTGTGTTTGTTTTGCTCTTTTATTTTGTTTGTTTTGCTCTTTTATTTATTTTGTTTATGCTCTTTTGTTTGTTTATGCTCTTGTTTATGCTCTTTTATTCAGTATCTATGATGCACTTGGCACTGTGGGTATAAAAATGAAGATGTGATATCTTCCTGCAAGCACTTATGATGCAGCAGTATTGCTAGAGGAACACACCCAAGTATGCCTAATGCCAATATGGAAAGTTGTCTGAGTAGAGAGGCTGTCAAAAGAAGTGGACACAAGGAATAAGACTTTCTAAAATACTATGGGCTATGTACTTCAACTGGTTCAGTGTGGTTCCTAAACAAAGAAAAAAAAATAAGTTTTTGTTCAAATGATGCTACATTTGGAAAGAGAAAACTTTTTCAACATTATCAGTCACTGGCTGTATGATCTTGGATAAAATCTCCTTAGCCTCAGATTTTTTTCACTTGAGCTAGAGAAGCTCTAAGGCATCTTGGAATTCTAATAATAGTCAAATGTGCTGCTCAGGGTTCTCCAGAGAAACAGAAGCAATAGGATATATAGAGATATAGAAGAGAGGGTTTATGATGGGAGTTGGCTCACAATATGCCACCTGCAAGCTGGAGAGGCCAGAAAACTGGTGAGGTAATTCAGCCTGATTACGAAGGCCTGAAAAGCAGTGGAGCCACAGGTTTAAGTCCCAGAGTTCGGTGGCCCAAGAACCAGGAATTCGGATGTCCAAAGGCAGGAGGAGACGGATGTACCATCTCCAGAAGAGAGTGAATTTACCCTTCCTCTGACTTCTTGTTTGTCAAGGCCCTGTTCTACAGATTAGATAATGCTGGCACACATGGGTGTGGGCAGATCTTTACTCAGTCTACTGATTCAAATGCCAATCTCTTCCAAAACATCCTCATAGACACACCCAGAAATAAAGTTTTACCAACTCTGTGGCCAGTCAAGTTGATAAATGAAATTAACCATCACAGCTACTATAAAGGCACG
The DNA here is from genome assembly GCF_003255815.1 of Theropithecus gelada. Taxonomy (NCBI): domain Eukaryota; kingdom Metazoa; phylum Chordata; class Mammalia; order Primates; family Cercopithecidae; genus Theropithecus; species Theropithecus gelada. The sequence continues at coordinate 53,524,082 of NC_037671.1, forward strand.
TACCATAAAATAACTCTAGCACCATACAGAACAAAACACAATCAAATCTTAGAGTGAAGCTCAGATCCTGTAGTGAAGCCAGACCCAGAATCTGAGTACATTTCTGATATAAGCCAAGTTAAACTTTAAATTTAAAGAGAACAATTCAAGTGTATTACTCTTTGCAATTCCCTGATAACATGCCATTCAGAGAAAACATACGTAATGTTAGGATATCACATTTTACAAATTTTCTTCATATATGAATCAACATTTAGTGATTTCCACTGGGAAGTTTTAGAAAGCATGAGAGCATAGATGTCACTAAATTGTGTGGGGAATCATATTTTGCACACACATGCCCTCTAATCTCTTTTATAGTCATAACCTGGTGAACTGTTAGTGTCATGCATTAATCTGTAGGTAACTGACCTACTGGGTAAAGGCAGTCAGCAGTGCCAAGCCTGGGGCATATTTCTTTCCTGATAATTGTCTGTTACCCTCTTGCGCACTCCATGTAGTTTGGGTTTTTTTCCCTTTGCTTTCAGCAACAAAGGCTTGGTGTATTACTTAGTACAAAGGAAGTTTGGATATTCTAAATAACCTCTACTTTATTGAACCTCACATCACAAATAAAAAGGGTCCTGTACTGGGTCCTTATTTTGTTATCTGGAGGCTTCTTGGGTTACCATCAATCACTGAAAAAAAAAAAATGCTTAATCTACTCTCAGCCTTTCTACTTTAAACCTCCTCTACCCTTCACCTCAAAGAATAAGAAAAAAATTATTTTTTTAGCAAGATATATGAAAATATTTCCCACATTTTCCTGTCCTAACAATACTAATTTAGCCTGGTAACTGTGTCTCAGAGGACACTGAAGTTGGTTGGGTAGTATCTGCACTTGATGAAACTCTGCTTACTTGCATTTCTTTAGTTAGTTGCTCTGGAATTTTGCCAAAGATTAAGGTAAATTGACTACTTTCATGCTCCTGAATAATATTTATCTTCTTTGTGAAAACTGGGTCAATGTATGGCCATTTCAAGGTTATGAATATCACAGTTATCATATAATTTTTATATGATTCACAAATATTTTTAGGCATTGAAATAAAAATTATGGTGTTTGGACATTCTGTCACTTAGACTCTAAATGTTAGAGGGTTAGTATGAAAAATGCCTGTAGTCGATAACTGGCAAATTTAGTGCTTGGCTCTGGGTGCCTTTCATCACACTGAGCCTGGGCCCTCATTTTCTTCCTCTCCTTTACTCGCTGCCCTCCCTTCTCACCTCCCACTCCGTTGTGCGTGTGTCTGATGAAAGTTACTCACCTTCCATATTTCTGCTTAAGCCTCTTCTTTTTATTTATTACAAGGATAAGTTGCCTAATCCACCACATGTGCACTGCCATGTGCTACATATTGACAGTAGAGAACGGTTAACATCTTTTCAGCCCAGTTTGTGTATATGTCTAATGTCTCAGCCCACTGCCAAGCTCGCAATGTGTATGACCTTGATGAAGTCAGCAAATTGTGTCTTCCTAAACTCTGTTTTCTCTACTGAGAGCTACAATGTCTAACACACAGGGACAATAAAACTTATTGAAAGAAATAGAATTCAGCCTCAATTTTCATGCCTCAAATATTCAGAAAATATTGTGATATAGATGCTGCTTGTTTCTTCTTTCTCTTTGCCTTAATATAGAAGTAACATAACTTTCTAAAGGTGATCGAGAGATAAATTATATAATTTCTGAGATTTGACAATAAATTAATGAGGTTGCATTTTAAACCATGGCAGGATATTTGCTCAAATGAACATTGTCTGCTTCCATGCAGTCATCTTGGAAGGTTACATATTTGGCATGAAGTTGTTGCCATTGCTCAAAACCACAGTTTCGGAACTTCTTTGCAAAATTGCTTTTCCAGTCCTTTTTCAATATCCTCCACATGGCAAATCTTTATTTTCTAAGGTTGAATTAGATTTCTTAAAACAGCCAAAACTTTTTGAGAGCCAAGGTTGGCAGGAGTGAATGCTTAAACTGTATAATGTCATTGTTGGCTATTTTGGTACACTATGCCTCAGGAGAATGGTGCCTTATATAATTGTAAATTACCTCCATCGGGAGAATAATGAGAATACTAACACAACAGCTGGCCTGCTTCCTCTCATCCTTAGAGTTCCACCTTGTGTGGTCTGCTGTGCATTAACCTATTTCTACACCTTTAATAAACAATTGCTTTTCTAGTCTTTTTTTGTTGTTAATGATTAGAATGTACACACACACACACACAGCCTCTCCAGGCCTTATTTGCCTAGGTCTGCTTTTCATAATGTCCAGCATAAAATATTAGAAAGAGCCTTATTCTTATAAGTCATCAGGGTAGACTCTGGAACCAGCTTAGCCAGTTATAAGCTGTGAGCCTTTGGACAAGTGACCGAGTCTCATTCCCCCTATCTGTAGAATATACATTGTTATATCAGGCCTACAACCCTCAGAGAAAAGTTGGAGGGTTATATGAGAAAGCGAATGTGAAGGTATTTCCTTTTAGGCACCCACTTTACTACATAAATTATTCCAACATAGTGTCTCTAGCCATGTATGGCACTAGGTTTGTTTGTTTTGCTTCTCTCCCTCCCCTAACAAAGAGTTGGAGCTCCTTAAAATAAAGAACCATGGTAGACTTTTATCAGTATTCCCTGTTCAGATTTTGGCACCTAGTAAGCACTCAATAAATGAGTTTTATACATAAATTTATAAATGTATTAAGTCTTGATTTCTGTGGAATAAAAATTTCAATTCCAAGGGAATATGCCCATTACCACTTTGCCATTATTCTTAGGAACTTTAACATTTGTGGGAGATATGCTATTTGTCCCCCAGTGTCCTTTCTTTCTTGCTTCCCCTTAATAATAGAAACCTATTAGATTTGGCAAGGCGTGAGTCCAGTCAACTGCAGACTATTAAGTGATAGTTGTGACGATATCACTACAATATGGTTAGTGATGTGTGAGCAGAAGTGACATGTTCAATGCCCTTAAAAGAAAGTGGCTTTCCCCTGGATAGGATAATGTTGAACCAGCTTTGAACATGTGGATGAGGGCTACATCTGGGTGCTGCAGTAACAAGACAGGGTCCTTGAATCTCTGAATGACCTCACAGAGCGCAACAATCTACCCCGCTAAACTTCCTGCCTACATCTGGGTTGTTATGAGAGAGAAAAATAGACTTGCATCTTAACAAAGCTGCTGTGTTTTGTGGTATTTCTTATTACAGTAGCATAAATTATACTGTGATAAATATTTTTAGATTGTATAAAATCCATTTGTAGATTTCATCCAATATATTGGCCATCTGTTCTTTTGCCTTCTTGCTTTCATCATTCTTTTCTTCGCTGCACCTTAGATGCCCTTTGTCTTAGTCTCCCCCTTATTCTTGTTGATAATGGTAAGTACATCAGACTCCAAGGTTTGTCTTCAGAATCTACCTATAACCACAGAATTTGTTTGACTGCATCTAACCATCTGATTTATTGGCACTGCTAATTTCTTCTTATCAATTCTTCTGCTCTCACTAACTTCCTTACCTAGATAAGATCTCATGTTCATCTCTAAAATCACTTCCTTATAGATACTTTGCCCAGCAAAGCTGAAATTGTCATGCATCCCAACACCCCACATCCTGTACTCATGCAACTGGACACTGCTGGAGGAAAGCACAAGACTGAAAGACTATGCTTATGCTTGTTCATATTCCTCCCTTCCCTTCCTCAGCTCTCTTAACTTCCATGCCACATCCCTTAGATAGAAACATTTCTTCTAAACTCATTAAAAAAGGAAACCAACAAATCACATGTCTGTCCTCCTTTGAAGCTACCAATCTGTCCATGTCTCTACTCAAATGCCACTCCTTGCTTACTACAAATAAGATGTGCCTGCATCCATCAAAGGCCAACCCCATCCTGGTGCTTAGAGTCCCACCCCATCTTACAGTCTCAGGTCCTGTCTTCTAGTTAGTAATCGTTATCAGTTTCTCTCTCACTGTACTGTATTTTATCTATCAGCAAACAAGTTTGCTATTTTATGTCTGATATGTTTTGGCTGTGTCCCCACCCAAAACTCATCTTGAATTCCCACATGTTGTGGGAGGGACCCAGTGGAAGGTAATTGAATCATAGTAGCAGGTCTTCCCTATGCTGTTCTGGTGATAGTGAATAAGTCTCATGAGATCGGATGCTTTTATAAAGGTGAGTTTCCCTGCACAAGCTCTCTCTTTGCCTGCTGCCATCCATGTAAGATGGGACTTGCTCCTTGCCTTCTGCCACGATTGTGAGGCCTCCCCAGCCACTTGGACTTGTAAGTCCATTATACCTCTTTCTTTTGTAAATTGTCCAGTTTTAGGTATGTCTTTATCAGCAGCTTGAAAATGGACTACTACAATCTCCAACTTAAAAAAAAAAAACTAGATGTCTACATCTCTCCCAACTACCTCTCATTCCTTTACTTTTCATTCACTACAAATCTTAGTGAGGAAATTGTCTATGGTCACCACACACACTTCCTTACATCACATTTTCTTCTCAATCCACTCAAATTGGATTGCATGTCTTTCACTGCATGTCCGTTGAGGCTGAACATATTCATCAGAATCATGAATGACATCTCTGTTGCCAAATCCAATAGCTTCTCTTTTTATTTTACTCCATCCCAGCAGCTTTCTAATTAGTTAACATTCTGTCTTTTTTGATGCCTTTTATTTTCTTTGATTCTGCAACACAATACTTTCCTAACTGTGCTGTTTTTTCATGGGCTACTTCATTTTTTAATTTTTTTTTTAAATTTTCTATTTCCATAGGTTTTTGAGGAACAGGTAGTAGTTGGTTACTTGAGCAAGTTCTTTAGAGGTGATTTATGAGGTTTTGGTACACTCATCACCTGAGCAGTATACTCTGAACCTTGTGGCTACTGCATTTTTAACTCCTTTGCTGCTTCCTCCTCCTATCCTCACTTTCTAAATATTGGCATACTCTAAGTTGTGACCTGAGCTTTAATTTTTCCAAATTCTTCAGGAATCTTATCGTTTTGTCCACTGTTGTATCCCAAATACCTAAAACAGTTTATGTCACACAGTGGGACCTCAATTAATGTTTTTAAAGTGAGCCGGGCGTGGTGGCTCACGCCTGTAATCCCAGCACTTTGGGAGGCTGAGGCGGGTGGATCACGAGGTCAGGAGATCGAGACCTTCCTGGCTAACACGGTGAAACCCCGTCTCTACTAAAAAATACAAAAAATTAGCCGGGCGTGGTGGCAGGCGCCTGTAGTCCCAGCTACTCGGGAGGCTGAGGCAGGAGAATGGCGTGAACCCGGAGGCGGAGCTTGCAGTGAGTGGAGATCGCGCCACTGCACTCCAGCCTGGGCGACAGAGCCAGACTCTGCCTCTAAAAAAAAAAAAAAAAAAATGTTTTTAAAGTGAATGCATACATTATCTAGCATCTTGGGAAAAGTGACATTAAATAATATCCCTGTCTTTTGCTCCACACATCCATTTTTGGCATGTTTCTGGACTTTGGTCTACTTCTATCTTTCTCATGTGTTGGAGTTTAATAATTGCTCCCTGAGTGGGATGACTCAGCAACTGTTTTTACATGAGCTTATGGATTTGTGTATACAATAAAATAAACTTAACAAACTCTGCACACAAAGACAAAAACAATGGAGTGTTAAACAATTACCATGTGAATTTGCTTTGACTAGACAACTAATATAGATAACACAGTTTTTAATCTTATTTCCCTTAGCACAGTATTTTTTCTTTTATATTGTAACTTGAATTATACAAGCAACAATTCTAATTATAAGGTTCCTCTAAAAGAACTGTAAATTCCAGTTTGCATTTTACTACATTGTGCTCCACCCTTTCTGTCTTTACACAATGGAGAAAGCATTTTGTTTGCAGCATGCTTTGAGGTCAGGAATGAAAGATCTGGTAAGTCCATGGCATTATGAGTACAATGTGTTTAAAGTGGCCTAAGCCATTTGCACAGGAAAACAACATGTTCTAATCCATTTAAGGGCCTTTGTAAGTAATCAGGTCTCCAAGCTTTAATCCACTTCATTATACCTAGGTAGTGAAGCATAGAGGTTTCAAGATTCCTACAATTACTGGCTGATAAGGTACAGTGACTACCAAAGATGCATTAGGCAATGATATTCTAAAGAAAGCACTTACAGCCTGTGACCACATGACACAGAGAGGTTTGGACTGGGCTGGGTGTATGCTGAGGTAGCATGTCTTCTTATACAACCTGGTCTAAAATTGCCTAAAATATATATTAGACCAAGCTACCTGGTAAGGGTTAGTTATCACCATCCTCTTGGAGAGCCAGTGTCAGGCATTACTGATGCCTCCAGAAACTCAGGTCATATATTGAGTATTCCTAGGTGTTAATCATACATCTAGTAAGCTGATTTTTCTCTCACATTTATAACCGCCAAATAATTGCACCAAATATTTTATGTCTCAGGCATAGCTCCCTGGTTTCTAGCATTCATTCTTATATGTTCTAGCTAATTACAAAATAAAGCCCTGCTGATGACATCCTGCCACAAGAGCTATATTGTTTAGTGTCTGATGACTAAACTGGGACTGTAGTCAGCAGCTCCACAGTAACAGTCCCACCTGGATGCATCTGGAGTACAGATGTGCAATGAAACAAACTCAGCTCTCTATGTTCAACACTTTCCTGAACTTTCCATCTAAATACATAGACTGTGATTTTCCTTTATAAACTGTGAACCAGGTAAACAGAAAAACTTCAGATTTAGCTAATCTATTATGGGCCAATAATATTATCCCTTTGCAAAGAAATCTATCAGGAAAAATATAAGATTGTATTCTGGTCTTCTAGACATTTTCTTTTGTGTTTTACTTTGTGAAATAATTTGTTATAGCCTAATCTGCATGAGGTCAGTGGTCAGTATAGAACCCCTGGCTACGTTTCTTTAAGAAATAAATATTCGAAGATATTCATTAAAACTTTATTTAGTAGTCAAATATGTTATCCAATATTTATTAGCTGGTTGTTTTTCCTCATATATGTCATGAAATATTACTCATTATTTAACTATCAGAGTTTACACTAAAGCTAGGATTAAATTTCTCCATGTCTTGGAATCTGAGGAAAGAATGAGTGAAGTCTATACTATATTATTTCATTACCAATAGAAATTTATAAGACCTTTTGTATTGTTTTATTGACTTGGTATCTCTTATAATTCAACATTTCTGATTCTGAAGTTTGCATTTGTTCATATTTTCCATCTTTTCAGTGTTGTCTTATCAAAACAGGTAAATAAATAAGATTATAGTACGGGCGCAGTGGCTCATGCCTATAATCCAGCACTTTGGGAAGTCAAGGCGGGCAGATCACGAGGTCAGGAGTTTGAGACCTCAGCCTGGCCAATATGGTAAAACCCTGTCTCTACTAAAAATGATAATTAAAAAAAAATTAGCTGGGAGTGGTTGCACACACCTGTAGTCCCAGCTATTCTGGAGGCTGAGGCAGGAGGATCCCTTAAACCCAGAAGGCGGAGGTTGCAGTGAGCAGAGATCACGCCACTGCACTCCAGCCTGGGCAACAGAGTGAGACTCTGTCTTAAATAAATAAATAAATAAATAAATAAAATAAAATAAAATAAAATCGTAAGTAAATTAATATTGCTAATTATCATGTGGTTGACTATTGATTACCCTGGACTTCAGAATGTCACTTCTTGGGAGGTAAACAACATTTAATTTAAGCTACTCTATCTTATGTATTCGAATGTAATGCAATACAACATGATGCACACTTTTTATTAAATCAAACTAACTTTCCTCCTCTCTATACATGTATGTAATATGAACACTATTAAAGATTTTGATGCTACAAAAGCTGCTCAGGCATAGTCACCTAGGATGTTCAAGTCCTCAGGATTGAGGGCAAAGGGTATTTTAGGTGAGAGTGTAAGGAATACAACAAGGTGTTTTTTGTTTCATTTAGTGGGGTTCTATTGGTGTTTTTGAACAACTTTCAGCAAAGGCTCCAGCCTGGTGAAGCTGAATTTGAAAGCTTTTTCTGGTTTTTGCCTATACCTCCTAGAAACTGATAATCCATATAGGAGAGATTTTCTCAGCTCTTAAAATATCCCATCGTTGCTCTTGGGGTATCTCATCCTTGTAAGGTAAGTGCACTCTTACATGTAAAAATGTAAATGGATAGTGCCATAGGACATGTTAGTATTCCACTCCATCTTTAGGAGGCTCCTTTCTACTCCACCACACTTTTCAAGGCTCTAATATATACCTATATTTTCCATGCTTGTCAGGAGCCTCCCTAGAGACAAAGTTAATGTGAGAAATGCCATTTGCTCCAGATTCCTTATTTCTCATTCCTACCAAAATGTCTGCTTACCATTCAGAAAATTCATAATCACATGCAAGCACATGTTAAGAAGTTCTACTTAGTGATACTCCTTCTCCTCCTCCTGATAATGTATAGATTAACAAGGATCTTCCGGAGGCAATGACAGAAGATTCACATAACCTGGTATCTGGTAAAAGAAACCTATTTGATCAGTCCAGTCTCATGGTAGCTGTCGTTGCACACCATGAGGTAATGAGAAACCACAGTTTAAAAGCTGGACTGTGAAAAGTCACTATTCTGACCTGAATAAGTGCCATTAAAAGAGAGATGGTTTATGTGTTATTAAAAATAAGTGAATGTGTTCTTTTCTTGGTGAATTTGAAAAATATCTGAAAATGCACACATTTCTGGTGGTGGATGCGTAATTGTAAATCCGCTATTAAAAACAGGTTGACATCTAGAAATGTTAAAAAATCTGTATTATTACGACCTCCCAAAATTATTCCTCTTCAAATTATATACATATATATATTGTGTATATATTGTTATATATACATATATAACTTAAAGTGGAATGTATAAAACCTACAGTGATTTTTTTTCTTAAACTTTAATGCTCATCCAAATCATTTGGGGATCTTGTTAAAATTACAATTCTAATTCAGGAGGTGTGAAATGGAGTCTGAAATTGTCTATTTCTGGCAATCTCCTAGGTGATAAATATGGGGTTGGTCTAATTTATTTAATTAGGCTAATTTATTTAGTTGGTTAAATAAATTATAGTTATTTATACAATGAAATGCTATACAGCAATGGAAATAAACAAATGACAGTTACCTGCAAAAATATGGATAAAACATGTGAACAGCATTGAGTATATAAAGTAAAACAAAAGAATATATATAATATATATGTGTGTGTGTGTGTATGTATGTGTATATATGTAAAATTTCACCTAGATAAAATTTTAAAACAGCTAACATATTTTAGAGGCCTACATCAGTAGTAAAACTATAAAGAAAGTGAAAAAGTCACCTCTGTTTAAAAGATCACCTTCATTTAAGGTGAAGAGTTTGTAATGTTATAGAAGCGGGAACCTGGGGGATCGTGGAAGAATGACCTGAGTAGTGGTTATATTGGTAGTTATATGAATCATTGCTTTGAAAATATTCATCTACTGTTAATTTATGTTTTATGTCATAAAACATAAAGGCTACAAAAATATAAGAGAATAATGAAGCACATGTCTACCAGACCTATTTTATTGTGATGTTTTTCTTTGTTAATAACTGAGGAATTACTCTGATGAAATTTACTTTGACGTCCACAGAAAGTTATCTCTGAAAAAAATAGAAATTCAGTCTAGTGTCTCATGGCATAGTAACTTTAAGATAGAATATTTATGGATGAACAAACTTATCTGTAACATTTTACTATATAGTATGTGTTGTTTGATATTGACTGATTTCAATACTAGAGGTAGTTTTGTTTCCTATGTAATTATATTCTTGGTTAAAAAAAAAACAGGAAATTGGAGCACAATTTGCATACCACGGTAGATGTATGGTATTTGCCTACATTGCTTCTCTTCCGTTTATGAGCCATGCTGTTCTGTTAGGTGGCTCTCATGGGACTGTCACTCACATGCCAGCCTGCTCTTAATATCAAAGAGGTCGTATGATCCAGGTCTGGCCAACCATGGTGCCCTACATTTCTGTCCACAATGATAAATCCCAAAGCAGGACCAGCCCTTCTGCTAGATGTGCTATAAAGGTGCTGGAAGTGAAGGGCTCCTTCTAAGTCTCAGGGAGAATTTTTTGGGGGACCGTGGAAGATGGAATACCTAGTGACCATTTTTCTTCTATTTGGTGAGAAGGGATTTGAAAAGGTAACGAATAAAACAATAAAAATGTAACAATAAGAAACACGAAGTGTTTGGAAAAAGAAGGATGACAAAATTTTTTGAGCACCTGGATCAAGTGGATGAGCCAATAAATTATTGTTGGTTTTTTTTTCGTGTTATTGCCTGAGCTATTTTGAATTTAGTTCCTAATACCCCTGAAAGTCCTAAACATAGTCTAATATAATTCCAGCATTCACAGTCTAAACTTGCTAATTTCTTTGTGTACATTGTCCTTTTAATCAATTTTTTTGAAAAATAAAATTAATCCATAATTAATTACTTATAATTAATTGCTAATGAAGGACCTAAATTGTGAAGGATAACACACTTATGGATAATTGATTACCACAAAACTTTGCTGTATTACTCTGTTTATAGGGATTGCTTTCTTAAAGTGAACATAGAATTGGAGAGAGACTAAAATAAAAACAGATTGCTGCCAAATGAAATGAGGTGATGTCCTGGTCAGGTTTCCATCTTCCAGTCTCATTCCATACATGTTGAAATTTTGACTTCTCAGTTTCACAGCCTCACTAAAAGGAAATAACACAGTAAATGTATATACTTTGTTCATGGGTAAAATGTAAAATCTAAGTAAGAGTACTAATGTCTAGAGGCTTCAGCCATACTGTGAGGAAAGTTTCACCAAAAAGGGCTGTAAAGCAGTGGCTACACATTGAATCACCTGAGGAGCTTTATAAAGCTACTGTTAACTGCTCTGGGATATGGCCAAGGTATCAGGATTTTAAAGCAATTCTACTGGGCAGCCAAATTTAAGAAATGTGACAGAAAGGAGCTACTGAGCCTACACAATTCCTTAGCCTCAGTCCCAACTCAGAGGTTTTCCATGGTCCCAACTCATAGGTTTTGAAGGACTTGGACAAGTTAATGCCAGTGAAGGTGGTATATGGAGGAACAGATAACCCTGTCTTCTGGGAGCATCTGGGGATTATTTTCAGACTGGACTATACCACAATGCCCTTGGGCTACTTACTGTGCCTCACCTGAACCTTGCTCATTGCAGGGTTTCAGGGGACTTCTCAGCTGAATAACAAGGAAGCACTCCTAGGCCTACTCTCATTTAAACACAGCTTGCATCTGAAATCATTCTCCATAGATTTCAACTGCTTTCTGCCAGAGCTCCTTCTTCCTCTCTCCTCATTAGAACAACAACAGTGAAAACAACAAAAACACAAAAGCAGAAACAAATAAAAAACTACAAGGCAATGTTCTTAACCAAAGATTCAGGAACCCCAATGGGCAAACATGATCATTTTGGAGTAAGCAAAACTCACCTGTAAAGATTTTTTTAAAAATACCACACTATCTCCTTTCCTCTTTACCTAATAGCTATCGCAGGAGTGTCCAATCTTTTGGCTTCCCTGGGCCACACTGGAAGAAGAAGAAGAATTGTTTTGGGCCACACATAAAATACACTAACACTAATGATAGGTGATGAGCTAAAAAAAAAAAAAATACATACATATATATATATATCTTTTATATATATAAAACATTATAAGATATATATATCTTATAATGTTTTAAGAAAGTTTACAAATTTGTGTTGGGCTGCATTCAAAGCCGTCCTGGGCCACATGTGGCTTGCAGGCTGTGGGATGGACAGGCTTAATCTATTGCTTCACACTCAGGTAAATTTCACAGGTAATTCTGATAAGCATATCTGGTACAATTCTTCATTGCTAGGTTGGCCCCTGGATAGGTTTCAAGAAGTCTATGGATTGTTCCCTCCTGCAAATGATAAGCAACATTTTATGCTTGTGACTTTGGTTGGTATACAGAAATAGATCATTAAAAAAAATTAAATTATGAAATGGGCCTGTAAGTTCTCTCCTATTTAAAATCACTTCAGTACATTAAAAGTATAAATCCCCACTGGAAGATATTCACTTTTCTCATAAAAAGACAGTTATTCTTCTAGCTGTTATTAATAAGACTTTCTAACAAGACTTTCTAGCTAGATGAAACTTCAGAATTCCATTTTTGAAAAGATTACTTTAGTTCAGTTATGAAACACTAATTCATACTAACCATTAGTCACACACTTTTCTATGGTCCGGGGAAGACGAGGCTAACATGCTCTTTAGGATGTTTACTACTGTGAGAGAATTGTAAGTTTACTTCAGTGTAACCATAATTCCTTTACTGTTTTATTAGAATCTCTAGTTTTTTCATTATAAAAAAGTGTACTAGTGAAACAATTTATAGTTGATATAGGTTGGCTATTTGTCCCCCCCCACCCCAAATCTCATGCTGAAATTTGATCTGCAATGTTGGAGGAGCGGCCTAGTGGGAAGTGTTTGGGTTATGGGGTGGATGTCTCATGAAGACCTTGGTGCCATCTTTGGGGTAATGAGTGAGTTCTCTATTAGTTCTTCTGAGAGCTGACTGTTGAAAAGAGCTTGGCTCCTCCCTCCCCTGTCTCACCTCTTCTCTCACCATGTGATGTGCACACACTGGCTCCCCTTCACCTTCCACCGTGAGTGGAAGCTTCCTGAGGCCCTCATCTGATGCAGATGTTGACACCATGCTTCTTCCATAGTTTGCTCAACCATGAGCCAAATGAACCTTTTTTTCTTTATAAATTACCCAGCCTTAGGTATTCCTTTATTCCTTCATAGCAACACAAATGGACTAAGACAATTAATTATTCTCACCTCTCCCTTTCCTCCATTCCCTGGAGATGGCCAATACAGTGTCCTATGTATCAGGTAAGTACAAATACATACAGTGTGTGTGTGTGTGTGTGTGTGTCTATGTGTGTGTGTGTGTGTGTGTGTGTGAGATTCTAAAAACAAAAATGCAACCACATAATTCAATTTGCTTTTCTCACTTAACAACATATCTTAAATATTTTTCCAGGATACAAAACTGCTTTTGAAAGCATATACAGTATTATTTTCTGAAAGCATCAGATCTTTCATAATGAGCATGCTTTCTGTGAAATGGAAATGGAAATATAGTCTTGGAATATCAAAGTCAGCTGCTTTTATCAAAGCCGGCATTCTCTTCTCTCCTGTGTCGTTCACCTGTGCATGCTCCATAGTCCTCCACCCTCTGCCTTCCTTCATTCACCCTATGAGAGGATGGTGCCCTGCTCTCACTCAGTCTATGCAGTCCTTTCAGAAGACATTTGCAGGGCTCTGAGGTTGCTTCATACATAGGTTTCCTTCTAATACATATTTCATTCAGAAACTATTCTGTTGAGTGAGCTTGCATGCATGTTTTCCATTGTGAGCAAAGAAAAATAGATTTAGCACTAAAATGTACCATCTGTGTCAATATGTGTCAATATGTGATGGCATAGATTTAAATCTGAGCACATTTGTTAGTTTTAATTCTAGTGCATCCAGGGCTGCAGTCATTGTTTCCCCAGGCTTCTGAAGAAAGATCTTCCTGAGATCACCAAATCCTTTCTTAGAAGTCGGGTCAAAATTCTATTGAGAAAGGTCTCTCTTGGGTAGGAGCTACCCAGAACCTTCCTGCCTGACTTGTTCATTGAGTGTTTTTACACCTAAAACGGCACTGTGTACAAGGCTACTGAGAACAGAGTTAGACGTGAGATCTTTTTAATCTCTCGTGCCACAAATCCTTTCTCTTTTGCTTTATGCTTTATGTTATGCTTTGTTGCAACACAAACATTTAAGATTAGTTTTTTACCCTCAAGATGCCCCTTTCATTGAGAAGATTCTTCCTAGTTTGAGCCAGGATATCAGGAATGTGGAAAAGCCAGTGAAGTTTTAATTGGATTAAACTCTGTGTGTCCCTCCACCCCACAACCTCCTCACTGGCAACTTTCTTGACAGCTTAACTAACAAGATAATATGCAACAAAGAGATGTGGCATTCAGCAGGGCCTCCTGCCTTACCTGGGGGGAATACACCTGGGCCAGCTGTGAGTAGCAACAGGATAACAGGTAACCGACAACAACCCTCACTCTGATACTGTCACCAACTCTCAGGCTTTGTGCATTTCTAAGATGAAATTCAAACCTTAAATTTTAGCTGCTCAAAGTGATTGGATTCAGCAGGCGCATCCTGAACTTGCCGTGGAAGTGCCAGAGGGGGAGCAAAGCCACTTCCCTGGTCTTTAATTCCCTTGGCCAAAAAAAATCAAAATCTGTCCATTTGGCACCTTTGAGAGGGAAAAAGGGCAATACAAATTTTCCTTAATAAAATAATGCCGGCTATTAAAGAGCAGTCTTGCTGATGTCATTTGACGCCCTTCTCTCACAGGGCTGGCAGGCACGAGGCCAGGATGTAGGGAAGTGCAATTGGAGACATTAGTTACAGCACCTTAGGTACGGTAGCAAGATAATATTTGATAAATGAAAATAAATCCAGGCAGACACAATTTCCAAATAGGTTTTAGAAGTACCTGTCACTTTCAGACTCTCTTCTTAAGCGTAACCCTTGGTGAGCGAATCCATTTTACCGCTTCTTCTAGGTAGAAAATTTTAGTGTGCCCTAGAAGAATTCAGTATTTCTAGGAGGAGACTGACAGTCACATCTTCATGAGAATGGGAGACTCTGCAAAAGCTCATTTCAAATAGTTTTCATCTAAAACTGGAGTTATTGAATGCCTATACTTTCACTTCAAAAGCCTTGGGAGGAATCAAGTGACCCCCAAAATATTGACCTCACAAACAGAAGTGTTAGTATCTCAAATACCTTTCACAGGAAGACACCCATTTCATGTCATGAGAAGGCAGTTGAGGTGTCTGATGTGTAGTGCATGGCCAAAAATAATCCTGTAATGATCTGGAGCATTATTAGAATTAGGGTTTAAATAAAACTGTACTGAGACTGGCAGCTGTGCTTGAAAATCCCCGCCAAGGTGTAAAAGGGTTCTACTTGATCCCATCCTGGGGACAGGTTTTGATACTGGATAGTGTAAAGAGATGGAGAATACAAGGGAAGCTGTAACCTAGAGATCCAAATGAGCTTCCTGCCTTGAATGTGTTTTCCACTTACATGCAAAAGATCTGTTAATATGGGGAAGGTTGAGCCAAGAGTTCCAGTAACCAAAAGGTAGAAGAGGGGAACAAAAACAGATACTGTGTAAGAATGACATTAAAATGACCTGAGAAGGGGTCTAATTTGACATAGTTTGAACTAGAAATAGCACAGTGTTTTCACTTTTTGTGTTTTTAGGTTCACTATACCCAACAGTAACAAAGAAAATGTTATCTGTGTGCTGGGAAACTTTTACTGTATTAGAGAGACAGGAGTGGTATAGTAGAAAGGTGTCAGGAGACCTGAATTTCAGTCCTAATTTGGTACTTACGGCCTATGGTTTATTACTGAATAGGATAAATACCTCCTATGTTACTGGCACTGTTTTATGAGCAACTGAATACTCTAAGTCAGTTGATCTTGGGAGCTTTAGTTTCTTCAAAATTCATGTATTTATTATGAAGGCTGAATTTAATAATGTAAAGAAAGTAGTCTTTCTTTGTTCTCCTCCTTCTTTTTCTCCTCTTCCTCCTCCTTCCGCTTCTCATATTTGTTCTTCTCCTTTTAGTCCTTCTCCTTCTCCACCTCCTCCTCCTCTTCCTTCTTCCTCATCTTGTTTTGTAAATTCTCTAATGGTAAGCTCTATTCCTCAGTTCCCGCAGCTATAATATGTGCATAGTAACAGTACCTACTTTATAGGGTTCTTATGAAGATTAAATGATACAATCCATCTTAATTGCTTAAGAATGTACATCGTGTGTAGTAACACAGCACTCCTCAGTTGATTTTATCAGGGATTAATATTACAGCTATTTGATTATGTTTATGCACGTTGCAATCTGGTGGGAAGTATGCACGAGAATGCAGGATTTCTATCTCCTGTTTTCACTTTTGTCTTTAAGTATAGGAATTTTGTCTTAAGACAAATTTGGTCCTTTCACAACAGGGCACAGCATGAAAAGCCGCCATGAAGGAGAAACTTTCCATTCCACGGAGGCAGCTGGTGACAGGGACTATCCTGATACAAGAGTAAGGCAGGAGGTAGTGGTCACCCTTTCCTATTCAAAGTTGGCCCAGCAATAAGAGGCTGGACTCTCACCATCTTAAGAAAATGAGACTAGACAACTCTACCTTGGACTTCCAGAAAATCCTACTGCCAGCTCCTACAAATCAGGTTAAAAAATCTGAAAAAGAAGAAAAAAAAATAAAAATTATCCCCATTCTGTAAAAAACAAACCTGAAACAGGATTTGTTTCACCACATTTCTGAAGTCTGGAAAGTCAGGCTTTCATTGAAGGCAATGAAAGGGTAGTTCATTGTTGTCTTACTCTGCAAAACTTTTAGGAAGAAAACATGAAATACTGGGCTTCTGACTAATGACAACAAACATAAAAAAAGAAGATTGAATGCTCAGGCTAAGAATTATTTACCTGTGCCCGTGAATCCATAGTAGGTATATTAATTGACTTCATGGATTATCTGAAAACTCTAAAATTATAAGCAAATTTAGTGGTGATATGCATGCATTTTTGTAAAAGGAGTTCTGAACTTTAATCTGATGTTCAAAGAGCTCTAAAACTTCAAAAGGGTTAAGTACTCTACAACAATATACTACTTTTATAAATAAGGGTTATCTTTTTTATCTTCATGTTGCATAAGAAAGTTGCAAAAGCATTCTACAATAACTTGGCATCATGGCCAGAAAAATGTTGACTCTCGCTTTCCTGAGAGCCAACAGGAACTGTGGGAGTAGGAAGTGGCCAAGGCCTGTGTCTTTGGCTTCCAGTGAGGAGATCAGTTCCTTTTCTTGAGTTGAATGAGTGTAGGAGTTTTCTGGCTCTGTCCTAGACTCTGGAAAAACCATCCAATAGTGGCCATCATTTTTCCTGAAGGTGATGTGACTTTTCAGAATTCCTCCCACTTCCATCAGACCCTTCTCTAAAATTAGTTGCTGTAGAGCTCACAAGCTTGAAGTTCTCCATTTCATCTCAGACATTACTTCAATGTCTCTCTCCCCCTCCACTGGTCCCAAGGAGGATGAGGCTAGATAGTGAATGGTTTATCACAACTCATTCCCATCCTGGAGACCTACTAACAGTGAGTGAGGAAGGGCATATTTTGTACAGAGTGTCTTATATTGTAAGTAGAATAGATAATCTTTCTTAATATCAGTATCTATCATTAGTGAAGGTTTTTTAGTGAAGGTTTTCTTGATTGTGCCAAGCAGTAGACACTTTATATTTTCCCACTTAATCCCTGTAACAACACTATCACATCGTTAAAATTATCAGGATGCAGATAAGTGAATCAGGGCTCACAGACGTTAAACAAGTTATCCCAGGTAACACAGCTAGCAAATAACAGAGTTTAAATGCATGTCAGTCTGTATGTCTTCAAAGTTCAAGCTCTTAACTACCATTCTGTAGCAGTATAGCGATTTATATTAGATTGTAAAGTATCCCACAGTTTTGTTTATCCCTAGTTTATTTTAAAAGATGTTCAACTGTTTGGTTTGAAAAGATCTTCCCTAAACATAAACTGCCTGCATATTTCCATGACGGAAAAAATGAATACTCCTTCTACATCTCTAAATGATGAGTTGCAAACATAGATACTGAAAGATGGGAGACACAAGAGTGAAGCAGGAGAGGTGGTACTGTGAAATATGACATGTATATTATTTAAACATTTGTTATGCATATCAGTTTATGGCATACATATTCTTTAAAATTTTTTTAAAATTTATCCATGTTTAATGTTTTAAAATATATCCATGTAGCCAATGTTACATGGATATTTTGCATAGTAGTGAAGTCAAGGCTCTGAATGTCTCCATCACTAATTTTTGACAATGTTGACAAAAACACAGTGGGGAAAGGACACTCTTTTCAGTAGATAGTGCTAGGAAAATTGGGATCACCATATTCTGAAGAATGAAACCTGACCCCTATCTCTCACCATATACAAGAATAAACTCAAGATGGATTAGAGACTTAAATGTATGACCTGAAACTATAAAAATATTAGAAGAAAATCTAGGGAAATCTCTTCTGGACATTGTTCCAAGCAAAGAGTTTATGACTAAGACCTCAAAAGCATAGACAACAGAAACAAAAATAGACAATGGGACATACTTTAACTAAAAAGCTTCTGCACAGCACATATGTTTTTTATATCCGTTAGGATCGTAGTTAACAATTAACAGAATATGTGAAAGACCACATCTTAAATAAATGAGGACTTTGATTTTCTTTTTTTTTTTTTTTTTTTTTTTTTTTTTTTTTTTTTTTTTTTTTTTGAGACGGAGTCTCGCTCTGTCACCCAGGCTGGAGTGCAGTGGCCGGATCTCAGCTCACTGCAAGCTCCGCCTCCCGGGTTCACGCCATTCTCCTGCCTCAGCCTCCCGAGTAGCTGGGACTATAGGCGCCCGCCACCTCGCCCGGCTAGTTTTTTGTATTTTTTAGTAGAGACGGGGTTTCACCGTGTTAGCCAGGATGGTCTCGATCTCCTGACCTCGTGATCCGCCCGTCTCGGCCTCCCAAAGTGCTGGGATTACAGGCGTGAGCCACCGCGCCCGGCCGGACTTTGATTTTCATACTTCAGAAGTGTATATGTGAGCCATCCATGGCTAGTGTGGTGGCTCAAATGTGCCATCACGGGGCAGTCTCCTGTCTTCATCTTTCGCCATCCTTAACCTATTCTGTCTTCATATTCATAAAATAATGACTGTACCTCTGGTCATTGTTTTCATGTTCCAAGAGGGCAAAGGACAAAGATCAAATACAGAACTGGGACCACGGCAGCTAGGTCTGCCCTGGTGCCAGTCACACAGCCATTCCTAACTGTAAGAGAAACTGGGGAGGTGAGTATTGTTTCTAAGCACATCACCATTGCAAACAAAGATGAGGCTATGCCAGTAAGGAAGAAGAGGTGTATAGTTATTGGGCAGTCGGATATAGGAGCAGCAACAGTTCACAAAGGTAAGCAGCTGCAAGGCAATTCAGGGGAAGCTCCCATTTCTCTAGCTGCAAGCCACTGTTGTCACCTTAGCTACATCACTCCATGACACAAACCCTGGGGTAAAACATAGCTGGGGCCTGCGTTATATACAACCCCCAGGTTTCTGTTGTGTGCTGTCCCAGATACAAAGAACTCACTGAGAAACTGTGCTCAGTGCTATACACCTGAAAAAACATGGGCTTGGATTCAGAAGACCAGAGTTCAAGCCTTTCATCTGCCATTTACCACCAGTGTGAGCTTAGGCAAGTCATCAGCCTCATGTGTAAAGTGTAGATGATAACACTGCCTTAGGAAATGGGGTTTCTGAGAAGTTTAAATGAGATGATGTTTATAAAAACACCTTACGGGAAATTGAGTATAAATATCACCTGTGGTTATGATGATTTTCAATTGAGCACTCAATTTGTTCATTTACTTTATTTTATTATAGAAGCCACTGCATTTTAATAATTGTATATTCAAGTCTTTGCTCCACACCAGGGGAGTCCAATCTTTCGGCTTCCCTGGAACACATTGGAAGAATTGTCTTGGGCCACACATAAAATACACTAACACTAACAATAGCTGATGGACTAGAAAAAAAATGCAAAAAAAGAAAATCTCATAATGTTTTAAGAAAGTTTACAAATTTGTATTGGGCCACATTCAAAGCCATCCTGGGCTGCATGAAACCCACAGGCTGCAAGTTGGACAAGTTTGCTCTACATGAATCATCATGCTATGCACTGATGCTACAGAAAAAAAATATGTAGAGGTATAGACAGCATCCTCAGGGTGCTCACATCTCACAATGCCTGTCTCCCTTTCAGATATGCCCTTCTCCATCTTCTTCTGCAGAATAATTTCTCTGTGAAACTCAGCACTCAGCTCAGAAGCATCTTCAGGGCCTTCCCCAAGTTTTCTGTGGTCCTTTGGCTTCCACAACATTGCACTTTCCTGGTTCTTCTCAAATTGTTCTTCCCTTTTGTTTTTGCTTTTTCGTCTTGTCTCTTTCGTATTTGGACTACAGACACTCTCAGGTTCTCTGTGCCTCAGTCGTGACTCTTCTTAATTGGCAAGTCCTATGGTTAACCTCAGCCACATTCATGCTTCCTTCTATTTCAGTGTCCTGATGACTATCTAATCTGTAGAAGTGATTCAGACCTGTGTCCCAAGCTTCAGAACCATATATCCGACGGTTTGCTAGACATTGCCAGCAGATATCCCAAATCATCTCAAGTGCAAAATATTCAAAAGTGGACTCTTCCTCATCCTTTGGACTGTGATCCCAATTCTATATTGTCTATTTCAGGCAGCCTTACTATCTACCTACTTGTCTGAGCTAGAATACTGTGAGTAAATCCTCATCCTCTCTGTTTTCTCTTTCACATCCAATCATTTATGAAGTTTTTCCTTAGCCCTAACATATTTTTCTCTTCTTCCTCATGACCACCACTGTTGATTTGAAAGCTTCAATTGGCCCCTGTATGAAGAATCTTAACAACATCCTATCTTACTCCAATGTCATTCTACTGGTCACAGGTGCTGGCATGAGTGATCGCACCAAAACAAAACGGACCAAATCACTCTGCTTCAAAGCCATTTACAGCTACCTACGGTGTCTCCCACTGAGCATTTCTACTGCTCACTCTCCAAGACAGAGACTTTTACTCAGCATATCTGTGAGTTGCCTGAGGACTCATCCAGCGTGGGGACCTTTCTATTTTGGCCTGTGTGCACATGTACATAAAATGTAATGATGTCTCCCCACAGTTCCATGGAACTCACATTCCTCAGTCACGGGCTGAATTTGCTGGACTGCACTCATTATTCCATGTATACTTCTGTTTTATGGTTTAGATTGATTATATTGACATTAGCAGTTAAAAAATTGGGAACCATTTTAACACTTAAATGGACTACACTTAAATCTGGGTGTGTGAAGGGTAGGTCTTTTTTGCCTTTATATTCTGTAAACCCTGCGTCATATTCCGAAGTAGAATCAAGAAGGAATGTGACAGTTGGAAAATTGATCAGAACTCCTGAGCAGTTACTTGGACTCTGTCTAGATTTTTTTTCCCCTCACTGATGTAGCAGAGCCCATTAATATGGAAGAACCTGAATAGTCAAAATTAGTCCCTCCCTGAGACTGCAGGTAGGAAAAGCATGTCCTTTGATGTTAACCTTCCTAAAAGGCTCAGATACACTAACTACAGCCATGGTGACATCACCCCTTTGTGTTTGTGTGAATGGGCTAGATTAAGGAGATTAAGAAAGGAGTGGGTCAGAGGTAAACGTGGTTGAATGGCAGTGGAAGGGGTGGGGCAGCAAATCTTCCCCATCTTAAGAAAACAGTCTTCATTCACGTCTTTACATGCATTTGGAAGCAGAGCAGCAGGTAGATTTTCGAATCGCAACCTCTGCTCTGGGCTCTGTGTTCAATTTTTAGCTCTGGCTCTAGCAAACGGAGGACAAGGCTCATTACTGCATACGTGAGGTTTTGTTTGCTTTTCAATCAAAGAGGAAGAAGCATTAGGTCATTCTCACAAGATGACACGGAAAGCTTATTGAAATGCCTTTGCAGATAGTGAGGGGAAATGTTGTTACCTAAATTTAATGATTAAGTGCATGACATATTAAACCACCCTCCTCTGGGACTTACATGCTAATGAATAGTTCCAGCATTCATTTCAGGTTTTTAGGTACCTAAGGCAAAATGATACCACACTCTATAGTGTATATAAGAATGTCAGCTTTACATAGTATGTTTTCTAATTTTTAAAGAAGTTATCGAAATGTACAGATATCCCTTTCCTCACTAGTAATGTTCCTGTCTAGTTGTTGGTTCATTAGTGCTGCCAATATGACTTGTCAAAAAATGCTAATCTATCCATAGCATTTTCTGGTTTGAAATCTATCAACATAAGATATATTCCAAGCTTCAAGTATGAAATCCTTTCCCTTCTGGGCTCTGAGTACATCTTTCCATACTGATTTTATCCTCTCCACAATTTCCCCATTTACACCACATACAAGTAGTGTGTATACATACATGCACAAAGGCACAGACACACAAGCACATGCACGTGGGCACACGCCTCACACAAGGACACAAATCTGTTTGCACATTCACAGCTCATATATGTATACAAAGATGTATATATACAAATGGGCAAACATATAAGACATACAGCCACATATAAAAGAACATGTATACAAACATGCATATAGGCACACACATGATGTGCACATACATAAGAGTACACATGGATGCATATACACAAGTATTTATACATATACCTGCACAAGCACACATGTATGCACATACACACATACACATGGGTATGTACTGACACACAGGCATACATGTAAGAGCACACACAGCTGTGTTTATGCACATACACTTATGGAGCTATGTAGAAAGACACACGTAGGGACATTCACACATACACACAGGCAGCATCCAAGGACACACACCCTATACTCCACTTCATGTGATTAATTCATGTTCCTTCTTTGATCTCACTCCCAGCAAGGTGGTATAGCCTTTTATTCAGTTCATAAACTAATGAGGCTTCTTGCTTTTCCCAAGAGCACATGAATGCTACTCTCATATTAGCAGAATGCTAAAACACCTGGCTCTTTCCTTCACCCTGCATGTAGAAGTACTCGTCATAGAAATCTGTTAGGGAGCATCATTTGAACTCACCATTGTTCAGAAATAGGCTTTTATAGAGGATCATAGAATCATGGGCAGCCCATGCATTCTCCTAGACCACAAATGTTCAAAAGAAATACAATGAGAGCCACAGATGTAAGGTGCACATGTACTTTTTTTTTTTTTTTTTTTTTTAGACGGAGTCTCGCTCTGTCACCTAGGCTGGAGTGCAGCAGCCAGATCTCAGCTCACTGCAAGCTCCGCCTCCCGGGTTTACACCATTCTCCTGCCTCAGCCTCCTGAGTAGCTGGGACTACAGGCGCCCGCCACCTCGCCTGGCTAGGTTTTTGTATTTTTTTAGTAGAGACGAGGTTTCACCGTGTTAGGCAGGATGGTCTCGATCTCCTGACCTCGTGATCCGCGCGTCTCGGCCTCCCAAAGTGCTGGGATTACAGGCTTGAGCCACCGTGCCCAGCCGCACATGTACTTTAAAGTTTTCTAGTAGCCACACTGAAAATTAACAAGAAGAAACAGATAAAGTAAATTTTAATAATGTAAAGACTTTGCAAAATTCTCTCCGGATCAAATCAAATCAATAAAGAGTCAAGCATTGAAGGCTCAGAAGCTTAGAGATAAATGTGTGGTTCATCTCTGGCAAATGTTGTATGGAACTTGAAGCACATCTTTTGTAAGCTTCCTTAACGCCAGATTCATTCATTTTGATCTTTTTATTTTCCCTCTGCCTAATTTTAAGTTGTTTTTCATGTGTTTTTGCCTTGCTATGTTAAATCCATTTTTTGGACAGGTGTGGTGGCTCACACCTTTAATCCCAGGAATTTGGGAGGTGGAGGCGGGCAGATCACTTAAGGTCAGGAGTTCGAGACAAGCCTGGCCAACATGATGAAACCCTGTCTCTACTAAAAGTACAAAAATTAGCCAGGCATGGTGGTGCACACCTGTAATCCCAGCTACTGGGGAGGCTGAGGCAAGAGAATCTCCTGAACCCAGAAGGTGTAGGTCGCAGTAAGCTGAGATCGTGCCAGTGCACTCCAGCCTGGGCAACAGAGGGAAACCCTGTCTCAAAATAAATGAGTAAATAAAATAAAATAAATGCATTTTTAAAAGCCATTTTAAGTGCTTTTTTTGTTGTCTGGTCTTATAATAAGACAAGTTAAAAAGAAGGAAAATATAAGAAGATACTCATGTTCTTTCATATTTCCATTATCCATGTTCACCTCTTGGGGAAGCCATTTCTGAAGCCTTCTCCCCTCTCCAGGGCGAGGAGCAACTTGCTCTATGCACTCCAGGGGCTTACAGTACAGTTCGTTCTACAAAAATAATCACAGTATGTGTTGCTAAAAACTACTGTGTTATAAAAAATCGAGCAGTAAAAACCACAGGACTTATGGGAAAAATGGGATTGGGGCACAACATTTAAAAACTTTGTTAGTGACACATTAGCATGAAGAGGATGGAAACCTAATAAAAACAACAACAGAGTTGGACACCTATGAAATGATTAAGAAATACATAAATATTATACTCGCAAAAACCACAATCCCTTTTGCATTGACCTAATACTATAGTAAATATGGCGCTTGATCTTGAAAAAGACTCAAAATTGGCTTGTGGAAGTGGGCATCTGACAGGTTGACCTGGTGAGTTATAATAAAGAGATGCAAGGAGGGTTATCTGAAATTGGATGGAAAGTTGAAACACTATACGAGGATAGGTGTGTTTCATAAGCCATGTGGTGAGTTGAGGAAGCCGACGCATGTTCAGATGTGTGCATGCATACGTTTTTGCAAACCCACATGCTGCTCAATTCATCTGGGTTCAGTTTTCTGTGTTCCTCTAGTGTTCCTTACAGATGCAAAATTCATTTATACCTACGTTGTTCCCTATGTTAACAATCCTTGGAACAAATTTTTGTGTTTGAAATTGAGTATTGTAGCTTGAGTGCAGTTATTTATGTTATGGCCATATTTGTATCTGTATATTTTTGGCCACATTCATGTTGTACTCTTTTTTCTGGTCTAGACTGTAGATCCCTTGGAGGTAAGAATCATGTATCATCTTTGAATCATCTTTCTATCATCTGTTCCTCCCTAACCCAGTGCCTGACACACAGGGAGTACCTGATGTATTATTCAAATTGTGTTAATCTATGTTATATTTCACTGTCTTTTTTATATATATATATATATATACACACACACACACACACACACACACATATATACACACTTTAAGTTCTGGGATACATGTGCAGAATGCGCAGGTTTGTTACATGTGCCATGGTGGTTTGTTGCACCCATCAACCCATCATCTGCATTTGGTATTTCTCCTAATGCTATCCCTCCTCTAGCCCCCCAACACCTGACAGGCCTGGGTGTGTGATGTTCCCCTCTGTGTGCCCATATGTTCTCATCGTTCAACTCCCACTTATGAGTGAGAATGTGCAGTGTTAGGTTTTCTTTTCCTGTGTTAGTTTGCTGAGAATGATGGTTTCCAGTTTCATTCATGTCCCTACAAAGGACATGAGTTCATTCTTTTTTATGACTGCATAATATCCCATGGTGTATGTGCCATATTTTCTTTATCCAGTCTAACATTGATGAACATTTGGGTTCCAAGTCTGTGCTATTGTGAATAGTGGTGCAATAAACATACGTGTGCATGTGTCTTCATAGTAACATGATTTATAATCCTTTGGGTATATACCCAGTAATGGGATTGCTGGGTCAAATGGTATTTCTGGTTCTAGATCCTTGAGGAATCGCCACGTTGTCTTCCACAATGCTTGAACTAATTTACACTTCCACCAACAATGTAAAGGCGTTCCTATTTCTCCACATCCTCTCAAGCATCTGTTGTTTCCTGACTTTTTAATGATCTCCATTCTAACTGGCATGAGATGGTATCTCATTGTGGTTTTGATTTGCATTTCTCTAATGACCAGTGATGATAAGCTTTTTTTCACATATTTGTCGGCCACGTAAGTATCTTCTTTTGAGAGGTGTCTGTTCACATCCTTCTCCCACTTTTTGATGGGGCTGTTTGTTTTTTTCTTATAAATTTGTTTAAGTTCCCTGTAGATTCTGGATATTAGCCCTTTGTCAGATGGATAGATTGCAAAAATTTTCTCTCATTTTGTAGGTTGCCTGTTCACTCTGATAATAGTTCCTTTTGCTGTGCAGAAGCTCTTAGTTTAATTATATCCCATTTGTCAATTTTGGCTTTTGTTGCCATTGCTTTTGCTGTTTTAGTCATGAAGTCTTTGCCCATATCTATGCCCTGAATGGTATTGCTTAGGTTTTCTCCTCTCATTTTTAAAGTTTTAGTTCTTACATTTAAGTCTTTAATCCATCTTAAGTTATTTTTTTGTATAAGGTGTAAGGAAGTGGTCCAGTTTCAGTTTTCTGCATATGACTAGCCAGTTTTCCCAACACCATTTATTGAATAGGGAATCCTTTCCCCATTGCTTGTTTTTGTCAAAGATCAGATGGTTGTAGATGTATGGTGTTATTTCCGAGGCCTCTGTTCTGTTCCATTGGTCTATATGTCTGTTTTGGCACCAGTACCATGCTGTTTTGGTTATTGTAGCCTTGTAGCATAGTTTGAAGTGAGGTAGCATGATGCCTCCAGCTATGTTCTTTTTGCTTAGGATTGTCTTGGCTCTATGGGCTCTTTTTTGGTTCCATATTAAATTTAAAGTAGATTTTTCTAACTCTGTAAAGAAAGTCAATGGTATCTTGGCCGGGCGCGGTGGCTCAAGCCTGTAATCCCAGCACTTTGGGAGGCCGAGACGGGCAGATCACGAGGTCAGGAGATTGAGATCAAGACCATCCTGGCGAACACGGTGAAACCCGGTCTCTACTAAAAAATACAAAAAACTAGCCGGGCGAGGTGGCTGGCGCCTGTAGTCCCAGCTACTCAGGAGGCTGAGGCAGGAGAATGGCATAAACCCGGGAGGCGGAGCTTGCAGTGAGCTGAGATCTGGCTGCTGCACTCCAGCCTGGGCGGCGGAGCTTGCAGTGAGCTGAGATCTGGCCACTGCACTCCAGCCTGGGTGACAGAACGAGACTCTGTCTCCAAAAAAAAAAAAAAGAAAGTCAATGGTAGCTTGATGGGGATAGCATTGAATCTATAAATTACTTTGAGCAGTGTGGCCATTTTCACGATATTGATTCTTCCTATCCATGAACATGGAATGTTTTCGCATTTGCTCGTGTCCTCTCTTATATCCTTGAGCAGTGATTTGTAGTTATCCTCGAAGAGGTCTTTCACATCCCTTGTAAGGTGTATTCCTAGGTATTTTATTCTCTTTGTAGCAATTGTGAATGGGAGTTTGCTCATGATTTGGCTCTCTGTCTATTATTGGTGTATAGGAATGTTTGTGATTTTTGCACATTGATTTTGTGTCTGGAGACTTTGCTGAAGTTGCTTATCAGCTTAAGGAGTTTTTGAACTGAGACAATGGGTTTTCTAAATATACAATCATGTCATCTGCAAACAGACATAATTTGATTTCCTCTCTTCCTATTTGAATACTTAATTTCTTTCACTTGCCTGATTGCCCTGGCCAGAACTTCTGATACTATGTTAAATAAGAGTGGTGAGAGAGGGCATCCTTGTCTTGTGCCAGTTTTCAACGGGAATGCTTACAGCTTTCTTCCATTCAGTATGATATTGGTTGTGGGTTTGTCATAAATAGCTCTTGTTGTTTTAAAACATGTTCTATCAGTACCTAGTTTATTGAGTGTTTTTAGTATGAAGGGGTGTTGATTTTTATTGAAGGCCTTTTCTGCATCTATTGAGATAATCATGTGGTTTTTGTCATTGGTTCTTTTTATGTGATGGATTACGTTTATTGATTTGTGTATGTTGAACCAGCCTTGTATCCCAGGAATGAAGCTGACTTGATTGTGGTGGATAAACTTTTTAATGTGCTGCTGGATTTGGTGTGCCAGTATGTTATTGAGGATTTTTGAATCAATGTTCATCAGGGATATTGGCCTGAAATTTTCTTTGTTTGCTGTGTCTCTGCCAGGTTTTGATATCAGGATGATGCCAGTCTCAAAAAATGAGTTAGGGAGGAGTCCCTCTTTTTCTATTCTTTGGAATAGTTTCAGAAAGAATGGTACCAGCTCGTCTTTGTACCTCTGGTAGAAATAGACTGAATCCGTCTGGTCCTGGGCTTTGTTTTTGTTGGTAGGCTATTAATTACTGCCTCAATTTCAGAACTTGTTACTGGTCTATTCAGGGATTTGACTGCTTCCTGGTTTAGTCTTGGGAGAGTGTATGTGTCCAAGAATTTATCCATTTCTTCTAGATTTTCTAGTTTATTTGTGTAGAGGTGTTTATTGTATTCTCCAATGGCAATCTGTATTTCTGTGGGATCAGTGATGATCTCCCCTTTATAATTTTTGTTGTGTCTATTTGATTCTTCTCTCTTTTCTTCTTTATTAGTCTGGGTAGTAGTCTATCCTGTTAATCTTTTCAAAAAAATAGCTCCTGGATTCATTGATTTTTTGAAGGGTTTTTCATGTCTCTATCTCCTTCAGTTCTGCTGTGATCTTAGTTTTTTCTTGTCTTCTGCTAGCTTTTGAATTTATTTGCTCTTGCATCTCTAGTTCTTTTAATTGCGATGTTAGGGTCTCGATTGTAGACTTGTGTCACTTTCTCCTCTGGGCATTTAGTGCTATAAATTTCCCTGTAAACACTAGATGTGTCCCAGAGATTCTGGTACGTTGTGTCTTTGTTATCATTGGTTTTAAAGAACTTATTTATTTCTGCCTTCATTTTGTTATTTACTCAGTAGTTATCCAAGAGCAGGTTGTTCAGTTTCCATGTAGTTGTGTGGTTTTGAGTAAGTTTCTCAATCCTGAGTTCTAGTTTGATTGCACTGTGGTCTGAGAGACTGCTTGTTATGATTTCTGTGCTTTTGCATTTGCTGAGCAGTGTTTTACTTTCAATTATGTGGTCGATTTTAGAATGAGTGTTATGTGGTGCTGAGAAGAATGTATATTCTATTGATTTGGGGTGGAGAGTTCTGTAGATGACTATTAGGCCCACTTGGTCCAGAGCTGAGTTGAAGTCCTGAATATCCTTGTTAATTTTCTGTCTCATTGATCTGTCTAATACTGATGGTGGAGTGTTAAACTCTCCCACTATTATTTTGTGGGAGTCTAAGTCTCTTGTAGGTCTCTAAGAACTTGCTTTATGAACCTGGGTGCTCCTGTATTGGGTGCATATATATTTAGGATATTTAGCTCTTCTTGTTGAATTGATCCCTTTACCATTATGTAATGCCCTTCTTTGTCTTTATTGATCTCTGTTGGTTTAAAGTCTGTTTTATCAGAGACTAGGATTACCCCTGCTTTTTTTTTTTTTCTTGGTAAATCTTCCTCCATCCCTTTATTTTGAGCTTATGTGTGTCTTTGCACTTGAGATGGGTCTCCTAAATACAGCACACCAAAAGGTCTTGACTAACCAGTTTGCCAGTCTGTGCCTTTTAATTGGGTGTTTGGCCCATTTACATTTAAGGTTAATATTGTTATGTGTGAATTTGATTTTGTCATTATGATGCTAGCTGGTTTTTTTGTTGTTGTTTTTGGCTTTTTTTCCCCCATTAGTTGATACAGTTTCTTCATAGTGTCAATGGTCTTTACATTCTGGTTTGTTTTGGCAGTGGCTGGTACTGGATTTTCCTTTCCATATTTAGTGCTTCCTTGAGGAGCTCTCATAAGGCAGGCCTGGTGGCAATAAAATCCTTCAGTATTTGTTTGTCTATAAAGGATTTTATTTCTCCTTCACTTATAAAGCTTAGTTTGGCTATATGTGAAATTCTGGGTTGAAAATTCTTTTCTTTAAGAATGTTGAGTATTGCCCCCACTCTCTTCTGGCTTTTAGGGTTTCTGCAGAGAGATCCATTGTTAGTCTGATAGTCTGATGGGCTTCCCTTTGTGGGTAACCCGACCTTTCTCTCTGGCTGCCCCTAACATTTTTTTTTTCTTCATTTCAACCTTGGTGAATCTGACGATTATTTGTCTTGGGGTTGCTCTTCTCGAGGAGTATCTTTGTGGTATTCTCTGTATTTCCTGAATTTGAATGTTGGCCTTTCTTGTTAGGTTGGGAAAGTATCCTAAAGAGTGTTTTCCAGTTTGGTTCCATTCTTCCGTCACTTTCAGGTACATCAGTCAAGCGTCAGTTTGGTCTTTTTACATGGTCCCATATTTCTTGGAGGCTTTGTTCATTCCTTTTTATTCTTTTTTCCTCTAATTTTGTCTTCACGCTTTATTTCATTATGTTGATCTTCAATCTCTGATGTCCTTTCCACTGCTTGATTGATTTGGCTACTGATACTTGTTTATGCTTCATAAAGTTCTAGTGTTGTTTTTCAGCTCCATCAGGTCATTTATGTTCTTCTCTAAACTGGTTATTCCAGTTAGCAGTTCTTCTAACCTTTTATCAAGGTTCTTAGCTCCCTTGCATTGGGTTAAAACATACTCCTTCAGCTTGGAGGAGTTTGTTATTACCCACCTTCTGAAGTCTACTCCTGTCAATTCATCAGACTCATGCTCCATCCAGTTTTGTTCCCTTGCTGACGAGGAGTTGTGATCCTTTGGAGGATAAGAGGCATTCTGGCTTTGGGAATTTTCAGCCTTTTTCCAGTGGTTTTTCCTCATCTTTATGGATTTATCTACCTTTGGTCTTTGCTGTTGGTGACCTTTGGATGGAGTTTTTACGTGGTTGTCCTTTTTGTTGATGTTGATGCTTGTGCTTTCTGTTTGTTCATTTTCCTTCTAACAGTGAGAACCCTCTTCTGCAGGTCTGCTGGAGTTCGCTGGAGGTCCAATACAAACCGTGTTTGCCTGGGTATCACCATCTGACACTGCAGAACAGCAAAGATTGCTGCCTGCTCCTTCCTCTTGAAGCTTTGTCCCAGAGGGGCACCCACCAAATACCAGCCGGAGCTCTCCTGTATGAGGTGTCTGTGTGCCCCTGCTGGGAAGTGTCTCCCCGTCAGGAGGCACGGGGGTCAAGGACCCACTTGAGGAGGCAGTCTGTTTCTTAGCAGAGCTCAAGTGTTGTGCTGGGAGATCCACTGCTGTCTTCAGAACTGGCAGGCAGGAACATTTACATCTGCGGAAGCTGCACCCATTGCCGCTCCCTTCCCCAGGTGCTCTGTCCCAGGGAGATGGGACTTTTATCTATAAGCCCTTGACTGGGACTGCTGCCTTTCTTTCAGAGATGCCCTGCCCTGAGAGGATGAATCTAGAGAGGCAATCTGGCAACAGCAGCTTTGCTGTGCTGTGGGGGGGCTCTGCCCAGTCCAAACCTCCTGGCAGCTTTATTTACACTGTGAAGGGAAAACCGCCTACCCAAGCCTCAGTAATGGCAGACACCCCTCCCCTCACCAAGCTGGAGCATCCCAGGACAACTTCAAACTGCTGTGCTGGCAGTGAGTACTTCAAGTCAGTGGATCTTAGCTTGCTGGACTCCATAGGGTTGTGATCTGCTGAGCAAGACCATTTGACTTCCTGGCTTCAGCCCTGTTTCTAGGGGAGTGAATGGTTCTGTCTTGCAGGCATTCCAGAAGCCACTGGGGTATGAAAGAAACTCTTGCAGCTGGCTCAGTGTCTGCCCAAATGGCTGTCCAGTTTTGTGTTTGAAACCCAGGGCCTTGGTGGTATAGGCACCCAAGAGAATCTCCTGTTCTATGGATTGCGAAGACTGTGGGAAAAGTATAGTATATGGTTCAGAGTGCACCGTACACCATGGCACAGTCCCTCATGGCTTCCCTTGGCTAGGGGAGGGAGTTCCCTTGCCCCTTGTGCTTCCCAGATGAGGCGACACCCCACCCTGCTTCTGCTCACCCTCTGTGGGCTGCACCCACTGCCTAAGCAGTCCCAATGATATGAACCGGGTACTCAGTTGGAAATGCAGAAATCATCCGCCTTCTGCATTGGTCTTGCTGGGAGCTGCAGACCAGAGCTGTTCCTATTCGGCCATCTTGCCCAGGAACCTGACTATCTTATATTATAGTTTGGGTTTCTCAGGGGCAAATGCCATGCACTTACTCATATCTTCAGACTGTTTTTCTGCCTAAAACTTAGTAAGTTCAGAATTAACTGGGAAGCAAACACATGCACAGTAGATATACTCTGCTGTGGGTGCTCATTCACCACCACCCTCTCTTCCCCTTATCTCTTGGAGACTTACCCTCTGCTAGGAAAATGTCATTGACTTAGTCAATGGATTCAGTGTCTTCACAGAGCAGACTGAGGGGAGCCGAAGCAGGCTAAGGAAACAATGGTCGGCGTTGTTTTTCCAAGTCTTTCTCCAATCCCTCCCCTGGCATGGAAACCCTTCCAGGCCTCTCTCCAATCAGGGCCACACCCTCACTACTGCTATAGAAATCCTTCTGCACAGGACCAAGGTAATGAAACCAGTAAAAACAGTGTTCTTTTCCCATTGGCTAAGTTGGAATAATTCCTCACTCTTAGCAAATGGGCAAGTGGAAATTCTAGTACAGAATTTAGAACACAGGTCTACACACTGGAAACCCTCAATGGAGTCTAAGGTTCTTTGTATACATATACATTGTATAGATAAAACAGTAAAAGAAATGAAATCAGCTGAATCCAGAAAGACTGTTTCGTTTTGTTAGCATAGTACCAAAAGCGTTTCTCACTTTTAAATTTGTGGTTTTCAAAGTCTTAAAAAGAATATGAATATCCTTGTGTGTGTCATTGCCCTCTACTGGATAAGCTGGGTAATGTTGTCACTAGTTGTACATACATTATTAATAATATACTGAACAATGTCTTATACTTGGCTAGCATTTTGTCTTTTATTTTTCGAAATGATTATACATGTAGCATTTTAATTTACCCTTTGCATAATGCTGTAAAATAACTAAACTATTTTTAGTCCCATTTCACAGATGAAAACTGAGGCAGAGGCACATTATTCACTCAATATACATACTTTAATGAAGCTGTATATAAAGAACTATGCTAAGCTATTTGCAAAGGTGAATAAGATGATCTATACTCTCTGGGAGCGTAATTTGTTACAGATAAGATATATACCCAAATATCTATAATGAAAATAAAATTGTGATATAGGAATAAATGAAACTAAGAATTATTGATTGTGGAAGGAGCTTATATGTCTTACTTCAGCCTCATGGTAACTTTTTTGGTGTATATCATGTGCCTTGTTTTACAAACGACAAAATTGAGGTTGGATGTTTCTAAGTCATTTGTCAGATGCCCCACAGAGAACAATGCTATGGGAAAGGAAAAGAGGAAGAATTTACAACTGCTAAAAATCAAGAAAGGCTTCATAAAGGTGGTGGTGTTTGACCTAGGGCTTAAAGGATGGGCAGGGGCTGGGCGCAGCAGCTCACGCCTATAATCCCAGCACTTTGGGAGTCCGAGGTGGGCAAATCACTTGAGGCTAGGAGTTCGAGACCAGCCTGGCCAACGTGGTGAAACCCCGTCTCTACTAAAAATACAAAAAAAATTAGCAGGGCGTGGTAGTTCACACCTTTAGTCCCAGCTACTCGGGAGGCTGAGACAGGATAATCGCTTGAACCTGGGAAGTGGAGGTTGCAGTCATCTGAGATCACACCACTGCACTTCAGTCTGGGTGACAGAACAAGACTCTGTCTCAAAAAAAAAAAAAAAAGGCAAAAGAAGGCAAATGTCAGAAAGAAGCTTTGCTCATGATATTGGCAAGGTGTGAGGCTCACTTGGGGCATGACAGGTCCTGCAGAGATGGTGGAGCTTGGGCTATAGGGAAGGAATTATTCTTGGTACAGAGGATGTATCCCAAAGAAGTCTTGGGAACAAGCAACAGAGTCAGAGCTGATCCAGATCTCCTCCATTGTGCAGTGAGGACAGGGCTGTTGAGTGAGGGTCTGGCCTTCGGGCAGTCCCTGTGCTGACAGGAGACAGTGATGCTGGTCTGTTTGTGCAGTGAGGCTGCCAGTTTTGTGGCCTGGTTTCTGTTGCTTATGGATATGGTCATAGGTCAATAGGAGGTTGGTGTGAGAAGCCTGAGCAGGCTATGACAGCCTGTGCTCCTGAGAGTCAGTAAAGAGTGTTGCATAACAAGGAAAATTCTGAAAATCATTCACTTTCACATTAGAGGTTGCTGAGCTGTGGCACCTCCTCTTTCCTTTAACAATCTGGACCAACAGCCTAAAAAGCAGAATGTCAAAAAATAAAATAAAATTGAAGACACTGTAATGAATGAAAGAGTACTTTCTTTGTCCTTTAAATGAGTGGCTAAGCCTCATTTGGTACTTGAGTGATTTTGCCTAGAGTTTTCCTTTTCTACCCAACAATTCTGCAAGCCTTCCATAGTCAACCATTACCACCTTCCAGGTATTGTGTTCTTGGTGGTCTGACAGAGAGTCTCAGGGTCAGAATAAACGACAGGGATCACAGAGAGTTCTCACAGCTTACAAGGCCGTGGCCTTGCTGCCAGAGGTCTAATGGGGCTGGAGACAGGGGCTGGAAGAGAAAGGGAAGGAACAGAAAATCCAAGACAGTTAAAGGAATGGATCTAATCTTGTTTGACAAAGGAAACACTGAGTTGGACATTTTTTTCCTCTAACTCTTTTCTGTTGTGACTCCTTTAAGCCACCGAGAAAGAAATACAAGAGAAAAAGACCCAGAGATAGATAAATATACAGATAGTTGCAGAGACAGATGAGCAAACACACAGAAAAAAATGAGCTGTAAGTAATCATGACATTATCATATATTTTTCTTAAAAAAGGGCCACTTCTATTGACTCAGTCTTGATTCCCAGATAATAAACTGAACTAGTACAGTACATTCAGTTCTTGATTCTATGCCTATTTACTGAATATCTTTTACACCTTTCCATGTACTTATCCATTAAGAATGTATTAAGTACCTACTAGGCACCAGGAACTATGCTAGGAGTGGGAAATACAAAGGTAAATAAACAAAGTCTCTTCCCTTACTTAGCTGAGAGTCTTTGCCTCAAGGTGTGCTGAACCCATGGGATGTTTAACAAATGTTGGATTGAGTTGCAGTGGTATTGCCTCATCTTCAGGAGGGTTGGAACCTGGGAGCACCAGTTTCACCACTTTTCTGGCATTAATTGAGACGATGCATAACCACAAGTCAGATGATATACATGATTCTTTGTCCTTCTTGTTAGGATCTATCTCTAAGCTTTGAGTTTGGGAGAAGGAAACATGCCATTGGCATAAAAGACATTAGGGCAGAAGAGTCCAGGTTCTTGCCTCTCTGGCTGAGCCATATACTTTTCTTATGGGAAATTCACCACCTTCGTTACCAACACTACTCTGTCTTCATTATTTGCGGGGCAGACTCATGTGGTGAATGCCACTGAAATGAGATTAGTTTTTTTTTTGTTTGTTTTTAATTATTGACACACTAAGCTTCCTCTCCCTACCCCACCTGATGCATACATGTTTGGAAAGAGGTGAAGACTGAGTGAGCTGTGACATCGAGGTGGGAAGCAGTTGACAGCTGCACTGTAGCTTCATATCATCAGGAAAAGCAAACTGAAGTGGATGGGGCTGTGTTTATCCTTTAGTGTAGAAACATAAACTGACTTAGAGTAACAGTTCTTTCCTTTTGGTGTACTTTGTTGACAGTTTTGCCTTATTTTCATGTAAGTGTACCTCATTCTTCATGTTGACTTTTATCTTTATATTTACACAAGATGTCTAAGAAGTGTAAGGTTCCAGGGAGGTCACAAAATGGGGCATTTTCCTATGGTTTGTGCAATTTGTCAAAAAAATTGGGATGAATAAGAATTTGAAAATGATATAAAGCTAAAGCCAGTCTGTCCAGAATTTTTTTCTCATTTTAAAAATCCATTGAAAGTTTTCAGAATTTTTCACATGACCACACCCTATACCAAGACTGGCCTCAAAATTATCTATTTAATTAACGGTTCCCAGATTTTGGATCTCAAGCACCATTTAAAAGAAAGAAAATCAAAACAATACATGAGGAATTGACATGAAGTACCAATTTTACGTTTACTTTTCTAGAAAATAGAAGCTAGAAAAGTAACAGCAGCTACCATCAACTGCCCCCATTATTTTCCAAATGACCTTTGACATCACAAAAGGAAGAAGAGAACAACTTTATACAAATGGACAATCCCTTCAATTTAATCAGTTTAGATTTTTTTAAAAACTCACAACATCGGCTTATGTTTTTCATTTTGCAACAAACCAATGAGAGGTTCTCACAGATCACCGAGGGAGCAGCCTGTGGTAACTCCTGCCTGGTATCACGAGTTCCACTGATCTGGAAGAAGGAAGTCTACTATGGAGAGCAAGTCCACACAAACCTTCCTAGACAGAATCCAGACTCTAGCCACGGGGAAATCTTGGATGTTACTCCAAGCCCCAGTTTCCTCATATGTTAAATGGAGTTGCTGTTATTTACCCCAAGTGCTACTATGTGTGTTCAATCAGTTAGTGGACTGAAAGTAACAAGCAGAGGGCCTTGTTACAGGCTCACCACGAGGTAATTTTCTTTATCTCCCTCTCTTCTTAACAGTAAGGCCTGAACCTTACTCCTTTCATTCCCTAGAACACCTTGCAGTAAGCTTTGTAGTTCGGAAGTAGTCAATGAAGATGTGCTGCATTCAATGTGTGTGAATGTGACTCATAATGTAGTGTTTGTTATGCTTTGTTTATAGTAAATCACCTTATTAAATTTATAATAAATCACTTACTTAGTAATTACTCCTTGTCTTGTCTCCCTTACAAAGTCTATGTAACTTTTGGATTTAGGGATGATATCATTCATTTTTCTACTATCACCTTCCTCCCAAGTACCTGGCAGAGTACAGGTTATATCCTAAAGGCTGTGTAAATACTTGATAATTAGTCACTGATTAAAGGAAACAATCTGTCCCTTTGTCTGGGTGCACTGAAAAGTGTGTGTGTGTGTGTGTGTGTGTGTCCATGCATCCATTCTTATGGGCTTTTTTTTTTTTCTGGAAATTTCAGTCCAACTTGGAACTTCGGCAATAATTCTGAGTTTACAGACATTCAGCAAGGATGATCAGATTGCACTTTTGGAAACATCTATTTCAAGTGTGATGGCTTGTGTGCCTAGGGCAAGCATTCTTTCTTTTCCTACTAATAACTCAACAGGTTCAGCAGGCAATAGCAGTGTTTACAGGTTCTTCATTCTTCACAGGTGAGGACAGTATTATCTTGTATAGGCAACTGCATTTTACTTAGTGGTGATCTGATTACCTTGATCTGAAGCATTTTAACTTTGCACTGTCCATGCCCACAGAGAGTTGGGCAAAATGAGAAGGGCCTGTAGAAAATACACATCCAATTTTATATTGCAGTTGTATTGGTAATTGCAACTTAACCAGCTTTACTGCTACTTCTAGAGGGAAGTGAAATTACATGCACTAATAAGATTTTTGGAGAAATGGATATGATACATAATACAAGAGCATTCTTCGATGAAATAGCTAATACTAAGTACATATAAGGAAATCTAATAAATACATTTTTATTAAGGATAATTTTTTCAATAGTCAATAATAGAATCACTGGGAAGGACCATCTAGGGAGTGTATGCTGTGTTTCTACATCTTTCTGAATTAAAATGGTATTTTTCTCTTTTACATATCTTTGGTGAAGGTTCATTGAGACTGTGAAGATGTGAAGAAAGAAAGGACACTCAAAATACTTTTTAGACCCTTTGAGACTTAGAGTCTTCACAGTGACTTGGATCTAACCATATATAAACTTAGGAAATTCTCAGGAAATAATTTCATGATATTGGTAAACTGAACATGGTTACTAAGATCAGTGTTTTCTTTTTATCTTCTTGGATATCATAGTTTGATTAAAACATTTTGAACAAACAACTCCAGTGATTTATAGCACTGGTGTTGAATCGTGTTGAGTTTCTGAAAGCATCCTCTGTGATCCAGATGAAAAGTAACTAAGCTTTCTATTATCCAGCTTACTATTGAGTAATATTTACTGAGTGTTTGCTTTGCATTCAGTGCAGCTTGATGCAGTGTTCCTAATCTCAATGAATTAGCACTAGTGTCAATTCTTGCTTAACATATAGGAGGATCAAAATGCAAGTACAAAAGTAGGTAGATATAGATATAAATGGAAGCACCAAATTAAATGTGGCTAATTTCTATTAAACTCTTACTCAGCTCTTTTTTTTTCCTTCCCTACCCCCCAGTTCTTAATATTGGAACTCAATGGCTTTTTAGGGGGAAGCGGACAGTTTGCCTTTTTTCAGGAATGATAGACATGCCCTGAGCCACTCTAATTTGCTATTAACAATTTGTTATGCAGCTCTCATCTTTGAATTTATCTAAACCCTTCCTGTGCCTATTTTTACTTTCAGTTCATATAAATAATTGACATAATAAATTCCACATGTTAACTTATTTGCAGTTAAAACTTCCTTTCAAACTTCAGCAATGTTTCCCTAGATTTGCTATCACAGGATAGAGTAAAAACCAGTGTCTCTAATCATTATCCCTACTTCACTTCCATCACTTTCAAATTGTGGCTTTGTAATCTTTAAAATTTTCTTGGCATTGAAAACAACAACAACAATAACAATATTTTATAGAAACGATTCCTTGAAAGATAACTTTATCTAAATGTTCAATTCAGCCAACACTTACAGAGTTGATGCTGGTGGCCAGACAAGGGGATGCAGAGTAGAACAAAATATAGCTCCTGCCTTCCAGGAGTCCTCAGATGAGCCAGAGAGACAAAGTATAAATGGATAAGTATAACCCAAATACAATTGAGTTGTGTAAAATGTTATGGATGGCAATACGCTTGGGAGAGAAATTGCTCCTGAGAGACAGAAATCAGTGAAAAATTCAGAATTGAGGAGATACTTGAGTCTTAAAGGGAAAGAAGCTTTGTCTCAAAGATAAGTAGTGACAAGAAATTAATACAGGGATTAAGGACATGGGGTTTGCAGTCAAACAGAGCTGCATTTGACTCGTATTTCTGCTATTTCATAGATGTGTAACCTTGGGAAAATTGCTTTACGTTCTAAAACCAAGATTTCCTCTGAAGTGCAATGAAGATAATGATGGTGCACTCCTAGTTTTGTTATGAGGGTCACCTGCTATATGTGGGCATGGTTTGAATGTATGCGTTCCTCCAAAATTCATATGTTGGAACCTAATACCCAGTGTATAACATTAAGAGGTTGGGGAACTTTGGGGAAGTGATTAGATCTTGAGGATTCTGGCCTCATGAATGGATTTGTGCCCTTATAAAAGACATCGAAGGGAGCATTCGAATGCCTCTTCACCTCTTCCACAATGTGAGGAAGCAACAGCACACCCTTACCAAACACTGAATCTTCTGTCACCTTGATCTTGGACTTCCCAGCCATCAGACCTGTGAGAAATAAATTTCTGTTATTTATAAATTACCCAGCCTATTTTTTTATAGCAGCAGGAATATACTAAAATTGTGTTTAAAACCTTTAGCATAGTTCCTGCTACATTTAAGCATTTATGAGGTAACTACCATCATCATCATCATATCCATCATCATTTTGACTATTCAGATAGAGATCCAAGTTCTGATTTCATCCAAAGTCCTTAGAGTAGCATTCAGTTGTCTTTTCCTCTTTCATGGTTCCTAATGAAACGTATCTGGAGCCTCAACTTTGTGAATGGTCTTCATGAGTATTTACTGGAGGCTGGGGGCTGGGGCTCAGGAGATACTGAGAGAAACACAAAGATGTCACAGAGCATGCTGCTTAAAGTGTGGACCATGAACTCTATATTTGAATCACCAAGGGCACTTGTTAAAATTCAGATTTGTAGACCAAACCTGTCTACCTACTTAATAAGAGTCTTTGGGATGAGACTCCAGAATCTATTTTATAAGCTCCTTAGGGCAATTCACATATGTACCAGCATATGAACATACTTTCCTATGTTGACTTAGCTCCAGTTTGCTCAGGATCTTCTGTTTACTAGAGGTTTCCCCAGAGCCCTGGAGTTCTTTTTTTTCTTTACAGCTCCTCACCACAACTTCCTGCCAGAATCATTTATAATGTCATGCAGTTCCCTTGGGTACTTTCTTACCCTCAACTACAGGTTACTCTGAGTGAGACTTCAAATTGTTATGTAGTAGATACTTTGCCTTATCTTCCTGCTTAGGCATCATCTAGCTTGATCCACATCTACTTGTAATATCTGTGTCACTCATATATTAGATATTAGAGATTTCTAATATTTCTGTCTCTATCTCTGACAGCTCACACACCCACACCTCTTTTGGGGCAAAGCTCTATAAACTCACACTGACTCTGTGTCAGTGAGAAGTTCATGGGTGTTTCTTGTTGTACAAATCTTTACCTGCAACATGATTTTGTCCAAGGTCCTTTCTATAAAGAATGATTTTTTCTGTTCTGTTAGCTCTGTTCTAGACTATTAGTCCATTTTGCATTGCTATAAAGGAGTACCTGAGACTGGGTAATCTAGAAAGAAAGTAGGCTGACTATCGTAGTCTTACCCTAAGAAAAATAGTGGGACATGGATATGAATGTGGACAGACCGCATAGGTATCAATTACAACAGTCTTGTACTTCACCCTTTCTGTCTTAGGGACCATTTATTGGCTACAGAATTAAATAATTATGCCCTAACTTTTTTGTATATGTAAGAATTTTACAACTGTCTGGTGGCTTCTTAAACTGAGAGGTTTCAATCTTTCCAGGAATAATAGATAAAGATATGCAGAAATAACTAGCTGCAAAATCAAAGACCCTGACTTTAAATTTGATGCCTTGAAAGGAGAAGCCAAGAGGTATAGTAAAAGAGACCTTAAATAAGGGTCAAGAGACTAGGGTTAAAGTGTGACTCCAACTCTAATTAGCTATAGGAATAGATCAAATTCACTTTGTATTGCAAGTCTTCAGAGTATCACTGTCAGGGGTTGAATCAGAGGGCTTCTAAGGTTTCTTTCCAGCTTTACCATTCTATGTCCATATAAGTTTATAATTCCTCCCTATTTAGAACTCACTGGGCTGTCAATATCATGGTGTTGCAATTGAAGGACAAATTCTTCATATGTACCTTGAAATTAATATTTGTGATTTTATATAGTGTTAATTATGATTTTTTTAAAAATCAAGAATGTTAGATTTAACAGTTTATTTGAGAAAATAACAATTCATGAATCAGGCAGCACTCAGAAACTGAAGAGGCTCAGAGATCTTTTCCTAGCAATGGTAACAATGGTTTTTTTTTTTTTTTTCTTTTTTGAGACAGAGTCTCACTCCGTCACCCAGGCTGCAGTGCAGTGGCACGATGGCACAGTCTTGGTTCACTACAACCTCTGCCAGGTTCAAGTGATTCTCCTGCCTTAGCCTCCTGAGTGGCTGGGAGTACAGGTGCCCACCACCACACCCAGCTAATTTTTGTATTTTTAGTAGAGATGGGGTTTCAACATATTGGCCAGGCTGGTCTCAAACTCCTGACCTTGTGATCCACCCACCTCAGCCTCCCAAAGTTCTGGGATTACAGGCATGAGCCACTGAACCCAGCCAACAGTGAGCTTTTATAAACTGAACATGAAAGCAAAGTAGAGAAATCACCTAATTGTCTATAGCTACGCATCTGCCTTACTTGGGCATGGTGTGATGAGTTGGCTGCCTACGACTGATTGAAAACCAGGCTATTTGTTACAAAAATATAAGAGTCCTACGTTAGGTTTTAGTTTGTTTACTTACCAAGTTAGATTGTGGTTTGTTAGGTAGGACAGGCTCAGACTAATGGTCTCCTGCTTATTTAATGATAATAAATACAATATTTTTTACGGTATTTATATATTACTTTATAGGTTTTACATTTTTATGTACCCCATTTTTATAATAAAAACAACTCTTTGAGACACGTTTTACAGAATTATTGTCTATTTTTCAGACAGAAAAACTGAAGCTAAGAAAGTTAGATGATTCACTCCATGCCACACTGCTAATATATGACAGAGATAGAAGTTAATCTAGTAATCTTTGCTCCATGCCACATAGCTGCTCAGATTTGAATAGAGAAGATAATGTTTCTGTGAGCATAAAGTAGGCTTAACAACTGTGAAGCCAAAACTTCACCCCAAGAAGCACCACAATGAGCTATAGTATCTAATGAAGTTAACAAAACTACAACCATCCATGGCTCTCAAGAAGATGGGCAGATCGGTTCAGGCTGCTAGTTTATAAGAGAAAGGTGAAAAGATCTAATATTTGTATAAAACTTTGTAGTTTTCAAAAGACATGCAAGTGTCGTAATATTTAGAGTTTTTTTTTAAGACTCAAGCAAATTATTATAGGTTGAAACTGAAGCTC
Source organism: Theropithecus gelada (assembly GCF_003255815.1). NCBI lineage: Eukaryota > Metazoa > Chordata > Mammalia > Primates > Cercopithecidae > Theropithecus > Theropithecus gelada. The sequence goes on from NC_037671.1 coordinate 53,566,411, forward strand.
AGATAGATGCCACCAGCTTCTAGGTTTTTTGATTCCCAGACTCTAGTCCCACTCCACCACATGAGGTGACCCACTGTCCCAGTTTGCCTGAGACTGACAAATTTCCCAGGATGTAAAATGTTCAGTTCTAACTCTGTGAAATTCCCAGGAAAACTGAGATAAGTTGGTAACCTTACTACCACATTTTTAAAGTTGACACATAATGGCACAATTCTCATTTTACACCAGGCAATCAATGGTTAAGTCGACAGGTCTCTGGGATCACTAAGTGACCCATCTTGTTATCAAGATGAAACAGGAATAATAATGATAATTGTGTAACCAAGATCTTGATTATGATACTAATCAAAACATTTGCCATAACAATGTCAATTATCATTAAATAGCATTTCCTTACTTACAATGTGGGAACGAAGCCAACAATATAATAAACCACCCACGATGGATGAGGAGATGTTGTTTTTGTTCTGGAAAAGGACCACATAAAACAAACTCTAGAAAATTATTTATAAACTGATGTGATAATTTGTGTGTGTGTTTTAAAATTGTTAGGTCCTTTAAGTGCACTTTTGTTAATTCCAAAACAGAAAATGTCACTCACCCAGAACAGAAATTGACTATAAAGTGTAGCCATTTGAAGACATAGTACTCTCTCCTGTCATATATAGAAAACAACTTCCTAGAATTTTTATTTCTGTTACTTCTTTTGTGACACTTTATATAGTTTTCAAATGCTTTTAAGCTACCCTCAGACTATAGATGTATTTTGCTTTTGTAGTCTCTCAGTTCTAATATCATTGGTGAGTTTATTATAGTACTGAGCTCTTTTTAATCCCTGTCAACTTAGATTAAGTCAAATTAGTTCTCATTTCAATATTGATAAAGATCTTGTTTGACAGCAAGAGTGACCTCTGGTTTCCTCTCAAGGACATCTTATCTACAGAATAAATCGTCAACTCTTTCTTAGAGGATGGCTGAGACATCTTAGATGTTTCTCCTTAAAGGGAGTCAGAGAACACAAGGGAAAGGGCTGAAAATCATAACTCCAGGACATCTAAGTTAGACACAAGGAGGGACTACCTGGTTTAATGTTTGGAAAATCCTGAGATTTATTCCTAACTTATGCCAAAGAATTTCCTTACATGGAAATATTGAGTGAAATGTATATTTAAAAAAACAGGTAGATTTGAGAATAGTTCTGACCAAAGTTGTAGTGAATCATAAAAGTTTGATTGGAAGGCAAGCAGTGAAGTGGGGGTAAGAGATTCATGAGAAGAGGGGAGCGGTCACATTTGAAAAGGTTATGCTGTCATGCATCTCTAGATTTGAATGTGTTTGAATCTAGATTCAAAGCTGAGTAGCATCTCAAACTAGCTTCTTTCAGTCAGGCTGCTGAATTTCTAAATTTTTATATTGTTTATATGAGGGTTTTTTTCTGTTTTCTTAATAAAATATGGGAGTGAAAAGAATGATGGATATTATTAATAACTAGTTGCATGCCCTCAGTTTTTTAGATGAGGATACTTAGGCTCAAAGCTGTCAAATGATTGACTCTGCTGGGGATTTGCAGAGGAGTTCTGAATCCAGCCTCCTTGACTGCTTTTACCATGCCTTTACATTGAACATCTCTTCTGATCCCATTTATTACATTTAAGAGGTGTTTTCTCCTCACGATGTGGCAGTCTTACTAACTACACAAATAATCACAGCAGGTTAGTGGACTAAAACAAGTTACATCATCTGTCCCATAGAGTTTGTGTTCTAGATTGGAGGCCCTGGTAGTCCTCTGAGTTTCTAGTCTGCCAAGTTCTTGATGTCCTTGATGCTGATATCTCTTCATTTCACTTGTGCTTAGAGTTAGGGGACCACTTCATTCTGCAGAGTTATTAGGGAATAAAATGTATATCCCCAAATAGGAAGCATACAAAGGCTATGAAGCAAATTGTGTGAATAGACACAAAGTGTGCTATAACATAAAAAAATTGATTTTCAAAAGAGATATAACAGCAGGTAGATGTTCAAATGAATATTATTCTGTGTATCCAGTCAAATGTTGCTTCTATAGTGTTGGGGTCCCACTTTCAAAGGCACCATCAGTTTCAGTTTCTTGAGGCATAAGGGCTATCAGTTTGAGAAATATAATCACACCTAAATTTAAACAAAAGAAAATTGTTACCAAGAGGGATCATCCATCTTTTTGCAGATTTCTGCCTTGCTCATTTCTATCCTGTTACATGCTGTTAGCAAAATATTTTTGCTTAATTCAATCAAATTGAATGTAATAGATGAAGAGTTGATGCCAGACAACTCTTCACTATTACTCAAAGTTAAATTTTTCAGAGAGTACATTTGAAACTACTGAAAAGAATGCACGGTCTAAAAACATTCACAGAGAGGAATGACAAATGCATTTGCAATAATTGGAAAGCATTTTTGGAATGTATGCGTCACTTCAGAGTGACGGATTTGAAAAGTAGCATTTTTTGGTTCTGGTGTATTTGTTGAAACTTAAACTGTATTTGCATGATAATTTTCGAATTGTTTATGTTGAAATATGATAGGTTTGTCAAGAGAGTTAGAAAATATGTTAACATTTCAATCTTACCAGGCTCTGACAATCATAGAAGTGATTTTAAAGGTTTGATAACATACTCTTGTTGTTACTTGTTTAAAAAATATACAATACAATTGGTCTTTGATCTGAGATCAGGAATTATAGACTCTAGTTGGTGGAATATCCACATTTTGGAATGTAATTGTATTCAATCACCGTGTCTAGATTCAGATATTCTTAATGGCTGAGATAGATGTATTTGATTAAAATAACACTCAGGTAAGTTAACTACTTCTTAATTTGTAGTTTGTTAGACACAAATCACTCAGCCTCCAGAGTTTATTCAAGCGTTTCTCAAAAGATGTGTGTAGGCACTAGAGAAAGATACATTTTGTGTGTGTGTGCAGAGTGGCAGTGAGTCCTGGCCACACACTAAAAACCAGAAGGACTCAGGCAACAGTGTGATAAACAGAAATGCTCCACACATTTCCAAACATTTCTTGGTGGCAGGAGAGGAGGTACTGACTGTGGTTGAAAACTTCCAATCAGATAAAAATAATATGAAATGTGAAAAGATAAAGTAGAGTTTATTAGTAGTTGTGTGGCCTGGAGCAAATTATTTATCCCTGGACCTCAGTTTCTTCATTTGTGTAATAAGTTTAAAAATAAGGAACCTCATAAGATTATTATTAATGTGATAATAATTAATGTGATAATGCATATAAAATTCCTGATGAATCTCCTCATAAATAATAGGCAAAGAGTATATAATTAATTAATTGCTATTGCTTCTTTCTTTTCCTAATTTTAAATTTTCCTTTCATAGAAAAGACTATACTTTATTGCTGGGCAAGTAGGGCTGTTGTGGCAGATGCATCTGGACATGAAACAAAGGGCCTCAAAAAGTGGGATTGGGAATGTAGCTGTTCTAGAAATGGAATATCCTCCTAAAGCAGATTTGAGAATTTCACTTGGTTGCAACTTACATACATAGTTCACTTACTGAACATTTAATTCTCACTTGAAAAGTAAGTTTTTCATGATGTCCAGCCAAAAGTTCCCTATGAATAGGTTTTATCTGTTGCAGACTGGTTGTGACCGGCAGTAACATCTGAGGAACTGATACGACCCTCAGATTTAGATATTTCAAACAGCTCTTCCTGACAGAAAGTAAACATTAGACTGAGTAGTTACTGGTCATTTTTCTGAAAATTTGGCTTCTACAGAAGCAGCAGCCTTAGGTAGGTATCTTTGCAAACTCTCATGCATGTTAGTTATTTGTCAGTGTTAACTGTTATAAATGCTAGATTCTCTTATCTAACTATTCAATTCTGTGTGTTTTTCTAAAACACAATATCATGTAGTGAAAATCTTGGAAGTATTTTTCCCCCAGTAGTGTTTAGCTTGTTATAACTTCCGAAACCTGAAAGAGTTTCGCAGAGATTCCAAAGTGCATCAAATACCAGTGTCTGCTTCTTCATTGCCTCTTCAAATATACCTACATAAAAAAGGTCAAAATGTTCTCAGCCATCAGTGTCTCCTTAGAAATGGAAGTAGCCCAGAGAAGAAATTGTTCACTACAGGATTCATTGTTTCCAAGATTCAATAAACACTTATTGAAAATCCACTTGTGCTAGGCCAAGGTCAGGAAAACCAGGATGAGTCACATGGACAAACTAGTGAAATAGATTAAGAGTAATAGTAGTAGGCCGGGCGCGGTGGCTCAAGCCTGTAATCCCAGCACTTTGGGAGGCCGAGACGGGCGGATCACGAGGTCAGGAGATCGAGACCATCCTGGCTAACATGGTGAAACCCCGTCTCTACTAAAAATACAAAAAACTAGCCGGGCGTGGTGGCGGGCGCCTGTAGTCCCAGCTACTCGGAGGCTGAGGCAGGAGAATGGCGTGAACCTGGGAGGCGGAGCTTGCAGTGAGCCGAGATCGCGCCACTGCACTCCAGCCTGGGTGACACAGCGCGAGACTCCGTCTCAAAAAAAAAAAAAAAAAAAAAAAAAAGAGTAATAGTAGTAAAAATGACTCTAGTAATAATGTTTATTGACTCAAATGTTCTAGGCAGTTTTCTGAGCACATAAAAGTATTAACCAATTTAGTTCTCCCATTAATTCTATGAGGGGGTTATCATTATTGTTTCTGCTTTACGAATAAGGGATTGAGGCTCATGGAATTCTATTAATAACTTATTTTGTGTCAGGCCAAACAATCATTTAATGGTGGAGCCAGGATTTGAACCCAGGCAACTTGGTTTAAGACTTTAGCCCACAGAAGGGCATGATTTGCTGTCTAGAGGACCAGACAGGGAGGTTTCACAGAAGAAATACCAAAAGGATAAATGGGTGTCCTCCGGGCAGGTAAGAAAGAAAATGGTATTCTAGGCAGAGCGAACAGAATTTAAATAGGCTTACAAAACACAACACTAAGTATACTGTGGCATTGTGGCACTCGGATGGGTAATTTGAGAAAGTTTAATACAGGAACTGATTTAATAGAATGGGTGGAATTTAAGGAAACCAACAAGGGGTGATACAATGCCCCTAGGGGCTAGTAATAGCAGGGAGTTATCACCACCTCAAGGCCTAAAAGGAACCTTTGATAGAGGCATGTAGCTGATACACAACAACCTAGTATGGGGGGAGCAGGGAATACATCCCCAGATTCACTGCCCACCCCCCAACTCTAAGCTTGTACCTATGCTGTTCATGGCTGAAACCAGCTGGAAACCTGAGGGCCAATGAATCCCTGAATGCTGTCCATAAGGGTCAGCCTCCCTGGGTGAAGTGCAGGGTAAGTATTGTGCACAGTCGATCTAGACAGGCAAGTGGACAACCTCCAGAATACAAAACCAATAAGTTATGAAAAAGTTTTGGCATATTTTTGAATTGTTTTGGACAACTTAACTTTTGAGTAATTTCCAAAGGTCAAGTGCATTGACTGACAGTAGAAAACCTATGTCTTTCCCTGGAGAAAGAAGATCATAAAACCATAGTTAGTTATGTTTGATGGGAATCTGTTCCCAGATGTTTCTGAAATATGATCCCATACAAATACAGTAGTAACTTAATACTAGCTCACATTGAGGAGGTTCAAAAGCAAACTTTTTTCAATTGCCCTTAACTTAATTAATATTTTCATAATTAGCCAGGAGACTTCCTGAGTGAAGATGAGATAGATGAATACTTTCAGCTATTAGTGAATTATCTGGGCACAGAAACAGCCCTGTGTTTCTTTCAGGCAGAAAAATAAAATAATTTACTTTCATCTGCTTCTAATTCAAAAGTAGACAGAGTGAATTTGATTCAATATCATAAAAAAAATCACCTTTGGCTGAGATCATGCATGGAAAAATCCAACCCCAAAGGACAGAATGTTGGAACAAAATATGCAAGCAAAAAAGTGGGCTGAACAAAAAGGAAGAAAGAATATTCCAGTTGAAATCAGCAAATAATATGAGCTTACCTATTAATGTTCACTTCTGCAAATAATCTAAGAAGAGGATTACAGTGCTACCACCAAGGAAGATGGAAGACCTACCCCTGTGGACAAGCTGTTCAGAGCTTAGGTAATTGAACTACTGAATAATAATTATAATAGCTAACATTTGTGTTTGTCCAGACAATGTAATAAGCACACTCTCTCTACAAGGTAAGTTATTATTAGCTTTAATTTATGTATAAGGAAACTGAGGTTTATAGAGATTAAATGACTTTTTCAGGATTCCATATCCAATAAGTGATATTGTTGAACCATGGACTCAGGTCTTTTTGACTCTACAGGCCAGCACATTTATTTAAGAAACGAAGAATAAATGTCAGGGTAACACTAAAATGGGCATACTGGTCTTCAATGATGTAAATTAATTGATTCGGATATCCGGTAAACTTGAAAAGACAGCTGATGACTTACCACTTCTGTGGTGGATATACAGTGTCTTTCTTCATTTTGTTTCTAAGCTTTATACATTTCCTGAGTAGAAATCAGAACCCTTGGTAGACTGTAAAACTGCTAAGATAATCACAGCTAGGCCAAAAGTACAGCATTTTTTAAATGTGGGATATATGAGCAGCTATGATTAGCCCAAGGCTGACCTTGACTTCAGTAGTATTTCATAGAGAAAGTTTCTTAGAGAAAGGTGCCTCAGGAACTTTGTGCAGTGAGACCTACGCTTGTCTTGTAAGCTAACAAGGTTCATAGTATTCCCCGGTATGCCTATCTCTCATAAAATGGTGATCAATCAACAACTAGGGGTGAAAATATGTACTAAGCCTAGTAGACTTGGGGTCAATCAATTAATACAGTTAAAAATATGTATTAAATCAATTAAAATATCAGACTAAACTGTCTCTTGAGGTTAGGGTATTTATATTTATTCCTCTTGTCTAAAACTAGGAATCCCATATATCTTCTATTCTGGGATTAATTAAATCTGTCTTGGGCTCATAAAAAGCTCTCACAACATAAGAATTATTGAGTTATTGACTACATGTGGTAAATGTTTCCATGTTCACCCAATCCATATTTTTATGGCTAATTGATCTTAATCAGCTCCCCATTCAGATTTTATATTTATATACTGTATTAAAGAACACATATTAATATATGAAGTATTCTTGTGTCAGTAAAGTAGTATAATAAGTCCATCCTTCTTTTCCCCTTCTTTGCTCTGAATATATATATATATATGTGTGTGTGTGTGTGTGTGTGTGTGTGTGTAGGAGAGTGTGAGTGTTTGTGTGATTCCAATTGGTCATGACATGCAGAGGTAAAAGGCAAAGCAGCACTCTGAGAAAGTGGGGCCGCTGTATACAATTATGTATCCCACTCATGATAAAATAACCTGGAGGGGCAAAGGGATGGTCTACAGAAGAACTACCCCCACCAGGAATGCTGGCAGGAGAGGCAGGGAGTGTCTTCTCTTTACTTTTTATAGCAGGTTATACTCCTAGCATCTTGCTAAGTACATGCATTGAGGCAAATCCCTCATGCCTGTCTGGGGAATGTGAGGCAATCTAGAATTTGAAGTGACCATTTGGCCTGGACATCAGGCCTCCTGGTCTGCTTTGGTGTTCTCTCATTATTCTACTGAATCCTTCAAGTATTTGTAAAAACAGAAGCATTGTCTTCAAAAGAATGCACACCAAAGTGTACACTATGCTCCCTATGAGGGAAAGATGAATCTATTGTTTGTATATAAACATGAGCTGATTTTCAGGATGACGCATAGTGTCTCATGCATGGGAGCTTGGGAGTTGGGTAGAGTCGTTGTCTGAGGGCGTGGGGCTGTCTTGAAGGAGGCACACAGAGACTACTGTGGGAGCTAAGCTTGGAATTGTGCAAGCCTTCAGATGAAGGAAAAAGGAGAATATTCCTTGTCTATTCTTGTAGACAAGGAATGGGGAGTCAGGGTTTGCCATTGTAGGGCTAGAAAATAGAAAGAGGATGAATTAATAAAAGAGTCATGGATGAGACCAGGCAAAAAGGAGCTTCCCAAAGAACAACTGAACCTCTTTTTCTATTTCCCAGTTTTACTTTTGTTCAGTCCTGTCTGTAAGGGCAGTATGGCCTCTATGGTAATTCATGACTGCAAGTGTTTCTTTAATGTTTTTTAGTGAAAGGAGGTTGAGCATTAAGAGACATGAACTCAAATACTATTTCTCTCTAACTTTGGGACTTTCTATTTGATCACTCTCTCAGCTTGCACCTTTTAAAATTACGATTAACATCTGCCCTATCTCAGTGTTGCAAAGTCAAAAAATGTGAAGTGACTTTGAAAAGTATAAAGTGTTAGATGGGTGTAAGAGTAGGTATGATTTTAAAAATTTCCTTCAAATTCTCTTAAGATTATTTTTAAGACTATTTGATTACTATACACATATTCTATTTGTATACAGATGCTGTGTTGATGGCATATATGTGTATGTATGAACACAAACAAGCATATGCACTTCATTTCCTCTTCTTATTTTAAAAATCGTTATTACCATTTGATAGGAAAAAAAACAGAAAAACTTTAAGAGTTTAAGCAACAGGAATATAGGAAAAGATAATATATGAATATAAACTAGACACTGAAAATTTTTATAAGTAACTTTAAAATCTGAAGCACTTATAAGTTATTTGCTTTTGAGGTTTTTTAAACAAACCATTTAAGAAAGTTAACTTTTTTCACTTAAATTCCTATACTGGGTCTCCATAGGAAATAATTGGAACAATCTATGGAACACTTTTTTTCTGTAGCTTCTAAACTATTTTGTAAAGTCAGTAGCAAAACTACCTCAGCAACAAAATATGAATAACCATTTCCATTTCACTCCTATACTCTGTTATTTACTTCAGGGTCAATGTATTATCAAATGTGGAATCAATAGTTCTCTTAATATGTAACTAGAATGGCAATGATTTAACCCAGCTCATCTTATTTTCAAGCTGTCAACTCTCAGGGATATAGTTCCAGTGTGTGATGAGCATTTTAGAGAAGTTCCTTCAGAAATGAGAGACTCATGCAAAATATAATCAATGCAAGGAATTTTTCTTTTAAAAAGTTAAGACAAAAACATGAACATGAACTTTAAAAAAGAATTTACTTAAAATGTATAGTCTAGTATAAATTTAATGTCTGGGGTTGTGAAAATAATAATACGCTTTTAGAGATGAAGTATTCAAACAAGAAAGCAAGGATGTAAGGAATAAGACAGATGGAGTAAGCAAGGTAGGTGTTACAGAAATGTAGAAACTAAGCAAAGGTTGAGATACCCCTGTAGTGTAGAATGTAAGGCTAAGTGTGTATTTATGTATACTTGTATTTTATTGCATGATTAGGAGCTGGGACTCTCAATTAAATAGCACTATGACTTGAGTAATAAGATTGTTTATTTAACTGGTTAAGTTTGTTGGATTTAAATATTACATGAACTGACACAACTTGATTATGACACTATCTTTACAATTGTGATACAGAGTTATCTGCATATACTTAAAAGATGGATGAATTACTGGCGTCTGGCTGCTTGATAGATATAAGTACTCCAGCCAATTGGCCCAATATATAAAGAGCATTTAAAGTTAACAGAACCTTTACCTGGTCCATGTGCTAATATTGCATGGCAGACAGCTGCAGATGAGGCATTATTCTCCCTCATCAATTAGAATATAAAACTTCTAATTCTTTGGGACATACAAGATGCCCGAAAGAAACTTGGCATCCTTCTCTGCCATCCACAGGTACAATTTCCTGTTCAGAAAGGCAAGTGTTGGTAATTCATAATTCCCCTTCATGGTACTGATATTTTCCCATTCTCCCCTACTGGATCTTGGGGGTTACAAGGTGACATTAAAGCTTGTATGTATCCTATACTGAGCTTGCCTAACTGTGTATAGTCTTGGTTATTCAGAGGAAAGATAATCTGTTTCTAAATCCATCGCTGGACTAGAAAGTTAATGCATACTCTGCTAAAGCATATTTGTCAATTTATTACACTGTGGAAATTCAACCATTGCTTTAGGATATTAAAGGTAGCACTATGCTCTGCTATCACTATTCAATATTGGGGATACTATAGTAGGAAGTTGGATGGTATATTGCATCTGCCTTTGATATAAGATTTAGCTTCTGCTATTTAGTGTTTATTAATTTGGCAATTCACTTAACCTATCCAGGACTGTGAACTCAATAATATTCTCATTTCAAGAATATAGGAATTATAATAATACCTATATAAGGAGTTCTCTTGGAAATCTACGAAGTATTAATAAATTTGCTTTATTAGCTCTGAAGCCCAACAAGGCAACAGAAGTCATTCTAAAATGTCCCCAGATGGTCATGTTTCATCCTTTAGTATGGAATATGTTAGTCAAGTTTTGCACATTACAGAAGTTTTCATGCATCACAAAATCAAAATGTTTATAACTTCACTCCTCTTGTGTTATTTATTTTTAGAGGTTGCTTAGATCCATTCAGTTTTTTAGCTATAATTTTAACAGCCTTCAAAAAACAAACATCAAAATATCATGTGCCATGATCAAGCTATGAATATCTCTGGTGGTTACATGTCAAGATGTCCCAGTGGCAGCACACAATAGGTGCTCCGTAAATAAATTATAAAGAAATTTTGGGAAGAAGGCATTCAGAGCATGTGTCCTTGGCTCTTTTTCCCTCCTATGGTCATCACGAGGCATCACTAAAGAAAGTGTGTTTTGTACCCTGGAGGCTGGGCCTGAGCATTTGGGTTCTAAGGAAATAAATGGTTTAGCATTTGAGTTTTAGGTAGGCAGAAGCTAGGATTCCAGTCCTAGAGAGAAGACCTTCTTTGTCCCTGAAGACTAAGAAGTCTAGAATTGTGTACCTTCCCAAGTGTTTAATTGATAAAATTCCCTCCAGCAAATAAATGTTCCATCATCCTAGGGAGGCTTGCCGGTCCAGGTGACCTTGGAGGGAATGGGGAGCAGCTACGTGAGTGGGTTGAGCTGCTTCCAGCCTCTGAGATTAGGAGAGGGCTGCCACACACTCCTAGGAGGTCCAGGAGCAGAAAGCCTCAGCAGAGGGTTAACGACCAATTTGTTCTCTGATTGTCCATAAAGATAGAGGCTGTATTGTCTTTCCCAATGTTCTGGTTTTTCATTGTTTGATTTGACTTCTCCAGGCATATATACCATAATGAAACAAAGACAAATTACAATCAAGGGCATTCACCATTTGAGAGAAGACTAGTCTGATTGTCTGGAACAGGTAGCCCTTCCACTGAAACCGAAACAATGGAAATGTCAATCAAGAAATTTTATTTTAAAAAATTGGACTCTCAAGTGAGTAAATTGGAATATATACACACAAAATGCTTCTGTTTAGAATTTAGGAAGCATGGTCCATGGCTTTCAAAATCCAATAGGTGATTTAAAAAAGAAGACAGAACCTGTTGAAAACAGGCATGGTAAGCTGGAAGATCAATGGAAGAAACAGCTCATTCCACAATCAGGCAAAGATATAGAATCCATGAGAAAAAGTGAGAGGCTGAGAGGGTAGGTTCAGCACTCACATGCAAGCAATAAGAGTTCCAGAGAGAGATAAAGAATAGAGAGAGGAAGAGTAATACTTATGTGGGTGATAAAAGAACATTTTACTAATCTTAAGAGGGGCTTAAATGAACAGATTGACTGAGTCAACTTAATCTTAGGCAGAATTAATAAAAGACACTCTTTCGGGATATTCCTGATCTATGGAAAAGAGCATGTGCCATAAGCTTCCATCCAGAAAGAACAAGTCACTTACAAATAAAAGATCAGACTAGCATCAGATTTCTCATCTATAATCTTGAAAGCCTTAAGATCACAAAATGATAGTGACTACTTAGAAGGAGAGCAACATAGACAAGATGACATTTATCTGAGGAAAAATTCAGGAAAATATTTTAAATAATCAATAAATGATTCATAGTAGCAAGGCATAAATGAAGAATAGTGACAATATTGGCAAGCAAGAGGTTATGTAATTCGTAAGTTAATATAAATGGCTGGGAAATGTTGAAACAAATTGGTAATGTATTTTTTAGATAATGGTTTTTGAAACAGAAGAGGCATTATATGAGGGGAGAAAATAAAACTAATAGCCTGGAACCAAAGTTTATCTTAATAAAATCTAAGAGTTAGGATATAGGAAAATGACTCCAAAAGTAATATTCTGTCTTGCTGGGCTGCAGTAAAATAAGGAAGAGTAAGACGACTAACTCATATTCAAATACAATCATAATCATTAATATAATAATTATGTTAATTATATTAGGAATAGAAAAGTCATAACTAATCACAATAAAAATTATAGTAGTAGAAATTCCAAATTATTAAGAGGGAAACAGGGAATGAACAAAAACTTGATTAAGCTGAAAAATATACGAAAGGGTAAAAGAAGTAAAAAACATAGTGCATACTAAACATATCTTGGAAAGAGTAAATTCACTCAGTTATTCCACTAAAAATGAGTGGGATGAAATCCTCTTCCACCATACAGGAGGCATGAATGGTGGTCATGTAATATTGATATTAAGCTACTGACATGAAGACGAGGAAATATTTTGTTAAATGAATTAACTTACATGTGCAACTTCCTGGACTTATCTCCCTAGGTTAGTTAATATACACTCTATGCCGTGCAACCCCTTTTGTGAGTGTAGCTATTTCTATTGTGTGTCTTCTCAGTAGGGAATAGTCCCTGTGTCAGACCTTTGGAGTAGACTTTGCTCTCCACAAACAGTCCACAGGTGGGATTTGGGGCAGTGGGACACAGGGACCACACGCAAATTTGGTGTCAAGTAGGCCAAGATCCCAAAGCTATCTGTGCCCTGCACTTGCTATATAGTTTTATACAAGTGATTCACCTGGGTGAGATTCTGTTTTCTCATCTGGTGACGCAAATACTTGTCTTGAACAGTGGTTGTGATAATTGCACTTGTTGATGCACATAGAATATTTTGGAAATTTCTGGCCCATAGCAGGAAGTCAGTGAATAGCAGCTATTTTACTATTTTCTTCTTTTTCTGGTCTGCGAGACTCACCTAATATGCCTTCCCAAACAAAACTTCACAGATTTGGGTAAGCCACATCATTAAGACTTGACACAGCCAGGAAGAGTGTGGAAAGACAGAGGAACACATACTCTCGGGATCTCCCCAAACCTTAGAGTACAGCAAAAGGTGCACCTGCCCAAACAATGTATTTCATGCCAAATTGCATATGCTCAAATGCAAAATTTCAAATTCAGCAGTGTCTATTCAAACCCGCTTTAATGTTCATCTGAACATTCTTGTTTGCTAGTCAACTGTGCTCCATTTTTAAGTATAGCTATGAAAATAATTTGTATATCATAGTTGCAATATTCCCTGAATGCAGTTACTCATCGTGATCATTGATCCTTTTCTATTTTCTCCTTTGCTGTGTCTTTAAATTTTTCATTCTGAATTTATCTTTAAAAACCGTGTTTTAGAATTTCACCTACTAACACTTAATAGATTTTTGTTATGCATAATATTCTATTAAAAAGGGGATCTCAAAGGCAAATAAAACATACTCCTTGATCTTACAAAACTCAGGCTATGATGAGAACACAAGCAAAGAAATAAATTTATTGTAGAATATGCTAAGATAGAGAGAAACTCAGGTACTAGGAGAGCATGAATGAGAGTCTTTAACTCAGACCTGGAGAATTAGCAAGGGGGTCATCTGTGAGCCTAGTCTTAAAGGAGGGTTAAATTTAGAAAGATGGAGTGGAGTGGAGAGATCGGAGGGCTGAAAAAGATGGCAAAGGAATAATGAAAACAGAAGGCCAACACTTATCAATAGGTCTGTAGAGTGCTTGTGAATATTGATTTTAAAAAATAATAAAAGAATCCTTACTGGATACTTCTGGCATTGACTGTTCCAAAGGCCCAGGACTCATGGATCTTTCACTATTTTTAACCAGAAGAATCTGTGATTCTGATTTCATCTGATAAAGTTCCTAGGGTTTTTGCTTATTTGGGGACATATTTCCCTGAAGGAAGAAAATTAGGACCTTTGGGATGGGGAGAAACATCTAGTTTTGAAAGCATCATATTTGTTATTTTCCCAAATGACAATCATTACCATAGACTGAGTTCTCACAAATGCATCCCCTCTCTGTCTTCAAAGTCAATCACTAAAGAGATCCACATCTTCCAGTTCTACATATCACCATTTTAGGAGACCAGTGACCCCTGCTTCATTTTTCCTGGATCCATTTATCTTGGCCAGTTTTCAGTTTTTAAACCCTCCACTCTAGGGGCACCATGTTTTCCCAATTGGTTGAAAGTCTTTACTGTTGGGGCTTGACTTCCAATTTATCTATGCTTACATTTTGTTTTCCTTTGTCACATACTCTCTGGCCAAAATCCCTACATTTCTATGTCATGGGAAAGCTCACTCATGGTCCCAATAATAGATTTCAGGCTTTTAAATTAACTGTCAGGATCAGAAGATCAAAATATATATACAATTAGAATATTTATTAGCTAGTAAAGGTCTATTATCTTGAGGCATCAAAGCTGGTATATTTAAGACTACAAATTAAAAATTTGGAGGGAAGAAAGAAAATAAAAATAAATTTTATTATACTCATAATTTTATGAAAAGTCTACAAGCTGTTATGCAGAATAATGTGACTTTCGTGCACAGAAAATACTCATTAAAATGTATGTGTGCACAAGTACACATCTGCACACCACAAGACAACAAAATGATTAGCCTCTTCTAAGATAAGGCAACAAAGTGTAGAAGCATCATATGGGCTATGCAAACCGTGCAAGTTATTTAAAATTTTTTTGCTGTTTTTAAAACTACAAATTATAATCTCGATAGATATTGGAATTAATTATGTAGCTCGTCTAGCTTTCTTCTCTTTGTGGAAAGAACCTAGGCCTCTTCTTTCTCTAATGTGTTTCAACAATTGTTCACATGCCCTGAAGTATCAGATGTCATCATCCAAAACGTTTTTGCATAAGATTGAAGTCAGTTTGATCATAGTTGGGGATCATAGTTGTTTTGGTAGGGTCTGCTCCCCTGTAATTTCTTTCACCTCTTTAATATGACTCCAGTTAAGTGCAGGGCTTATCCATTAGCGTGGTCTCCTGAAAAGTTCTGGGAGCAGGGTTGTTAAATCTTTCGCTTTCTTATGGGATGTAATTGGATAAAATGGGAGATTTATTCCTTCATTCATCCTGGGTACAGAAAACAAAAGGCAGAGCACTGAAGTTCTAATTCCAAGGCCCACATTTTTTCTTTCTATATACCTCTGCCTCACCTGATTTTATGTCTTCTAACATTTATATACTTTCCTAGGAAAACCTCGTTGTTTACTTTCTGAGCAATGGTCAGTCAGTAAAATCTTTAACCTGGAGGCAGACTAAGCTGCCCCTAAATGATCAGGGCAGCTCCCCACAGCACTGAGGGGTGCAGGTGGCCATTTCAGCTGACAAAAATTTTCATAGGCCTTACAGGTAATTATAACTTTATAGGTTGACACTAGACCTATAAAATGAGGCTGAATCCTAAATAATAGAAGAGAAGAAGGAGGAAATATCTTAAACAGGTCTAGATTGTTACCAACTTGATGTCAACCCTTCTCAAATTCAGAGTCTTGGCAGCTTTGAAATTCATAGTGGTGGGTGGAGATGACGCTGATGGTGCTGTATTGATCAATAACAATACAAGATTTTATCTGGGAAATGCTCCTTATTAAAAGAAGGAGTGTTCTGGGAAATGAAGAAATTTCCAAAGACCCCTCCTGGCTTGTCAAATAAATAAATGAATGAATAAATAAATGAATAAGAAAAAATCCAGGTTGAAGGGCAATTCAGTCAAGTTACCCTAACGTAGCCTGTATTTTTTCTATTCAAATATCTTTGCCTCGAAGCTAAACAGCCAGCTGTATTCTGCTGGGTGATGTATGAAGCAGAAAGAACACTGTCTAATTTTTATATCCAGTTGAGCCTGAAGTACCTTGCGATGGGAAGGGAGGTGGCTCACCTCACTCCCACTCAGGAATTATTATTCATGCAAGGATCACTCCTCAGTTATCTGGTAGCCCTCCCTAATTCCATTAACCCCTCAACCACTGGGTAGTAAACAGGGGGAAATTGTGATCTAATTAAAATTAATTGTTTGCACGACACTTAACAAGGAGCTTTGGGGTTTTGTTTTACTTGGAGGAGGTGGTTGTGTTTTATTTATTTGGTATTTCCTTTTTAGGGAGTGATAAATATTCTCTAGCTCTCTTTTCATACATTTATTTCACTTTTAATTTGTTTTAGAATAACACCTGTATTGGGGTTAAGTGCTTATGTAAATGAGGAAGTATAGCAGAGTACTTATTTAGCTATCTCCTTACGTAGAAATCCTCATTGGAAGACCCCTTCACCTGGGCAATTTAGCTCAAACAACAACCCCCTTGGCTTTTATGGGATTCTGAGAAGTTGTCTGTTAGACTTTTGCTTCCTCACTCACCCCACAAAACACTTACATAGAACCGTTTAGAAATGATCTCAGAAACAAAATCAAGTACACACAGAATTAAATAAAGGGCTCCTTGCCTTTGACAAAGACCAAACAGAGACCAGGCTGCGAAGTTGGATATAGATAATTATTAATTAACATTATATTTACATGACTGTGGAGTAAATCGAAATAATGTTTATAGCGTGTTTCCATAGAATTTACAGTTAAAAAGGAGACCGAGGCCATATCTATATAGTGAAGAAAATGGGGATTCCAGCAGTCATTCTAGTGCACTTAGTCTACTAAACCAAAAAATACAGGGTTGCAGTATGTTTGATACAATTGTGAGGCAAGGCATTAAAGATTGCATGCAATACTTAATAGGTACTAAAAAAGTCTGTAAATTTCATAACCATTTGTAGATAAGAACTTGTAGAAACTCAGCTGTTAAAAGAAAAGTGACATATGGGTCTTAAAACAACACTGCTGCATTCTAGTTCACCAGCTACCAGTACGCCCAAGCCATGCCTTCCCCTGTGTTAGGGAGGTGAATGGCAAGGAGGAAAAGCTTGCCATGGCCCAGCTTTGATAGGGATGCTACACACCACTTATTGCTTCCAGGGAGAAGCAATAAGTAATAACAGATTCCTCAAGCACAGTCACAGTTCCAAATAAACTGTGTTTGGTGCATCAGGAAACAGAATGACACTCTATTGGTTGAGAGTGTGAATTCTGGAGACACACAGACTAGATTCAGTTCTATCCCTGTATGACCTTGAATCAATAGCATAACTTCTCTGTGCCCCAGTTTCACTATCTATAAAATCATGATATAATAAGACCTACCTCATACGTAACCATGTGAATTAAATGAGTTAGTATTTGTAAGGAGCTTAGGATAGAGCTTGACACATAGTAGTGTTATTTTTTAAAGTTTTTATTTTGAAGTAAGTAATGCTCTCTTATGAGCTGGGTATATATTATTTTTGTTATTGTGTTGCTGAGTTTAAGTCAATGCCTTACACTAAGTGAAATCCCTTTAGCTTAAGTCTCATCTCATTTGTGAAGAAGCTCCTGGCCATTTCATCCCTCAATGATTCCCCATATATGTGAAAAGGGAAATTAATATGTGCTGAGCACTCATAATGTGCTTGAAATTTTATGTGTCACTTTCTATTTCTCACAATAACCCTGCAAAGTGGGTATGATTACTTCCACTTGACAGATGAGAAGACAGAAAAAACTAACTTCACCTCTTCTCTTAGACTTAATTTGAGCATCTATAAAATGAGGACAATGATACTTTCCTCTTAGAACATTCAATGAAAATGACTTATAAACTATAAAATTATATAACTTTATAGTTCTGGGAGAGAAATATTACTGTTTTATATCACAAGTTAGTTTAGCTTTCTGGAATGCCTCTGATTTAAAGAAGTCAAAAGTCCCTACTTACAGACGGTGCATGTAATGCATAGTAGAAGCCCTTTGTGACCACATAGTTGGTCAGTGCAGGTCAGAGTATAGTTGCCCAAAATTTCCATGGCATTCCTCTTCAGTAGCTTCCTCCTCCAGAGAAATATGGCTGCCTAGTGGCTTCTCTGTGTGGTCATAAGAGAAGTCAAAGGACTTTTGCCCCCTCACAAAGAAAGTGGAAATGAAATGGAGTCAGGTGTGGTGATCATAAATTCTATCCACTTAATATTTCTGGTCCTCCTTAACATTGGGTTAAATTAGCACCTGCACCCTTGAGGTCAGGTGTGGTCATGTGACTTGCTTTGGACTGTGAAAACTGATACATATCACAACCCATGATGGTCTTATAGATGAGCAAGATTCTATGAGCCTTGTTGTTTTAGGCCATTCAATTTGGGGTATTTGTAACAATAGCATAACCTAACCTATTCTGACTAACACAAGTGGAAAATGTGTTCCTTGATATGATGTATTTGGAAGTTCTATAGTATTAAAATAAAGTAGTTGCTTTTGAGATCTGTCGGTTGAACTTGGGGAAGTTGTTGGGGACATAGGAAAAGAGAAAGAAGATAGTGAATAGAAGGATCTAAGTCACCCAGGTTTAAAGTGGTACCCTAGCTTGAGATTAGGTGCCTGGTTCTTTGGCAGGCATTTGTCTTTGATACACAGCTGGGTGTTTTCCCTATAGAGGTCACCTGCTCTCCTGATTTTGCCACCTTCTATTAATAGCATAGTAATTCATTTGGGAAAATAAAAGGCAAATGGCAGGTGGTGAGAACATAATGAAAAACGTGACACACCAGAGTAGAGATGTAGAGTAGAATTGGTTTAAATCACTTTCGCCAAAAGGTGAGCCTCAAGTAGTCTTGCAGAACACCTGAGAATGTCCAATGAACCAAAGTTATTTAAGAGAGACCACTGAAAGTCTGTTGCGTCCCATTTTCTCCAGTAGTATTAGACTTAGCTAAAACTTTAAATAGATAGCTGAGTTTAAAGGAAGAGAGAGAGAAAATGCCAGAGAAAAAGAAAGAAAGAAAGAAAGAAAGAAAGAAAGAGAGAGAGAGAGAGAGAGAGAGAGAGAAAGAAAGAAAGAAAGAGAGAGAGAGAGAGAGAAAGAAAGAAAGAAAGAAAGAAAGAAAGAAAGAAAGAAAGAAAGAGGGAGGGAGGGAGGGAGGGAGAGAGGGTGGAGGGGGGAGAGAGAGAGAGAGAAATCTCCCTGGTGTCAGAAACATAAAATAAATAACTTAAAGCCAGACACAAATCTCATGAAATGGCACCATCAATGCCCAGAGAGATATCCAATTGGATATAGGCTTTAGAGTCTAAGGAATTGTGTTGAATACCTAAACAAAGTGAGAGATGTGGCCTTAGGCCTGTGATAGGTAGGGAATCTGAACTTACATAAGGACAGATCCTTAAATGATAGAACTAGAAAGATTCTTTCCACTGGCACAAGGAAGTGACCTGGATGCATTTTTCTGCCCTGGGCTGTGAATGGACAAAAAGTCTCCCATGAAAAATTGAAAACACCAGGCTTGCCTGCACAAGCTGTGGGCATGGGCTATAATTTTCACTACCTGCACACTACAAGACATTCCCCCAGGGGATAAATTAACATAGAACTGAGGCTAGACAAGGACATTCCTAGAGTGCCAGCAAGAAACAAAGGCAAGTGTTCGTGGCAAAACTCCCACAGTGTCCAGCTTCCTGTGAGAAAACAGTAATGTGCTAAGCTGAGCTCACAATAAAAATTGTAAGCCATGTGAGGGAATGAAGAGACTTTAAATATATCTATTTTAAGTAAATAAAATAGCATGAAAGCCATGAGAGAAAAGAACCCATTATAAACCAGAATAGGCGTATTGGGAAAAGATCCAAATAGAACTTCTAGAAATAAAAAAAAAAGTCATTGAAATTTTATAAAACCTAATTTGGTGTAATAAACACCTGGATTAGACTTAGATAAAGCATTAGTGAACAAAAAGACTTTTGGTTTTTTTTTGTTTTTTTTTTTTTGTTTTTTTTTTTGAGACGGAGTCTCGCTCTGTCTCCAGGCTGGAGAGCAGTGGTGCGATCTCTGCTCACTGCAACCTCGGCCTCCTGGGTTCAAGCAATTCTCCTGCCTTAGCCTCCAGAGTAGCTGGGACTATAGGTGCACACCACCACACCCAGCTAATTTTTGTATTTTTAGTAAAGACAGGATTTCACCATGTTTGCCAGATGGTCTCGATCTCTTGACCTCATGATCTGCCTGCCTTGGCCTCCCAAAGTGCTGGGATTACACGTATAGGCCCCACGCCTGGTCGAGATTTTTTTTTTAAGTAGGTAAGAAGGACGTTAAATCCAGACAGAAATAGTGAGATGCAAGAAGTCATGGTGAACAGGGAGCTCGCAAGCTGTTGGTAAATCTACATAAGCATCATCTGTGGGGAAGAGGTCTTGCCTGGTGTGTGGGGCTGGTGGACAGAAGGAGTCCTGACACAAGAGAGCATGAGGTGAGCCTCCACCTCATCGAGAAGAGGGTTTGAGCAAAGAGTGCTGGGGAAGGGGTGCTTAGTTATCCCCAGGGGACAGCCTTAAATTTTCAAGAGGATTTTTAATTTTGAAACTCAATTTTTAAGCCTAGTTATATAATAAACACCGGGATACTCATTTGCTGAAAGTCTTAATACTCAGGCTTGCTTCTGATCCCCCCCCTTTTTTTTTTTTTTTTTTTTTTTTGTGACAGCCTAGTTTGGGGAATGGACCCATATCAGACTCTCTGCTTTGGATCCTGGACCAGTAAGACCTGTGAGTAGCTAACAAAGAAAACAGTTGATATAACATCATACATCCCATCTCGGTGCATCACCACCCTGACCAGTCTCAGTCTCTAGTAACTTTCGGAGCTGAGGTTCCTGGTATTTTACCTGCTTGGTTTGGGCCATGAACTAGACCAAACCTGGCTCCTGACTGGTTCACTCCTACTCTGGTTTCTCTCTCCTTTGACTTAACTGCCCTGGACACCCACCCTAATTTACTCCAGTCCTTTTCCCCTCAAATCCATCAATCTAATCTTGGTCCATTCCCATTTGTTGCATTTCAACTCCCGAATGGTCACTCCCACCCTACAAGGCTTAATGATAACATTTGAAACTCTTTGCTTATTTATCTCCCTGCCCCAAGTTCTTTCTTCCTTCCTGCTGGTTTAAGGGCTGTAGTTTGATTCAGAGTGCATCAGAATTCCATGGAGGGGTGGTTAAAACAGATTGATGTGCCATATCTCAGAGTTCCTGATTCACTCAGTTGGAGGTGGGGCCTAAGAATTTGTACTATTCACAAATTCGTGGGTATTACTGATACTGCTGGTCTCAAGGTCGCAGATTGACAATCACTGGGAGTCCCTACTCTGTGAAGAAAACCGCATTTTCTGTCCTATCTTCTTAGATTATTCTTGATTGTGTTCTCTTTGCATTTTGTTCCCACCATTATTATGGTGTAGATAATATTATATTATGTTATATTATATTATAATTAAATCATGTTATATGGGAATTATTTGCCTATACATTTATTCAGGTAAAAGTCCTTTATCTAGGCATAATCCAGATATCTTAGACTGAATCACCTCTTGTAGTTTCTGTTCAAACCATTTTGAACCTAATATCTTGTTGTCTCCTTGACATAAGGAGACAACTGGCATGGGAGAGGTAAAAAGTCTAAGTTCTATCCTTAAAGTAGACTAGGGCGCTGGGAGGCTTAAGATGGAGACCTTGGCAACAGGTGTTTGCTTTTCTGTAGCTTCCTGCCAGGTTGCCATCTGCATTTATTTGTAGCTAGCTCTTCACGTGTACCATATATTTGACACTACACTAGATGCTCTGAACATCTTGTTTATCTATGTAAGAATTGCATGGGAGGAAGACACAGAGAACTCAAGGAACCTAGCTAAAGATCTCACAGATGATAAGTCACAGAGTTGATTTTCAAAGCCTGGTCAAAATAAACTCATGCTCTTGGGCATGGTGTTGTTTTGCCTTACCACAGTTTATTTCATAGAGCTGTATTGGGAAGGACCACCCCATGTGGATGTGATATTGGCTACATGTGCTGGCTACATGGAACATTCCTGGGAGGATGAGGTCTCCTTCGGATTCAGGTTCAGGGATGAGGAATTGAGACGGATACTGGACTAATGCATCCTACTTTACCTAGAGGAGTACACAGCTTATGATCTGAAGTAGATGATGGGGCTAATCATACTCATTATCTATTAATCTCTTGGTGAGAAAAAAAGTTATTTATAATAAGATGTTTTTCTATAATACTGCATAATATTGGTATCTAGTATATTCCAGGAAATGAGTGGTTTCTGCAGTTGATAATGAAGAAATGTTAACACACATTAATCACCCTCAATTTTCTTTGGTGAAAACATCCTCCATAATGTTGTTTCCAAAGGAATCCATTGCTGTATCTTCCTTGACCTGGTTTTATTGCTAATAGTAAAGCACTTGGAGGTCCTACTCCCACCCAGTATGTACAATTGCTAAATAATTTATAATAGAATTAAGGAAGTGTTTTTTGACTTGGAGAAAATAATTTCCATTTCCTCAGGATAAAATGCTGTGTCTTTGTGTTTTCTCTTTTTCTGTCTTTCTTTTCTGTTGTTGTTAGCCTTCACCTGCATTTTTTTTTTAAATTGGAGAACCTCCTTGAGTTTCTTTTGCATTCATTCAGCCTCACTTAATCTCCTGTCAAAGGCCAAAGGAGAATTACTTAATAGCATTGATGTAAACCATATGTTAGAGAAATTGAGCTCTCTCCCACTAGTTAGAGAAAGAATTAGATAAGGCTGGTCTTCATATAAATAGTTTAAGGAACAGCAAGAGTCTTCTCTTTCAAACTATTGATACTTGACATTTCTTTAAGGCAGTAGTTCTAAAACCCAGTTACTTAATAGAATTATGTGCTTTAAAGAAATAGTAATGCCCAATGTTTTCACCCACCCCAAGACTCAGATTCAATTAGTTTGGACTGAGACCTGGGAATCAATATTAAAAGAAAAAACAAATCAAAACCAAAAAAACAAGAATAAAAAAATACTCCAGGTGACTGCAAGTGCTTTAAGGCGTTGGTTCATATGTGTTCTTTTCTTGTTACCCAATACACCTATGATAAACGAGACACTGGCCCGAGGACACATGAGATGCAACAGAAGCTAGGAAAGGGTTCATATCAGAATTGCTTAGACCACTGGTTCTCAAAGTATGGTATCTGGGAACTTGTTAGAATACAAATTATTGGGCCTGACAGAAGAACTTTAGGATTGAGGTCCTACAATCCATATCATAACAAGCCCTCTAGGGGGTTCTAACGCCCACTGAAGTTTGAGAACCATTGTGTAAGAGCCTTTTTACCCAGAGTATGTTCCAGTTGCAGCATCACTGAGAAGTCTGTTAGAAATCCAGAAAGTCAGCCCTGCTTCAGACTCACCAAATGAGAATCAACATTTTAACAAGAACATGTATTATTTTTTATGCATAATAAAGTTTGAGATGCATTGTGTTAGAGGGAGAAGTATGTGTATTTTTTTTAAATTTCACTGATCCCTTTTAAGATGTATTAATCGAGACACTAATTGTTATGAAAGATGAGTTCAGTAATCTTTGGCTTAACACAAGACAAATATATTTCTCGTTCAAAGTAAAAGTCCAATTGGTGGTAGAAGTTGTGTGTTCTACACAGTCATGGCTTGGGGATGACAGAGACTGCTATTTGCAACAATGGCTTTCCAAAGAAAGTCATCCTGAAAATCAGCATCCAGTAGCAAAAGGGAGAAGAGAGAGTAGAGAATCCTTTGAGCAGTTTTCTTGGTCCTGGCCTAGTAGTGGTGAATCTCCCACATTCCATTGGTCAGAACTCAGTCAGACAGCTCCACCTAGATGCAAGGGATGACTGGAAAAGATAATCCCAGGGTGGACAGTGCAATCCAGCAACAACTGTACCTCCCACAATGGAAGCATGAACTTCTAGCAACTAGTAATTGAGCTTTGCCATAGTAGGAAGATTTAGGAAGAGAGAGGTAGGACTTATTCCACTTCCCCAGAATCACCCTGGAGAGTTTTCAAGGCAAAGTCCTGTACCTTACAATTAGTTCTTCATATTTTTGTATGAATTGCAGACACTCTCTTATGGTTTTTAAGTCTTCTCAGGTATCAGCTTCAGAAGTTAGTCATTGTAGAGATTCATATACAATGAAAGTATAGGTAGAGAACAATTAGAGTAGATGAAAACGCAAAGAAAAGAGGAGGCTTGAGTGGCCAATTGATATTAATTGAAATTAGTGTTTATGAGGCACATTCACATTTGTTATATTTTAGATGTAACGACCTTATTAACTAGTTGTTATTGTCTAAAATTTTCATAGAAGGAAAACGGGTCCCAGAGAGGTAAAAATCGTTCCTGTGGTCACAAAGCTGGTAGATCCAAGGTTTTCATATTCAAAGGCATCTTTATTGTAAAATGTGACAGAGTTGTGACAGACAGGCTTTGAGGTGTCCTCCGTCATCCCTTCCTTCTTGTTGTTCATGCCCTTGTATAAACTTCACTTGAGGAGTCTGTGGGCAGGACTCATGATGTACTTCTAATCTATAGGATATGACAAATGGGATGAAATATCACTCCCATGACTATGTTGTATTACTAGCAGATAATTCTTTCTTGGTAGCAGATTTGCTGAAGAGTCTCTCTCCTCATTGCTGGCTTTGAGGAAGCAATATAACAAATTAATTAATGTCACAGTATAAGAAAATGGATTCTGGCAGCATGCTGAGGAAGCTTGAAAGTGAATTCTTCTCCAGTCAAGCCTCTGATGAAAACCCAGCCCCAGCTAACACCATGATTGCAGCCTTGTAAGCCTAAAGAAAGGATATAGCAAAGTTATGCCCAGACTCCTAAACCACAGAAACTGTAAAATAATAAGTGTGGTTTTTTTAAGCTGATACATTTGTGATCTTCAAGTTTCAAAGGCTTTGGGCTGTATTTTTATGTACTTTTAGTCACACATGGTTTTTGTACAGCCCAGTTAGCTCTGATCTGACAATTACTTCATCATTGATCTTCCATAGGTACAATTGCATTTTCAGCATCCAATTATTTATAAAAAATACAAAATGATAGCTATTGGATTTTCCAGTTGCCAAATCTTTATTGACCCAGCTATATAATATTTCGTTAATAGGGGCAAAGGATGATTTGATATTTTATTGTAATATCTTGACTCACATTTTTTAAAAAAACACATGGAAAAGACTGGTAGTATCTTTTTTCCTGACTCCTTGATACTATTGTCATTTCCTCTGACCTCTTTTTATCAGAAATTTTCTCCCATTTATAGCAGCTAATGTAACAGCTGCATGTTTGTGCTTATAAAATTTCATGAAATATTAGGAACCATTCCTTGTATGCTTTGCTTTTATTTTAAAGCTTTCATGGGATCTTATTTTACCGAACAACTGAAGTATAAGGGCTTCAATCACATCTACTTTTTCTACCTAAGGAGTCCCACACTACCTATTCATATTGCAGGCTATGAAGAAACCGTGAAGAAGGGCTAGATCATGAAGCACAGGAAGAGGGAAAATAGGGAAGGGGTGTTTTGGGCTCCAACTGGGATCAGAGAGCAAGAGGTGCAACACTGAGTCCAAGCTCTCTCCCTCTGGCCCACTCTGGATATTTTTCCACAACCAGGAGGATAAGAAGAAGGATGAATAAAAATAAATTCTGCTCTTTTAAGATAGAAGGCAGGTTATTCTATTTTCTATCACCAATCAGCTCTAAGTAAAACCCAGTGCTGATGCTGTATGTATTTCAAATAATCTTTTAGAATTTTCTTTAAAAAAGCTTGATTTTAAAAAGTGTGTTAAATGTTTTCATTGTAGGATTCCCTTAAAGGATATCTATAGATGCATACTCACAGGAAAATTTGCCTTTTGCATGTAAAAATTAAAAGTATGTCCTATTCTGTTTTAGGTACTGTAAATTTAATTAAAGGGATACTATCTGAATCAAGTACAACACTATAATTAAGACCAGGGGTCTTATCTTGGACATATTCATTTATTCATTCATTCATTCATTCATTCATTCATTCATTCATAGTTTCATTAATCCAACTATTATTTATTGAACTACTACTATGTTCTACCTGCTCCCAACATGGCTTAGACCAGAGCTTGGCAATCTACAGTTCAAAAGTCAAATCCTGTCCACTGCCTGCTTTTGTAAATAAAGTTTAACTGGAACATAATCACAACCAGTTGTTTACATACTGTCTGTGACTGTTTTTACACCAGAGACCACATGGGCTGCAAAGATGAAAGTAGTTACTATCTGGCCATTACAGAAAGTTTATGATCCCTGGCTTACAGGATAAGATATATTGTGCCTTAGTTATCTGATTTGAATAATGAGGACATAAATGTTTACCGGATGAGATTTATATTGTTTGATGTACATAAAAGTGATATTTTAAAATATGAAGTAACAAGAACTATCACTCATTGACAACTCGTCAATGAGTCAGGTGTTTTGCTAAGCTGTTTATACCAATGAACTCATTGATTTCTTACACCTACAAGGGAGCTACTCTCATTGGTTCCCTGTGACAAATAAGGAAATGGAAAAATCCAGTTTAATTAACATGGTTAGAGTGTCACTGCCAGAAACAGCAAAGCTTGTCTCCCCTACTAAGGAAGATGCATTCTCAGTTCCCTCATCAGCCTACCAAGACTGAGTATCTCTCTGGGCAGGGTTGGAGGAGAGACTGAATGAGAAAGCCAGCATAAAGGCCTGGCTCAGCACAGAGTAGTGACACTATAATACTAGATTGTTTCTGAATAATCATCTTTAAAGATTATTTCACCAGAGCTGCCCAACAAATATATTTGGGCAATTATCCACTTTGAGTATATTTAATTCTTTATGATCACTTACGTCCAATGGCATAAATGTAGTCTTAGAAATTATTTGTAAATTGTATGTACTCATGTACTATTTCTGTCCTGTCTGAATGTCTTGAATTCAGTTACTTAACTCACCCTGTCCTATGTGTCTAATGAAGTATTAAAGGCTATACTCTTTCTGTAGAACACTCAATATTAAATGATCCGTTTTACATGTTATACAAATCTTACAATGGCATATGCTGTGAAATATATTTGGGGGTGAGGGAGGGAGTGGGTAGGTAGGTAACCACCCTAAACGATGAATCACTCTCTGTTTAAATGCTGTTCCATTAATTCGAGTGACATTTTGACAATAGCATGCTGTCAGTCCAATAGCTTGACCTATACAACAACCTCTAATTATTACTAATTATATAATTAATTATTCATAGAAGTGCATGCCATTAGCATAGCAGAGATGTGTTGGAATATGAGTTATATGAGGTTTATGAATCTTCAGAAAATAGATTCTTTAATAAATTAATAAAGGGGCTCTGGGGTTTCATTAAAAGGTGGCTGGAGGGTGTGCTTGCCTGTTTCCAAGGAGACCACAGGTGGTTCGTTGCTTTTTTTTTTAAGTTAAACTTGTTTGGGCTAGATGATTTTTTTTTCCACCCTTTTCTCACTGCTCTGTCCTCAGGCAGAGAACGGAACATTTTAATGAAACCCCTGTTGTCTTCATATCACTTTGATCCCCCTGTGTTCTCTCCAGTCTACACATTGGCCAGTCGGATGAAGGGTTTCAGATTTTCCCCCCAGTATTAAAAACTGTGGCATGCCCTCCATGAATAAACAACATTGCAGTGGAGACCCAGTGAAAGAGAAAGGCAGAGCAAACAAAGGGATGAAGGAAAATGCATAAATTCAAATGACACCGGCCTCATTTAGTCACTTAATTACCCTGACTCCTGACTCTGTTAGCCACTGCGATTATTTTTCCAGTTAAGTCTGATTTAAAGAACTTAAAGAAAAATAGGCTCATCCATTTTTTTCTCTCTCAACAATCTCTTTGCCACATGGAGTTCCACTTTTTCGTTATCTCACCGTAATAATGATCATGGTAATATTAATATCTTCCAGCTCTGCTCACTAAATAGTGATAAAAATAGTAATATTAATGTTTTCCAACATCCATTTTTGATGCTCTGAGGCACATTATAAATTCTGTCTTTGTTTAAGCAGTGGGGAACCTGCAAAATATCATTATGGTTATCATTAGAACTCAAGGGCACTCTCCAGAAACGGAAACCTAAGTGGGGCTATGTCAGCAAGCATTCCAGGGCCATGGATGAAACAAAAAAAAAAAAAAAAAGGAAAAATTAATTTTTTAATACTCTTTCAACATTTGACCTATTTTGGAAGAGATACCTTTTTTTTTTTTTTTTTTTTAATCTGCTGGTTATTCTCACAAATGGTAAAGGAGCTTGTTTGTTTTTCTGAACTTAGCCACAATCAGCCCTTCAAAGTCAGTAGGACCCATCCATCTTTCTCCCACTACCTTTCACCTTCTGCAGACAGGAGGGGAAATGGATCCCCAGCAACAGCGATGATGTGCTTCCTATGCTTCCAGAGCCATGTGACTCTTTACCTAGGTAGCATTACATCCAGGTGAGGGATGAAAACAAGAAAAGGAAACCTTCCCATGACTGAGCTGTGGAAGTCCGAAGTGGAAATGCTGAGTACATTTTCATTACTAATGGGGCCTATTAAAAGGAAACAAAGCTTTCCCTGGAAACCTGTAAAAGAAAATACCCTCTAGTGGTAGGCTTAATTTTCTGACATTTCCTTTTACCATCACCTGTTCCATATGAAGAACCAGCTGCAAGCTTTGGCATACCCCAACCACTCTGCTGTGGCTGTCAGTCACTGGAAGACTGGAGATGCCTTTGCACACTTGGGGCATGAAGTTAGCAGATCCTGGCCTTAGTTCAACACTGTATGGTTTTCTCCCTTCTTTTCCAGCTCCCTGGCTTTGGCAGGTCTTTTTTTGTTGATTTTGTTCTTATTTCTCTCTTTTAAATTCTCTCCCTTCTCTTCCCAGCTCCTCAGATACACCCTCATCTGCTCCCATGTCTCCTCCACTCCATCACTATTTGTCTACCTGGTTATTTTCTTGAAGCTGTCTGCTAAGTGGGCAGTTATTTTCATTTTATTTTTAATTTGGCAATATACATAGGTGGCACAGTTTATAAGTATCTGGACTGGAACATACAATCAAGAGAGGTAAAATAATATCAAGCCATTATAGTTAATTACTAACACAAACGGATGTTTACTAATACTTATAGGAATAAGAGTCATTTTAGGAAAATATTATTAACCCCATTGGCATCCAGGGCTCCACCCTCCTTTCTAAAAAATGAACTCAGGAAAGATTAAAGCCTTAATTAAACACATACTTTATTTCTGTATTGGTATTAAGTTTTCACAAACGACAGCCTTTTAATGTAAAACTGACATTCTGGCATCATTCACATGCCCAGAAGAGTTAGATAATCAACAACAGTTTATAATAACACTGCACCAGAATAATTAATAAAGTATGAAGCACAACGAAAAGAAGTTTGTGCTTCCCAATAACACAATGAGAAGATATTCAATTCCATGTGTAATATAAAGGTTTGAGGCTCTGAAAATTAGTGAAAGAAATTAAGTATTTGGAGGCTTGTGACAACTTTGTCCTTCCTATCCATTTTGGTTTCTATTTTTTTCTTCACTTTTTTTTTTTTTTTTTGTCTGGCTTCACTAGATGAGATTTATTCCTCAAATTTGCTGGCTTTCAAAAGTATACCAATCCTATAGTAAATTCAAACCATGTTCATATCAAGAGAGAAATATTCTGTTACAATATAATGATTATTTACATTCTTAAAGATATATAATTGCTTATTAGCTCCAACTTTGTATAAAGAAGGAACTAGGTGATTTGTTGAAGTTTTTTCCAGGCCTCTGAGTCCATCATTAACTTATCAGCCTTATGGCAATGTCTGTGCAAGCCCAGTGAATTACTGTTTTCTTAAAATCAAAGCAAGAGGTTAGTGAATTTAGCTATTTCATACTGAGGTTTGAAAACTTAAAGTGAGCTTTTAGAGACACTGTCTTTACTTATCTAAGTCAGTGATTAATATTAATGAGGACTATCATGATAAATCTTTCCATGCAAGCATCCATCCACCACCCACCCCTGAAAACTTGACCAAGTGCTATGAGAAAATCAGCATTCTGAATCCTATTTGCAGACTTAGAAAATGAAAATGAAAACTTAAAAATGAAAACCTGGTGTGGTTTAGAATTATTATTTGGAAGCACATTTTAAACCCATGAAAGATCTTAAGATTGGCCTTCAAATTTGTTGCTACTCTGTTCTTTAAAGCCCATTCGTCTTGCTACTCTCAAAGCTGAATATTCTGTGTCTATTGCCTTCTGACTCCCATGGAGCCATGATCGGGGGTATATTCCATGGGAGTAGAGCTGCCCTCTTACTCTTATTTTCTCTTCTACATGGGCATAAATAGTGCTGAGTCTTCTATCTCCCTTGGCTTCTTTCCCAACCCTTTCCCATTTCCTTTTTTCTCCTTCTTACAGACACATATGCCCATTGCTCAGCTACAGTGAGACAATCTGGAGAGAAGTCTGTGTTTTATTTTAATTCTATAATGTCCCCCCGCCATTCAACATGTTGTTGAATATATCATAATAAATATTTTTGATGAATAAGCTTGAATCAAGCCTATTAAACAGTGCAGCACTGACTAGATCTTAACTACTCTTTTAATAAATCTTAATACTAACAGTTTATATTTATACATTCATCAACCTCTATTTATGGTGCTATTATCTGATAAGTGATAATGTACTACCTTTCTCAGAGACATTTGCCTTAAGTTAGAAAATATTATCTTTATGAAAAGTAATTGTATAATAGTGATGATTCATACACATTAGGGGAAATAATTTTTGACGGGGGAACTTCCAATGTCTCTCAAATTTTGTTGCCATATGTTGGTCTTGTACTGCTTCCCTCATTCATTGCATTTAGTGTTTTTCAGCTACTTGTATGGTCAAATCATCATTTTTCTGAGTGAGGAGAACATCTTTGGACTGGATCTCAAAACAGGACTTTTATCATGGTATTAAGTTCCTATTGTTGTCATAATAATTACCAGAAACTTAGTATCTCAAAACAACATCAATTTATTATGTCACAGTTCTGTAGGTCAGAAGTTCAAAATTGTTGTCACTAGGCTAAAATCAAGGTGTCAGCATAGCTGCATTTGTTTCCAGAACCTCTAGAAAAGGATCCATTCTCTTGACTTTTCCATCTTCTAGGGGCCACCACATTCTCTGGCTTACAGACTCTTTCCTTCATTTTCAAAGCCAGCAATATTGCATATCTCTGACCTTACTTGTGGAGTGACATCTTCCTCTGAACATAGCTAGGAAATATTCTCTGCTGTTAAGGATTCATGTAATCGTATTGGACTGACCCAGATAACCCTGGATGCCTCCTCATCTCAAGGTCTCTATTCTTAATTAGATCTACAAAGTTCCTTGTGCTGTTAAGGATTCATGCTGTTAAGGATTCATGTAATCTTATTGGACTGACCCAGATAACCCTGGATGCCTCCTCATCTCAAGGTCTCTATTCTTAATTAGATCTACAAAGTTCCTTGTGCCATGTAAAGTTACATGTTCACAGGTTCAAGGGCATAGACATCTTTAAGGGCTATTATTCTTTCTACCATGTTCATTATACCATAAAATATTTCAGAAAGAGGATATTGTCAAAAAAGAGAGTTAGAAGACCAAAAGCATGGATGCTGTATTGTTAGGATTGAGAAAAAAGCAGGTGTCACACACAGGCTGAATAATCAAGGATGATTCAACAAAGACTATTTATAAAGGTAAGGGGAAGGGTAGAGAAACCACAGGGATGGGGCAACACTACAGGCCTCGTGACAGCACCAGAGCCATTACTAACCCTTAACTGAATGGGTACTTGGAACAAGCAGTCACCAGAACCTGGTTACATAACTGCATAGAGAGGGCTGCCTGACAAACATGATGGCTTTTTGGTTTATGGGAGTTGTCAAACGGGGATGACTGTGTAGGGAGATAATTTGGGAAATAAATACAAAAGACCACTTTCCTCCCATCCTCCTTCAAGCTTTTGCCAGTGCCATATCAATTTATCCTCCACCCCATTGGCTGCATCCAACCAGCAGAGGCCAACAAGGGTGCCCATTGACATAGTCCTTGAGTGCAAGACAGGATGAATAAGAGTGGGAAATACATCTCAATTGACAAACAGAAGATACTTTGTGCAAATGGCAAACAGAGTGTCATGTTGGAGGATGTAGGCACAACTTGAAGAAGATGAGACTATCCGGAGGCAAACAGATATTTATAAACAAATGGGTCAAAAAAAAGCTCTATAGGGACTTATCCTGACACCAGTGACCATACTAAAAGCCCATATGCCCCAAATTCAGAGAGAAGGGACAGGACCTTAAGGACATAAAGTCGTGCCAGACAGTAACAGAGCTAGGAGAATACTCCTCAGTTGAAATCTGCGTAGAAGTAATGACAGTCATAGATAGGAAATCACTCTGCCTAAATGCTTTACACATACTATTTCTCTGGCCAGGTACGATAATTTTCCTGGTTTCAACCAGGTCCTGAGTTGAATAGTACAATGAGTGGGTATTAATATTTATTGAACACATCCTATGAATTGGACACTTTCTGTATATTATCTTTAAAAATACTTGTAGAAACCCAGAGGCACGTGTTACTATCTTCATTTCACTGATGAAGAAATGGAAACTGAGTGACATTCATTCATCTACTTGTACATTCACTCATTCAAGAATTGTTTATTGAGTGCCTACTGAGTGCCACTTAGTACATAAAGTATTTGGATACAAAGTTAAATAAGGCATAGTCTCTGTTTCTTTTCTCCCTTAAGCAGAAATATACATTTTAACAGAAAATTTCTATAAAATATAGAACATAAGGAAGAAATATGTTCTTGAAAGCCCACCTGAATTCTTCCTTAACCTGAGCTCATGCTGTTGCCACATAAAGCATCAGTTCCCTGTCTTTGCATGTGGGTCCCCAGGGTGTATCCACCACTGACAGAGAAAGAGTTTTCCATGATTTTGCTTTTTGTGTTAACCAGGAGAGCTCTAGGCAACTGAGAGTCAGAGTCCATTCAGATAGCAAAATACGTGAGAGAAGGTTGACTGTATTTCCTTTTTGTTTATTTTTATCCTCTCTCTGAGAAAAGGGAAAAGAAAAGGTCCAATAATATTCAATGGATATTCACCAGCGTCTAATTTTGAAGAATGTATTGAATGGAAAGAAACTTAAATTTGGTGTCTCCATCCTCTTCTATCCCATTGATGTGAAAATTTCAAATGGTTCACAAACTGCACACACAGACACATACACATACACACACACTCCTACAACAGCTGAGTCTGGGTTCAGGCTTCTAATCCTTCTCAGTCCAATGTCTCAGGTCCAACAGGTCAAAGTAGTCCTTGAAATGCATTAAGACCAATGAAGAGTAGTGAAACACTTGGGACTATGTACGTCAGTGGTAGGCCATTAAAGTGGTTATGATATACTATAAGGATAGGATTTTAGGCTCTCAGGAAGCTATCAAAGAACTTATTGCTACTTCTTACTGTATCCCTGCCCTGTGAGCTCTTAGTTACCTATTTGATTGCTTTGCAGCATAAGTGTAGGTGATTTCCTAAAGGTTTGACTTCACTAAACATTTGACCATTCCAGATTAATGGTTAATCTGGCTTCAGTAGCTCTTAATAATGTGTCTTTGTCCTCAGGGTCCTTGCTATGATTACCTTTAGACAAGGTTATCCTTGAGAATCCAGGCAAATGGGGGCTAGAAATACATCTTACAAAGCGTTCCTGTAGATTTAGAAAGCAAAATCTCTGACTTAGTTAAGGCTAAAAGCCAACACAAAGGAATGGATCTTGGCCTGAATATATCTTACAGCCTTAAATCAGCTACAACTAGACTCAGTCAAAGACTTCATTAGCCTTAGTGATCTGCTAAGAAATCCCATTTTCCAACTGTTACCTGATGAAACTTGAGAGGACCATTTAATACCTACCTTGAGGCTGACTACATGGAAGAGAATTACTGGTCTACTAGATGGCCTGATATCTGAGTCATATTTAGTATCAATCCTCAGTTTCTTGTACATGATTATACAGTGACTCACATGCCAAGATAAGGAGGTGGAAGAGTCACATGGCGTCTGTCACCTGAGAGAATTTGTAAGGAGAATGGGAATGAGTCTGTGTGAGCTGGAGCTCCCAAGAGCGCTTCTGGGCCTTTTCCACTTCCAGTGTATTTAGATAAATGTATACGGGAATTTCTGATGTTACCCTTAGCTGGATATAGGAAATTGAGTTATATGCAAATATGAAATGCAAATGAGAGTCACCAGTCTGTGCCTCTGCCACAGACCTAGGAATGAGAAAAGACAAGGATATAAGCAAACTGGCTATAATGTTCTAGTTTCCACCAAAGCTTTGGTCATGATAGTGTAGATGAATCAGTGAATAAGTATCAATTACCTCATTCATATACCTCCTGCCTTTCTTTCTCAAGTATACCTAGACTTGTTGAATCTCACTTGAAATATACCTTAAGAATACAATTTGAATGCTAAAAGTTATAAACTCATAACTTCCCATTTGAGGAGGGATATCAGAATAAATTAACATTGTAGCAAGTCCTCTGTAGTCACTTTATCTTCATGAAGCATATCCTTATTATAAAAATATGTTATAAACGTATGTCTTTTCTATTATCTAATAAACAACACATAAGTATATACAAACATGTAACATGACTGTACATATCATATAACATATACATGTATAAGATACACGTGTTTTTCAAATCTATGTGACATATCACATATCTCTGCAGCACATGTATACATGTACACATATGTGATGCAAATATATGCATGCATGCAAAATGTTTATAGCACATGTTGCATGTAGCATATATGAATGTAATATGTATATATTTATGTATTATAAGGCATGTGTGCACAGTATGCACATATATAAATATACATTGCATATTTATGTGAGTAGGTAACTATATAACATATATCACATAAATATTTATAGCATACAAAATATATATCTACATAACATGTCTACCTAAACCATATGATATATATATATGTACATATCTCTATATAACAGAAGATGTAACTCTTCATAACTGTTCACAACTTTAGAATACATGGATAAAACACACACAAATAACAGTTTAAAAAATATTTGTACATGTATAATATATTATAAATGTGCTCCCCTTTCTCTTCCAAATTGAAATTCATAAATATGAAATGATTTCACATGCCATTTAAATGTTTCATAAAATGCCCTTTAATAAAAGAGAAATAGAAAGAAAGCAATTATAATAAAATAATATGTATTCCAATTTGGAAAATCTTGGACATGACTACACTAGAAGTCATGGTGATTAATTAGATTCTTTTCTTTACCCACTTACAATGACTAACTTTGGATTAGGAGTCATAAAAAGATCATAAGTCACTGCAGTCAAGCCAAAGAGGAAAATTAAAGAACTGAGGTATAAACAAATACTAGACTAAAAACTAGCATTAGGTTACATAATAACAGGCTGAATTTATCAGCATAATATGAGAGCAAGAGAGAAGTAATCCTAACTGAATTAGGGATATAATGCCAATCACCTTACCATATTTTTGCATACATGAATGGCCAGTGATACACAAAACAGTCATGAGTGATGTAAGACAATTCTTTATTGTGTGAATGCTCAAACATTGCAGGACATTAGTATCCCTGGATCTCACCCACTAAATTCCAACAGCACATCCAACTATTGGGACAACCAAAATTGTCCCTGTAAATTTCCAAAGCACACTCAGGGACTAGACTTCTCTCCTTGAGAGCCACTGTTATGGGAAATGAACTAAATATTGCTTTTATCCAGATCTTCAACCTCCAATTAATGAATTTGAATGAGCAATAGCACACTATTTAATTTGAGATTAATAATTCTGTTCTGTTCGTATTTAGAGCAACTTAACAATGTTTCCATATGCTGAGTATTCTTAGCTGTCATATCATACATGTAATAATGTAAATAGGTCTCAAACATTTGGCACATTTGGTCTACTCAGGGTAGTGTAAAACTCTAGGAGTGGTCAACATGTTAGTCTTGCCACCCAGAAGACCACGTGAGCAATGAGGATAATGCCACAGTGATATATATATAGATGTCATACAGAAAGCAGCCTCAATAATTAACATCCTTTTGTACTCAATCTCATTACTAATGTGGTTCACATACGGCCTAGTGAAACTTTGTACACAGGAAAATTATATTAAAATATACGAAGAGATAGCTTTCAAGGGAAAATGTCACCAAAGTATAATATATAATCTCAGGGTTATCAAGAAGGAATAGTCTTTTAACTTTGCTTGGTGATTTGGGGGCAGCAGAGAATGACAGTATGAGCACAATTCAAAGACATTTTCTTAGGACTCATTTGCCCTCGCTTGCAAAGTCATTGCCCAAACTACCAAAACTTCCCAAATATAGGGTTTGAGATGACCACCCTGATTCCATGCATCCTTGTAACACTTGCTAAACAACAAGGAGTAAATAGAGATTTCATTGCTGGCATTCCTGTATCCAACCTAGGTGATGAGCTACATTTAAATGCTTCAAAGTCATAGAGAAGATCCAAGTGTGATTTGCATTTTGTTCTGAACAAAATCTTAAGCAGTCACATTTCATAGGTCAAAGAGAGTAAACTCATGGTAAGAACCATTGTGTGTGTTATCTACTCTTATGTGAAAATGTATGGGGACGTGCTGGACTTCTATTTGTCATTGGTTAATAGTAACAGCAAACATTTATGGAGCATTTATAACATGCCAAGTATTTTTTCAAGTGCTTCACTGAAACTAAACCATTTAATCCAGACAACAACTTTCTGTAGTATTTTCTATTTCTCCAAGTTACAGATGAGAAATTGGGGTCCAGAGACATTGAGTAAGTTGTCCAAGGTTACATATTAGGAAATAATACATGTGATTCAGATCCATATAGTCTTGTTGCACAGCCTTCTCTTTTAACCAATATACCCTATCATCTCTGTCATTCTTTACTGTCCTGCAAAACAGATGTATCACCTATGTTTTAAGAATTAATGAGAAAAATTTTGTGGTTGGCTAATCTGGTCTTGATGCCTGATTATAAAAAAGCAAAAGAATAAAAATCAATAGCGTTGTCAAAAATCTATTTCCTATTTCTAAAATAACTTTTAATTTTCTCACTAGCCTTAAAAAAAGTGTCTTTTTTAAAAAAAGCAACTGACTTTCTGTCTTATAAAATGTCTACCTTGCATAATGTCGGAGAAACTCATTCTAATGATGCCCAGGAAAGCTAAGATTAATTGGAATTAAATCTAATTGAAGGCTATGGAAACTATGTTCTTTTGGTTATCATATCCACTCTTCTGTTTGCATGGATCAGCATCCTACCTATTTTTCTGACTCCCAAAAGTATTAGAAGCCACAAGCACAGCTCGCTCCATTTCTCTTCCCTTTTTATGCCTCCTCTTTTCCTTGTAACCAGCATTATCCATGGGGAGGTTCCACATGGGATTTTCCAAGAGGCCAGGCCAGCTTGACACACAGGGCTCTTCCTTACTCAGCCCAACCCCAACCCTTTTCCACCTCCTGCTTCCCCTCTTGGTGGAACACACCACACCCCTCATCCTGTTGATTGTGTGTGCTTTTCCCTTTCATTACTGCTAATGGCTCTGAATGGGTCTCTTATGTGAAAGGAGAGACAATAGTCTTCATTTAATGGGATATTTACAATAGGAAAAAGAATTTTAAAAAGAGAAAGTGGGAGAGACAGTTATAGCAAGAGGCTTGACTGTGAAGCCTCTTTTATTAGGGGTCTGGCACCCTACATACCTTTTCCTGGCCATCAGCCAAGCTCTCCTTCACTCCAGAGCGGCCCTTGAGTTTTGCTACAGTTTCCATATGATGCCACAGCAGCCAGGCTCTGTGGTGTGACTCATTTCCGCAGTGAGAGTGCTCCAGTACATTAACAGCTTTGTCTTCTTTGATCAAGTGAGACCAGGGCATCCATTCTCATGGCCAGTGTTTTCAGATGATTCATCTTTTCCCAGGCACACCTGCTTGGAGGACAGAACGCTGCCTGTAGAGGAAGCTGCTGAGCCTGATTTCATTGGAAGAGTACGTGAAGAAGGGGTAACTGAGACCCCGGGGCTACTTTGGCCCAGGCATGGTCCTTGTGAGAATTTGAAAACTGTCCCCTTTGAGCCAGTGGATTAGGAAAAGTCACCTCTCTCAGTGGACACATCCCTACAGACCCCCACCTCAGTGGGACCTCAGTCCACACTCACTTTGCACAAATGCAGGACTTCATGCAGCAACTGGAGCAGGATTTGATGTCTCTAACAGCCATTTGAGCTTCAGCTGACAATAGCAGTGACATAGTGCCGTGGCAGAGGGCATGGTACCCACACCCAGGCTGTGTCTAGAGTTTGAATCTTGGGTTTACCATTTGTTGGCTGTGCAGGTCTATTATCTTGGGCAGGTTATTTACTTTTTCCATGTCTCAGTTTCCTTATCTGTGAAATGGTTATGCAATAATAGCATCTAATTCAGAGGTCACTGGAAGGATTACGTGAGGAAACTTATAGCAAGAATGCAGAACAATGCCAACCATAAAGAAAGCTCTCATCAAATGCTGTCTGTTGTGATTTATAAATAGCAGAGTGCTAAAGCAACCTAGACCTTAGCAAAAATAGAAAATTGCTGATGTTACCTCCAGGAATTCCAGCCTCACCCTTCTGTACATTTTTTAATGATGCAAATTCTCCCCATTTATGAATAAAATAATAATGACTGACTTTTACTTTGCGTTTATTATATGTCAGATTCTATGTTAGATACTTTGCAAATACGATATTGTTTAGTCATCCCAACAAATTTCTGAAGTAGGTTCTTCTATTAACCCTGTTTTTCAGATGAAGAGCCTGATGCTCACGGAAGCTGAGCAACTTGTCTAAGGTCCAAAAGCCAGCAAGTGGCTCAGGTGGCATTTGGGAAAACCTCTTATCTGTTTAAATATGCATAAATTTAATACCCTAATCTTTTTTCTTTCCTACTTTCATGTCGTAAAATTGTACATTTCTTAATATTCATGTTGAC
This sequence comes from Theropithecus gelada, assembly GCF_003255815.1. Taxonomy (NCBI): domain Eukaryota; kingdom Metazoa; phylum Chordata; class Mammalia; order Primates; family Cercopithecidae; genus Theropithecus; species Theropithecus gelada. Next base: position 53,605,737 of record NC_037671.1, read on the forward strand.
TTCTTTCTGAAAGCAGAGATCATAGTATAGCCCCTTAAGAATTTACAGATAGTTTGGTATGACTGCCTATTTAGAAATAAAATGAAAGTGGTAAACTTATAAATGAAAACATCCTACCCACAATGGTATGAGTATAAAAGAAAGTGTTAATGCATTGCCCCTCCCAAGGGGCACATTTAGTGTGGAATAAAGAAATCAGTCACATCCTCTTAAATGCCAGCGAGGCTGGTGGAGATGGGTGGAGGCTCTGGGGGTTGCTCAGTGTCTTCAAAATCAAAGCATTATCAGTCATAACCAGTTTTGTGTATTTTTAAGTCTGGTTCTATCTTGTGTCCTGGCTACTTTTTCTTTCTTTTTCTTTTTTTTTTTTTTTTTGTTGTTGTTGTTTGTTTTATGTTTTTTGAGACAGAGCCTCACTCTGTGCCCAGGCTGGAGTGCAGTGGTGTGATCTCGGCTCACTGCAAGCTCCGCCTCCCAGGTTCACGCCATTCTCCGGCTTCAGCCTCCCGAGTAGTTGGGACTACAGGCACCCGGCACCACGCCCAGCCACTTTTTTGGATTTTTAGTAGAGATGGGGCTTCGCTGTGTCAGCCAGGATGGTCTCGATCTCCTGACTTTTTAATTTGCCAGCCTCGGCCTCCCAAAGTGCTGGGATTACAGGCTTGAGCCACCGCATCCGGCTTATGTCCTGGCTAGTTTTTCAAGTAGCACCTATTAGTATTAGTATTTTAATATAGATAGCTTTGCTAGCAGACTATATTTTTCTCATTCTTTTCCTAGCCTAGTATTTAATTTGTCTCTTTCTTATTTTATTTATTCAATTTTCTTCAAATTGCACCATTTGTTACCTGGCCTGAGGGAGCACTGGCTATTAAAACTGCACTAATAATTTTAATTGACTTAAAATTATGTAAGAATAGCACAACAGCCAAGAAGTATGGGGTCTCCAAATAGGTGCAACCGCAGAGAGAATGTGTTGAATAAAGCAAGGTGGCTTTAGGTTCTGAACCCCAAATTCAGCAGGATGTTATTGAAGAGGAGATGGTCTCATTAGGAAGCCCATATGGGCCACATTGCAATGCAGTTATTCTTCTATTTTAGTATACACTATAGTGGAAAATTTAAGTTTCCAAAACAAATCACTGGGGTGGGAGTGCCATGAGGTGCAATTATTTACTGTATAAAAGTTGTCTCCGTTGAATATACCCTAAGAATATTTAAAATTTGATTTAAAAACTATGTATACGCAATTGTTTCAGACTGTACCTTCACTATAGCATAAAATGCATCTAAACATGTCTATAACTCTGACTAACCCTGTTCTAACATCAACTCTAACAAGAAGTTTAAAAAAGAAAAAAGAAAGTAAAGGTATTGGAAGTATCTACTGTATTTCAGAAAGGTAATTTATACGTGGGCATTTGAAAAGTGCTGAAAAGACAATTGCCTTTCAAATGCTATTGGGTAGCTGTTGTAGTCTCAATTTTTCTCTTCTTAAAGTGGGAGAACACTGATACCTGATCCAGCAAGCTTTGTAAGTGGAAAGAGATGATGTATGAAACAGCATTTTGACTGTCACAGTGCATGATATATTTATGAGGAATAACATGGCCATGCTTTATGGAAGGCCTATATGTTCTAGTGTCAGCCCCCAGAAAGTGGAGTCTGGTGGAATAATTGCACCACACAGGCAATCCTAGCCATAACATGATGGCAGCCATTTACTCTCCTTAAGATCAAACTGGAGAAAATTATAGTTATACAACATATGGGAAATCTTAGGGATTATTAAATGCAACTTGTATATTTTACAATAGAAAAGTTAGGGGCCAGAGAATAGTAAGTACAGGCCCAATGTCGCCATCTAATTACAGGCTGTGGCAATATTAGAACTCACATCTCTCAGTGGTTCACCATATGGTTTTCTCTGCAATATCACTCTCACTACTTAGAAGTAGTGTGACATCTTCATTTCCTAGCACTACTCCTCATTTCCATTTTAGTCAGGACATATTACCTAACGGATTTTGGAGGGAGTAGTACATTCATGTGCAGTGCCACCCAAATGGCATACAAATTATTTCATCCAAAATACAGGCTTAATTGCATATTAGGCTAATAAATAACATATATCTAATTAAAAGCTATCATGTGTTTCCCAGTAGATAACTAATGTTATAGAAATGCAATACCTTCCCAGTAGATAACTGATGTTATAGGGGTGCATTAGAATTTAGGATTTAGTTCTGCCTTGCGACTATTTTAGCTATAGTGGAAAAGGCCCACAGTCTCCTTCCAAAGACCTTGTAGTACTTAGAGCACACCTGTATTAGATCACACGTTATCTCCAGCTGTCAGGATGGCAGCTGACAACTATCAATTATTGTATCTCTAACAATAAGCACAGTACTCGAGTACTTAGTAAGTGCTAAATGAAAGTTTGATAAATGAAAGAGGAAAATGAGTGAATGGACAAATGATAGCCTGTTGGGCTGGGGTTGAGGCAAGATACAAGTCTTGGGAAGGTTATGATAAATCAGACAAAGTTCTTATTTCAGCAGGATCTTTTTCATTAGACTCCTCCGCACTAGTCCCTTCTAGGGTCTTGAGTATTGAGCTCTTGATTGGAACCTTGGTAACAACTGCTATGTGACTTTAGAAAGCTCTCCTTCTGTAGTCTCCATCTTATTTTAAAAATAAAGTGCCTGAATCTGATGAGAAACTGAGTTGCTTGTTAGTCTAGGCTAAGGCTGGCGGATTAGTCACACATGACAAAATGACGAAATGGGCTGGGGAGACACAGACATGATGAATACAAGCGTTGAGAAAAGTCTTACTGGAGGATGGATACAAGAGATTTTATCATACTATACTCCATACTTTTGGTATGTGTGAAATTGTCCATATAGAAAATATAAATAAGTTTTGTTTTGCTTTGTTTATGAGCAACTAGGCTTCTGAGTAGAAGTTAGAACTAGAGCAGCAAAATATATTGAATTTGGGGATTGGGTCTGTTCTATAGCAGCACCAAGAAGAATGCCCCATGGAGACTTAATGGTGTCTGGAGGTGCCACTGACATCTCTTCTGTTGACTCCTGTGCCTTTGAATGCAGTCTTCACTGGTGTTGGGAAGCTCGGGCTTGTTAGGGTAGATCCTCCTCTTTTACCCCAGTACTTTTGTCACCCTCCATCCCCTGTAACTTTGATAACCATGGGCATTGACAGTGATAGAAACTTGGGTCAGGTTGGGAGGCTTGGTTACTTCTGAATTGGATGAGGGTTTTTCCTTATTTCAGCAGGATCCTTTTCATTAGACTCCTCCCCACTAGGGCTGTTCTAGAGTCTTGAGAACTAAGCTCTTGATTGGAATCTTGATAACAACTGGCTACTACTATGTGACTTTAGAAAGCTGACCCCGCCTCTGTGGTCTCCATCTCATGATTTTCAAAATAAAGTATCTGAATCTGATCGGATATTTCAAAGACATGCCTCTACCCATCAACATTTTGCTATTCTTTGTTGCCAAGCACAGATTTGGTCTGAACATTCTTCTCAATGTAGTATGACAACTGGTAATATCTGGCACCTCTATCACAAAATTTCTGAGTTCATTTTAAATGAGCATGTTAAAATACTAAATGCCCACGTTCTGGTTTCTTGTATATTTTAGGTTGACCTCTGGTCACAAATTCAGGTGACTGAAATTAGATGATCTTCTCCATGTAACTTTAGATCTTAACTGATTATATTTTTGTTTGCTACATTCAAAAATTAACTCATACCATGTAGTCTCTCAAAGTTATCTATCCATTTATTTATTTATTAAATGAATATGGAGTCCTCACATTGCATCCTCTCATTTCCTGGGTAAATAAAAAGCTGAATTAGACGATGACCTTGTCCTCTGGGAGCTTCTAATCAAGTAGGAAAAATAAGGAAAGACATATGAATACTTAAAAAGTGAAGCAAGATGTGATAAATGACAAAACTGAAACATAGATGAAATGTTTGGGAGTTTAGGAAAAAGAAAATATTGCTCACTGGTATAAACATATATAAAATTTAAACATGAGAAATCTGTTAGAAGCTCTTTTTGTCCATCTGATGTAAGAACTGGCTTCCACAAATGATGACCAAGAGCCTATCATTATCCAAAAGGAGTGATTTGATAGTCTATACCAAACCTGGATATGTTCTACTGACTTTTCTGTTGTTTTTCATAAACTCAAAGAGACAAAACTGCTCAGATATATTTTGCAAGGTTACTTGCTACAGCTTGAATTTTATGGGAGCTGGCATTAGATTACAGAGTAAGCCATACAGCTGAGGAGCAGTTAAATGTGGTACATCTGTCTTGGCTTCTAATAGACGTGCACTGATGGAAGTGGTGGGCATTTGGAGGGGGAGTATCTGTACTCTTTATGAAAGTGAAAGGATTAGTGCAAGATTTAGTCTGTAATCTATAGTACACATTAAAACTTCTTCCACTGTAGTATTTAAAAACTTGACACCAGTTCCATCTTTTCAATGAAGAAATATACATGCAAAGGACTGAAGTGTATTTCTTAAGTAGCCACTTTCACTTCATAGAAAATCTTGGACCAGAAAGCACAATTCCATGTTTTCTAAGCTACCACAAAGTTATAATTTCTACTATTAATTAGGTCTGTTTTTCTTTCCACTAACATAAATATACATGCAAAGAACTGAAGTGTATTTCTTAAGTAGCCACTTTCACTTCATAGAAAATCTTGGACCAGAAAGCACAACTCCTTGTTTTCCAAGCTACCACAAAATCATAAATTCTACTATTAATTAGGTCTGTTTTTCTTTCCAGTAACTTAAATCATCCACCATCCCTCACCATCAACTGATCCAAATTTTTCAGACTGCAGAAAAACTTATCGTACAATTGCTCATCAATCCACATTGTGAAATAACTGAAAATCCTTGCAAGTGTTGCAAGCATTGTATAAGAGCTAAGCCTGTCATTTTTTATTTATGCTGTCTTTCCCACCTGGAAAACTTTGATTATGGGGCATTTCAAAGGGGCCGCACACTAGGACAGTTAAAGAGGGTTAAATGACTGTGCTTAACTGAAGATTGTTTAGGTGCAATTCTAAATGCTCGCTGTGTGCAATGAAAAAAATAAGCCTTAATTAGCTTGCTGGAAGACTGCTTTTGTTTTCACTCTTTTAAAAAAAGTGTTGGGGGGAGCCCACATTAGCAATGTTTTGGAAAGTATTTCATTTACATATTTAATTTCTTGCAATGCGGTATCAATATGTTCCCTTTAAAGTAAAAAAAAAAAAACTATTGCCAATAACTTAGTTTCATGTATTGAGATAGATATCACATCCAATTTCTATATGCCTGTGAAAGACACCCCCAAAACTACACACAAATGATATAATTTCATAAATGTAGATGCACCTAAGTAGATATGAAAAGGAGGGAAATATACAATTGTAAAAATACATAGCTAGAAAGCCTCTTTTATCAGAGATAACATTGAATTCTATAGAATACCCTGGTGCCTACTTTCTGCACCTGCACCCAATACACTGAGCAAGAAAATGCAAATGAACAGAAGGAAGAGTACAGAGTATGACAAAAAAAGGAGTGTAGAAAATGCCTGATTTCATGCCTGCCTTCTAAATAACTCTAAAGTTTTAATTTATTGTCTTAACATATTGACCAATGGTGACATTTCTAACAAAGCACATATAATTGGGCCAGAGTAAAAATAAATTAGTGTGTATAAAAGGAAGAGGGAGCCAATGTTTTCTTGGTCTCTTGACATTATCTACCACTGTCCAATTCCCTGTTGTTTTCCTCCTTTCCTTTGTTTCAATTTAATTCTATCCAGTTCAAGAAGTACTCCTAGAGTATATGCTGTGTGCGAAGCACTAGACCTGGTACAAGAACTCGAGAAACAAATAAGATGATGCTCTCGTTGCCAAAGAACTCAAAGGTGGAGGAGAGCAGCTGCACTTGCCTCACTGTACCATAGTTTACAACAAAAAAGTGAATCCAAAAAGGATTCAGAAATGGAAAGTGAAGGTGACTGTTAGGGTAAGTCTTTCCAAATGAATAGATACATGAAACAAGTGTTCAGGGATAAAAGGTACTTAGCTGGAGGAATAAAGGAGGAAACAGCATTCCAGAAAGTTATAAAGTAGAGAGAGAATCCAGATTTCCAAAGGAAATGTAAGTAGTCTAGTGAGATTATAATGTAGATTTTAAGGTAACAAACACCAAATTATGAGCAGGGGAAAAATATGGGATCCAGAAAATAAATAGGAAAAAATAATTTTGAAAGGTATTGGGTAATCGTAGGTAGAAGTGAAAGCTGAATGAATTACACATAAGGTTCACATAATTTTTAAAGGATATTTAGGACATTTCTTTTGATAACCAACTGAAAATAAAACTCAGGCACCATCATCAGTTCAATAATATGGACTGGGTATCACTATGTACCAGTACTGTTCCTGGTCCTGCAAGAATGGAAGTGAGCCAGATGACTCAGATCCCTGCTCCAGTGGGGCTTATGGGCTGGTAAGGGGAACTGACACTAAAACTAAACAGAGAGATGAACAAGGGAGTCTCAGATCATGAAGACATGAGGACAAGTTAGTGGCATAAGGCGAGTGATCACTGAAGAGGGTGCGCTTAAGGGATGCCCTTTCTGAGAGACTTTTTGCACAGAAACTTTAATAAAGTGCAGAAATTAGATGTTGGAAGATCTGGGAGCAGAGTTTTCCTGAAGGAAATAGCATAATTGACAACACAATGAGCTTGTATTGTTGCAAGCAAAGCAAGAAAGGTAGCCTGACTAGAGCAAAGTAAGCAAGGGAAAGAGCGGGAGGACAAGAAGTCAGGGAAGTTGGAATGGAGCAAACCATGAAGGGCTTTGCAGGCCATGGTAAGAAATTTGAACTTTATTCTCAGCATAATGGAAACATTGATTAGTTTTCATTGGAGGGGCAATATGATCTTATTTGAATGCTCCCTTTGCTTTGTTCCAATATTTGTGGTCACATAATGTGCATACAATTCACATCCATCATGAAGGATCTACAGACTATGTTTCATGTGTTCAAGACAGAAACAATACCTCTATGTGACTCTCCAAAGATGACTACTATCAATTCCTTTTCTTTCTATGTACACATGTTGCTCCTAATATCAAGGGATAGAGTCACATTTCCCTTTCTTTGAATCTAAGCTGGATTTAGTGACTTGCTTGACCAATATAGTGTGGCAGAAGTGATAGTATGATTTCCAAAGGCTAGGTCACAGAATTTCTTACATTTTTCACTGGATCTCTTTGGAAGCTCTTTTTTGGAATGCTCCCGCTAAAATCCCGGCTACCTCATAATATAAAACCTAAGCTACATGGAAGGGTCATGTGTAGGGTACCTCAGTAGAAAGCTCCAACTGAGCTCCCAACTGACAGCCAGCATCAGGGGCCAGCCGTGGCTGGACTGGATAAACATCAAGTCCAGTCAAGACTTGAGATGACTGTGGTCCCAGCCAACATCTGACTACAATTTTACAAAAGTCGCCAAGCAAGAACTTCTCAGGCGAGCCCATAAGATTATGAAATATGGGAGATGTTAACAAACAATAGTTTTAAACTTGGGGTGGTTTATAATGCAGTAGTAGTTGATCAGAATGGTCTCTTTTGCTAAGAGATTACAATCTATTCCAACCATTCTCCTGATGCCAAATTTGGTACTCCAGACATCACTTATCCCTCACTCTCTGTTTTTTTTTCTCTTTGGTTTTTCCTAAATTTCAGAGGTTTTCTTGTGAACTAGAAGCAGGTTGTTTCTTCACATACTCTTGACTTAAATTCAGGAATAAGTCAGCCATCCAGTTCCAGATGTCCCAGAGCTGAGCTCAATGATCTCTCATAAGAGCCATGAAGAACACCTGATCATGAATTATCTTCCACAGGGCATTCTGCTAATGCCTCCCTGCCTCTTTTTTCTTGCAGTTTCAGGCATCTTCATTTAAGTATTTTATTGTTATTGTCAATCAGTCAAATGATGTTCATCTTTATTGGCAGCAGTTGGTGACTGCATTTTTACGTCACCGTGATTCTGCAAATGTGTATATTTTATTCAGATTAGATAACCATGACTGTAAAACACAGGATATTCATTGATTAATTGATCATCACAGAGTGAGATCTCTTCTTTTTAACATATCAAGGCAACCGAAGTCTGATTATGTCATTTGCTATCATATATTAGATTGGCAATAGTTTATAATTAGTATTTGTATATTACTTACTGCTGAAGTAACTGGTAACAAAAACTGTGTTCTTTAACCTTATTCTGAATCAACAAGTCAATGAGCTTTAGATAAGGATGGCTATAAATGTAACTCTTTCCATATCCATAAACATGGATAAAGACAGGATTATGTAGAACAGAGAAAAATAAAACCCCTGACCTCACACAACATTAAGATCTTTTCAGAAAAAAAAAAGGAAAAAATAGAGCAGATATCCTGTGGAACCTTCATGTCCTTCCATTCTTGGAGGTAAAAGGCTGAAGCCAATCTCAAACCATAGGAAACATTTCGACTTGGAGTTACAGTGACTGAGTTTAAGTCAACAATTAGCGCCAGTCGTCTGTTGGCTCAGCAACCCATATGGAAATCAGTCCTAATAAATGATTTTCTATGGTCTTTCTAATCTTACACAAAGTAATTCTTTATTGCCTTACTAGGTTTATTAAAAAAGGATTTTGATGGCTCTAAATAGCTATCAATTAACTTTCTATTTCCTGTTATAAAATGTGAACATTACAATAGTCTTGAGTCACCCATGAACCCAAGGGAAAAACATCACTTTCGTCATCTGACCTCCTTTACATGGGGCATAAATGTGGCCTTTATATATTGCTAATCATAACCACAATAGGACTAATCATGTTCTGATACCAAGTTAACTTGAGGAATTAGAAGAGTTCTTTCTAAGTCTTTAAAAATCTGAATGCAACCCAGAAGTTACCCAGAGGAAGTCTTCTTTGGAGGGCTTGGTTTTGACAGAACCGAGTCTGAGGAAGGGGCCTTCTGTGATTGGTGGCACTCTGGTGTTGTTTCATATGTTGCTCTTAAAAAATATTGAAGTTTCTGTTGCATTATTTTTCCTAATGATGAAAAACAGCTGAAATTAATGAATGTTGTGAATTTAAATAACATCACACCATTAGTCATAAATATCTCAATAATAAAGAAGCATATTACCATTAACATTTCAAATGATCAACAGAGCTGCTCAAGCTACATTTTTTACTGCGCAAATTTATCAGTTCAAGGTTGGCTCACATTATTGTGCCCTGTCAATTCATATTATTTGACTGCAAGATGCACCAACATATTTTGTTTTGAATAACTGCTAGTTTTTCTAAAGTGATCTATTTGGGAAGGAGGTGGACAGAGGGAGGACTGAGGAAATAGAGTTAACCTAATTACAATATTGTGTTATTTTTCGTTTTAGTAATTTGTACAGGATGTCTTGAAATGTCTTTTTGTAAAGAAAATGTAGGCTTTTTCTTTATCAGGCAGAGTAAATGAAAATGCTAATTGATTTTAAATGAAATTATTTAGGTTAATTTTAATTTTTTGATGTTTGAAGGCAAAGTATCCCTATGCACTTATAAATAGTGCAAGTCTGACATATGTTAAGACTATTTGGTCAGATCACCTAAGTTTTATGAAGAAGGCTGGGTGGTGGGAGCCCTCAAAGGAAACGCAGGTACTAGTGTTTCCCCCATGGCATGCTGCTCTGCTTTGCTGCATGGGAGTCCTGGCCTGCAATTCCTTTCCTCCATTTGATGCCTTAGAGAGGAACATCCTATCTTTATGTCAGCATCTGCTCAGGGGTAACCTTTCTGAAACCTTCCCTAATTTTAATATTTTGAGGTTTTCTACCACTCAGCTTCCAGAGTCTCTGTAGCACCTCTAGTAGTGGGCTCATCTTCCCCCAATTCTATCCCCTTCTTCTGACTAAAAAATAAGGAAATATAAAAAAAAAAAAAGTCTATGGCCCCCTTAGGGCAGAGATTATGTCTTATTCCCGTTTCCCTCTTTATAGCCCATGGATTTAGTACTGGCAGCTATAGATACTTCACAATGAAAAGGCTGTTCCTAAATGGAAGTCATTTTGTAGAAGTTGGATCTTCTTTCAAACATGGTTACTATGCTGGGAAATACTGAAATTTCTTACCATTTAAACCAATAACTTGTATGATTCTCTTATCTGTCACAGTTAACCTTGGTTCATAATGTTGAAAGGTTTAAATGCCCTATGAAAGGTGATATGGTTTGGCTGTGTCCCCACGCAAATCTCATCTTGAATTGTAGTTCTCATAATCCCCACATGTCATGGGGGGGTTCCAGTTGGAGGTAATTGGATCATGGGGGCAGTTACCTCCATGCTGTTCTCATGGTAATGAGTGAGTTCTCACAAGATCTGATGGTTTCTAAGGGGCTTTTTCCCTTTTGCACTTCTCCATGCTGTCACGATGTGAAGAAGGACATTTGCGTCCCTTTCCACCATGATTATAAGTTTCCTGAGGCCTCTAAAATCATGCTGAACTAATTCAACCTCTTTCCTTTATAAATTACTCAGTCTTGGGTATGTCTTTGTTAGCAGTGTGAGAACAGAATAATATGAAAGGGATGAGGCATAAGAGAATAAGAATCATCCCTCCCTAAAGTTGAGGGAGTAGAATATTTCCAAATAGATAAATAATACTTCTTAGTTTGTTGATCACTGATGTACATAAACTGTGCATGCTTATTTAAGATAAGGGATGATGTAGATAGGTTGTTTTCTAACGTTAGCGTTTGTAGATCGGCTGAAATACTTATTAAAAATGCAGATACTCATTCATCAGGGATCGTGGGGCTCAGCCACATGCATATTAAACAAGGATTCCATGTAAGTCTGATACTGGTGCCAGCCAACTGTACTTTGAAGACACACTACTGTGGATGAGAAGCTTATGTGCTTAGGAACTAGTTTTCACTTATGTTTCTATGTAATTCTGTATGACTTTTTTTTCTCTCTCTCTCTCATCCACTTAGAATACAACATCACCAGGACAAAGACCTGATCTTTTACTTTCTTCTTAACTCCATTGCACTGAATTCAGCACTCTGCCCGTATGGTACCCTCGGGGCAGGCATGGATGGAAGATCCTTTCTGTTCTTAGTTTATATGAGGCTAGGAGAAAGGGTGAAATCTGAGGTGGGCAACAGAACACAGAGGGCTTCACTTTTCTCAGGTGTCATATAGATATTTCTGTTTTTTAATACCTGCACATACTAACAAGGCAGATGAAAGACAGGACTTACCTGACTCCAGGGATGAGCCTGAACCCTGATCCTCACTGATAGGCTCCTTGTGAGGGCCTCCTGCCTTTCTTTCCCCTTCATCTATTTTACCTGCCTCAGATACACTGCTCTCCTGCCATATGTGACTTCTTGGAGGTTCCCTAATATTGTAATGACCTCTTTCACAGTGTCCATGTACATGCCACCTCCTACCTAAAAGGAGTTTATAACTTTGACTTTCCTGTTAATGCCTACTCAGTTTTTAATGCTCAATTCCATTATCACCTCCAGTGGGAAGCCTAAAGTGACAAAGTCAGCTGTTCTGATGTGTTTGATTCCTCTCTTTTCAAATGCTCATCAGGCTATCATAAAAAGCTAACAGTAGCTAACCTCAAATGTATTAGCTCATTTAATTGTTTTAACAACCTTATGAGGCATTTTTCCATTTTACAGATGAATGACTGATGCATTGAGAGGTGAGGTAACTTGCCCAAGTCTACACACAAGTAGTAACTAAGAGTTAGGATTCCAACTGATGTAGCCTGTCTCTTGCCCCAAGCTCTAAACATTTATACCACAACTAGTCTTTTACTTGTGCGCCTTCTCCACTAGGTAAAGTATTCTTTAAATGCAGGAGCCATGTCTTATGTTTCCCAGGATTCCAATTTCCTAGAAAACTCCCTAGTCCACAGTAGATGTTCAATTATGTGTAATTCGATAAGTCCTTTAACGAAATCATGGGACTTTCACCTTGGCCAGGATTGCAAGGGCAGTGGAAGCCACAAACAAAAAAGGCCTACTTGAATTATCCAACCAGAGTCCATTAAGACCACCTCGTTATAACCTATGAGGGCTTCGGAGAGACTTTCAATTTCTACATTGAAGTGAGAAATTAGTAAAATGCAATAAAACGCAACAGTAACTTACTTGCAGTTGGTTTCTAGAGCAGAGATGTGAGCTAGGAATGACTTGTTCTTTTGGACTCATAACTATTTCTGGATTTCTTTGTGGCAAGGGACATTAGTTTCACCTCATGTGATGTGGGGCAGTGATGGGCCTAATGATCAAAGTGCCAGTGATGCTTTGTGCTCAGAGGCCTCTGACTATCATTCTTTCCGGTCAATGTTCCCAGATAGCACAGCCCAGTGCAATTTCAGAACAATTCGGTCTTCTGAGCTTTTAGCTCTGACCTTTTAGCACATGCCTGAACTTGAAGGTGGCTGTTAGTTGCTCCAAGTAACTGAGCAACTTCATTCCTAACCAAGCACATACTCCACCCTTTTGGATCAGATAGACCTGGGTTTAAATTGCAGTTTTACCGTTTACCATGTTTGAGTTTAGACAATATGCAGGGGTTATTTAAGCCTTAGTTTTCTTGTCTCTAAAATAGAATAAACAAAAATATTTCCCATATAGGGTCACTATGAAAATTAAATGACACAATTTGTATCAAGCATTCCTGTGCAAGGTCACATGTCTTCTAAGGCTGGGCCCAGGAAGCAAGTTCAGTTCTTTTGATCCCAGAGCCTGAACTCACAGGCCTTAGTCCCAGAACACATGTTCAACTTGCTTAGATGGATAAATGTAGGCTATCCTCATTGCTTTTCGTGGTAAACCACCTTTCTATCCTGCTCCAATGGACTCTGCCTTCTGGCACCACAACACCACATCAGTGTCTCTCTAGGTGGTGAATGATGATAGTTGACTATGCTGACAGTTCATATGTCATCAACTATTCTATTAATTTGCAGTGTTCAAATTGTTTGAGTTTCTGTCTTGTTTGCCTAATGTGCTGAGCAGTTTGAGTTGACTGGATGACTATGCTCCACAAATTCATTTAGATTTAGCTCTCAAGCTGATGGGGCATTCTTTCATCACTTGGGGCTTTCACTTGGGGTGATCTTCATTCAGTTAGCCAAAAGAAAAGAGCATGGAAAAGTGTCAGGGTGGTTCTATGGACATGACACCATAGTGGCACATAGCACTTCCACTCACGTTCCATTGTTAGAACATATACAATGTGAACATATAATTGTGAGGCCAGGTAGGGGAGGAAAATGTGGACTTTCTTGAACATCTAGAAACTCTTTGCATTATTTATAGGAAAAAATAAAAATTATTATTAACTTTAATTTTTCTAATATCAGTTCTCAGTGTACCTTAATAGCCCCTTTGGAACCACCTCTGTACTTTCCCACCATGTTGTTTTTATCAGACTGTTTATTCTATTTTAAATGATCCAAATCACTTTCTTTCATCTAAAACCCTTTAAAGGAAAAGCACAATGCCAACTCTTTCACTGTTTTCTTTCATGCTTTCTTTCAGAAGGTGGGGAACAAAGGTGAACAGCTAACTCTTTCTACCTTAGGTCTCCTAAGATCAAATTATAGCAAGTTAGGATAGGAAGAGACCCTAATAATGCTTAGCTCAAAGTTTTGTTTGTTTGTTTATACTTTTGTTGTTGTTCTTTTAATTTTGCATGGAAGGAGAAGGTAAGACCCAGAGAGTTAAAAGAGTTACCCAGGACTGAACCATGACGGGAGACCAAGTCCATTGAATTCCATTTGTAGTCTCTTCCTGACACCTCATGCTGTTACCTCTTGCTGTAGGGCCAGCCCTATATGGGCAATTTTACTTATTAATGTTTCCAGAATTTCTCTAATTCACCTAAAGTGGGTATTAAAGCAATAAAGTTTTGGAGTTTGTAAAAGATACTGCCAGTAAAGTCTTCCTTGTATGAACTGACTGATTGAAAGATTTTTTTTTTCCTATTTCTGCTTCACAATTCCGTACATTGTGAAAATCACTTAGTTTTTCCTGGTGATTTCTCAAATTTCAGTGAGAATATATATATACACACATACATATATATATATATAATCTTAATTCTTGGCAATTGAGTTTAGTGATAATTGTTTTTGTGCATTAGTCATAATCACTTTTTAAGCAGCAAAGCCTATTACTGTTACAGAGTAAGTTTCAGATGCCCTGCAGATTTGAGTAATTTGGGGTAATGCAGCTGTGTGTGGTAAAAAGATTTTACAATGCCTATAAAATGTTGCCTCATGACATGTTCAGCAGTGAATCTGAGGCACCATATAGCAATTTCAGTGCTTTTCATTAAATACCAGATACCATTTACATTGTGCAGTTTTTAAACAAGAGCCATCCTCTGAGATTAGGAGAATCTGCAAGTTGCAAGGCATTTGGGAGTCCTGAATACATGGAAGGGTCTTACAGATATTTTTCTAGCAACAAACACAAAAACAACAACAAAACCAAAAACATTCCACATGAGAGAATTGTATTTTGTCTACATTGTCCTCAGCTGCATTGAAGGTTATTAGCACTTCTTTTTCCTTTTCTCATCTCCCCAATGATGATCAGAAGATCTGACTTGCAGCAAGTAGTTTGCCTGAATATACAGTTTCCCATGAAAACAGAACAATGAGAGAATGTACAAACCACAGTGAATTGTATATTATTTCCTTTAAGTGTTTGGAATCACCTATCTTGGCTTCAACTACCTTTGTTGTTACTGCAAGTTAACAGATATAATTATTAAGTCAATTATTTATTCATTCAAATAATTTACACATATTTATTTAGTCACAATATGTGCCAGGCAAATGGTTACAAGCCCAAGATAAACAATGGCTATAAAAAATAAGATCAATTTTTAAAATATTGTTTTTGTCCTCAGAAAAGATCAAAGAGTGGTAGCTATAAATCAGAAGCTCTGGCTTCTAACTTAAAGTCAAGACCCAACTGACGATTTTTACTTGGATGTTCTAACATTGACTTAAACTCAGTCCGTTCAAATCAAAGTTCATTATTTTTGCTGAAATCATCTTTTATCTTTTACTAAAGAAAATTATTGTATTCTATAACAGCAAAGCACCATGTGTTTGCTTTTTATTAGTGTTATTAATACTAGGACATTAATATTTAATGCTAGCATATTAATAATTATATAAGACACACAGAAAATAATACGTTGTTTTCTTTTTTAAAGTATTTTCCTCCTTTCCTTTCTTTTCAATTATTTATTCATTTCAGTAGGTTTTTGGAGGAACAGGTGGTGTTTGGTTATATGAGTAAGTTCTTTAGTGGTGATTTCTGAGATTTTGGTGCACCCATCACCCAAGCAGTGTCCACTGTACCAAGTGTGTACCCAGTGTTTATCTCTCATCCCCCTCCCACCCTTTTCCCTGAGTCCCCAAAGGTCATTGTATCATTCTTATGCCTTTGCATCCTCATTGTTTAGCTCCCACTTATGAGGGAGAACATACGATGTTTGGTTTTCCATTCCTGAGTTACTTCATTTAGAATAGTGGTTTCCAATTCCATCCAGGATGCTGCAAATGCCATTATTGTTTCCCTTTTTATGGCTGAGTAATATTCCATAGTGTGTATATACAGTTTATTTATCCACTTGTTGGTTGATGGGCATTTGAACTGATTCCATATTTTTGCAATTGCAAATAGTGCTGCTATAAACATGCGTGTACAAGTATCTTTTGCGTATAATGACTTATCTTCCTCTGGGAAGAAACACAGGAGTGGGATTGCTAGATCAAATGGTAGATCTACTTTTAGTCCTTTAAGGAATCTCCACACTGTTTTCCGCAGTGGTTGTACTAATTTACATTCCCACCAACAGTGTAGAAGTGTCAAAAAATAACAGATGTTGGCATGGATGTGGTGAAAAGAAAATGAAATTTTGGATTCATCAGTTTTCCAGTTCCCAAGTTCTGTCAAATAGCATGGCCTAAGCACATCCTTTCTGGCACAGTGTATTCGCCTCTTGATGTCTGCTGCCTCCAGTCTGCCTCCTTTACTAATACATTCATTATTCTTTACCATGTAGTCTGTTTCTCAAGCTTTGTGATATCATCATAACTAGGTCACAGAGTCTTAGATTTCAGTTCATGTATCTTTAGCCTCTTCTCTTAGCTGTGATAAGACTAATATAAGTTAGGAACTGAAAAATGAGTTCAAGTTCAGGCCCTGATTCTAACCAACTGTGTAAACCAGTGAAAGTGGAACAGCTTTTGAACCTCAGAATACTCTTCTGTAAAATGAGGAGAATAATTCAAAACTCAAGAAGTTGTACTGAAAATTAAAAAGAAAAGAGTATATTTGAAAGTCATTTATGAATGTCGACCTCACACAAATGTAAAGCTTACTATTATGCCCCATAGTTTCTAGCTCAGCACAATAAACATTAGTAGATTAATTGATTGGTTAATTTTAAGGGAATCTCCCAAACATACTAAGGCCCTGGAAGTTTACTAGCAAATATTTGCTTTTATGTTGAAGGATAAACCTTTGAAACTGGTCCTATTGCTCTCTGACCAATTTATTCTCTGAACAGAAATAATGTCATACGATCATTCTTAATCCTGATGCAGATATCTCTGTGTGTTTTCTAGAGTTTTGCATTGTATGTCATACTTATAATACCAGGATTTTGTCTTGAAGCTCAGTTAGGTTTCAGGATATTTTAGAAAGAGAATTGAACTTTATTACTTTTCTCATCGATTTAACTAAAATTTATTGAAGATACATGTAGGATGTGCAGATATATATTATCTGTGCCAAGTAGCAATAAATTCTAGAAATACACAGACAATTTGAATGCATGAATTCTATCCTCCAGGAGCATCTAGTCTGGTGAGGGAGTTATATATGACCTCCTTGAAATCCGGAGACCTACTCATATTATTTGCTGCGTTTCCATGTGCATATCACTTTACCTCTCTGAATCTAAATTTCCTTAATTGTTAAATGTGATTACTTCATGGAACTATATTGAAAATTAAGTATGCTAGTATATTACTGACAGAAACACAGAGAGATAATAAATGCTCAATTATTTTCCTTCCTTCATAATTTCATGTAAATTGGGCCTTAAATAAACATACAGGTGAATATTCCAGTTTGGAGAAAGAGTCTGACCAGCAGTCACAGACACCATCCTAACCAAGATAGTTTTATGATCTGTTCATCAGGTCCCCAGTAATATAATGCTTAGTATTTTATTGACTGAATAGCATGTGGCAGGAGCTTTCTATACATTATCTTAAGTCTTTATGACAACTCCAACATGTAGAAAGTATCCGCATTTTCTCAGGTGACAAATTAGGGTTGAGGCATAGGTATGAAGGGAGGGGGCTGTGGAGACCGACTGCTTTAACAGGAATACCAGAACTACCTATCTATACTTGCTATGGGACTGACCTTGGACAAGTTTTGAATTTTCAAAACTTGAACATAGTCACTTCAGTAGAATGACAGAGCCTTACATAAGAGGGATGATGAGATTAATATGGCATATGGGAGGCAAGACTATCTGGCAGCTTCTACTCAGACAGATAGAGCAGCATGTGGAGACTCACACCTTGAACTTTTGTTCCAAGAACTACTACAGAAACGTACCAGGAAAGTGGAAAGAATCCACAGATCCTTTGAAGGAACTGGATCACCACCACTGCAGGCTCTCTGACATGCCAAAAAAACTGTGAGTCTGCTTAGTTTCTCAATGGAGAGGCATGTGGTCTGGGACAGGTTCTCAGCCCTGGTCACCAGTTGCCTGGAAATATACTTGATGTTGTTATGGGAGCACAGCGGGAGTGAGACTGGCTTTCAGGACTGTGAGGTGCGTGGGAGCAGGGTGAGGCCCATGACTGCCGCCTTTCATTGGAGACCTGTATGATACAGCAGAGGCAGCCATAATACCCCTAGGAATATAACTCCTTTGGACTGGGAACCACACTCCTATGCCCCATAGCAGCCACAGCAAGCCCTGCCCAAAAAGAGACTGAACTCAGACATGGCTATCCCCGCTCTAACCTGGTGATCTTTCTCTACCAGCCCTGGTAGTCAAAGACAAAAGTCTTAATCTTTTGGGAACTTCATGGCCCTGCCCACCACCTGAGAAACCTGAATACTTAACCAGGTATCCCTAGAGTGGCAAAGATTATACACCACTTAAAAGACACAGAAAGGCAAAATGAATAAAAAATCACCAACCAAGTTTCTGCTGTCTTCAAGAGACTCACCTAACACATAAGAATTCATATAAACTTAAGGTAAAAGGGTGGAAAAAGATATTCCATGCAAATAGACACCAAAAGCAAGCAGGATTAACTATTCTTATATCAGACAAAACAAACTTTAAAGCAACAGCAGTTAAGAAAGACAAAGAGAGACATTACATAATAATAAAAAGACTAGTCTAACAGGAAAATATAATATCACAATTCTAAATATAAATGCACCTAACACTGGAGCTCTTAAATTTATAAAAAAAATTACTACTAGACCTAGGAAATGAGATAGATGGCAACACAATAATAGTGAGGGACTTTAATACTCCACTGACATTACTAGACAGGTCATCAAGACAGAAAGTTAACAAAGAAACAATGGACTTAAACTGTACCCTACAACAAATGGACTTAGATATTTATAGAACATTCTACCCAACAACTGCAGAATATACATTCTGTTATCAGCCCATGGAACATTGTTGAAGATAGGCCATATGATAGGCCACAAAACAAATCTCAGTAAATTTAAGAAAATCAAAATTATATCAAATACTCTCTCAGAACACAGTAAAATACAATTATAAATCAACTCCAAAAGCAACCTTCAAAACCATGCAAATACATAGAAATTAAATAACTTGCTCCTTGAATGATTGTTGGGTCAACGATGAAATCAAGATGGAAATTAAAAAATTCTTTAAACTAAATGATAATAATGATACAACCTATCAAAACCTCTGGGATACAGCAAAAGTAATGCTAAGAGGAAAGTTCATAGACTTAAATGCCTACATCAAGAAGTCTGAAAGAGCACAAATAAACAATCTAAGGTCACACCTCACAGAATAACAATCCAAACTTAACCCAGCAGAAGAAAAACAGGATGAAGATCAGAGCAGAACTAAATGAAATTGAAACAAAAAAAATACAAAAGATAAATGAAACAAAAAGGTGGTTCTTTGTAAAGATAAATAAAATTGATAGACCATTAGCAAGATTAACCAAGAAAAGAAGACAGAAGATCCAAATAAGCTCAATTAGAAATGAAACAGGAGATATTATATGAACAGCTTTATGTGCATAAGCTAGAAAACCTAGAGGAGATGAATAAATTCCTGGAAATATACAACCCTCCTAAATTAAACCAGGAAGATACAGAAACTCTGAACAGACCAATAACAAACAACGAGATTGAAAATTACCAACAACAACAACAAAAAGTCCAGGACCAGACGGATTCACAGCTGAATTCTATCAGACATTCAATGAATTGGTACTAATCCTATTGACACTATTTCGAAAGAAAGAAAAAGGAGGAATCCTCCCTAAATTATTCTTTGAAGCCATTATCACTCTAATACCAAAACTAGGGAAGGACATAACAAAAAGAGAAAACTACAGACCAATCTCCCTGATGAACATAGATGCAAAAATCTTGAACAAAATACTAGGGAATTGAATCCAACAGCATATCAAAAAGATAATCCACCATGATCAAGTGGATTTCATACCAAGGATGTCGGGATGGTTTAAGATACATTTACATTAACAGATATTTACAGAACATTCTACCCAACAACTGCAGAATATACATTCTATTCATCAGCACATGGAACGTTCTCCAAAATAGACCATGTGATAGGCTACAAAAAAGATCTCAGTAAATTAAGAAAATTGAAATTATATCAAATACTCTCTCAGACCACAGTAAAATAGAATTAGAAATCAACTCCAAAAGGAAATCAATTTATAAGTCAATAAATGCAATACACCACATACAAAGAATTAAAATAAAAAATCATATGATATCTCAATAGATGCAGAAAAAGCATTTGACGAAATCCAGCATCCCTTTGTGATTAAAACCCTAGGCAAAATCAGTACATAAGGGACATACCTTAAGGTAATAACAGCCATCTATGACATGCACACAGCCAACATTATTCAACAGACAAGGATGCACACTTTCACTACTTCTATTCAACATAGTACTGGGAGTTCTAGTCAGAGCAATCAGACAAGGGGAAGAAAGAAATAAAGGACATCCAAATCAGTAAAGAGAAAATCAAACTGTTGCTTTTTGCTGATGCTATGATCGTATACCTAGAAAAACTTAGACTCACCCAAAAAACTCCTAGAACTGATAAATGAATTCGGCAAAGTTTTGGAATACAAAATTAATGTACAGAAATCGGTAGCTCTGATATACTCCAACAGTAACCAAACTGAGAATCAATTCAAGAACTCAACAATAGCTTTCACAATAGCTGAAAAAAAAAATAAAAACATGTAGGAATACACCTAATCAAGGATGTGAAAGACCTCTACAAGGAAAACTATAAAACACTGTTGAGAGAAACTATAGACAAATAGAAACATATATCGTGCTTATGGATAGGTAGAATCAATATTGTGAAAATGACCATGCTGCCAAAAGCAATCTACAAATTCTATGCAATTCTCACCTAACTACCACTAGCATTCTTCACAGACTAGAAAAAACAATCCTAAAAATTCATATGGACCATAAAAGAGCCCACATATCCAAAGCAAGTCTAAGCAAAAAGAACAAATCTGGAGCCATTACATTACCTGACTTCAAACTAAACTATAAGGCCATAGTTAGCCAAAACAGAATGGTACTGACATAACAAAAGGCATATAGACCAATGGAAAATAATAGAAAACCCAAGAAAACCCAGAAATAAAGCCAAATACTTACAGTCAACTGATCTTTGAGAAAGCAAACAGAAACGTAAGGTGAGGGAATGACACCTTATTTAACAAAGGATGCTGGGATAACTGGCAAGCCACATATAGAAGAATGAAATTGGATCCATATCTCTCCTTATTAAAAAATCAATTCAAGATGGTTAAAGGACTTAAATCTAAGACCTGAAACCATAAAGACTCTAGAAGATAACATTGGAAAAACCCTTGCAGATGTTGACTTAGGCAAAGACTTTATGACCAAGAACCCAAAAGCAAATGCAACAAAACAAAGATAAATAGATGAGGCCTAATTGAACTAAAAAGCTTCTACATAGCAAAAAAACAATCGGGGGAGTAAACAGACAACCCAGAGTGTGGGAGAAAATCTTCACAATCTATATGTCTGACAAAGGACTAATATCCAGAATCTACAAGGAACTCAAACAAATCAGGAAGAAGAAAACAATCCTTTCAAAAAGTGGGCTAAAGACATGAATAGACAATTCTCAAAACAAGATATACAAATGGCCAAAGGCATATGGAAAAATGCTCAACATCACTAATTATAGAGGAAATATAAATCAAAACTACAATGCAACACCACCTCACTCCTGCAAGAATGACCATAACCAAAATATCAAAAAAACAATAGATGGTGGCATGGATGTGGTGAAAAGGAACACTTTTTCACTGCTGATGGTAATGTAAACTAGTACAAACACTTTGGAAAACAGTGAGGAGATTCCTTAAAGAACTAAAAGTAGATCTACCATTTGACGCACAAATAACACTACTAGGTATCTACTCAGAGGAAAAGAAGGCGTTATATAAAAAAGATACAAAAATTGCAAAAATATGACATCAGCCCAAATGCCCATCATTCAACTAGTGGATAAAGAAAATGTGATATATATACCATGGAATACTACTCAGCCATAAAAAGAAATAAAATAATGACATTTGTAGTAACCTGGATGGAATTGGAGACTATTATTCTACGTGAAGTAACTCAGGAATGAAAAACCAAACACCATATGTTCTCAGTCATGTGTGGAAGCTAAGCTCTGAGGACACAAAAGCATAAGAATGATACATTGGACTTTCCGGACTTGGGGGAAAGGGTGAGGGATGGTGAGGAATAACAGGCTGCACATAGGGTAGCGTATACACTGCTTGGGTGATGACTGCACCAAAATCTCAGAAATCACCACCAAAGAACTTATTCACGTAACCAAACACACCTGTTCCACCAAAACCAAAATAGGAAATAAAATAATTCAAAAAATTGTTTTAAAGAGGATGATGATGATGGTTATGATGATGAAGATGATGATGATGGAGGAGAAGTAGGTGTTTGCTGCAGTGTCTAGTTGGAGAAGGGCTTTTTGACAAGTGGTTGCCCTGAGATTCTCATAACACATAGGAAAGCATATAGGTGATCCATATATATTTGGCTCACTCCAAAGCTCAACTTTGTCCACAGGTACACAAAGTTATACTTTGGCCACTGCAGGACAGCTAATTATTTTTTCCTCTTGAAGCCAAGGCAATAAGCTATATTTTTCTTATTGTAAATGTTGAGCACTCCTCATTATTGAGTAGTTCAAGCATCACCTGTCTGGCTAACATTAAAATCTAAATTCATGCATTTTTTTAAAGTTCTGAGTGTTTGTAAAAAAGAATTTCCCAACCAATGTATTTACATTTATTGCAAGTAATTTTTATTTAATCTTTTTAACAAGTAGGCCAATCTGGTAATATAGTGATTTAGTTTTACAGATAATTAAAAGAGAAAAGCCTTCTTCTGCCTCAAAGATCTATGGAAACCAATAAAAGTCACTTTGGGGCCTGGATAATTATCTCAACCCTTTTAACTCTGCTGTTCTGGGCTCATAGTAGACGCTCAATGGAAACTTGTTGATTGATCTACCTTTGACTATGAAGACTTGACCCAATAATTCTGAAGGCCAAATGCCCTGGGCACTCAGGAAAAACATGTTTGTTTACTGCTGCTCATGTTAGAGTCATAAAACACTATAGAGAGTAAAAATTTCTATAGTCATTAGAAAAATGAAATAAGGTAACACAAAATGATGGGAAAATACATGATACTTTCTTTTGTAACAATTTATGTTGTCCTACAAGTCAATGAATCAAAAGTTATCTCTTACATCTCAACCCAAACCAAAGGTAATATTATTATAATTCTCTGATTGGTAAATTTAAGTTTTACCAATTTTTTTCTCCATTGAAAAGATAGAAAGCAGTGAGTTTTCATATTTTGTCTGTATGCTAGCTTCAGCAACATTGAAATTCATAATGATTCTTTATGCTTTGGTTTTTAAAGATGTAAAGAAAAGGTGATATCTCTCTTGAATTAAATTAAAGGATATGTGTAAGGATATGTACTGTCTCTGCAGAGGTCTAATGGTGCATGAAGTGATTCCCTTGGAGCATTCATTTTGGACACTGGACCTCAACTCACTCCTAAGATAGTATAAATGGATATGAAGACTTATATTCAGTTTCTGAAGAAAAATAGAAATAATCATATATTATTTTTAGTGCAATTTTAAGGCATCATTTACATACAATAAACTACACAGATTTTAAGTGCTTAACTTGGTGAGTATTGACATTTAATATATAGCATTTCCATTAGCCTAGAAAGTTCTTAATGCCCCTTTCCACTCAATTCTTAACCATTTGGAGGCAACCATATTTTAGTTTCTATTACCACAGGTTATTTTGCCTGTTCTTGAACTTCATATAAATAGAATTGTACAGCATTACTACCTTACTTCTGGCCATAAAATTACAAAGCACTTTTAATTTTATTATTTCATTAGATTATCTTTTTAAATGTACAACTTTTATTTTAAGTTCAGGGGTACATGTGCAGTATGTTCAGGTTTGTTACACAGGTAAACATGTGCCATGGTAGTTTGCTGCACAGATCATCCCATTAACCAGGCATTAATCCCAGTGTAGATCAGCTAGTCTTCCTGATTCTCCCCCTCCTCCTCCCACCCCTTCCCTCTGACAGGGCCCAGTGTGTGTTGTTTCCCCCCATGTGTTCACGTCTTGTCATCATTTCGCTCCAACTTGTAAGTGAGAACATGTATTTGGTTTTCTGTTCCTGCATTAGTTTGCTAAGGATAATGGCCTCCAGCTCCATCCATGCCTGCAAAGGACCTGATCTCATTCCTTTTTATGACAGAATAGTATTCCATGGTGTATGTGTACCACATTTTCTTTATCTAGTCTATCACTGATGGGCATTTAGATTGACTGCATGTATTTGCTATTGTGAACAGTGCTACAGTGAACACATCCACACATGTGTCTTTATAATAGATTTATATTCCTTTGTGTCTATACCCAGCACAAAAATCCTCAACAAAATACTGGCAAACCAAATCAAGCAGCACATCAAAAAGCTTACCCACCATGATCAAGTAGGCTTCATCCCCGATATGCAAGGCTGGTTCAACATATACAAATTGATAAACACAATTCATCACATACACAGAACTAAAGACCACATGATTATCTCAATAGATGCAGAAAAGACCTTTGACAAAATTCATCATCTCTTTATTTAAAAACTCTCAATAGACCATATATTAAAGGAATACACCTCAAGATAATAAGAGCCATATATGACCAGCCAACAGCCAATAGCATACTGAATGGGCAAAAGCTGGAAGCGTTCCCCTTGAAAACTGGAACAAGACAAGGTGGCCGTCTCTCACCACCCCTATTCAACATAGTATTGGAAGTTCTGGCCAGGGCAATCAGGCAAGAGAAAGAAAGAAATGGTTTTCAAATAGGAAGAGAGGAAGTCGAACTATCTTCTCTGTAGATGGCATGATCCTCTATCTACAAAACCCCATCATCTCAGCCCAAAATCTTCTTAAATTGATAAGCAACTTCAGCGAAGTCTCAGGATACATAATAAATGTGCAAAATTTGATAGCATTCCTATATACTATTCGATTCTTATGTCAACAGATTATGCTAAAGGTACCAAGATACTAAGTTTTACATATGGGGCCACTGAAACTCATTGAGTTTTCATGACTGGCTTAAAGTCATAGTAGAAGACTTCAGAGGCAGAATCAAACTTGGGTGTTCTAATTCCAGGTTCAGCACTCCTGTTGAATTCTACTGGATTCTGGAAAGATATTTGGACTTATTGTCATAACAGAATAGTGATAATAAACATAAATACCTGAGTCTGAATCTCAACTTTGCTCTTCTTTATGAATGTGATTTTTGATAAGTTATTTTGTTCATTTCAGACTCAGTTACTTCCTCTATAAAACGAGAATAGTGATATTCTCATTCCTAGAATGAGACATATTCTTGTTTATACTCTAAGTCTTTCATTTCTTCATGATTTCTGCTAAAGACCCTGTAAAGCCTCTAGTCAGTCGGCAGTTATAAAATAAATATTGACGTGATTACATACTTGGTTTAAGTCTTTTGATCATGTTTTGTTTCAATTTTTCTCTCTCTACAAAATCAGGAGCTCCATGAAAATTGAGTACATTTCTTGCTCACTTCCATTTCTCAAGTGACTAGGAAAATATCTGGCCCAGAGATGATGGTCATTATAAGTTCAATGAACCTGTAACATGTAATGAGATATAAGGGCAGGCAAAGCTCTTTTGTCTCTACCTACCTACCTAAGTTTTTCTTGCCAGATGGAAGTTGCACATCTATGGCTCTTGTAAATATGACGACACCATCCTGGGAAAAATGTATAGGTTCTAATAAGAAGGCATAAAAAATAAGATGAGATAATTTCCATGGTCATGTTAAAAGTGTTAAATTATACCAACCTACAAATAATCACATTTGTAAGTTGCATAAAATGCAAATCGTTTAGGAGCAGAGAGTCAACCTACCTGTTAGAGTTGGATGTCTGTAGGGCCAATGGAAGGACCACTTTGCCTACTGCTACACTTCCTCAGGTAGCCTCGTACTAATTCCCCCCGCTCTGCTTTTTGCCAGCTACCTATTGTTAACTGCAGTGCTGTGGTGGTATTAAGGGAAACAATAATGTCTGTTAATGCTGTCAACACCTTGGCAATATCTGCCTTTCTTCAATTACTTTTGTTTACAAATTACTCCTAATTTTGTTCTTAAAAGCTAGTTAAGAACAAATGCTGCTAGAATTGATGGGAAGCTAACTGCATGATTAAGTAATTACGTTTTTAAAGCTTGCCTTACTCTAGGACTAATGATATGTCACCCAGTAGCAGAAACCCCAGATAATGAATGAGAAATGTTTATATGTACTTAGTTGCTTTTAAATCTCCCTTCACGCTAGAGCTGGTGCTATGCATGGGGTACTGGGATGAAGAAAAGCAGTGACAGCTCAGCCTCCCTAGCCATTGTGTGGAACTGCAAACTCCCATGAAGGCCTCTTTTCTGCTCCAGCCAATGCTTTATTTTTTGTAGGGTTGATTGTTCAGTTGGTCCACTGATGAAAATCCTACATCGTTTTGTTGAATAAAGAGCTGAATGAATTTAACTAGTAGGCGATTGTCCTTTCACTGCAGGGACCAGATTTAGAGTTGATCTTTTGCGTATATAGAATAGAATTAGAGTCAGGGCTGAAGGGTTCTGTCATCCCTCCTCCACCTGTGGACTCTTGTGTGCATGTTAGGGGAGGTGGATGTTGGGGGAGAAAGACACAAGGGATGGAAGAATGAGGAAAGGATGTCCTTCATACTGACATCTGAAGATTCGTAGATCATTCTTAGGGGTGCACGACCTCTAAACAGTAGAGAGAGGCATCAACTCCTTTTGGGGGCTGCAATCTTGGAGGTGGAGTTAGAACTCATTACCCTCTACTCATTGTAAGGGTAATATTTCCTCAACTATGAAATAAGCTTTCCAAATGCATAGCAGTTTTTTTTATTCTAGGTAAAGAAAGTAGGAACATAATTTTTTATGTGTGCATATGTATAAAATTACTATGTTTAAATATATTTCATATATAATTTATGTATACATTTTATATGCATATGCATTTACATATAATCTATATTTATATTTTATTGAATATATATTTATATATGTATATATAATAATACATGCATATGAAAAGCATAGCATGATAAATACTCAATAAGTTCCTATATGTGTAAATTTATTATAATGAATGTTTATATATTTATATTACACATTTATATGATATGTGTGAATGCATACTATACCCACATAGACACATATTTACATATTGCATATCTATACACACATTCTCAAAAGATATATACTTTAGCAATAATGTTAGAAAATGCATGAACTAATGGGTGTGCTCTAATGTGATGTTTTCATCTATTGGCTTATACAGAATGTGGAGAGTAAAACAATTCTGAGTTTAAAAGTAGGTTCATGTTGGCCAGTTGCTTATCTTAAACTCTAGCAGATTTTCTTCTGATAAGATTTGGATTATAAATATCCATCACATGAGATTGCTGTGAGGAGTAAATGGGATTTTATATGGAATTTATCAAATGGTTCTGCACGTAGTAGGTACTCAATAAATAATTTTCTTGCCTAAGTACTGTAATTTTACTCAAAAGTTGACTAATAGTGACCCCTGAGAGAAGCAACAGACAATACAATTTTCTCTACTTGTGAAATTCAAGCTAGTTATCTCTTACTGCTGAATAATAATGGCTGTAATAAACTGAGGAGATTTCCACTTAAATAAGTGGATGATTTTAGCTGACTCTGGAAATGTAAATGTACCCTAATTAATGAATGCCTTAATCGTTCTTCCTGTTTTTTCTTTATAGACACATTGTTTCCTGCCTAGGGGTGAATACATTTGGTGTACATACGTTCAGATATGAATATACATATGCATATACATTTTCAATGTACCAGCTTTAATGGAGAGGAACAAAGGAAATTCATTAATTGGAGCTACAAAAATCTCTTCAAGGACTTCCATTTGCATCAGAATAAAGTCTATCTTTCTTAGTCTGGCATTCAAGGCCTTCTGAATCTGACTTCAACTATGTTTCACGAGATATTTCATCTTCCCTGAGCAACTAGCTCTCTCTCTTCTGAATTTCCAGCAGATTCATTCTTCGTATCAATAATTTGACATTTATGGCTCTATTTAAAAGCCTTTTGATGCTTCAGTTCCCAGACCAAAGAAACTAGCTTTTGAATTTAACTGATGAACATTTTCTATTACTTAAAAATATATAATTTTTTAGCATATAATATTACAGGTTTAAGTTAGAAAAATTTAAATATATAACACACTATGAAAAAATTACCTTTGATCCTATTACAAAAAAGGTAAAACTTCTAACATCATAAAGAGATATTAGTTAAGTTCCTTAGAATATTTTTTTCATGTTAAAAAAAATAGAACCATCTCAGATTATTTATATACATATTCCATGTCAATTTTTGAAAATTTAGAATTCTGTTAGGCATATATATTTTATATCATGCATTTTCACTAATATTTTATAGATGTTTTCACAATTTTATGAAACATTATTTGGAAACATTTTTAATAACATGTTAATAATGCTCTTATGAAAGAGTACTATAGTTAATTTATCACATCCATTGATTGTTGGTAATTTATGTTATTGTGTTCTTATTCCTCTAACCAATACTGATGGAAGAAATTGCTTTTATACCCAAACCTTCATTTTATGTCTTCTTCTACCCTCAGAACATACATTCTTTAAGTTGCATCATTATTGTCAAAAAATATAAATTTTTAAACATGTATAACTAAATCATTTTCCAAAACAATTCTGTTCACTTACACCCTTTGCCAAATAATATTGAGTATCTCTCTCACTGCCTCTCAAAATGTCACATGGCCTTACTTTTGGCACATAACTGAGTACAAATTTTCATATCTATGTTTACTACAAATATAAAATATTTTCAAAATGTAAACTTTTCCATTCTGGAAAAGAAATCTGGGATCAACCTTATTTCTTTAAAATTAGCTTTTTTTTCCCCCTTGTCTGGTACTTGACTTTTAAGAAATTTGTTCCAGAAAATTGAAAGTTTGCATAAAATATATCTAGGTATTTGTCTCTTTTACTTCCTTCCTGTTGCTTTTCTTGAACATGTTCAGTGATTTCACTGTGCAGATTGTCATCTGGGGAGGTTAATATATCCACTGATGTTTTAAAAAATAGCCTGCAGTTCTTTTGCTAGAGAGGAAGGTTGTTCTTCCCTCTACCCATCTAATTCAGGATGAACATTCCAGGATGCTGGATATCAGTATTCACCACTTGTCACTCCCGGCCACTGCATATTTGATGTCATCGTCTCTCAGAGGGACACCACAACAGAGATCCTGATGGAGTTGAAAACAGAGAACTCATGGAGGGAGCAGACACATCTGAGCACCTGAATCACTGGGGTCAAACCTAGACTAAATAATTGATGATACAGCCCAATTTTTTTGATATAGGATAATTTGGGGATGGAGGCATTACAGAGGGGGGTGACTGAATTTGTTTAGTCTTTTTTTTTTTTTTTAACCATTTCTTACTAGTTTAGCTTAGTTGCTTTGTTTTATGGGTTTTGACACGATTTGGTGACTAAGATTTCCTGATTCATCCACCCATGCTATCCTACAGTTGAGGCCAATTCTTCCATGAAATTGATAAGGTTTTCAACTAGCAGACCTTAGTTTTCAAGTCTGTTGAAACATTGCATGTTTTTCTGTTCCCCTGACTAGATGAAAATGAATCAAGCACATATTTATAATTGCACATCATGCTCTGGGTGTATTTTAAATAGAGACACTTATATGTGTGGAGAATAATATCTCAATGACAGTTATAATTCTCAACCCTAGTCATTGGTCCTCACAACCAAGAAATAATATGACCATTTTTCCTAGGATAAACAGGCTTTTTCACAATCTTCTTTTTTCTTTTTTTTTCATTATAAAGCATAAACCAGAAATTACGGCTCTTTGAGTTGTTATTTAATGGATTGGTAAAAAATAATTTTTGAGTTATAATTTTTCTCTCAATTTCTAACACATTAATACCTAATATTACTTTCATGTCCTAGTAGCAATTACTACTGGGCAAGTTACTTAATGTGGCAAGTTGCTTAAGGCAACAGCTATAGTGATATAATCTGAAGTTTCTTAACCAAACCATACCCCGTGTACATAAATTTTCTCTCCTATCCTGTTGGGTCACATAGAAAGAAGATGTAAAGATTAGTTTTCATATTCATATCCTAACATGTTCACAACCACGCAAGGGTAGATATCTACATTGTGGAATTCCATGGGGCATCTTCAAACAATGAAAATTCTTATCAAACCATCTATAATATTTCATCATCTAGCAAGGTATTAACCTACCATCTCTCATGTCTGTCTCATCTACCTATCTGTATTTATAACCTTTTCTCTGCATTATTTTTAGTCTACATTAGAGATAATGTTTCAAATGTAAATAACCCGAAGAACAGATACAGGCTAAGTTAGGCTCAGAAAATGATACCTCTTGGATCCTTTTGAGGATACAGGCTTTGATGTGGGGATTCAATCTGAAATGGGAAACAGGGGAGTAGGAGAACAGAGGATCAGCTCGCTTTGGTTTTTGTCATAATCTCCATGCACCCTCCCAGACACTTTCCCATGTCTGAGTTAGAATGCAAAAGAGTGTGGAAATTACTGCCTCTGCTAAAATGGAAATAAGGAAGTAGCTACCTTTTCTACCACCTGTGGATCTGCATCACTGCCACATAAGAAGGGCAGCACATTTGTATTATTGAATAAATGGTTTGGGTGTACTTCTCTTCTCAACCCTTTGAGACCCAAAGTTCAGTTAGGGTTAGGGTCAAGGCTAGGGTCAAGCTATTAAAAATACTTATTTGTCTGGGGTTAACAATGAGCATTAACTTCAAATTCACAGAAGTGAAGAGGGTGAGGAAGGGGATGAAACATGTCCCCAGAACCAAGTGACTTACTGAGTTGGGTGCGCCAAGCTAATTCTTTTAACTTTGCTTAGATTCATGTGCCAACAAAGTTTTAAAATATAGTGATGAGGTAATAAAATAAAAAGAGGCTTGAGCTCCTTGAGCAATAGAGATTCATTATGTTATTATGATTAGAAAATTATGCCCATTAAAATATGAAATAAATAGAATAAAATATGAAAAGCTATGAAGAAGAAAAGAAAATTATGCCCATTTTCCAGGACATTTATTTTTCGTTTTTAATCATCTAACACAGTGGTTCTCAACCATTGCTGCATATCATGACCACCTGGAGGAGCTCGGAAGGCATGCCAATGACTGTGTCTCATCCCAGGGCAATGAAATCAGAGCCTCCTGGGGCCATGTCATGAATGCTCAGGTGATTATAATATGAAGCCAGGGTTCAGAAGCACTGTTTTAATGGCACAGGAAGCCAGTTGTTGTGTGGCACAGATTAACTTATGGTGGCAATGGCCAGGGATGGAGTAGTTTTGCTACTACATGATTAACTCTGCTAGCTGGCTGTGGCTCTTAGTACAAAGGATATCTTTAAACTGAAGTCAAGTAAAGTTAATGCCAGTCACCTGTCATTTCTCTGTTTTATAAGTGACATATCTGCACCCAGTGTTTTAATCCCAAACATGTCATTGTTTTCATGTCATCATTCCATTCCATGTTGCAGAGATCACTCTTGTCAGTTTCCATTCATCTGGAAGGGTCAGGCCCACACTTACAACCTGAGGTCCTGCTTGTGCTTCTGACAAGGTCTGTTACACAGCGGCTGTCACCAGGCCCAGCACACATTGGCTTCAGTCAGCTGCCACTTCAAACCACAGTTGGTTGATTGTTAGGATTTCGACTTACCAACTATACCATCTGACACTAGAACTGAAAGTCAATGGTGAAGGAAATTACTTGAGAGAATGAGAGACACTATTGGATTTCTGGCCGTGTCTCCCAGAGGTGATGTAAAAATCTCAATTCTGCCAAATCCCCTCCAAGGCATAAAGCATACAAACATAAGGGCTGATAGGGAATCTTTAAGGCAGTCTGCAGAAATGTTCAGAAAACTTGTCTGTTTATTCTCCCAGGTAGGTAGTAAAACTAGAAGTTAGGAATGAGTCCAAGGGTTGGAAGTGAAGTTGTGACTAGAGGCCTGTTCTCCAATTTCTTTCCCTTCATCAAGAGCAGAGGAGTGGAAAGTGAGGAAGAAGGTAAGCAATGGACCATTCATTGTTTTTCTACTTAATAATTTATATTTTCACAATGCCTGTGGGTAGTGATATGGAGTGGAAATTAGGAATATAGTATTGATATGCACAGGTAATAAGAGTATGATTTAATGCCTTGAAGTATTTGTGAGTAATCTCATCTTACATGAAATTACTTGGGGAATATTGGGCCTCACTTTAACAAAGGTGTCCATTGCTATCTTTCAGAGCACATCACCCTAAGTCATCTATTCTGGAAGGTTACAGAAAGGGGCCAGCAGTGATTCACTGGATTGTCCCCTACTGAATCACTCAAACATAAGTTCATCCTTTACATCAAACCCAACAGTTTAGCAATATTCTGTTATCAATGAAGTGAGTATTGATACCTGCCAATGTTTACAGAAAGCAGAGAGCCGCATTGGGAGGAACTATAACGGTTTATAATATATAAGATATTACAGAATAAACATTTTCAATTGACTTTTTCATTTCAATATTGTCAAAGCCGCTGATTCAATAGACAAATCCCAGAAAGCACATAAGAATGCCTAATATAGAGCAAAATCCTGAGAGAGGATTTTGAGTTTATGTGGATTATCTATTCATCCATCTAATTCTTGGCAGAGTTATTAGAAAAGAAAAGCCATAAATGCAATATATTAATAAATCAAAATATATTTAGAATGTAAAGTTGAAAACTTAATTTTTTATTAACTTTCATATGCGATAGCTTCTCTAAAATGACCATGAAAGTTAATAAAAATTTGTGATCTTATATGGAATATATTCTCTTCATTTATTTTTTCAGAAAAAAACACACCCTGAGTGTGATGATCTCTGTAAGAATTTATTCCCTGTCACAAAGAGGTTAATCTAAGTGAGGCCTGTATTCGAAGAGCAGGTACACAACAAACACTAATTAGTTGCTAAAGAGGAAATACAGTTTTCAAAGGCTGGATTGACGTGTTATTATTTAGTTTAATGATCACTTACATTGAAATTCCCATTTCCCTAACCCTCACTTCTCTTTCAGCGAGGCTACCCCTTGGGAGGGCACAGAGAATCTGCACATTCCCATGCACTGTGCACACAAAGATTTACTGAAATTACTACTCTTATTGAGACACATGCACAAATTCAATTTCCTTTTTCTTTAATATAACCATATTAATAAAAACTGGAAATTTGGAGGCTTATTATTTAAGCTTTATGAACACTAATGCCCAACATATGTAAAGTGTAAGCGTCTAGCACAAGAGGGTTTCTCAGCATAGAGAGAGCTGACACCTGCTGGCAATGCTTCATTTTCTCTTGGTGATCACAACCCCCTCAGCTGTCACACAATGTTCAGAGACAATTAAACAAGTGTCTACGCTGGACGCAGTGGCTCACACCTGTAATCTCAACACTTTGGGAGATCAAGGCAGGCAGATCACCTGAGGTCAGGAGTTCCAGACCAGCCTGGCCAACATGGTGTAACCCCATCTCTACTAAAAATACAAAAATTAGCTGGGTGTGGTGGCGTGCACCTGCAATCCCAGCTACTCAGGAGGCCGAGGAATGAGAATCCCTTGAATCTGGGAGGTGGAGATTGCAGTGAGCCGAGATCACTCCAGCCTGGGTGACAGGGTGAGACCCTGTCTCAAATAATAGTAATAATAAATAAAAATAAAATAAATAAGTGTCCAACCAAAGGCCAAGGAGCTCCATAAGTAAATACTTGAGTCTTGTCCACTATGCATATATGCCAGCCTATCTAGGGGAGAAGAGGGAGCTTGATCGAATCCAGAGTGCCACTGGGTAGTAGATAAATTAGGAGAAAAGTATTAACTCTTTTGCAGTGTCTGGCAAGTGGGGCTAGACCCAGTAGCAGAGCCGGAGAGTGGGGGCATAGAAGAGATTCAGAATATGGGGAGAGACTACTTCTGA
Source organism: Theropithecus gelada (assembly GCF_003255815.1). Taxonomy (NCBI): domain Eukaryota; kingdom Metazoa; phylum Chordata; class Mammalia; order Primates; family Cercopithecidae; genus Theropithecus; species Theropithecus gelada. The sequence goes on from NC_037671.1 coordinate 53,640,013, forward strand.
CCCTCCCATATCCAACCCCTTTGCTAGGAAATATGCACCGTGCTAAGGATAAGACTATCTTGAAACAGTGCTGTGATTCAATAGAGGCCCTAGAACTTCTACTATGGTTCTCCCTTCTGAAAGAGCTAGGTACTATAAAAGAGTATTGTTTTCTTTTCGACCAAAGAAAAGGTGAGCTTTGGAGACCTGCAGGCACACAAAAGATGGCAAGAAACTCCCTATAGTGACAGCCAGCAGAGAGAGTGAGAAAGAACAAATGAGAGAAAGGAACAATGCTGCTGGCAAGCAGATGATGCAGCATTAGAGTTCTAGTTTGGGCCCACCTCATTGTGTGAGCAGGAAAAGTGGGCATTTAAGCCTCAGAAATCCATAGCAAGATGGCCTACACGAAGGCCTGAAATTGAGCTGCAGTGGAGCTCTGATGATATTTGAAACAGCTTTTCTTTCCCATTTCTCTACCCTTTAATACCCTAGAGATTGAGGACAAGTGATGTTGGGGTAAACGGCTATTTTACTATGTGGTTAATGGATATGTTGATCAGTACATCTGTGGACAAACCCTGAAAGTGACCTTCTCTTGGAATTTAGAGGGTGAGGTTTAGGGAACACTTTTCTTAGGTTGTTGGCATGGGAAACTTCTACAGGCCTAACAAAAACACTTGTTATGTTTGTTTAGCAGCTTATTTTTCAATGTCTTTAAAATACATGTAAAAATTATTTGACTAGTATGCAAGAATTACATCTCCAAATTAGACTATCTAAAGTATGAACTGTTGGTACCCTGCTTTATTGGTCACTGTGTTCTCAGTCACAGGCATGACACCATGCACATAAGAGTACTCAATAAATGTTTGTCGAAAGAATGAAAAAATTAATAGAATGGATGCATCTATCATCTTGTATGTAAAATTAAGATCTCTAGAGTTAACGAATGAAAATATACAATACTTGGCAAAAGTATATATTATGCACTGTTTGCAGCACAGATTAAGGAGTGCATTTGATTAATTTCAAAGTTACACACTTGTTTATGAATGGCTTTTTCAGTAATTATAAAGAATTTGTCTTAAATGCTTTATTGATAAGCTGTTTCTACTCATCAGCCAGTGCTAATGCAAGTAAATATATGCAGGCTGTGTATGTTACCTGGAATTGTCAGTTGCTCATTAGGAGTGTGCAAATGATATAAAACCAGGAATCCTTCAGTCACCTTTGTTGAGATTCAAAATCAAGTACAATATGTTTTAAAACTATTTCTACCCTTCAGTCATATTGGTACAGAAATAAATGCATTTAGTCTCTATTTTCAGTTTCATTTTAATATTCTCAATAGTGAAAGTTGCTTACAAGACAGGCTCTCAACTAGGAGGAGCCTGTGCATACACTAAATATCAGCAGATAAAAGATGACATTTTTATAGCAACATAGAGAGATGACGCAGATTTGCAGTTGTTGCCTGTACCATCTTCTAGGTGTTCATTTTGCTTATGCTCTCAATCATATATTCATTTGAGAAATATATAAAGAGGCCAAATGGTTTAAAGCTGTGTTGTCCAATATGGTAGCCACTAACCATGATTAGTGAGTTATTATTGTGATTATGTGATTATTGAGTACCTAAAATCACTCATGTGATTATTGAGTACCTAAAATGTAGTTAATCTGAACTAATATGTGCTCTAGGCATAAAGTATATGCTGGATTTTGAAGAGTTTGTTTGAAAAGTAAAACGTATGCAAAAAATATGCTAAAATGATATTTTGGTTTAAATAAAATGTATTATTAAAAGTGAGTTCACATTTTTTAAGTTTTAAAATTATTTTTAATCGACTAACGAAAAATTGTATGTATGTACAATGTGATGTTTTGATACATGTATGTATATATGTACAATGTGATGTTTTGATACATGTATACTTTGTTAAATTATTTAATCAAGATAATTAACATATTTGATACATGTATACTTTGTTGAATTATTTAATCAAGATAATTAACATATCTATCACCTCACATACTTATTTTTATTATAAAAATATAAAGTCTACTCCATTAGTAATTTTCAAGTATACAGCATATTATTATTTACTAGAGTCACCATGCTGTAAAATAGATCTGTAGCAGTTACTCCTTAGGTCTAACTGAAACTTTGTACACTTTCACAAATATCTTCCCATTCTCTGCCCCTCCTTCCCCACTCCCAGCCCCAGTTAACAACTATTCTATTCTTTGCATCTTTGAGTTAAACTTTTTTAGATTCTCTATGTAAATGAAATCAGGTATTATTTGTCTTTCCGTTACTGGCTTATTTTTCTAAGCATAATGTTCTTCAGATTTGTCTAGTTTTTCACAAGTAACAGAATTTCCTTCTTTTTAAAAGCTGAATGGTATTCTATTGTATATACATGCCACATATTATTTATCCATTCATCTGTTGATAGACAAAAGTTGATTCCTATCTTGAATATTATAAATAATGCTGCAGTGAACATGAAAATTCAAATATCTCTTTGACATACTGATTTCCTTTTCTTTGGATAAATACCTACAAGTGGAATTGCTGGACCCTACAGTAGTTTATTTTTAATTTTTTGAGGAAACTTCATGCTCTTTTCCACAGTGGCTAAATTAATTTTTATTCCCACCAACAGTGTACAAGGGTTCCCTTTTGTCCACATCCTCACCAAAACTTATCTTTTGACTTTTTGATAAAGCCATTTTTATAGATATGAGGAGATACATCATTGTGGTTTCAATTTGCATTTCCTTGAGGATTAGTAATGTTGAGCACTTTTTAATGAATTTGTTGGCCTGTATGTCCTCTCTTGAGAAGTGTCTGTTCAGGTCCTTTGCCCATTTTTAAATTGGGTTATTGGTTTTCTTGCTCTTGAGTTAAGCTCTTTATATATTTTGAATCTTAGCCCTTTATCAAATGTATGGTTGCAAATATTTTCTCCCATTCTGCAGGTTGTGTCTTTATTCTGTTAATTGTTTCCTTGGCAGTACAAACATGTTTTAGGTTGATGTGCTCCCATTTGTCTAGTTCTGCTTTTGTTGTCTGTGCTTTTGGTGTCACAGGCAAAAAATCTTCGCCCAGACCAATGTCAGGAAGCTTTTTTGGCCTATATTTTCGTTGAGTAGTTTAGCTGTTTCAGGTCTTATGTTTAAGTCTATAATCCATTTTGAGTTCATTTTCATATATCATGGGAGATAAAGGTCCATTTAATTTTTCCACATGTGAATATCCAGTTTTTCCAAAACCGTTTATTGAAGAGACTATCCTTTCCCATTGTGTGATCTTGATAACTCTGTCAAAGATCAGTTGATCATAAACATGTGGATTTATTTCTGGGCTGTCTTTTCTGTTCCATTGGTCTATATGTCTATTTTTATAAGAGTACAATGCTATTTTCATTATTATAGCTTTATAGTGGATTTTGAGATCAAGTCATGTGATGCCTCCAGCTTTGCTCTTTTGTTCCAGGATTGCTTTGGTTACTCATTGTATTTTGTGGTTCTGTGTAAATTTCAGGATTGTTTTTTCTGTTTCTCTGGAAAATGCCATTGGGATTTTGATCAGGATTGCATTGAATCTGTAGATTGCTTTAGATAGTATGCACACTCATGAATATTACATGAATTGCAATATTCTTCCGATTCATGAACAGTGAATATATTCCATTTGTGATTTCAATTTCTTTCATCAATATTTTATAGTTTTTAATATAAAACTCTTTCACCTCCTTGACAAAATTTGTTCCAAAGTATTTTGATTTTTTAAGTTATTATAAGTGGAATTGTTTTCTTGATTTGTTTTCTGGGTAGTTTATTGTTAGGGCATAGATATGCTTGATAGTGACTTTTGTATGTTAATGTAGTATCTTGCAACTTTACTAAACTAAATTGATTTGTTAGTTCTAGTTTGTGTGTGTGTGTGTGTGTGTGTGGAGTCTTTAGGGTTTGTATTATACATAAAGATCACGTATCTGCCAACAGATAATTTAACTTCTTCCTTACCAGTTTGGATGTCTTTTATTTATTTTTCTTGCCTAACTGCTCTGGTTAGGAATTTCAGTACTCTGTTGAATAGAAGTCGTGAGAGTGGGCGTTCCTTATTGTTTCTGATCTTAGAGGGAAAGTCTTCAACTTTTTACCATGAATATGCTATTAGCTGTGGCCTTGTCATATATGGCCTTCATTGTGTTGAGGGACCTTCCTTGTATACCTAATTTATTGAGAGTTTTTAATAATAAAATGTTCAATTTTTTCAAATGCTTTTTCTGCACCTAGTGGTAAGATCATATGGCTCTTGTCCTTTGCTCTGTAAATATGGTATATCATATTTACTAATATCCATATTTTGGAAAATCCTTATATTCCAGCGATAGATCCCACTGGATCATGGTGAATGGGCGTTTTAATATGCTATTAAATTCATTTTTATAGTATTTTCTTAAGGATTTTTCACCTCTGTTTATCAAGGATATGGGTCTATAATTTTCTTTTCTTGTAGTGTAGTATGGGTTTGATATCAGGGTAATGCTGGCTTCATAAAGTAAGTTTGAAAGTATTCCCACTTCTTCCATTTTTAAAAGAGTTTCAGAAAAATTGATACTAATTTTCTTAATGTTTAGAATAATTCAGCTGTAAAGCCATCAGGTCCTGGGCTTTTGTTTAATGGGAGACTTTTTATTACTGATCCAATCTCCTTGTTATGGTCTGTTCAGATTTTCTATTTCTTCATGATTCAGTCTTGATAGGTTTCACGTTTCTAGGAATTTATCCATTTCTTTTAGCTTATTCAATCTGGTGGCAAATAAGTGTTCATAGTAGAGACTTATTATCTTTCATATTTCTTTTTCTTTTTTTTTTTGGAGGTGGAGTCTCACTCTGTTGTCCAGGCTGGAGTGCAATGGCACAGTCTTAGCTCACTACAACCTCTGCCTCCTGGGTTCAAGTGATTCTCCTGCCTCAGCCTTCCAAGTAGCTGGAATTACAGACATGCACCACCATGCCCGGCTAATTTTTTGTATTTTAAGTAGAGACAAGATTTCAACATGTTGGCCAGGCTGGTCTCAAACTCCTGACCTCAGGTGATCCACCTGCTTCTGCTTCCCAAAGTGCTAGGATTACAGACATGGTCTGCCGTGTCCCTGGCCTCTTTATATTTCTTTGATTTCATTTGTAATGCTCCCTTTTTCAATTCTACTAATTTGAGTCTTCTCTCTTGTGCTCTGATCTCTATTATTTTCTTCCTTCTACTAACTTAGAGCTTAATTTGTTCTTCTCTTTCTACTTCCTTGAAGTGTAATGTTATGTTGCTTATTCAAAATCTTCTTTTTTGATATAGATGTTTATCACTATAAACTTCCCTCTTATAAGTACTTTTGCTGTAGTACTCCATAAGTTTGGATATGCTGCATCTCCCTTTTTTTTGTTTAAAAATATTTTTAAATTTCCCTTTTGATTTCTTCTTTAACTCTCTGATTTTTCGGGAGCATGTTGTTTGAATTCCACATGTTTGTGATTTTTCTAAAATTCCTCCTGTTTTTTACTGATTTGTAGTTTCATGTCATTCTGGTTGGAAAATATACTTGGTATGATTTCAATCTTTTTAAATGTGTTTACCCTTTTTATTGCCTAATATATGATCTATCTTGGAAAATGTTCCATATGCTCTTAAGAAGAATATCTATTCTGCTGCTGTTGGATGGAAAGTTTTGCATATGTCTGTTAGGTCCATTTGTTCTAAAGTGTAGTTGAAGTCTAATGTTTCTTTATGGATCTTATGTCTGAATAATCTATCCATTGTCAGTAGTGGAGTAATAAAGTCTGCTGCTACTGTTATATTGCACTATATCTCTCCCTTCAGATCTATTAATATTTGCTTTCTGTATTTAGGTGCTATAATCTTGGGTGCCTATATACTTACAATTATTATATCTTATTGAGGAATTGACCCTCTTTATCATTATATAATGACTTTCTTTGCCTAAAGGAAAGTTTTTGACTTTCTATTGTGTCTGATATAAATATGACCACCCCTGTTCTCTTTCAATTGCTGTTTGCATGGAATATCCTTTTCTACCTCGACTTCACTTTCAGTTTTTGTGTGATTAAGCCTAAAGTGAGTCTTTTGTAGGCAGCATATTGCTGGGTCTTGTTTTGTTAATTTATTCTATATCTTTTAATTAAAGAAGTTACTCCATTTACATTTAATGTGATTATTTATAGGTAATGACTTGCTGTTGATATTTCATTGTTTACTAACTGTAGTTGCCTTGTTCTTTCTTCCAATTCTGCTGTCTTCCTGTTTGATTTGTTGAATGTTTGTAGTGGTATACTTGGATTCGTTTCTTTTTATCATTTGTGTATTGACTAGAGGGTTTTTTGTGTGGGTGTGATTGTCATGGGGCTTATATAAAATGTCTTATAGTTTTAATATTCTAATTTAAGCAGATTACAAGTCAACTTCAACTACTAACAAGACTATACTTTTATTCCATACACACACATTTTATGCTATTGATGCCACACTTTACATCTTTTTGTACTGTGCAGACATTAAAAACTTACTTCAGTTATAGTTATTTTTAAATTGTTTAAACTTTTATACTAGAGTTAAAAGTAATTTACACACCACCATTACACAACAGAGCATTCTGAATTTGACTATATATTTACCTATGCTGATGAATTTTATACTTTCATGTTGTTACTTAGCATTATTTTCTTTTAACTTGGAAAACTTCCCTTAGCAATTCTTGTAAGGTAGGAAGGCAGGTCTCATGATGATAAACTCCTTTAGCTTTTGTCTTGCAATGCCTTTATCTCTCCTTCATGTTGGAAGAATAACTTTTATGGGTATTATGTTCTTGGTTGGCAGATTTTTTTTCTTTCAGCACTTTGACTATTTTATCTCAATCCCTCCTGGCTTGCTTATTATTAAGAAGTCCACTGAAAGCCTTATAGAAGAGGTTCCTCTATGTGTGATGAATCTCTTATCTCTTGATATTTTCAAGATTCTCTTTTTGTCCTTGACTTTTGACAATTTGATTAAAATGTGTCTTGGAACATTCTTCTTTGGAATGATCTTTCTAGAGATCCTTTAAGCTTCATAAAGCCAGACGTTCACATCTTTTCCAAGATACATGCAGTGTTCAGCCAGCAAATATTTAAATATGTTTTCTGCCTCTTTCTCCCTCACTTCTCCTTCTGGGACTTTCATAATCAATGTATTTGTACGTTTGAAGGTGTTACATGGCTTCCTTACTTTTTCTTTACCCTTCTTTCAATCTTATTTCTTTTTTTTCTCTATTTGACTAATTTCAAGTAACCCATCTTCAAGCTTGCTAATTCTTTTTCTCTGCAGGATTGAGTCTCCTATTGAAGCTCTTTATTGAGTTTTTTCACTCTATCACTGTATTCCTCAGATTCAAAATTTCTATTTGGTTTCTATGTTTTTAATTTCTTCATTAAAATTTTAACATTTTCTTGCATTATTTTTCTAACTTTTGCTGGGTTCTGCATCTCACTGAGCTTCTTTAAGATTATTATTCTGCATTATTATTTATCAGGCAAGTCATAGACCTCTGTTTCCTTGGGGTCAGTTACTGGAGCTTCATTGGTTATTTTTGCTAGTGCTATGTTTGCTTGACTATTTGTTATCTGTGTAGTCTTATATTGATCTGTACAAGAGAAGGAACACATACCTCTTCCAGTCTTTATAGACTGGTTCTGGCAGGTCTTCTTCTGCTATAATAGTTCTCTGGTTGATGGGATTGCCTCTATGATCATGGTTAAGTGGGGATGCAGCCAGGTCACATGGCTGCTTCTAGGTCCACAGTGGGGCCCAGTAAGTTGGTGTATCTGTTATCCAGTGTTTCTAGTGAGCGTGGAACCTGTCTGTCCCAGGGTGGACTAGATTGGTCCATTGAACTGGCACTAAGATATGGATATGCAGACAGTGAATGTATTATAAGGTATGTGGACAGATGTGGCTTTCTCAAGTTCCCTGGGAAGGCACCTGCCAGATCACTCATTGGAGTTCACACATAGAAAAGTACTGTTCCAGTCTATAGCTTAGAGGGGCTGGAGTCAAGTCACAGGGGCTGCTTCAAGGCTCACAGTCAAGGGTGAGGTCTTCAGATCTATCTCTGGGGTTGTGTGTGTGTGTGTGTGTGTGTGTGTTTTGTTGAGTTCCTGGGTGGGCAGACCCATTCTCAGTCTGCAGTTGAGAGGGGATGTAATTGATTTATAGTGCCATTTTAAGATCCACATTGAGACTGAGGTCATCAGGTCAGCCTACAGGGGCACTGACATACGTGCTTCCCTCTGTGTCCCAGGACAGGCAGAACTGCTCTTAGATTACAACTGAGAGGGATTGGGGCCAAGATACAGGGCTATTTCAGGAATTTCTAAGGGATCAAGCTTGGCAAGCCTGTACAGGGACCCAGATGAGCATGTCCTGGAAGCTGCCTGACTGGGTAGAACTACTTCCTGATCGTAGCCAAGATGGGCTGAAGCCAAGATTTAAGGCCCTTTCAGCAGCTAATTTTGGTGCCTGCCCCAGGGCTCAGGAGGATGTATCTACCTCTGCATCCTCGTATGAGTAGGACTGACTTTAAACCGCAGCTAAAGGATGCTAGAGCCCAGTTATAGGCTAGTTTTGGGTTGACAGCTGGGACCAATATCAGCAGACCTGTGGTTTTTTTTTGTTTGTTTTGTTTTTGTTTTTGTTTTTGATGGCGTCTCGCTGTCTCCCAGGCTGGAGTGCAGTGGCATGATCTTGGCTCACTGCAAGCTCTCCCTCCCAGATTCAAGCCATTCTCCTGCCTCAGCCTCCAAGTAGCTGGGACTACAGGTGCCTGCCACCATGCCTGGCTAATTTTTTGTATTTTTAGTAGAGACAGGGTTTCACTGTGTTAGCCAGGATGGTCTCGATCTCCTGACCTCGTGATCCACCCACCTCAGCCTCCCAAAGTATTGGGATTACAGGCATGCGCCACCACGCCCGGCCCAGACCTGTGTTCTAAAGCACTAGTGTGTGTTACTCCTCCTGGGCCCCTCGGTGGATGGTTTTCGCAGCAGAATCAAGGCCAAACAGGGCTAAATAAAGTCCTTAGGGGGCTGGGACTGTTTCCAGGTTTGAAGCCTGAACTAGTAGTCAACGAGCCTGCCACCTGGTTGAGGGTCTTGCTCCCTCTTAACTGCTACTGCAGAAAATTCTATTCCTTAGCAGCATTGGCCTGCATTCAGGTGTCTGGTGCTCATCTTTAATTTGATCCAGTAATTAAATAATGTCATCTTTTAGTATCCAGCTCTTTGTTGAGGGAGTCAAGAGAGGAACCTGTAACAGAGGTTCTGAAACCTTGAGTGCACAGTTCTTGGCTTTTACTTCTCAGTCTTCACAAAGTCCGGGGTCACATTAACCAGATAATCACACAATGTAAAAATGTGAATCCAAAGTGTTAACTGTCATGAAGGAAAATATAATCAGGCATCAGATCTGGTCTGAAGATAAACTGTAAGGGATGAATGTGAGTAAACCAGGTACATGAGAATTGGGGTTGGAAAAAAGTGGGGACAGATGAAAAATACCCTAGAGAAAGGAAATGACATATTCAGAGGCTTGAGTTGAGATGGAGCATGACAACTTCAAATAATGAAGGCCACTGTGACTGGAGTACAGAGGACAACAGCAGAAGGACACCTGAAGGTAGTGGGCCAGACTGGTAAGGATCTTCCAGGACCTGGCTATTTATAGCATCATCTGTCGACCACCAGCATTGGCATCAACAGGGAGTTTGTCATAAATGTAGAATCTCAGGCCCTAGCCTGACCCACCAAGTCAAAATCTGCATTTTAGAAATATCTCCAGCTGATTTGTGTACACATTAAAATTTGAGAGGCATTGATCTAAAGTTGATTAAAGATTTTTAGTTGTAATACTTAGAGTAATAGAAAGTCATTGCAGGGTTTTTGCAGGTTGGTGAAATAATCAAATTATATATTTTTAAAAGATTATCCTGGTGAGGTGTGGAGGAACAGAGTAAAGTGGGTAGACAGAGTAGAACTACAGAGACCAGGTAGGAAACTGTATAGTGAGGCAAGAGACAAAAGCAGAATGGACGAGGGTAGAGTCATTCTACAAAGAAAGAGTGGAATGGAGAGATATCTACATGGTAAAATCTCTAAACTTCTATGGTGCTAAATTGATTTGATGGGTGAGAGAGTTGCCCAAGGTAAATGTCAGACTTCCAGCTTTCACATTTTGATGAATGGGGACATTCTTTACCAAGTTAGAAAAGACTGGAGCAGGCCCAGGTGTGAGCCTATTTGGAAAACATAATGAGTTCGTCTTCGAATGCAATCAGTTTGATGTGCTTTTGAGACACCAAAGTGGAAATGGGAAGAAGAAGAGAGAGAAAGACAGAGAATTATCTAGATACACACATGCGCGCACACACACACACACACAAACACACAGACACACACATACACACAGAAGTAATCAGAGATGAGTTCTGAGTTGGCAACATAAATTTGACTTTTGGGAGTGTGAAAGAGATTTCCAGGGAGAGATGGCCTAGAATACAAGTCTTGGTTCTAGCTCCATTGTGAACTGAGCAAGTGAACTTTTAGATGTTTACTAATCTAAAAAAAAAAAAAGAAGAAGAAGGATAATAATGTTTTACATTGCTACAATAATAGGAAAATCAGTGTATATGAAAATGATTTTGAAAACAGGAAGCATATTAAATTGTGCTGATATTGATACTTTATCCAGCTACACAATGAAAAGATATAAAATTAAATAACTTATTACAGAGTCTCAGTTTTCTCACTTGTTAAGAAGAGCTACAGAAGATTAGCTCTAAGATCTCTTGCAGCTCAGTGTAGGTCTAAGTCTGAAAAATTTTCTCAATTTTGCAAAAGTACAATTCTTTCCATCAACCTTGGTTCTATGGTATATGGATTAGGCTTATGATCCTCTTGCAGAGATGTACAATATCATATGTTTTCCCCTTCTCTAATTGCAGTACACATTCATAAAATGAAATGACTATACTGAATGTGTTATTTAAAAGCAAATTATCAAATCTTTATTTAGTGTTTGCTTCATGCTAAGTACTGTGAAAGACAAAAGAAAAGGAAAGCATGCAATTTAGAGAAATAAAGCATTAGTGTGTCAAATGATGCTAGCAGAATAAAATAGCAATAACTATAGAGATACAGAGATGTCTTGCAGAAAAATATGATTTATTGTCCTGGTACTGGGAGTAGAGACTTTTAGCATGGTATGAATGCTAGCAGGAGGGAATTCATAAAAAGGCACCATGGTCAACTGGAATAGTTCATTAAATAAAAATAACATTTTCACACGATAATAAGATCTGAGGAGGTTATCGCTGGTGAAGAGAATGGTGTGTGTGCAAAGGCCTAGAAATGAGGATCTATATACATGTCTGTAGGGTGTGAGAACAGAAATCTAACTAGGAAAGAAGATCCATGTAGGGAAATAGTCAGAAATCAGGCTGAAAATAAATATTGCATAGAGAATACGGTGAAGCATTAATATTTGGGCAAGCCAGTTTGAACTGAAAGATATGAGGTGTTTTGGAGAACAACAACAACCAAAAAACCCAACGTCTAAACCATAAAATTCAAAGCAAAAATGTAAAAAATATAGCCCTTAAAAATTTTGATCCAGGCTATTCTTTGTATTTACAGGATCTGCATTCACTTTTTCTACTGGATGTAAATAGCAGACAATATTCTTCATGTATATTAAATTAAGAATGTGAGGATATTGCTACACTCAAAATCCAGTTGACTATTTAAATGAGAGAACAACGTATATAGGATCCAGATGCCCTCTAATTGTTTGTATTAACTCTTTCCCACAATCACCAGGTATAAGGGGATAAAGACATAATGGAATATGGTTCTGTAGGCTGCTCTTATAGAGAGACAGCCCTAGAAAACAAGACAAAGATTTCCTTTTAAAGGAGAAATCTCTTGATGTGAAAGAGTGTCCTGATCTCTGACATGGATCTCATGTTTCTGAAGCACAATGTGCCATTTTCTTTTCATGATGCCAAGGAGGATAAGATAGACTCTTCCCATTCAAACGAATACAGATTGGCAAGAACTATTTCTGATTAGTGTTCTATATCTCCATATCTACCCCACCATCCTCTATCAACACCCGCTTCCACAATTATACAAGCCTATGACTTTAAAGGAACCTATACTGAAGTTATGTTTATTCACCTTTCCCAAAGCAAACTATAATTGGAAAGTAAAGTGACTGTTCTTCAAAAACAAAACAAAAAAACATTGCATATGACTATATGAAAATTTGTTTCTGATGATTCATAATGCTTGCAGCCTAGAAAATTCTGTTAGTGCTCAGACTAAAATTCTTCTAAGGAATTTTTCTCCTGACTTTTTTCTCACAGTTACATATAACCTTCCTTCCTCTAGCATGTGAGTAAAGTTTCAGTATCCATTGTGCAATTCGTACCGGCAATCCTAATGACCCATTCAATTTGACCTATATGTATCAATAAACCAACTCTACAATGTGGTCTGGAAGCAAGAGAAAACCCCAAAGAGCACCATTTTCCTCTAGAGATTTGCTGTCTAGTTGGAAAAGCAAGACATTGGTGCCCAGACTGTTAATTGATGGTACCGGTGGGATATCTACCTGATATCTTCCCAGGCCAGAGAAAGGACCGTAAGCCACATAGTCTGTAGAAGATGAATGACAGGCTAGGCTGGGCGTGGAAGGCTTCATGGAAGAGCAATACCTTGAAGAGTAGAGAGTAGAATCTGAAGAGACCAAGAAGAGCAAAGAGAGTGATCAAGGTGAGAGTCAGGGGATGGCAATATAGTGACGGCTAATAGACCAAGTCCTGGTATTAAGGTATTAAGTTTCCTTTATCCGAGCTTTTCCATTCACCTAAAAGAAAATCTCCTTTTCTGCTGTTTTGTTAAAGCTCACCAGACTGCTTCCTTTAAGGTAAACTATCTTTCCAGTCACAGCAAGGTTCACCTAGGATGGCGATGAGAACACAATGCCTCTCTTCAGGGATAGAATAGATAACCAAAAGAGACTAAAGTCAAAAGAGGAGGTTTTCACCTTGACTCTCCTTGATCTGCCTCCACACTTACCACCAGCATACACCTCCTCCAGGGAACAGCAATGAGTCCTAAAGTTTCCTGGACTTTACAGAGTCTTTTGGGTTTTGCCAGGTGTTCAATCTCTAATTTCTATGTGACTCTATCAATTAAAAAAAAGAGAGAAAACACAAATCAAAATGAAAATTATTAGTTTTTAAAAAAATCTTGTTGTTGGGCTTAATGCCAAAAAAATGCTTTTCTCCTGCTATACTATTGCTTATTTTCCTCTTCTCTCTTTTACAATAAGCGCCTATTGTAAATTACAAAGCACATGCAAGCATACACGTGCATACACACACACACACACACACACACACACCAAAATTTGGATTCTGCCCTTTCTAATTACAAATCACCACCTGTGGTAAAATTATTGAAAAACAGATGAGCTTTTCATTCCAGCAATAGCCTTAAAACAAGCAGCAGTTCCAACTGCCAGTGTGATGTATAGACACCACAGAGGGCAGATGAGGGATTAATTAGGTCTGTCCTTGCACATTGCCAGGGGAGCACTTCTGTAGAGGTGATTGAAAACTAGAAAGAGTGGCATTAGTCTTCATTGTTGGTTAAAGGCAACAAAAATAAAGATGCAATTGAGTTGACAAAGCTTCAAGGTATGTGGCTGAGTCATTTGGAGGTGTCAAAACGATCAAACTATAATTAATTAGCTAAAGTGCTATATTTAATCCCTCAACTTTAATGAAGAATTCTGCATCCAAGAACAAATAGCAAAAGAGGTACCATCGGTTTCTGATATTTGTTAGATTTGGAGGGAGGGGTAGTTGTTAGGGGAGAACTAAACTTTTTTTTTTCTTTTTCTGGGCTGTAATGATCAACACTCCCTGCTTTTAATCTTATTGTCATTTCCCTTTTTCTTACAGAACAGTGGTGCTGTTCTCTGCATTTCTATGAGGGGAGCAATTATAGGCATACAACTCTCCCTGTCAGTATGTGAAGTCTTTTTAAGGAGGCATGGAAGACTGACTGTGGATTCTTTGGCTTTTGACTACTTACAGATCCCTTGTAGCTTTTCTACTAAGTATCAGGTCTATTTCAGAGCTGCAGGGTTGTAACTTGTGGCCATAAAATAATAAACAATTGGTAATTATGATCAGGAAAACTTCACTGAATGCCTACTATGTGTAGTGTACTTCCCTTTCTTTTCTTTTCTTTTTTTTTTTTTTATTATACTTTAAGTTCTAGGGTACATGTGCACAACGTGCAGATTTGTTACTTACGTATACATGTGCCATGTTGGTGTGCTGCACCCATTAACTTGTCATTTACATTAGGTATATCACCTAATGCTATCCCTCCCCCTCCTCCCTCCCCACAATAGGCCCCAGTGTGTGATTTTCCCCTTCCTGTGTCCAAGTGATCTCATTGTTCAATTCCCACCTATGAGTGAGAACATGCGGTATTTGGTTTTCTGTTCTTGTGATAGTTTGCTGAGAATGATGGTTTCCAGCTTCATCCATGTCCCTACAAAGGACACAAACTCATCCTTTTTTATGGCTGCATAGTATTCCATGGTGTATATGTACCACATTTTCTTAATCCAGTCTGTCACTGATGGACATTTGGGTTGATTCCAAGTCATTGCTATTTTGAATAGTGCCGCAATAAACATACGTGTGCATGTGTCTTTATAGCAGCATGACTTATAATCCTTTTGGTATATCCCCAGTAATGGGATAGCTGGGTCAAATGGTATTTCTAGTTCTAGATCCTTGAGGAATCGCCACACTGTTTTCCACAATGGTTAAACTAGTTTACAGTCCCACCAACAGTGTAAAAGTGTTCCTATTTCTCCACATCCTCTCCAGCGCCTGTTGTTTCCTGATTTTTTAATGATGGCCATTCTAACCGGTGTGAGATGGTATCTCATTGTGGTTTTGATTTGCATTTCTCTGATGGTGAGGGATGATGAGCATTTTTTCATGCATCTGTTGGCTGTATGAATGTCTTCTTTTGAGAAGTGTCTGTTCATATCCTTTGCCCACTTTTTGATGGGGTTGTTTGTTTTTTTCTTGTAAATTTGATTGAGTTCTTTATAGGTTCTGGATATTAGCCCTTTGTCAGATGAGTAGATTGCAAAAATTTTCTCCCATTCTGTAGGTTGCCTGTTCACTCTGATGGTAGTTTCTTTTGCTGTGCAGAAGCTAAAGTTTTTATACATGGGACCCACGATGATTTTATTGTATTTTTTCCTGTTTTCTGTAAAGATTTTGCTCACATTATTATTTTTTAAATTGATTTTTTTGAGCCTCAAGGAAGTAGCAAACAGGTGAGGGTTGCTCTCTTCCTATGGGGCCTACCTCAGGCACTTAATGGTTCCTTGATAAGGCTCATGATTCAACTAGTTCTAAGTGAAGGCAGAACTGAAATGTATTAATATTTAGTATTTTAACACGTTGGCTATAAATTAGCAAATTTCCTTTCTGCAATTATATAGAATTTGTGTTTCTTTGTTATAATGTAGTATTGGTTTCCTTTTATTTAAATTTGTAAAAGTGTTTTGTTTTCTTTTTCATACATTATTACTCATGGAGACTTGGGAAAAGTACCATCCTGTTACTAAAATAATAAAAAAAAAAAAAAAAACAGAATTGGAGACAAGATAACCAGTATTCAAAAAAGCTATTAATTTTAGCTTTTCAATCTGCAAAATTATTAAAATATGTGAAAAAATATGGGGATCCCCTCAAATGTCATGTAATATAGACTTCATGTAAAAATAGTTTCTCCTCTCTTTTAAGGATTTATACTAAAATCTCTATTTTAGTAACTTTTTATATACAAACCACTATTAAAAAGGAAATAATTAAACCACATTGATAATTATGCCTAGGACAAGTATTATTATACCTCAAATATATCAATTAGTTAATTTAATTAAATAGCTTAGCTATTTATTCTCTACAAAGGTCTTCTTGCCTAGAGTAATAGCATAAAGTAGTATAATCAGAAATAAGTAACTTATTTTCTCCCTCTCTTAACAAGCAAAATACGGAAGTTAAACATTTTTTATCTGAAAGTTGAAAGTTTTCCCTTGGAGAAGAGCTATTGTCAAAGAAATGTAGCATCCGCCCTTACTACCAAAGAAAGAAATATTTCAGATTGATAATGCTTCCAAAAAGAGATCGCTGGGAAGAGCAATCTTCCCATTCATTCCACATACTAGTCTTGCTCCAGTTCCCAAGATATTTTAAGCATGTGACCTGTCACAAAATTGACTATGTATTTATTTCTTTAATACTTGCACTTGGACTGTTCATGTAATTTTATCTATCTTCAATATTAAAAAAATGTCAATTGGAAAATGTCACAAAGCAAGCAAAAGTTATAACTAAGATGTGAATGCGGGCTGTGTTCTGTGATCATTCCACACACTATGAACTCTCTTCAGTGCCTTCCTTTGCTCATGTGACAAAAAAGTGCCCAAGGCCACAGCAACCTCAAGCATTTATTGTGACAATGGTAGTGAAGGCTCCTTAAATGCAGAATGCAATTATCACAAACTTTAACAAAGTGAACAGGCAATAGTGGACAAACCTTCATCCAGCTTGCCTCTATTTCACATCTATGATTTGCCAAAATAATGTACTAGACACTGAGCTGCTATTTAAACAAATAACCATTATATTACCATTATTAGGTATCTTACTTAATAAATAAACAAGATATCTATTGAAAGAAAGTTTTGGATTAAACATCTTGCCTGTTTAAATTCCAAAGCACAACTTTGTCTTGTAGTTGTTGTCAAAACTATTGTTAGAGGTGAAATGTAGTTCGTGAATTTTTGAGGTGTTTACAATATATATTTGCTGCTCTTTAATTTTTGAAGGAGATGAGTCCAGCTATGACTATAACCTGTACATGGCTTAAAGTACCAAGGTTCTTCTCCTCTCTGCAAAGCCAGAGCTCCAACTATCCTTTGGGGATGCTTTTGTAGGCTCAACATGGCTGTCTTTGCTTCAAAAAAAAAAAGGAGCTTGTGCTCTTCCTTATTAGTGAGCCACAAAGTGGGCATACTAACACTGGTGGTGTTTGAAGTATGGGAGAAGTTGGGAAAATGGGTATTTCTAGATACTTTATAGGGAGCAAGGAAAAGGCATTGGAGAGGAACAGCTGACCGGTTAACTATAAATCTGAGAAATGCTTACACAAGGAGAAACTTACCCTGGGAACCAGCAGGTTGCTCTTTACTTAATGCTAAAATAATGAACATTCTTATTTCCTTGCAAGAATTAAGTTACTGGCAAGTGAGGAGGAGGGATGGAAGCTTAGAATGACCTTTCAACAAATGGGTAGAAAATATTTGAATCTAGCCCATCTTTCTCATCTTCATTCTAATTTCGCTTGCTTTTTCCCAGACTGTTAGCACAGGCAAAGTGGGGGAGTCTAAAGGCATACATTCCCAAATATATTATTCCTTAGTCTCTTCTGAGTTCAGTTCTTAAGAAAAATGTGAGATGGTAAGGACAACTATAAATGTACTATTTCAGTGCATAGCACTCAAGCAAAAAAAAAAAAAAAATGTCAGTAGCATATTTTCGTAGCTGACATGTAACAGCACACACCTCTGGGGGCTTGGGCAAACTGCCAAAATATCCCACAAAGTTACCTGGTAATCAAGGCTCTTTACAAGACAAGAGTTACATTTATATCCTTACATATAGTTCAGGACAGTGCTGGCATTTGAGGAGTGCCAAGTGCCGGGCGGCTTTTGAGGCCAGTAAAACCAGTTTCACACTGTTGCGCACAGCGTGTGGCTATGCCACTTGTCTTTTCCACCCCCACCCCCACCCCCCGAGTTATGGAGACTGTTGTGCAATAATTTTCTTTGCATATTCATAGTACTTTTCTGTTATTATCTTGACACACTCACTCATAATATAGTATAAGTGCCAGTCAATCTTAGGAGACCACTGAATCTATTTATTGTCCCAGAGTGTTGAAAGGTACACAGCCTTGGTTGTCAAGCAGACATCCTTCATTTTTCTGATTTCCTCCTCAACGGCTATAGCTCTGTTATGCTACATCTCTGAAGTTACTACTTCCCATTGCAGTGGTTCTCCTTTGTGGCTGGATTTGTGCTACACCCATTTTCTTTCTGGAATTTTTTTCTTGCGGGAGGGGGGAACTGCTGTATGATCCTTTTTTTTAAAAATCAGCAACTGGATTGTATGTCATTGTGTATTCCATCTGGAAGACATCAAAGATCAGTAGACACAGATCCTCAAAAACTATCAAATAAAAACAAACACCAATCCTCCAGTTCCTATTTCCAAATCCCAAGATACTACCTAACGGCCAATAGATATACCTATAGCCCTATACAGGATTTGAAGAGACCAGGGAGGTAAGCAAGGGCTGCAGGTAACTTGAAAGTGGAGTAAAGAACACAAACTGATGCTTCTTTATTGTCTGGGAAAATACCAATTATGTATTTTCCATGGCTGTTATTTTCCCAGATGGCTTGGGGAGGGGATTGGAGCCTCTAGATCATTAGTTCTTAACTGGGGCAATTCTGCCACCCCAGGGGACATTTGACAAAGTCCAGTGACATTTTCGTTGTCACAACTGGGGGTATGATATTAGCATTTGGTGTGTAGAAACCAGAGATGGTGCTAAACATCCTGAAATGTACAGAACAGCACCCCCCAACAAATATTATTCATCCCAAAATGTCAACAGTGCCAAGATTAAGAAACTATGCTCTAGAAATATGGGTATGAAAATAATTTAACTAGTCACTAGAAAGTTTCATTTATCTTTCATGGGATTTTTTCTTTAATCCATGAATTGTCAATTGGTGAGCCATTGCAGTTAGCAGTTTAGGTTAATATAGTGGCAGAAAAGGCGAGAAGAGGAGATAGAGTTAGATAAATTGAGTCCAGAAATGAACTGAACATGAATTGTAAAGCCATCTCTAATCACCCAAAGTTTCCCCTACCTTCCCCAGTAATTTCTCATTGAAAAAGAAAAAAAAAATCAAGTTTTGGAAATGCATTAAATCTCTTTCTTTGTTTTAACTAAAGGTCTGCCCAAGCATGTTTGCATATTCAAAGTATTTTTTTTTTTTTTGCAATGTCAGTCTGCAGACCTTCAAATTAAAGAGGATGTACATCCTCATTTTATTCAGAAGAAGTATGGTTGTGACGATAAACAGCTCACCCTGATTAAATGAATCTTTAAAGATAAGTTCACATTTCAGAATCTCTTGAGTGATTGAATAAGCAATAACTAATCTTATTATGGTTCTTTGGGGATAGAGGTGAAAGAGGTAATTGCTTAAGAGATGCTTACCATTTATTGCATGTGTACTATGTTCCAGGCACTGTACTAGGTTCTTTATTTTTCTTCTTTAATCTATACTAACTTTGGGGTAGATATTATTTCCTCCTATTATGGATGAGGAACCTGGAGTTCAGGAAGGGGAAGTCCCCTGCAGAAAGACACACAGCTGGGAGTAGCAGAGTCAACACTTCTGTTCTGGTCCTGATTATCTTCAAGCCTGTGTATGTGTCTCATGTCAGAGAACTCAAACATGCTGGTGCTATGGAGAGTGGTAATGCTTGTCCAATCAGGGGAGTGAAAAGCTATTTGGATACTAGAAATCAGAGCTCTTAGTCTGAGAATTACAGACTCATGGAGTCTTAGAGATTGTTTTGCCCTAAACCCTTTATATTACTGATGAGGAAATAAGGTCCAGAGATGAGGTGTGATGGGTATTATTCTCCACCCCCAGATCCTTTGTCTTTCTATTTGTACCACTGATTATTACACCATCTTTTAGTGCCTGGAAGCATGTAAACAAGTCAATGCCAAGAAAATGTTTCTCCCTGTCCACCACTGTAGCAGGAAAAATCAGCCAGCTCCTTTTGCTGATATTCCTGATTTGCATTTCAGGGAAGTGGAGCCTTTTCTCTGGAATTCCCTTGCTCTCTGCTGAGACAAAACCCCAGTTTATTTACCTTTAGGCCACAGTACAAAGCAGCCAGTTTAGTATTAGGAGCACACATTTTGCAGACTTAAAAAAAAAAAAAAAATCCTTCTTTTCAACTTGGCTGGTTAAAACTCACTAAGTGCTAAATCATCATACCAATGGGTTAAGATTAATTGTGATGTTTAATTTGGTACATTTGCCTCGGGATCTGATGTGTGTTTTCACAAATCTAACAAATAATTTTACCTAGAATACCAGACACTGTTCAGCCCCCATTAGCCACGGTTGGATTTGAACCAGTGACCTCAAGGTGAGAGGCCGCACATCACATTACCGATGCCCCGGGCCACACGGTTCACTTGCTGGCTGTTTCTTTAATGTAATTGCCAACAGCAAGATCAGCAGTGGGAATTCTCCCCATTATGTGGATCCTACGGTCTTAGAAATTCAGCAGTTGAGACTCTTCTTTTTGCCTTGGAGTTTGGACCTATTAACTAACAATATTGCTGGAGAAACTGCAGAGGGATAAAAGATGCTGTGTTTTCAGCACTGTTCTCCTCGAGAAGAAGCAGGATATCAGGTTATAACCATCTGATTTCCTGTCAGCCTGGTTGATGGCTCAAGTCACCAATGCCCATGTTAAAGGAAATATTCGAGAGCATTAATGATTTGCTGGTACCAAGAGATGTGATGAACAGTTTAAAAATACTGCCCCTCAATGGGAGAAAATGTATTTCTATTAAGGGACCAGAATTGTGCTACGCTTGTTGGAATTTTTGCTTGTGCACAGGAATTTAGCTCGAGGTCTATGTCTGTCACTAAAATTGACAACTGCCTATGGCTCTGCACAATTGAAACGTAGATCTTAAATTTCACATCATTATCCAAATAAAATATATCTGCCAAGGGGGACTGGTATTACACAGTTAGAGAACTGTGATACCAGTTGTCTGATTAACATATTGAGAGGAATATAAGAATTTCTCAGCTATTTTCCAGAGGGAGGCTGGCTGGGGAGCTCCTGTTAAATGGACTAATTGATCAGACTCCCTTTGCTAAGTACAGAGATGCCCAGCAACGTGTCTGGTCTGTGGAGGCAGGGTTTTCCTGTCATACATAATATCAGTAACAACGGCAACAACAAAAAGGAATGGGGGCCAATTCAACATTTCCTTAATCCCGTCTTCTAAACGGGAAAGATGAGAAACCACTAATCCTTGATTACCTGGTCCAGAGTGATAGCTCTTGGGCCTTAGATTTACTCAGCAGTACTCAGAAGGAAGGAACATACCCGAACTTTCTCTTCTCAAAACCTTATAATAAGAGCCAACACTCGGATAACTCTGACTTTAGAGTATTTATAAAAATGTCAAAGCCATGTAATGCTAAAAATTACATGCTTCTTCCTATGAGGAAACAAATGCATATGAGATGAATTCTAGGTGACTCCAAATTATTGTGTCCCTAATTTACTGTTTTTAAAAATGAGGGGGCAGTGGTTTACTCTAAGAGATAGATTAGCAGTCATTAGTACATGGTAGGTCACGTGTTTTCTGGCTTAAGGCTCAATTCCAAACTCAGATGGGCAGGTGTATGCAACTCAGAAATTTAGATCACAGGATGTTAGAGAATCACAGATACATTTGGTTTTTCCAAGCTGAAAGTAACCTTAAGAATCAGTATTGTACAACTTTTTATTTTCCCAGATGAGAAAACTGGGGGCCAGGAGTTGAAATGACTTATCACCTAATGAGCTAATGATATTTATAATTGCTTTAAGATCTAAAGATTAGCAAATAATTGTTATAATTATTCCCATGGCATCCCAAGGACTCATTCTGCCTTAGTGTAGCCTTGGAGCGGGTTTCTAAAAGTATCATCTTGTGATAATTTTCATCAGCCTATAATCTCTTCCTACACTTACAGGTATATTTGTGGTTTTCATTCAAAGTCATCCAATGTCATTCTTTCAATTCTGCTTAAATTCATATCCCATTCCCCATCCATCTACTTTTTTACATAAGTGTAATATGGTTTGAATCTTGATCCTTTCCATTGTGGGGTGTTCAGACATGGCTTAAAAGCAAACTCAAATCTGGCTTTTTTAAGTTACTATGAGACCTGAGGTAACTCGCTGAATCTCCCTCTCCATCTCCTTCTTCTTGACAGAGAGAGGAATTTCTCATTTACTTCTCCAAGTTGTTCTGAGCAGAGGTGTACCAACACTCCTTCAATATTAGCTACTATAACTCTAAATAAAAAGATTTAAAAGGATAAAGAATATTTTTGGATCAATCTATCCATTCTGAGTCTCAATTTCCTAAAAGGAAAAAAAAAATGAAAATATCAAGACCATTGTCTCAGACTAATTTTGAAGATTAAATGAGAAATGTATAAAACAAAACTACCTAGCACACTAACCAGCACCTAGGAATACTTTAATTTCCTTTCTGCCTTAGCAATCACTTCTACTTTTTCTGGATTTTTATATAATTCATCATCAATACTTTTACAGGTGACATTTTTCATACTCTATCTTGTCTTGCAGTTAGGGATTAGTCCCCTAAAATTCTAACCAGTCTGCACATTTTGGGGTGATCTAGAATTTATCTCATATACATTTGTTTCCTCATATGAGCAAGCACAATGCCTTACTCTTTACATGTTCAATATAGTATTACTTTACTTACTGATAAATGGGAAGATATTCAGGCTACTAGTCCTTCTAGCTAGTAATGTTACAGATGAAGAATTAACTAAATGGTTCTACTTCAGATTATATAAACTACAACACTATGGAGACTTTCCTTTTGTATTAGTACCAAAAACTGATGAGACATTTTCCTCTATGCTATGCCCTATAGACCACAGGTAGATAGGGTTGACAAATTATGGCCCACGGGTGTGTAGTTATCTATTTTTTTTAATAAATAAAGTTGTATTATAACACAGTTACATTCATTTATTTATGTATTGTCTATGGTATCTTCTGCACTACAATGGCAGAGTTGAGTAGTTCAGATAGAGACCATATGACCTGCAAAGTCTATAAGGTTTACTATTTGACCCTTTACTGAAAAACTTTGCTGACTCTGGTATAAGCTCATACTCTACTCTACGCTACGCTACACTACACTACACTACACTACACTACACTACACTACACTACACTACACTACACTACACTACACTATACTGAGTTCCTTGCTGCCAAGGAAGAAAAAAATAAAACTAGAGTGAAGAAGTCATGCTTTAGCTTTTTAATCTCTTGTGGCCCATTCAAATTAATTAAGATTAATGTTTATCAATTTGTCCTCTGAAAGTGGCTATAAAAATAATAGCAATATATACAGGCATGTGTTACAATTTATTATTCAACATTCCAGTTTTTTAAACAAAAAACAAACATAACATAATTCCTTGTAATCCACAGTTCACCATAAGTAGTATTTACATCTGTGTAGCTTTACATCAACTAGTTTACAATTTTATGATATTGCCATATCTATATGCCTGTGGTGAAACCAGATAGCATTGAAAATTCAAATTGCTTTCCTTGTCAGGATTCCACAAGACAGTCTTGGATTCCAGGAGCCATGTCCTGATTCCTGCTATTCACGGGGCTATGTGAAAGAAGATTGTTAAATTGGGCCAATAAAACAAATTTTGTACACAAGTACAGCTTTTATTTACTCTGAAAGCTCACTGAGTGTCATTTTTGTTTTTGCTATCACCTTGGGGATTGTGTATCTCCCTAGAGAAATGTTGGACGAGTAGGGGGCTATAAAGAGTTAAGAGAAAACAGAAAGTGAGAAATGAGAGGGAACTCCAGTCCCTGGGGCTTTCTATTTACTTTGCTTTTAAAAAAATTCCCCTGGTCTTTGCTGAGATTCATCAGTACGTTTTGAAATCATAAAGTGTGTTACCCTGTTCAGGACCCAGAGAATTTCATAGTACATACAACTTCCCTGTGGGTCTTAAATTTAGTCTGATCAGTATTCATCATTCCTGTGAAGAACAAACAAAAACATAGTCCCACTGGGAAGACAGAATCTCAAGCATGAATTAGACTCCTTTTGTTCTTTTACTCTTTCCTTCCCTTGAATCCATAACCCAGCTCCATCAAAGTCAAATAACTAGCAAGTAATGTGAAACAATAAAGCATCAGCCATGTGAAACTTCCCTAGGAAAAGAAAAGTGGTGGGATTCGGAACCATGTCAAATTTCTTTCAGAGACCCTTGATGGGTATTTTTAAAGGCATATCATTAGGATGGAGAAGAAAGATAGAGCAAGAATGAACATAAAAACAAGCCAACAGATCAAGAATCTTAAATAGTTATACATCTACCAATTGAATATGAATTTTGGGAACAGTGCCCTGCTACCATGTACATTTTCTTTGAAGAATAAGAGAGAGAGAGAAAAGAGAGAAACAAAGAAAGAGAGAGAGTGAGAGAGAGAGAGACCTTATTGACCAATGTACAAAGACTTTGGCAACATAATACTTTGCCCTGCCAACAAATTAATTGAAAGATAGAAGGACGAGACTCCAGAAAGTCTAATTTTCTTTTTGCGATTATGTTTTATCAAGTCATTTGCTTACACCCAGAACTGGAGACTGAGACAGCTTGCATCTTCCTCTATCCCTCTCCATTCCTTCACCACCCATCACTAGTTGGGTGAGGAATTAAGTTGAATAAGATTGAATTCAAGGATTTAGAGAATGCAACAATCCTAGAGCTATATTAAGAACTTATTTTATTTGGTTCATCAATTTTCTTTCAAAATTCTTAGGTAGATATTAGATTTTCTAAGACATCTTGGGGAAATTTCCCATCCTTCCTTAATTGACTAATTTATAATGCTAATGAGCTATATGGGTTCACAAATTTAGTTTTCATCTTTACATTCTTCCACAGCATATGTATATGTCTCCTTCTTCTCCTAGCTGCTTGGGAACCAGAGCCCCTGTGAAAAATACCTCTAGTATTTGTAAGGGAGAAGAAAGATGGATTTTGCTGAGATCTTTGTATTCCTCACAGCACAGACTAAACATTCCAAAGTGCTCCAGAAACACAGCATGCTGTAGGTTGAAAGAAAACTTTGACACCACATAATTCAACTTATTAACTCAGGTTTCTGTCATAGCTTTGTTCACACACTGTAGGAAGTAAGTTAACTTCCACCAACATCAGGTACCTTGGCATGGCTTAGCATGATAGAAAGTGGAACCAGTTACAGACTCAGATGATCTGAGAACAAACCCTAACTCTGCCACCTGCAGAGTTCTAGGATGGTGGGTATCATTTTGAATTTCCAAAACCTTAATTTCCTGATCTAACAAAGGTGATAACAATCCCTTTTGTCTCCACCGCATAAGGTTATCATGTGAATAATATGAAGAAATGAATGTAAAGACACTTTGTAAACTGTAGGTGAGGTACCATATGAAATCAAGGGATTATTCCATTCCATCTTATAAAGTAGCACGACATATTAAACAAGGAAGTGGGGACAATGAGTCATGACTACAAGTAATGTTATGACTTTCATATGGGATACCATCTCTACATGTAGGCAACTTTCTTCTTTAGACAGAAAATACAATTTTTGTGCTATTTACTTGGAGATAGGTATGTGTGTGGGGGGTGGGGGGAGGATCAGAAGTGTTATAAAATTAAGCTCCTTAAAGCCTTTTCTGATAATTCCAAACTTAATGTACCAAAAAATGTTGTGTTTTATTTTGTACCTATAAGTGAAATTATTAGATGCTTATCAATCTTACCTTAGAAGAATGTATCTCATGCCTGACTTATTTGAAATAAGTGTAGAATGTGTATTCTGCAATAGCCCTACAGTGTATAAAATTACAATATCTCCCACACAGAAGAAGGATTATGAATATAGTCAGTGATGCAGTCACATAAAACTAAGCTGAATTGGGGGTTATGCCACTCTTTCTCACAAAACTTTTCTTTAGAAAAAAATTCTGGAAATTGCAATTGACTTTATATGTAACCCATAAAAACATAAAAATTAGGAAGGCTGGAGATAAAATTAAAAGAAGAACATTGAAGAGCTAGGAGGAATGCAGACATAAAATATAGAGTAATCCTTTGGTATCTGTGAGGAATTCGTTCCACAACATCCACAGATACCAAAATTAGCAGATGCTCAATTCTGATAGTATTTGCATATAACCTCTGCACATCTCCCCATGTATATTAAATCATCTCTAAATTACTTATAATACCTAATACAATGTATGTAATGTATCGCTATGTAAATTGTTGTTATACTGATTTTTATTTGAGTATTTTTATTGTATTTTTTTATCCTTCTTTTTTTCAACTTTTTTGAATCTACAGTTGGTTGAATTTATGGATAGAAACCCCATGGATAGGTAGAGCTGACTGTATATTCCTTGAGATACATTGCTCAAATATGTGAGAAACATAGCTTTTGTGATAAAAAAATAATAGTGCTTCTAAGTCCCCTATTTATCCCCAAAGGGATGCTAGATAAGAGACCTACCTACTTTCTTTGTTTCACAGCCCTGATCTGGGCTATGACCATTTAAAAGAAATAATAACCTTCCAGGGCTCTAAATAGGTCTGGCTTGATAATAAAGCTACGTCAAATTTTGAATTTTGAGGCAATTATGAAATTGCTCCCCTAATTGCAACAGGAAGCTCAGCTTCCCAGGGCAAATCTGGGAAAAATGGGTAGAATTTTTGGTGATATGATAAAACTACCAAAAAACTCCAAACCGGCTAGAAAATGGTGCAACGTAATTTGTGGTTTTACTTGTTCTGGAAATTTTATAAATTTTTAGTTAATACAGATCACAAGAACAAAGAAAACAAACACCTCAGGACACCTAAACTAACAGATACTTCAACTGTAACATATTCTGAAGACAGAACCATTGCCACAGCCAGATAATCTGGGTCCCTATATTATCTTGAGCCTGAGACCGCCTATCTAATTACACTCCACTCTCCCACTCTTCCACTTGTTTTATGACACAATTTACAAGTCCATAAATTTAGTGGAAAGAATGCCTATCTATAGTGAATGTGAGTACAGAGTATTCCTTTAGTGAGTTTCAGGTCAGGTGCTCACAAAATTAAAATTACATGGATTCTCTGTGTAATCTCCAGTCAAGTAGCAGAATGACAGTAACCTGATTAGAATGTTCAGGTTTGTCCCAGCTGAGGCTGATTTTGAATCTGAACGCTGATACTCTATAAGTAACATTAAGTCCCTGAAATTAAAAAATGAGTTCAAATAGTTTTAAGCATGTGGAAATTTACAAAGGAACTCAGAAACCTTCAAGTAATGTTTAGGTAAGAACCCTGCTTGCCCTTGCATTTCGTCACTGTATAACACTGGCTTTAAGACCTATAATCTATTACAATAACATAATGTATAATGAGATCTGATCTCCAGCAAAATCAAGCATACACAATAATAAGCATAGGAGCTAAATCAATGAATGGTCACAGCTATTTTTCTGGAAAGCACACCTTTAAACAAAAGAATGTCATTGTGATGTAGTTTCAATCATGCAGTGTCAGGAAGCAACAAGTACAATAATAAGCTTATTGACATATACTGAGCTCCCATGCATGCTTTTTTATGAGGACTTCTCATTCATTGAGTTGCATTACCCTGAGAAGTAAGGATTTTTATTCCCATTTTAAGGATGAGGAAACAAAAAAAATTAGTGAAGTTAAATAACATGCTCAAGTTTATCCAGCTTGTAGATTGCTAAATTGGGGTCAAAATAAAGAATAAAGGGATCAAATGTACAGTGATACTTCAATGAGAATCAGCTTTCTTGAGAATAAAATTAAAATTATTTCACATCTTACTTTACATTCATTTATTTATTTATTTTTACCATTCATTCTCTTATTCACTCAACAGATGCCCTGAGTGCCAACTGTGCCTTTCACTTGCACTTGACTGAAAACACCCAGAAGACTGAAAGCCACAGTTTTTGCCCCAAGAACTTAGAGTTTGGTGGGGAATCAAGCATACGAACTACTGGTAACAAACAGAGGAACACTGCTTATCAGAGGAACACTGCTTATCCTCTGAAATCGTAAGTCAAATTCTTCCATATACTAAGAAAATAAGAAAAATGGGGATACAATTAGGGCATATAAAGAATATTTCTCCTTTGTTCAGGCTGTGGCTTGATCATTAAGAGCTTAAAGGATCATGGTCCTCTGATGACTTCATGTTAGTGCCACCTGTCTGGGCCACTGAGAATCCATGATGGAACCGAGGATCTGAGGAAGGGAGAAAAAAAGATTTAAAAAAAAAAAAAAAGGATCATGGACAGGGGCAAACTAATGATGAACTGGAGAGGGAATTTTTTTTTTTTTTTTTTTTTTTTTTTTGAGACGGAGTCTTGCTCTGTCGCCCAGGCTGGAGTGCAGTGGCCAGATCTCAGCTCACTGCGAGCTCTGCCTCACGGGTTCACGCCATTCTCCTGCCTCAGCCTCCCAAGTAGCTGGGACTACAGGCGCCCACCACCTCACCCGGCTAGTTTGGGTGAGCTCTGAAACAGATGTCATAGACAGATCTTAGAGCCCAGTTCCCAGTAGGAGTAAACTGCCTTCCCATAAAACTCATCCATATGGTAACTCTCTATTGATATTATCAGAGAGGAATGTCTTCGATTGACAAAGATGCATACTCTTAACCATACCAAAAATGTTTTAGGCTAATCAAAGGTAGACATTATGGAGGAAACAAGTCATTTTTCATGTCGTTAATATAGAACTCTCGAGTATTCCTTTTTAAGAACACCTTGATAGTTGCCTTGGTGGTGGACTTGGATCTGCATAGCATCAAGCCCTTCATTCACTGTCATTTCCTATATGAATGAGGGGGACTATTTTGGAAAGGCTGGCATTTCCAAGGGTACCTCGTTACCTTTAAGGTCTGTAAGAGTAGGACCATGCTGTTTTTTGTTATCACTCTATTATCAAAATTTGTCACAGTCCCAGACCCCTGACAGAAATAACATGTACATTGGTTAATGAAGAAGTAATTTAATCAAATGCAATGATTATTTCCCAATTTGTGCTATTAAAAACAACAAATTAATATTCTGTTCTATTTTTAACGATAGAAATCTTTTTAGGCAGATGAGAATCTGATAATGTTTATAGTTGAAAAAAGTCATTAATAAATAAATTGGTTCTGAAATCAATTCCCCCGAAATACTTCTATTGCTATACATAATGTAAATATTCATTATAATCCAATATGAAATAATCTCCTTAAAATTTCCCCATTTCTTTGGAGAATGGTACCTAGACTTATTTTGAGAATAACTAAAAGTGAGGCTTCACCTTAGTTTATGTCAAAATCATTATACCAGAAAATAGCTAAGAACATTGTCCTTTATAGAATCACGCTACTAGTATTGTTATTTATTTCGATTTGAAAGGATTTGTTATTAGAAGCAATATTTTCTCTCATACCAATTACATGCAACCACTCGCTTTTGAAAGACAAAGTAAGTTGCTGCCAGAATGACCCAGAAGTTCCTATTTTCCTTTCTGTCTCAAGGTCATGTTGAAAAATGTATTCAGCCTTGTATGTCTACTTTTGCTATTTTCTAGTGTTACTGTTCATATGTCCTTTCTCCAGTTTGGGCTGCTATAGTCCTTTGAAGCCTTGTTTTTGTTTTTGTTTTTGTTTTTCTATCAACTTGAGATTGAACCGGCTTCCTTCTTTCAGATGGCACTTACCATGTCAACGATAACAATCAACAAAAGACACCCATACACCCAAAGCTTGCGCCTTACTCACCAAAACCTAATAGTTTGCTTGTACTACCTGCCAACATTCTTAAAAATACACAACATACTCATCCCTATAAGCTCACAGCAGCATTTTCACTAAAGGATGAAATCCTGGAACATTTAATTATCTTGAAAGCAAATGGTAATTAAACACTTTTCCTAACACTGGGAAGCTGGGGTGGTGAAGGAAAGAAAGCTAGGGATTGGAATCCATTATGCGGCTGAGGCTTCTGTCTGGTCGATTTAAGCAGATTGGAGCTGAGGCAGTCGCACATAACTGCCTCAGGTAAGGGAGCACAGTGTTCCTGTGGGGTTATCAAACCAGCCAGGCC
Source organism: Theropithecus gelada (assembly GCF_003255815.1). Taxonomy (NCBI): domain Eukaryota; kingdom Metazoa; phylum Chordata; class Mammalia; order Primates; family Cercopithecidae; genus Theropithecus; species Theropithecus gelada. The sequence goes on from NC_037671.1 coordinate 53,670,313, forward strand.
TTGAAGGCAGAGCAAAGCCCTTCCAGTGGGAAGTTCTTCCTAAGTGCTTGCATGGCATCCGCGGGATTATCCCACCCCACTCACACATCATCTGGCTTTAAACTTTAGGCCCTCTGGCAAAGAAGAGACGAAACATCTATTCGTCCCCTCCTCCCTCTTATCCCTCCGTTCTGCCTTTCCCATCCTGTTTCCTAGCAGCCGCTGGCTGAGGCCTGCCCTTCTCTGCCAAGCACCAGGCTGGATTAGCTGCAAGCCAATAGCTGGGGGTCAGGATTAAGAGGCCAGCGTGCACTTTAATACAAGCTGCCTATAATTAATGGCATTATTAATAGCTTGACTGAAAAATTCATTAAAAAATCCATTAAAAATAAATACCCTTTTACAAAAGGCATTGCCTTGGGTAAGAAAAACAGAAAAAAAGATAAAGGAAAATTGATTGGTGGCTTTCAGTTCACAGAAAGACAGACCATAGTTCAAACTGATTAAAATTGAACATTTTAGATTAAGCATCCTTGCCAAAATATTCTCTGTAGTTACCCAATATGAAAATATTATGATATGTCACATATTTATATTTTTATGTGTCAAGGGTTGGGATATAAGACGTACAGGTAGCTGCTTGAAATAACTTTCTTCAAGTGAATACTCTTGACCCTCGGTAATAGCAGAATGTCCCGTGAAATGCTGGTTAACTGATTAACTCAGAGCCTCAAATGCAAAAGGTCTGTTGAGAGGTGGACTATTCCCCATAAATTTATGACTTGGTCCAATTGTTTATCTACTTGAATATTTTCCGCATGTGTGCTAGCATTGGTCCTTTCTCTTCTTCTTCTCCTTTTTTTTTTTTTTGTGCATTCATACCACAGTTGTTCTTCTCCATATATGGGGCTCTGTAACTTGGAATCTATCTTATCGAGTTTTGCCTCAGCCCAAATAAACAGTGTAGAAGGTGATTGGAATGTCTGTGGTTCGGATGTTTGCTCGGAGAAAAGTGGCAATGGAAGGGGAAAGTCCTGTTGGGTATACAGACTCCCTTGCCCCCCTTCCCGACTTCTCCCCTATAAAGGTTTGTTTGTGTTGATACTAAATCTGATCTTTTCGGTCAACTTTGCTCTGGGTCTAATCTGCTCATTGGTGTGAGATGAACATTGTCTTCCAGAGGTACAGGCGACCATGCCCTCTGAAAAAAAGACCCCATTCATGAGAGTATTTGCTTGAAGAGAGCTTTTATTCACTTCACCTGTTATGTTGTGCCTATAGAGCACAAAGCCAAGTGGAGATTAGGCAATTATCTGGTTAATAGGATCAACATAGACAAGAAGTTCATTCAATAGGCATTTCTGACTGCACACCACGCACAGCACAGCCCTGGATGGGTTGAGAGGCACAGGGTGAAAAGAGAACATGCTGCTGCTTAGTTCCTAACACAATAAAGGAAATGAGACATAAACACAGTGAACAACTGACATGCAATTTACAAGCAAGGGAAGAATCATATGGGATTCTGTGTACTAAAGTGGGGAATATAACAAGTTAAAAATTATAAGAGGTGGTTAAGCTGGGTTACGTTTCTTGGAAAAGGGAAATCAATGTCTCTGTATGTTCAGAACTCTCCAGTTCACCCCTTTTAAACCTGGTAATTTCAGACAGTGGATGCATGCTCTTTTAAAATGAATTCAATTTCCTTTGTTGCCACTAGACTAAGTTCTCACAACTTATACTGAAGATGGTATTTAATTCCTGAAAATATTGAGAAACTTTTTTTAAAAAAAAGCTGGGATTCACAGGGGCACCCACGGATATTATATTAACACTCTGGCATTGTTTCAGCTCTCATTTTTCCCTCCTTGGTACTTGCAGAAAGTTATTAGTGCGGTGTGATAGATATTAACTGAGCAATGGGCTTTCCATTAGAAAGATACTGATTTTAAAATGCCTGTACTCTGTGATTTCCACTTTTTTTTTCTAATAAAATATGGCCCTAATTAGCAAAGTGTTGAGTAACTTCCCAAGTAGGATGTGTTAGTATGTTCAACATTTTCCATTCTCTTTCATTCTCTTCCTATAATTTAGGCTGATGGTAGATTTTCCCTAAAGTACAACATTTGCAATTTTGTGAGGTTCTGAAAATTAAAAATAGGTGCTCTGGGGTGAGAGCCTCTTGCCTACTACTACTCCTGGGCATGAAATTCTCAGCTTATAGCTTTTACTTCTATGTTAATGTGAAAACCTACACTGTTGGTTAAATTTTTAAAAATTATGTTGGTTGGCTGTTTTGTCCGTGTGTAACAAACACGTTTAACTAATATATTTCTGAAATGTCTACTGATGGAATCCAACAGTTGTTTTGACACACTTTAGATAGAGGCTGCATGTAGGCAATAGAAACAGGAAGGTAAGAGGGGAGAGGGGAAAGGCTCTGCAGGGCGGAGGCAGGATGTGGGATGAAGGTACTTGAGGAGATGATATCACTGTTCAGCCTTGTCATTTAGCACCTGGCAGGTCCTCCGTTAGGTAAATTAGGGGTAATAGAACACATTGATTTTGGAAAGGAAGATCTTGACAGTTAGGAAAACAAGATCGAGCAAAGGCTGATAAGGCTGTTAGTTCTATTTTTTTTATTCAAATACTGTAATCCCACCTGTCTGAGTAGGCTAGAAAATTTACCAAACTTCAAGCACTTGGTGACCAACTTCCATCAAAGAGGATCAAACAATTACAGACATGGGATGGAAGGAATGTACACAGGATGTGGTGAAAAATTAGCAAGCATTAGGAAATGAAAGAGGCAATTTTATTAATACAATCATCCACCTTTTTCATCACTACCAAGGTCAAACAAAACCTGGCATACATTATATAAACAGATCTCAGTTCAGATGCTGGATCATTGACTCATTCATTTAAGAAATCATTATTGAACACCTACTAAATGCTGAAAAGTATCCCAAGAACTGGAGACAAAGCACATAACAAAGAATCTTGTCCTCATGGAGTTTATATTCTAATGAAGTATATGAATGGTAAAGCAGAAATATAAGTAAATATGTATTATGTTAGAAAAGGTGAACACTGGGATGAATGTGTTAGGGAAGTATGTTAGCAAGAGTCAGAAGAGGCCTTCTCACCGAGAAGGTGACATTTCAGGAAAGACCTGAAGCAAATGAGGGAATGAGCTAGGTGGGCATCTGTAGGAAAGGCATTCCAGGTAGAGGGGACAATAATATGTTCCTTGAGGATGCAGTGTAAGGTGGGAGACAGTGATAATGCTTTTCCCGAAGTTAGACACATAAAGTCATAAATACTGGTAAATAAATACTCAAAACTGTAAGCTGCTTCTGATGACAAAGTGGAAGTCAATGATGAGGGCATGTTATAAATCCAACCACGTACTGAGAATCATTGTTTAGACTTGTGCAAATAGGGTTTGCTATCATTCTGTATTAGTCCATTTTCATGCTGCTGATAAAGACATACCGGAGACTGGGTAATTTTTTTTAAGAGGTTTAATGGACTCACATTTCCACATGGCTGGGGAGGCCTCACAGTCATGGCAGAAGGTGAAAAGCACTTCTTACATGGCAGCAGGCAAGAGAGAATGAGAACCAAGCAAGGGAGGAAACCCCTTACAAAATCATTAGATCTTCTGAGACTTACTCACTAGCACAAGAACAGTGTGGGCGAAACTGCCCCCATGACTCAATTATCTTCCAATAGGTCCCTCCCACAATGCGTGGGAATTATGGGAGCTACAATTCAAGATGAGATTTGAGTAGGCATACAGCCATGTCATATTTTAAAAAAATTGTTTTCTGAATTTAGCAAGATGAGTGGAATGGGATTTGAGATTGCTAATTCTAAAGCCTACTCAGTTTCACTAAAAGTAGTTGCCAAAAATGTTTTGTGCACACAATGCTAGTTTAAATTAAATGCTTTCTCAATGTCTTTTGGATCATTTTTACCACTATGACTTTTCCTTCAGAAAGAATCTGTTCTCCCAGAATATAGTGTTAGATAGCAACTATTGTGCCCTATGTCAGTAATTCGTTTATCCATATGATTATTCAACAAGTATGCATTGAGAGTCTATAGGTTACAGTCACTCTTTATTAACCTGAATACATAAGATGAACGATACCTGGTCCTTGTCCTCAAAGAGTCACTACAGTTCAATTTAGGGCACAAGCAAGTAATTTGTCATGTGTGGTACAGGGTAGTAAAATACGAAACCCAGGTAAGCTCAGAGCACTATAGGAACATATAGATGAGAATCTCTACCCAGTCTGCAGACAGGTAATTTTATCAAGAGAATATTCCTAAACTGATCCTTAAAAGATGAAGAGGATCTAGCCAGTTTAAGAAGTGGGGAAGGACATTTCTTGCAGAAGAAGGAGCAGGTAAAAATTCAAAAAAGTGAGAGACCAATTAATGAACAATGATTAAAAATGATTGGAAAGGAATTTATGGACAATAAGACTAGACAGGTAGGCAGAGGACAGTGCAGAAAGGGCCTGGCTGTGTTATCTTGAAGGGAAGACATTATTTATAAAATCACCAGTTCAGTTATATGGTTGGCTCTACATCCTAAAGTGATTGCTCTGAGAGCAGTATTAAAAGTGGGAGTGCTACTACAGAGATGTGGGAACAGGTTAATGGCTCATTCGATTTAGGAAAGAAATCATATGGGTTTGAAGTAAGGTCCTGTGAATGACAGTAGTAGTAAAAATAACAAATGAAGTAAAAATTATGAAGATTATGACTATAAAAGATATTTAACAGAATGTTAGTCAGGATGTTTTTGAGAGAAAGGGAGGAGTCAAGATTGAACATAGATTCCTATATTAGCCAAACTGAAAAAAATCACCAAAACAAAGAAGGATCAGGTTTGAGGGAACTAATAATGTTGACTTTGAACAGCTAGACACTGAGGGATCTGTCTGATGTCCTCATCAAAATGGCCAGTGGGCAGTATGTAGATATGTTGATCTGGCAAAGAAGATGTGAGTAAGGCTGACATTTCTGAAATCTCATTAAACCTTGATCATATCTCACATTATGACTCACATACTATATTTAAAATTGCTTGTTTGATGCCTGCACTCCTAAAGAGTAAGCTTCCTGCGGTGATGACATATTTCCACCTGAGTGTTGCTCTTACAGGGATCCTCAGCCTGTTTTCCACCACCAACCAATGACAGGTAATAACTCTCCCATGTAATGGAAGAACATAGGGAAATAAACCTTTTCTTCTAAGATAAATATATTGGAATGCAAATAAGTGAGGATGCTTTCTTTTGCAGGTTTTTTTGTTGTTTTTTTGTTTGTTTGTTTTTAATTCTTCATGGCAAAATAGTTTTGGGAATTCTTTGTAAAAAAAAAATGTTTTAAGGCCTGCTGCATGTAAGCAGGAACTTGCCATCCTGACCACTGTTTTCACAGTGGTTAGAACAGTGCTTAGCATAAAGGGACTGCTCAACAGATATTTAACGACTATCTTAAGAAACACTGCAGTGTGGTAGGAGACCATGGTTGATAAACACTGCCCCAGGAGTTCTTAGAGCTCCTAGTGAGTAAAAACCTTCCATTTCTTTATAAAATGAGTGAATGAGTGTTTGCTATGGGCAAGATATAGGATCTTATGTGGTTATTGAGTCACTAAATCTGAATTTTGTGTTAAAATAAGGCCTCTGCTTACCTGTCTAGTCCCATCGTCTATAAATTCCTTTCCAATCATTTTTAATCACTTGTTCATTAATTGATCTCTCACATTTTTGAATTTTTACCTGCTCATTTTTCTGCAGGAAATGTCCTTCCCCACTTCTTGAACTGGCTAGATCCTCTTTATCCTTTAAGGATCAGTTTAGGAATATTTTAACACAAAATTCTGTATGAGAACATCATACAGATCCCGCAATGTCAAGCTGTTCAAAGTCAAATGAGTGCTTGTTATACGCAAGATATAGGATCTTATGTGGTTAGTGAGTCACTAAATCTGAACTTTGTGTTAAAATAAGGAAATCTGGAGGATGACCTCTCTAATTTGATATGGAATTATTGAAATCTAAAGTGGCCCTTTGCATTACACCATTCTGTTAGAATGCTCTGATTCTCAGATAGTTCATTATATATTTTTCCATATTTACAATCTCTTTAAAGGTTAGAGCTAGGGAGGGAGGCTATTGCCTACCTTGTACCATGTTAGGGATCTTGGTTAAAACCTCTCTCCCTAATTATATTCTTGTATGTTAATTCATGGAGCTCACTGTAACAGTTTCAGACTTTTCTCATATGTTTAAATATTACATATGTAATTCGTATTCACCACACACAGCTGTTATTGTGTGTTCTTTAGCATAAATTAATAGCTAATATTTAAATAAAGGTTTTTGGACATAGAATGGGGAAAAAAGATGAAAGGGAGAGAGAAAACGCATAGAAACAGAGAATCTGAGAGAAGTGCCATTGATAAAAGGAAAAGTGCAGTATGGGGGAGTGAAAAGACTGAACTCTGAAACCTGACATTTCCCCTGCAGTAGAATAAAGGTGAATGATACTTTGGTACCCTGAAGTAATTAAACTGACTCTTCAAACACTAGACAGCCTTCTGCCTATGACTTTGTTTTTTTCCATTTTAACTCTTTAAGATAGTCCAAGCAAATATTTCATCACTTCTCTACGGCTCCTGCTGAAAATTTCAGAATGTCTCTCTGTACACAGAGTCCTGGGCCCTTTCTAGTATCTCGGCTCAAGGAGTCCGGGCTGTGGAAAAGTAGGGTAAGGCTTTACCTCAAGCTAGGAGTGGTTTTCCCTCTGGGATGAGTCACCTCCAGGATAAAATTCCTAAGGGGTTGTTTACAACAAGTCAGTGGACAGTTTTTTCCTTTCACTGACTTCCATCACCTTAGGCCACAGTTTCATGTCAAGTCTGTGTATCAGCAGCATAATCACATGCACATAGGTAATGCTGAGTGCCAAGCAGGCTTAAGGTAATCAAACCTGCACTGGGAATTCAAAGAGCTAATATGAAAGAGGTAATTCCTGGCACTCTCAAAGGTCTTGGATTTAACAGGGATATGATCCAATAGAGAAAAGGAAACAAATTAACAATAAAGTGGCAGCATATGTTGAATGCAAAATGAGCAAAGCAAACATTATGACAGTAAGAGGTGGTGAGTGGAGGTGAGTCTTGGTAGTTTGGTTCCAGAACTCTTTTTTTAATGGGTGTATTTAAATGTATACACCATTCTGAGAGTTGGAAAAATGTTGACTATTCCACAGGGGAACACTTTTTTCCCACCCAAGTCAAAATTTATTTCAAGAAACTCTCATATGCCTCCACCAATTTAGAATTTGGTCATATAAAGTTTTGCTTAAAATCAGTGGGCCAAAAACTAGGATGTAGAACCATCTGTATACAGAATTCTATTGTAACAGGATGTGACAGGCAATCATATGGAGGTGGGAGAGCCTGGCCAGTGGACTTAAGGGTTAATGAACCACCTTTCGATTTGAAGCTTGGAATACAGAAGGATTAATGACACTTTTACTAGTCCAAGTAACCTGTTTTTTTCCAGCCATTGGGAAGGCATCTATATTAGACAGCTTTGTAAATGAAAATGATGCATTTCATATGTAAAGAAAGTGAACTTTTTATTTTTTACTAATTGAGAGGATCAGGACATGTATTTATTGGGGACTCCCAGAAAGAAGATGAACAAAAGACATGCCCAGTGACTTGGCGAGAGCTCTAAAGAAAGCAAGAACGAGTGCTGTCTCAATTTAAACATGCTGAGACAAGAGGAGGAAGCCAAGAATGTTGACTTTCAAGTGAAACCAAGCCAGAAAGCTGCAGAAATACAAATAAAATAAACACAGCCTTGAAGGAACCTGATACGGATGAAAGCAAATGTTTTCTAATTATTTCAAAATGGTCATGAAGTTGCCTTTTAGAGAATGTAGAGGAATACCTTATCTTGAGGTAAAAGCTTTCCAGCTAGTGGTCATAAGGAGATGGTCTTAAGACACGGGATATCAAGAGAGGCTCATAGAATAGGCATTTTTGCTGCATTTAGTTTAGGCGGCACATACCGTTCAGCTGTCCGCCTTCCTCTCTGTAATCGACTCCACTCCGCTCTGCACTTGCCAGACAGACACGTCAGTTTTGATGGCAGGTGCCCTGCTCTGTATGCAAAAGATATCCATAAGTATTAACTAAGTTTGCAAGAGGAATTAGGATCTGTAATAAATGCTTTAGCAAAGAGGCTTTTGGGAATAAAAATGTGTCTTCAGGCAAAATTCTCATAAACTAGACATCATCTTTGATTTACAGTTTATAGTATTTTCTTCACTGTATCCAATATCCCCAGCTTGAGGGCTCCTGCTCCATGTGGCATGATTGACTGCCCAAGGTGGGAGGGTAGTTCTGTACACTGAAGTTAAGTCAATTGAATTAGAAAGTGAGGAAAACATAAAACAAGCAAAACTTTAGCATTTTTGTGGTCGTTTTACTTTTTTTTTTTTTTTTTGCTTTTTTGTAGTTTAAAAAAAAATGTTTACGTGTTACTCCATTTACTATGCAGGAAACCATTTCAAAAATTTGACAGCTGTTTTAGAAAAAAAGTGTCCTTCAGAATCTCTTTTGATAATAGGCACAAGATGAAGACCACAACCACAACCAACTAGGATACTTGGTACTATGGGATATCAAGATTCCCTTACCTAGAGCTGTCAAACTTGGAAAGGAGGCCCCTTCAATGCAGATGGAAGATGAATCTTTCAGTTCCCTGAACTCTCCTTCAGCTTTTAAGGATAAACAAAGAAAGGGAGAAAATGAGACATGATTAAACAAACTTGATTTAGCATCAATTTTGCTCAAGGTCCTGTGCTAGGCACGTTGGCACATCATGTAAACCAGGTAATTTAACGGCATAAGGTATAAAAATGGCTCAATATCTTATAAATCTATAAGAGAGATTACAATCATTAGTTAACAAAATATAAAAGGACAAGAAAGAAATGAGTAGTTTACATAAAATTTTACTGTTTTTGAGCCATGTTTATTTTCAACATATAAGACTATGAGAATGATTACCTTAAAGGTAGCAGAATATTATTCTACAGAATTATATAAACTTATATAGAAATAGTTGGAAAACATATTTAAAGCTATCACTTTGGCAAATAAGTGCACAGGTATGCATGAGTTGTAAGTTCCTTTTTGCTCCAATTTATTCAAAAACAAAGCTGGTTAAAAGCATCTCTGAGCACATTTTACACTGAAAATTCTAATGTTAGTGCTACTAAACAATTTAAAAGCTAATATCCAGTTTATGAGTAGGTTTCAAAATAATAATCTCCTTGTCCCTCTTTTCCATACCTCAAAAGTTACTTATATTTGGCTGGAAGCCATGGGAAAATACATGGTTATTGCCAAGATGTCCTTGTATATGTATGTTATAAGCAATACTGGAAAAAAGAGAGGGAAAGGTAGAAAATGTGCTGAAAACAAGTATTCTGAAAAATTAAAGGTTCTTCAAAGAAATCAATACATGGTAGGAGGAGATAATCAGGCAGTACTTGGGAACTTTGAGTAGTATAATCCAATAGCGTGAGTTAATGCAGATGGTCAGAACAAAATAGTTTCATAAGGGAATTGCTTAAGCTAGCCCTTCCCAACACACTAAAGACTGAAAAATGTTTATGGTGGCTACGCACCAAGTTTGGAAAAGGCTTATGTGTCTTTAGTATGTATATTAGTTCCAGATCATCAGCTCTGTTTCTGGATTTGAGTTATGTCATCTGAAAAAAATGTTCACGAATTCCTGGGAAAATGTCTGCTCTCAGGAAATCTGTGTTTTCCATGAAGTAGATATACCACTACCATGATCAAAACTTAATCTCTATGTCTTCAGAGGACACTGAATGAGGCTATTTTTAACCTTCTTTTTTTTAAATTGCACTCGAAATGATCAAATCTGAGACACTGTGAATATTCACATTCAACAATTACTATTTGACAACTTCATTTGTTTTTACTTCTCTTAACTACATTGTATCTTTTGTCTCAATGGGTCACAAGTATTCTCTATTTTAATAAAAGCTTGATGTTATCAAGAAAAAACAACAACATATTTTGAAGCAAATCTGAGCAAATTAAATATCATTCAACACAAAATTTAACACCACAGTTTCACAAAAAATGTATAAAGCTACAATTAACAAAAGTAAGTAATAAAACCTGGGTAGAGGAAAAAAGACAAAATATCTTTGCTTTTCACTTTCCATTTTTCACATCCTACAATAATGACCCAAATGGATGCTGTTGAGATTTTTTCCCATTGATTCATTTTGGTATGAGACTGTGCAGGGGATATGCAAGCAATAAGAGATGTCAGATAAAGAAGATAAAGCCTAGTAAGGTGGGTGAGTTTCAGAGTGGGCAGTTGGGCTTTAGTGTTTAGACTTAGAGAGTACATGAACCTTTGCACATATTCATCTATTAGCCTAAGGGAAATAGTCTCTAAGCAACTTATTTTCAAATCATTTTCTATCGCTGTTGTTCTCATGGGAGGGTAAAAATAACAGCAAGAAAGTCTTGCTACATCATATCGATGCTTCATACTCCTCTGCCCTCATCTATGTGGTCTTCCTATGAGCAGAAATTATGGGGAATCATCCCTTACTGCAGCACACTCTGAGACTAAGAAAATGTGATCGTGTGCTCATGGAGATTGGTTTCTCTGTTTCTTCCTGTAAGTTTCATGATACAAGCAGGAGAGTAAAGGTATAGCATAATGAGGGTTATAAATTATAATATAAAGAGGATATACCTAAATTTGAAAAATCTGCAAGGTTTTTGCTTTTATATCTGGAATTATATTTGGGTTAACCCTGATCCCTTTCGTTTTTTTAAACTTTTATTTTAGGTTCAGGGGTACATATAGAAGTTTGTTATATAGGTAAACTGTGTGTTTACCTATATATATGTGGGTTTGTTTTACAGATAATTTTGATCCCTTTCAATTTCTTTTTTCTCCTCCCCACCAATGACTCCTGAATAACTTCTATGATTTATGAAGTTTAAAAATATTCATACTTTGAAGATGATTGTTTACCCCTTCTTCAACAACAACAACACCACCACACACACAAACACACACACACACAATCAATCTCAGGTCTTCCCAAGAATATTTGCAAAGTTATGGAACTTTCTTCTCTTAGAGTTCAAGTTGATTCCTAAAATAAAGATGGAAAGAGTCAAGGATATAATTCTAGTCTTTCTGAGCTGGCTTTTGGCCTACTGTGCAGCAGCTGACTCTGCAAACTCGGCATCAGTAAGGGAGGCGCTCTCCCTATTTGTATTGTGTGGGTGTGTTAATCTACCACCCATGTCAAATTGCCTCAGCACTAAGTGTGTTTGAAAGGTTCAGCTTGTGAGGTGGCTGAGGATTTGGGGGAAGGGTAGAAAAAGCTTGGCTTTTCTTATCTCATTCAAATTGGTTTGTCCCTCTCTGCTACCATGTGTCTCACAAAAATCAAGATGGGTGATCTCCTGGGGGACTTTCAGTACATTCCCCTCTGTCAGTTGAGGATTATATCCTACAATCTGTCCCCTAGCGCTTTATACACACCCATTTAAAATAACTCCAGTAACAGGATCTTTAATTGACTCAGGGGATGGTGGGGGGTGTCCCAGTATGATTGTCGTTTTGGTTCAAAGGAGAAGAATGAAGTTGATTCTGTGCCTTGTGTCCGAGTAACAATATGTGAAAAGATTCATTTAGTTCTTAATCCTTATGGAGGATCTGAAAGGAGCTGATCGTTTAACAGCCACACAGTGTTCTGCTTTCGAGCTGTTTTTCTTATTTATGTCTTGGTTGTTAAAGCTTTAACTGTTCCCTTTATTGTTCAGTAAAGGGGAAAAAAAGAAAGAAAGAAAGAAAAAGAAAGACAAATTGGTATTAGCAATTCACAAAGCAAAGTCACCACACTTAAAAATGAAATCTACTAAAGTCTTGCAGGAGGTAAAAGTTTGGTTTAGAATATTTTGGGGAGTCGTTAGAGAACAGAGCCTCCAGCATGATAACTGCTTTCTTATGGGGAAATACGGAACAATGTAACTAGGCAAAGGAAAGCATCTACTTTGAGTAAACCGATACAAATGAAAAGAGCATCTGACTTTACCCCAACTGGATCTGGTCCAGCCATACTGCCTTGCATAGACACAAATGAGTTTTGGAACAGGGATGAGATTGCGTTGGTCTAGGTATCTATAGCAAAAATAGTGGACAGCTTGGCATTTCCATAATTAAAGGTTGGGGGATGGGGAGACACAGATAAGGGTTTTCTCTCAATCTGCATTTTTCCACCACATCTTCAGCAGTGAATCAAACTGAGAACATTTTATTACAAAATTGGAGGAGCAGGAGGTAAAGGGATTAGGCAGGCTAGTAACTATAAGAAACAAAATGATTGGCCAGATGTAGTGGCTCACATCTGTAATCCCAGCACTTTGGGAGGCTGAGGCAGGCAGATCACCTGAGGTCGGGAGTTTGAGACAAGCCTGGCCAGCATGGTGAAACCCTGTCTCTACTAAAAATACAAAAGTTAGCCAGGCGTGGTGGCACGCGCCTGTCGTTCCAGCTACTTGGGAGGCTGAAGCAGAATCCCTTGAACCCGAGAGGCGTAGGTTGCAGTGAGCCAGGATTGCACCACTGCACTCCTGCCTGGATGAGAGGAGTTTGACTCCGTCTCAAAAGAAAAAAATAAAAGATTATTATGTCTCTACAAACAATACTTGCATATCTCCACCTGTCCTTGCCAAGTCATGTTGTTGTTTATATCATTTAGTAAACTAGAGGGAACAAGCTAAACAAAGTTCCCCAAAGTTTCACGGATGGGTAAATGTGGGGCTGAATAAAAGTATGCTAATAGATATGTTTCCTAATTTCCTCTGGAGTGGTGAGTGGCTTACCTACTTATATTAATGTGACCTCAAAGTTTAGTGCAATGTGAATCAGACATTGAGAAACCCAGTTTGGCTGCGATATGGTTTTTTCTTGCCATATTGGATCATGATTCCAGATACGTGCACATCCTGATGCAGAGCAGTCCAGGAAGGTAAATATATTAATCAAAGCAAACAGAAGGGGTATATTCTGTTAAAATAACACAAGGTCCAATAAGAGAAGGGTCATAGTCCAAAGCACACACACATAAGCAACACCAGAATCACTAAAAGAACAAGAAATAACATCCAGTATCTACTTAAATTCTGATCTGGGATTTTTCTCTTTTTTTTTCCCCTGGTCTTTTTCTTTTTTGTATTTTTGCAAGAATCAAAGGATTTGGATTCAGTATTGTAAGATGAGATTTCAAAAGAAATTGGCCATCTAGGAAGAAAATATTTACATATGAATATGGCCCTTAAGACTAAATGAAATGACTTGAAAATAAATCATCAGGTGAAGAAATTCTAAGTTATTATTGAAGTAATTTCTGGAGAGACAGTTTAGAAAGGAGTCCATGCTGAGCTATAACCCACAATAGGAGTCTCCAGCTTTACTGTATAACTAAATATTTAGCCAAAACAAAAACAGAGAACTACAAGCTCTTCATACCCTTTAGTGAACAACTAAAAGGCCACTTCATTCTTTCCCACAGTAAGATTTTGTAATTTAACCAATAGTACAAAAATCAACAGTATATCTTTCTCTGGTATTAAGGGCTATTATCACAGAATATAATTCAAATATGGTATCTTGCCTATCTTATCTCATGAGTCACCTCAGTTAGTGTTCCAGGGTCCAAGGCCAGCCAGACAAGAGTGTAGTAAGAGGATAGCTTTTACTGTGGGGTGCCTAAAGGAGACTCTTTGTAGTAAAGCATCTTCTTCAATGTGTTGGGTACCCCAAGCTTATGGCCCCTCTCTGGAATAATTCTTTTATTATTAGTAGTATTATACTTCAAGTTCTAGGATACATGTGCACAATGAGCAGGTTTGTTACATAGGTATGCATGTGGCGTGTTGGTTTCTGCACCCATTAACTCATCATTTACATTAAGTATTTCTCCTAATGCTATCCCTCCCTTATCCTGCTACCCCACAACAGGCCCTGGTGTGTGATGTTCCCCGCCCTGTGTCCAACTGTTCTCATTGTTCAATTCCCACCTATGATTGAGAACATGCAGTGTCTGGTTTTCTGTCCTTATGACAGTTTGCTCAGAATGATGGTTTCCAGCTTCATCCATGTAGCTACAAAGGACATAAACTCATCCTATTCCATGGTGTATATGTGCCACATTTTCTTAATCCAGTCTATCATTGATGGATATTTGGGTTGGTTCCAAGTCTTTGCTATTGTGAATAGTGTCTCAATAAACATACGTGTGCATGTGTCTTCAGAGTAGCATGATTTATAATCCTTGGGGTATGTACCCAGTAATGGAATCACTGGGTCAAATGGTATTTCTAGTTCTAGATCCTCTAATTTACACTCCCACCAACAGTGTAAAAGCATTCCTATTTCTCCACATCCTCTCCAGCACCTGTTGTTTCCTGACTTTTTAATGATCACTGTTATAACTGGTGTGAGATGGTATCTCATTGTGGTTTTGATTTGCATTTCCCTGATGACCAATGATGATGAGCATTTTTTCTGTGTCTGTTGGCTGCATAAATGTCTTCTTTTGGAAAGTGCCTGTTCATATTATTTGCCCACTTTTTGATGGGATTGTTTGATTTTTTTCTTGTAAATTTGTTTAAGTTCTTTGTAGATTCTGGATATTAGCCCTTTGTCAAATGCATAGATTGCAAAAATTTCCTCCCATTCTGTAGGTTGCCTGTTCACTCTGATGGTAGTTTCTTTTGCTGTGCAGAAGCTCTTTAGTTTAATTAGATCTCATTTGTCAATTTTGGCTTTTGTTGCCGTTGCTTTTGGTGTTTTAGACATGAAGTCTTTACCCATGCCTATGTCCTGAATGGTATTGGCTAGGTTTTCTTCCAGGGTTTTTTATGGTTTTAGGTCTAACATTTAAGTCTTTAATCCATCTTGAATTAATTTTTGTATAAGGTATAAGGAAGGGATCCAGTTTTAGCTTTCTACATATGGCTGGCCAGTTTTCCCAGCACCATGTATTAAATAGGGAACCCTTTCCCCATTTCTTGTTTTTGTCAGGTTTGTCAAAGATCAGATGGTTGTAGATGTTTGGTGTTATTTCTGAGGCCTCTGTTATGTTCCATTGGTCTGTATCTCTGTTTTGGTACCAGTACCATGCTGTTTTGGTTACTGAGCCTTGTAGTATAGTTTGAAGTCAGATAGCATAATGCCTCTAGCTTTGTTTTTTGTTTGTTTGTTTGTTTTGTTTTGTTTTGCTTAGGATTATCTTGGCAATGCAGCTCTTTTTTGCTCCATATGAACTTTAAAGTAGTTTTTTTTCCAATTGTGTGAAGAAAGTCATTGGTAGCTTCATGGGGATGGCAATGAATCTATAAATCACCTTGGGCAGTATGGCCATTTTCAGGATATTGATTCTTCCTATCCATGAGCATGGAATGTTCTTCCATTTGTTTGTGTCCTCTCTTATTTTGTAGAGCACAGGTTTGTAGTTCTCCTTGAAGAGGTCCTTCACATCCCTTGTAAGTTGGATTCCTAGGTATTTTATTCTCTTTTTAGCAATTGCGAATGGGAGTTCACTAATGATTTGGCTCTCTATTTGTCTGTTATTGGTATGTAAGAATGCTTGTGATTTTTGCACATTGATTTTATATTCTGAGACTTTGCTGAAGTTGCTTATCAGCTTAAGGAGATTTTGGGCAAGATGATGGGGTTTTCTAAATATACAATCATGTCATCTGCAAACAGGGACAATTTAACTTCCTCTTTTCCTAATTGAATACCCTTTATTTCTTTCCTTGCCTGACTGCGCTGGCCAAAACTTCCAAACTATGTTGAATAGGAGTGGTGAGAGAGGGCATCCCTGTCTTGTGCCAGTTTTCAAAGGGAATGCTTCCAGTTTTTTGCCCATTCAGTATGATACTGGATGTGGGTTTGTCATAAATAGCTCTTTTTATTTTGAGATATGTTCCATCAATACCTAGTTTATTGAGAGTTTTTAGCATGAAGGGCTGTTGAATTTTGTCGAAGGCCTTTTCTGCATCTATTGAGATAATCACATGATTTTTCCCTTTAATTCTGTTTATGTGATGGATTACATGTATTAATTTGCGTATGTTGAACCAGCCTTGCATCCCAGGGATGAAGTCAACTTGATCTTGGTGGACAAGCTTTTTGACGTGCTGCTGGATTCAGTTTGCCAGTATTTTACTGAGAATTTTTGCATCAATTTTCATCAGGGATATTGGTCCAACATTCTCTTTTTTTGTTGTGTCTCTGCCAGGCTTTGGTACCAGGATGATGCTGGCCTCATAAAATGAGTTAGGGAGGATTCCCTCTTTCTCTATTGATTGGAATAGTTTCAGAAGGAATGGTACCAGCTCTTCTTTGTACCTCTGGTAGAATTTGGCTATGAATCTGTCTGATCCTGGACTTTTTTGGTTGGTAGGCTATTAATTATTGCCTCAATTTCAGAGCCTGTTGTTGGTCTATTCAGCGATTCAACCTCTTCCTGGTTTAGTCTTGGGAGGGTGTATGTGTCCAGGAATTTATCCATTTCTTCTAGATTTTGTAGTTTATTTGCATAGAGGTGTTTACAGTATTCTCTGATGGTAGTATTCTCTGATGGTAGTATTCTCTGATGGTATTTCTGTGGGATCGGTGGCGATATCCCCTTTATCACTTTTTATTGCATCTATTTGATTCTTCTCTCTTTTCTTCTTTATTAGTCTTGCGAGGAATCTATCAATTTTGTTGATCTTTTCAAAAAACCAGCTCCTGGATTCATTGATTTTTTTGAAGGTTTTTTGTGTCTCTATCTCCTTCAATTTTGCTCTGATCTTAGGTATTTCTTGCTTTCTCCTGGCTTTTGAAAATGTTTGCTCTTGCTTCTCTACTTCTTTTAATTGTGATGTTCGGGTGTCAATTTTAGATCTTTCCTGCTTTCTCTTGTGGGCATTTAGTGCTATAAATTTCCCTCTACACACTGCTTTAAATGTATCCCAGAGATTCTGGTACATTGTGTCTTTATTCTCATTGGTTTCAAAGAACATCTTTATTTCTCCTTCATTTTGTTATGTACCGTAGTCATTCAGGAGCAGGTTGTTCAGTTTCCATGTAGCTGTGCGGTTTTGAGTGAGTTTCTTAATCCTGAGTTCTAATTTGATTGCACTGTGGTCTGGCAGACAGTTTGTTGTGATTTCTGTTCTTTTATATTTGCTGAAGAGTGCTTTACTTCTAACTATGTGGTCAGTTTTGGAATAAGTGCGTTGTGGTGCTGAGCAGAATGTATATTCTGTTAACTTGGGGTGGAGAGTTCAGTAGATGTCTATTAGGTCTGCTTGGTGCAGAGCTGAATTCAAGTCCTGGAATCATTGTTAACTTTCTGTCTCAATTGATCTGTCTAATATTGACAGTGGGATGTTAAAGTCTACCATTATTATTGTGTGGGAGTCTAAGTCTCATTTTAGGTCTCTCAGGACTTGCTTTACGAATCTGGGTGCTCCTGTATTGAGCGCATATATATTTAGGATAGTTAGCTCTTCTTGTTGAATTGATCCCTTTACCATTATGTAATGGCCTTCTTTGTCTCTTTTGATCTTTGTTAGTTTAAAGTCTGTTTTATCAGAGACTAGGATGGCAACTCCTGCCTTTTTTTTTTGCTTTCCATTTGGTTGGTAGATCTTCATCCATCTCTTTATTTTGAGCGCTTGTGTGTCTCTGCACGTGAGATGGGTCTCCTAAATACAGCAAACTGATGGGTCTTGACTCTTTATCTAATTTGCCAGCCTGTGTCTTTTAATTGGGGTATTTAGCCCATTTACATTTAAGGTTGGTATTGTTATGTGTGAATTTGATCCTGTCATTATGATGTTAGCTGGTTATTTTGCCCGTTAGTTGATGCAGTTTGTTCCTAGCATTGATGATCTTTACAATTTGGCATGTTTTTTCAATGACTGGTACCGGTTGTTCCTTTCCATGTTTAGTGCTTCCTTTAGGAGCTCTTGTAAGGCAGGCCTGGTGGTGACAAAATCTCTCAGCATTTGCTTCTCTGTAAAGGATTTTATGTCTCCTTCACTGATGAAGCTTAGTTTGGCTGGATATGAAATTCTGGGTTGAAAATAATTTTCTTTAAGAATGTTAAATATTGACCCCCACTCTCGTCTGGTTTGTAGGATTTCTGTCGAGAGATCCACTGTTATTCTGATGGGCTTCCCTTTGTGGATAACCTGACCTTTCTGTCTGACTAGCGTTAGCATTTTTTCCTTCATTTCAGCCTTGGTGAATCTGACAATTATGTGTCTTGGGGTTGCTCTTCTTGAGGAGTATCTTTGTGGTGTTCTCTATATTTCCTGAATTTGAATGTTGGCCTGCCTTGCTAGGTTGGGGAAGTTCTCCTGGATAATATCCTGAAGAGTGTTTTCCAATTTGGTTCCATTCTGCCCGTCACTTTCAGGTATACCAATCAAACGCAGATTTGGTCTTTTCACATAGTCCCATATTTCTTGGAGGCTTTGTTCCTTTCTTTTTACTCTTTTTTCTCTAAACTTCTCTTCTTGCTTCATTTCATCAATTTGATCTTCAATCACTGATACCCTTTCTTCCACTTGATGGAATTGGCTACTGAAGCTTGTGCATGTGTCACATAGTTATCGTGCCTTGGTTTTCAGCTCCATCAGGTCATTTAAGGTCTTCTTTACATTGTTTATTCTACTTAGCCATTCATCTAATCTTTTTTCAAGGTTTTTTAACTTCTGTGTGATTGTTTCGAACATCCTCCTTTAGCTCGGAGAATTTTGTTATTACCGAGTTTCTGAAGTCCACTTCTGTCAACTTGTCAATGTCATTCTCTGTGCTGCTTTTTTCCATTGCTGGTGAGGAGCTGCGATCCTTTGGAAGAGAAGGGGCACTCTGGTTTTTAGAATTTTCAGCTTTTCTGCTCTGGTTTCTCCTCATCTTTGCGGTTTTATCTAACTTTGGTCTTCGATGATGGTGACCTGCAGTTGGGGTTTTGGTGTGGATGTCCTTTCCATTGATGTGATGCTATTCCTTTCTCTTTGTTAGTTTTCCTTCTAACAGTCAGGTCCCTCAGCTGCAAGTCTGTTGGAGTTTGCTGGAGGTCCACTCCAGACCGTGTTTGCCTGGGTATCACCAGCAGACAGAACAGCAAATATTACAGAACAGTAAATATTGCTGCCTGATGCTTCCTCGGCCAAACCTCTGTAAGGTTCATCTCAGAGGGGCACCCGCTTGTATGAGGTGTCAATTGGCCCCTACTTGGAGGTGTCTCCAAGTTATGCTACACCGGGGTCAGGGACCCACTTGAGGAGGCAATCTGTCTGTTCTCAGATCTCAAACACCATGCTGAGAGAACCACTGTTCTCTTCAGAGCTGTCAGACAGGGATGTTTAAGTCTGCAGAAGTTTCTGCTGCCTTTTGTTCCGCTATGCCCTGCCCCCAGAGGTGGAGTCTACAGAGGTAGGCTAGTTGAGCTGCGGTGGGCTCCACTAAATGCAGGCTTCCCCGCCACTTTGTTTACCTACTCAAGCCTCAGCAATGGTGGACGCCTCTGCCCCAGCCAGGCTTGCCGCCTCGCAGTTTGATCTCGGACTAGCAGTGATCAAGGCTCTGTGGGGGTGGGACCCGTTGAGCCAGGCACGGGATATAATCTCCTGGTGTGCCGTTTGCTAAAATCATTGGAAAAGCGCAGTGTTTAGGTGACAGTGTCCCGATTTTCCCCGTACAGTTTGTCATGGCTCCCCTTGGCTAGGAAAGGGAAATACCCCGACCCCTTGTGCTTCCCAAGTGAGGCGATGCCCGGCCCTGCTTCCAGTCGCCCTCCGTGGGCTGCACCCACTTTCTGACCAGTCCCAGTGAGATGAACCAGGTACCTCAGTTGGAAATGCAGAAATCACCCTTCTTCTGCGTCAATCACGCTGGGAGCTGCAGACCAGAGCTGTTCTTATTCGGCCATCTTGGATTGGACCTCGATAATTCTTTAAGATGGAAATATTCCTGAGAATCATTGCTCTTCTTTCCCTAGCACTGTATGAAAGAGTTTTTCATCTTTTTTTTCAAGTTAGAAAAAATAAGGATGAAATAACTGGTTTTGTAGAGATGCATTCTAAAATTGGTAGAAATCAAGAGGCGAAGGAGAGGAGTAGGGACAAGAAAGGTCTAACGATATAGAGTGCAAAATTTCCTCCACTCAACTATCTTTACCTTAGAGTTCTGGCCAGGTCTTTTGGTTGTCAACAAAAATTTGGGTAGTGTCTTCCCAAAGGACTGTTCTGATATTTAATTTACCCAAAAATACTTTCATATGTGTAACCCATTTTTGATGGCAGTGAGTAAAAGATTTCCTTCAAGGCGACTCTTCAATTGTCCAGATCACTTCGACAGGCAGGCCAAAGTCACCCTTATTTTTCCTTTTAGAAATGCCATAAACGAATTCTTAAACATATGCAAATAAGTTATTTAAAACAATATCCTTCAGCATTCATTTCCCTGTGCATGCTGATAGTGCTCCACCCAAATATACTCTATACACACTGTATGATACAATTTCCAGCAACTCTGAGCTTTATAGACATTTACAATTGAATTTTAAAATGATGCATTTTTTTTTACACTAGAATAACGTTTACTTTGGCTCAGTTTGATCTTCCTCTCAAATCTTAAGTTCCTAACCATGTACCTTTCCAAAGCCATCACTAGTTTCTAAAAATGTCTTTTATGTTAACGAAATTATAAAATAGGTTTTTTTTTAAATTTCCCTAAAACTAAAGCTCTATCTTATGTCTCCTTATAACTTTACATGGCCCCTGTTATCATACATTGCACATAGTAGGTTTTAAATATATTTATTGATTTGTGGATTTAATAAAAATAGCATAATAATAACAATAATAATAATATTACAGTATTTAGGTAGAAAGTCTTCTTTGTGGCTCTGACTAAAGCAATCTCATTATTCTTTGGGTTAGTTAACGTCTTTTAGTGAAGCAGATGAAGAGAGGTAAGTCAAGCATTAGCAGGAAAATGATTAATTAGTTTTCATTACCTTTTGAAGATGCAAAGGGATATATCAACATAATTCTACAACTAATAGAAACTTGCAAGAAAGGAAGCTTCAAGATGCCAAAGGAGTGAGGCATTGAATATTCAACACAAGCAGCCACAGCCAAAATATCTTCCATAGCTGTACAACTTGGCCCATATTCCCATGGACTATACAACCCTTTTTAGACCTTGACCCAACACTGCCCTGTTTTCTTTTGATTCTGTAGTTCTGACCTGGCGGTCACAGCAGCACATTTTTCCACTGCTGACCTGAGACACTCTGTGCTAGTAGGTACAATGTAATAACAACCAGTTTGGTCATTTAAGTAAAGGCATGAAGAAAATTTTCTGCTTTTTTATAAATTATAAAAGCAAAACTAATTGGCTGACTCAACAAACAAGAGCAGTTTATGTTGCCATAGTGTCAAAAAGGATCAGACTGGGGATTGGAAAAGTTCTCAATGTTTATTTGCTTATTTTGTTAAGTTCTGTAAATAATAATTCCCTTTATTATAGGGATGAACAGGACCACAGAAGTCCTTGGCTTTCCTGGATGGGCATTCTGAAAAGTCAAAAACTGCTGAGATAGTCACCTTCCCTCTTTCAGGTCTATCATTAGTGCCAGTCATGGAAGTCAGCTCAGATTTTGGATCAGAATTTGACTCTTAGTACAACATAATTGTTTCTTGCCAAGAGTGTCATTTATTTTAGTCTCAATCAAGCTTCATATGTAAACTTTCTTTTAAGTATTGCTTGAACAAATAAACCTTTAGATTCTTTGAAAACTGTGGTAGATTGCATGGTTGGAGTGTGGGCTCTTCCTGATAAAGATAATTAAAAGCTTGCTTTTCCCCATCATGTATATCAAAACACAAATCTAGATGTGGCTTCCTAACAATCAATATATAAATTGTTAAGACTTGAACCATATTTTATGAGTGTTAGTAGTGAATAACAAAACAAAAACCACACAATAAATAAAAAACAAAACAAAAAAATCAATAGTCATTGTTCATATTTGAGTATTACAGAGAGAAAAATACGAGGAAACTAGATTTTATTTATCAAACATTTTAATCCTCATAATAATCCTGCAACATATGTACTATTATTCCCATTTTCAGATATAGAATGTTAAACAACTCTTCCAAGAATTCAGACTAGTTATTTCTGACCCCAAAGTCTAGTTTGTATTTTGTGGTTTTTGTTTTGTTACCATACAAGCATGGTAGAAGAGATCGATCATGGTCCTATTTACCCCCTGACCCGGCAGGGACGTGGCAATCAGATATTTATGTTTTCCTATATTAATCTTGTACCATTAACGGTGGGCAATAAAGGCCCCCAGAAACATCTATTTCTAATCCCTGGGAATATGTTAGATAATGTTGCTATGGTGAATTAGTTTGCTGACAGAATTAAGGTTGCTAATCAGCTGACTTTAAAAGAGATATTAAATATTTGTCTGGATTACTTGATTGGGTTTGGTGTAATCACAAGGATTTTTTTTTTAAGTAGAAGACAGAGATATGACTATAGATGAATGTTCAGGGAGATGCAATGCGGCTGGCTGTTAAGACATAGGAAGCGGGCAATGAGCCAAGAAGTGTGGGTGGCCTTTAGAAACTGAAAAAGGCAAGGAAATGAATTTTCTCCAAGGGCTCCAGAAAAGGAGTGTACTCTGCCAGCATCTTGATTTTGGCTCAGTGAGACCCATTTTGGATTTCTGACCTCCAGAATTGTAAGATAACAAATTCACACTTTTTAAGCCACTAAGTTTGTGATAAATTTTTACAGCAGCCATGGAAAGTTAATACTGCTAGTATATACTGTGCACCCCCTTCTTCATCCATCTCTGCTGGCTTTGTACCTAACCCACAGCTTCATTTTCTAATCTGGGTTGCTACTAATCTCAGACCCTGGGCCTTGAAGTTGGTAGAACATTGAAGACCATCTGTTTTAAATCACTCCAATGAACAACTATGAGGACCCTAACCTAGTAATCCTAGCTCTAATGTTGGACAAGTGAACACTAATAGTAGGACTCATTAGCATGTAATGCTATGTCATTCTAAAGAATGTATTGTGAGTCAAATGAAATAAAAATTATATGCTTTTAATATATCATAGTCTTAAGACTGGAAAGGATGTTTCTTTAGACTATCTGGTGTAATAGTGTCATTTCAAATTCTTATCTTTCAGATGGGAAACCAAGAAACTGAGAATCAGAGAGGTTAAAAGACTTGAGAAAAATTTCACCTCTAGTTAGAGGCAGAGACAAATCTAGAATTTTTCCCGATTCTGAGTGCAATGCACTTTCCTGAACTTCACTCAACCTGAGTTTGATCTTACAGAGGAAGTTTTAGAAGACCTGCTGGGACAATTATTTGTTTCCCCCAGAATTCTGCAGATAGCTCTATTTCCTTAATCCTGAAATTCCAGCTCAGTACTTATTTTCCAAACCTGTCACCATCAACTTGATTTTCTTCCTTCTCTCTCCCTTGCTCCCCATCATATGTAAACTCTGATTGATATCTGACCAGGAAACACACTCAAAATATATTTCTCAAGTGTTTACCCAGTGGTGCCCCAGGCAATACCAATAATGAGGAGCTAAACAATCATATATTATTGTCTGTGAATATTTACTTTGTGACAGAGTCCTAATCTTCTCCCAAATGGTTAGCAAATTCACTGAAATTCTTTACTGGAAGAATTTTAATTTTTCAAATAATTCTTCTTTATCTAAGTACCACGATTATCTCCTATTATCCAGCTTCCCCCAAATCCCACTTCAGACCTTACTTACTGAATTTTTTCCAGTTCCTTAACCTCTCTGTAGTATTTCATCCCTTAATGCTTTTGTTCTTACTGATTATTTTCTCCTAAAATATATCCATTGTCCTATTTGTTTATACATTTATTATAGAATGCATTTTCTAAACACTTGTGTTAGGAGTAAGGCTAGGTTCTAGTGTGGTCATAAGGAAAGTGCACAATCCATGAACTCATAGCAGGTAGGATATAGACAAATGAAATGGCAGTTACAAAAGCACATGAAATAAGTACAACAATTAAATAAGTGTAGATATGTTGTTGGGAGAAACGCCCAAAATGGTCTTTGTGGAGGGAATCTGTATGCGTGTGAAATCATGGCTTGTCCATCATTGTATTGGCTGGGAATGATGAGCACATAATAGTAATACACACTCAATAAATATTGGTAGAATTCATGAGAACGATCTGTGGTGAAATGCCTCCTGAGACTGTGACTATGTTCTCTTTACTTCCAGGTCACTTTACATCATAAACATTTAATGTCTCTCTAGATAGAATTAATCAGAGGGTGGTAGAAATTATTAACACTTGGATACTTCAGTTTTATAAACTAAAAGCTTTTGAGTTATTTTACCCATTGAATGATCTTTATTGCCTGCTCAGACTGAGTAAATTCAAGCACCTGAAGGATAAATGAAAGTTTATCCTTTAGATATAACAGGTTTGAATCCTGGCTCTGCCATTTATGAGTATTGACTTTAGGTTCATTAATTCAGCTCTCTAAGCCCTAGCTGTTAAACGGTCATAATCAGGATACGTTAAAAGAATTAAAAGTAATAACATGCAAAGGAACTGAAACAGTGACTGCTACACAGTAAACACTCAATAAATGTTAATCCTCTTTGCATCCTCCTCTAAATCTTTGATTATATATATTTAGCATAATATTTTGGAATATCTGAAAGTAAATGAAATTATGCACAAGTAATTGAATTTCTATTCATATTTTTGCATAGTAGTTACTATCCAGATACTAGGCTGAAAAGAATAAAAAATTGGAACTCTGTAAGTAAATGCCCTTTCTGTCCCTTGTGTACGTCCAGTTGGCTATTGAAACAACATGGGAGAAAGGCAGGAAGAAGCAAGATCCCCCATCCACTTACCTTAGTTTTTCTCTACATGAAATGAATGATTTATATTGTGTTTCTGGATTTTTAAAGCTACCTCTTCTTTTTTTTTTTTTTTTTTGGAATCTCGCTCTGTCACCCAGGCTGGAGTGCAGTGGCGTAATCTTGGCTCACTGCAACCTCTGCCTCCCAGGTTCAAGCGATTCTCCTGCCTCAGCCTCCCAAGTAGCTGGGACTANATCTCGCTCTGTCACCTAGGCTGGAGTGCAGTGGTGCGATTTCGGCTCACTGCAACCTCTGCCTCCCAGGTTCAAGCGATTCTCCTGCCTCAGCCTCCCAAGTAGCTGGGACTACAGGCATGCACCACCACACCCAGCTAATTTTTCGTATTTTTAGTAGAGACAGGGTTTCACCGTGTTAGCCAGGATGGTCTCGATCTCCTGACCTTGTGATCCGCCCTGCTCGGCCTCCCAAAGTACTGGGATTAGAGACGTGAGCCACCGCGCCCAGCCTTACATCTATTTTTAAACAACATGTTTGTATCATTTGGAAATTCAATTACTTGGAAACTTGATGGTGTAGGAATATGTCATAGAGACGTCCAGATCATCTCCTTTTCTTCCTAAGCCCACAGGGAGTCTACATTTCCAGCCCTCTCTTGCATTCAGGTGTGGCCCCACATGATTGGTTTCTGGTTAATGGAAAGTGAATGCATGTGACATATGCCACTTCCTAAGCCGACCCATAAAATTATCCCACGTATGATTCTCCATATCTTTACACTTGCAAGCTAATTGGAAAGCATGCACCCTCTGGTATGACGTTGGAGAGATGGCAGAAACACAAGATGGAAAGCACCTGAGCCCCTGAGTCCCTTTTTGGAGAGCTACTGAAACAAGAACATCCTTCTGGATTATTTGGATTGTCGAGTGAGAAATAACTTCAATTATGCTAAGCCACTGAGATTTGGAAGTGCTTCTTTTGCAGTATCTAGCATTATTCCTTTCCACTACATGACTTAAAAGATAAAGATTGAGGCTTTAGTTCTAGTCCTCTCTTTACTAGCAATTGGTTTCATTTTAAATAATGGCTTCCCTTTCCAAGGTTTTAGATAGACTGTTTAAGGAGAAATGTTACTTCTTAGTTTTCTTTACATTCTCAAGTCACAATATAGTACCTAGAAAATAATAGTGGTCAATAAAAATTTGATAAATAAAATACTTTCATTCAATAAACCATTGTTTTTATACTGAGAAAAATCTGTCTGAAATGTTGTTTATATGCATAAACTTTCCAGTCAAACTTCCTGGGTTCAAATGCTGGCTCAAGCACTTAATGACTGACTGTGACCAAGTTAATTAACCTCTTAGCATCTTGGTTCTCTTATATGTAAAATGTGGATAAAAATGGAAACCTACTTTGAAGTTATCCCCACTATTATTTTGGGGGTTAAGGAGCTAGTAGATTTCAAGTCCTTAGAGCAGGGCATGGCTATAGTAAAGATTTCAGTAATATCAACATGTATTTAGTATTTCTATGTGACAGATGATGTTCTAGTACCATTATTCTACCAAAGGCCAAGCATATGTTCTTCATAGAGCCCACACCTGTATTTTGTGGTGATATATTGGAATCCTATATGGGAGTGTGCTTTACTGAGAATGATTTATGCTGGGTATCTGAAATCAAGGTTTAGATGTAAGAATATTTGGTGGGAAAATTATGAATAACAGGGTGCTTCAAACTTCTAAAAATGAATTTTTAAATGGTGAAAGCTAACAAGAAGCTGCAAAAATGTCTTTGCCTGAAATGATTGCCCTGGGATAGCGAGAGAGTCATGTTAATTCTCCAAAGCTAAGCTCAAATGTTACCTCTTCTGCAAAGCCTTAGTTGAGAGTTCCATGAAGCAATTATGAGTTCCTTCTCAATGCATTTTAAATTGTTCACCTTTTTCTACCTTGAATTGTGTGTGTATATGTGTGTGTGTGTATATATATATATATATATGCTTTTGTTTTCTCCCACACTAAATATAAGCTTCTAGTGTCTAAATCCACATCATTGTACTCATTTTTGCATCCAAAACATGAAGAACAATGGAAAATGGAACAAACTGGACAATTTTACTGTCCTTTAATTTTTAGGCTTTCCTGAAGGAACATCAGAGAAAAATGCCACCCAGTATTTGGTGGAAGAAGCAAATCTCTAAGAAAAAAATCTGTCCGTAAGAAAATTATTGAAGGTGATTTGCTTTTAAAATAGAACATGAGAATATTTTCATAGCCCTCTAAAGGTTGAAAAAAAAAAGGCAAAACCAAAGAAAAAGCTGAATAGCCATTGCTTTAGGGACTCTGGGAGTAGCATTGGCTGGCTCAAAGCCCTGGGAAGCAATTTAAAGTCATCCCTTTCTAACTTTGCATCACACTTCCACACTTTACACACAAGCCAACTCTCAACTTCAGACCAATGCCAGAGATCAATGATTCATATAAATGCAGCCAGCAGATAATTGGTCAGTTGGGTAAGAATCACCAGCCTTGTTTCAGTGATAGAAACACTTGCCTGAGATAGGAGGTCTGATTCTCTTTAGCAGATTCTCACCTGTCTAGCTCAGATGGGTTACATCAATACTGATCATGGAGCTGTGGCACAAAATCCAAGTCTGGAAGTTGAAATCTGAGCTCTGTCCTTGACCTAACAGAGGGTCTGGCACACACTGAAGAGGCAAATGTCACTGACTGGCTCTGGACAAGCCATCTAAGTTTTCTGGGCCTCAGTTCTCTATAATGAGAAATGAAGGAGTTGGACCACATTCCTTTTCAGTTGGTTGGCATTTGAGGATGACAGAATGAAAGTGTGTGCCCCTTCATAATATCAGTATGAAAGACAAGAGGTAAGGTGTTATTACTTCCTCATTGGCTACCTTCTCCAATACAAGCATGAATACACACACATAGACACACTTGCAACCACCTATGCATACACTTGTTCTGGCATTATTCATACAAGGACACAGTTTACTGAATTTTCCTCTAGTGGCCTAACTGCATACTGCATCTCCCTAGGTGCTTGGTGATGCAGGCAGTGACAAGCTAACTTTGAATCAGTGACCCCTGATGGTTGATACTACTGAACAGGTTATCATGGCTGCAAATATCACCTCAGTAGAAATCTTGGTATAGCCCAGAGATTTCTAAGGCCTGTGAATGCATACTTGGTAAAGTAATAATTTTGAGAGGAAAAAAAAATCCAGGTAATTAGAATATTTAGCTGTGATCTTATAATTTATTATATTGACATTTGAGCCATGAACTCTTCTGATCAGCCTTTTTCCTTGGGTTGAAAACTATCCAGAGAGGCCCTACCTAGCTCTAGAATTTGAATCCAAGCTTTTTTTCGCCTGCAAGCTGGCAAAACCAGAACACTTATGTGTCTGCCAGCTAGAAAAACTGGTGAGATCATAGGCTATTCTTATTGGTAATTTATTGAGTAGAGAAAGCTGATTAAAAAGCAAAGATAAAAGCCTTCATCTCACACACATATGCGTACATAAATGCAACTGCCTCCCTGCTCCGCTTTGCAGCCCAACTGTGCAGGCCCCTGGACACATTAGCATTGAACAGGACAAATGGCCTATTTTCAATCAGCTGGAGTCAGCTGCCTCCCTCGTGCCACTGCCTCTCTGGCTTCTCATTGTTTTTCAGGCCTTCAGCAGCAGGAGGTAGGGGACATGTGGAGCCACTCTCACCCTCTGGCCCTGAATCCAGTCCTTCTCATCACATCATAGACAGATACTTTCCAAGAACTTGAATGGGGATCCACAACCTCTCCTCTGATTGCCCATTAATCTGCTCGTTCAAACATTCCTCTGCCTTTTTGCTGGCCTGGCCAAATGCCCAAAAGGATGATACTTACAGTGGGACGATTTCTTGTGAACAATAAGTATAGTTCAGGAAGGCAGGGCCATCTAATAGCATCTGAGCCTAAAATAGAGCTGAGCTCCCTAAACTCCCATCTGGATCTGGAGTATGTGAATTGCCATAAAATACTAACTTTGGCAGGTGTGGACATATGACTATTGGGAGGCTACCATGAGTAAAACTCTGCTAGGTGCCTGGTGATGGAAGATAAAGAGGAGGGATTTTATTGTTCATCCTTGTCTTTAAGGAGCTGCCTTTAAAGAGCTATCTCAGAGTCAGTCTTTGCCTTTAAGAAGCTGCCTTTCTAGTTGGGGAGATAAAATATAACCACATGAAGAGGAAGTAAATTATGAATTTAACAGTGTCAGAGAGAAGGTGAATTTCAAGCTGGAAGGCTCATGAAAATCTTGAATGAGGAAGTGGGATTTGATTTGGGCCTTAAAAGATTGGCCAGATTTGCACAGAGAGATTGGAAGGAGGGATAATGATTTCAATAACAAGACAGGGAAGTATGAAAGCATAGCATGTGGTGCACTGGACAGGAACTACCCTGGGGTGACTAGGGCAGAGTGTTGGTGACATGAATGATTGGTGGCAAATCTGGGAAGCTGAGCAGAGAGGGCATTCAAAAGACCTTTATTTTCTTCTATGACTGCTGTTGAATAGAGTCATTTGCCAGCTCTCTGCTATTTTTAAGATAACGTAGGAATACCTCTTTAGTGCCTTATGGTAATGTGGTGTGGGTGACTGAGAAGCTGTTTGTAAAGCACTTAGAAACAGGTAGCCCATTCAAAACAAAAAAGATATTGCCTTATTATTTCAAACCTAGCCTTCTCTGTTCAATGAAGCAGCTTCTCACCTAAGCTGCTCCCTGGGTGTTCACCAAGCAGTTTAGGAAGCCGTGTGAAATCTCTGCTGTGCCCTAGGCTATCATTTAGCACACTCGAGCAGTGACTTCTGGATGGTCCTGTAGCATCCTGCCAGGATCTCCTTCTCCAATTCTCTGTGAGGTGTTCATTTGACTCCCAGGGAAGAGGCTGAGTCAACAGTTATCATGAAACATGCACAACGTGTGAGCTGCT
Source organism: Theropithecus gelada (assembly GCF_003255815.1). NCBI lineage: Eukaryota > Metazoa > Chordata > Mammalia > Primates > Cercopithecidae > Theropithecus > Theropithecus gelada. Next base: position 53,700,399 of record NC_037671.1, read on the forward strand.
GAACAGAGCACAACTCAACCTTACTCGATTTCTTGGAATCAAGAGTAACTATGATTAGGGGCAGATTGCTGGAAATCAGGACATCTCTGCACGCACTTCCCCTGGCACAGGGAATGCCTTCTGCCTTCTGAAGTGGATGGAGCCCATGCACCACATACTCACTATCATGACTTCAAAAGTCAAATGTGGATCTCAATTTGGACTCCTCCTTGTGCCACATCACCATGTGAAGCCTCATACTACCTAGTGAAGCCCGCTTGGTGGTGAGAAAAGCAAAGCGGATGTTATGTATTGAGATGAATGTATATACATACTATATCCACCTTGCTAGCTTTTATCTTTTAAAAAGAAATACATCTTAAAATGTGTTTTATGAGGTGACCTCTTCAATAGTACTGTCCCATTCTATCCCAAGAACCATCACAGTTTCATGGTTTTATTTTTATTTATTTTTATTTATTTTTTATTTTTTTGAGAGGGAGTCTCGCTCTGTCGCCCAGGCTGGAGTGCAGTGGCCGGATCTCGGCTCACTGCAAGCTCCGCCTCCCGGGTTTACGCCATTCTCCTGCCTCAGCCTCCCGAGTAGCTGGGACTACAGGCGCCGCCACCTCGCCCGGCTAGTTTTTTGTATTTTTTAGTAGAGACGGGGTTTCACTGGGTTAGCCAGGATGGTCTCGATCTCCTGACCTCGTGATCCGCCCGTCTCAGCCTCCCAAAGTGCTGGGATTACAGGCTTGAGCCACCGCGCCCGGCCCAGTTTCATGGTTTTAATGGGAATAAAATTTCCCTTGTTAGTGCACCTGGGGAACAATTTTCATTCCTATTTTAAGAACATAGGTGTACTGTTTTAAAAAGCTTTCCCGTAAGTCTATGTGTCAATGTATGTAAGAAGAGTAACAGTCTCTCTTTTTAAACTCCAGGAAATATAAGTTTACAGGAAATATAAGTTTACAGGGGGAGTTCTCTGTAGGAAAAATTGAAATAATAAATAGAGAGCTGCAGAGAGCATCTCAAATGAAGGCATCAGGCAACTTTCAGATGATGATCCCAGCTTCCCTGACCAGTGGTCCAAGAATGGCAGGCAGAACCCTCTGGGCTTCCAAGTGTAAGAACCACTTCATCTTCCCTGCTTCCTGGATTCCAGGAGACCACAGGGCTCATCCCAGGAACCCCAAGAGATTCAGTGGCCTGATGATGAGAACCCTTAACCCAGCACTCACTGATTTTAGGATGAGTAAATCTTGGTTTAGGATGCTGGGGAGAAGATGAAAGATGAGGCTAGTGAAAATTATGTTATACAAACTTTGAAATGACGTATTTCCTTAACTGCCTCCTTTCTCACATCAGGGCTAACAAAGAGAACTATACAGTCCCAGAAATTTATAGACAGAACAGTTATTTAGGGAACTTTATGGACCTTCTTTCTTCTCCCATCCCTCTTCTTCACCAACCCACAAGACTAGAGAGAGAAGTATTCCTTTTGCTCATTTTTTTTTTCAGACAGAAAGAAGGTCTCATTATTGATACTGTTGATGGTTTAGAGGTGAGAATTACCACAAATATTACATAAGATTAAGAGGTTCGATTTGCATTCATCACCAATCTCAGTTTCCACTGTCGAATCCCTATGCTTTTCCTCCACGAGGTTTTGCCATATTCTTTTAGACTCTTCTAAAAAGATATAGCACCACCTGCCCTGATGCTTGAGCTTCTGCAATTGGGCTGGAGTTGGATTGAAGGCATCTTTTCTGTGGATACCTTACGTGGCTTTTTGAAGAAAAACTTGTGAAGGTCACTATTAGTTGCCCAGAATTTCCAAATAGGCTTAAACTGTTCTGAAGTATTTTGAAATATCATGACTTCTTCTTGGGCAGTGCTTTTGAAATGACAGTGGCAACCCATCAAAGGGGCCTGATGAGAAATGGAAAAAAAAAAAAAAAAGCAAAAGAAAATAAATAAAGTACAGAAAAAAATGTCAGAGTATATTACATGTAAAGAGGGTGGGTATTGTCTTTTAAAATTTGTTTTAGTTATATGGACCTGAAAAGACACACATATGTGAGGACATATGTGCATGTAAATACTGGGTCATTCTATAAATAACTACTTAATGGAAGTTTCACTCAAAACTTTTTGAAGATACTGCTGTAGGGTAAATAAAATATACCCAGCCCCCAGCTTTGTGACATACTCTTATTGGGCCTCAGTGTACAATTGTGTACTCTACATTTATTCAACAAATGGTACCCCAATGACTGAACTGTTTAATCACATGTGTTTTATCCACACTGACCCATGCCAAAATCAAGTATTCTCACTTCTACTCAGATTTCAAAAATGGGAACAAAACAATCCACATTGAATAAGTTGCCTTGATATCCCTTGTGATTAAAGTATTTGCATCAGGCTGGAGCATTGCCTAAGCACCCGCTCTGGGCTAAGCATCTTCATATGTGCCAGGTCACTTCATTTCATTTCAGGGTTTGCAGCGTGAGCCTACCCGCATACGCTATAAGCTGCCCAGACATGCTTGGAGAGGTAGCAGGGTAACCCACCAGACATTTATTTGCATAAGGGGCTGAGAAAAGCTCTGGGAAAGAACACAACTCCAATGAAAAGGGAATTTGTCAAGACAAACTTGACTGAGGAACAAAGCTTTAGTTATCTGAGTACAACCTTATTGTCCTTCAGCTTTGCCTTTTGGCCAAAATGGCAACTGAGTCATGTTTAAATTCTGTGAAGCCAGAGTAGTGTGGGAGAATGAAGGAAAAATAACAACTAAGAGTTAGTTTAACTAAAATTCTGTACAAAGTGGCAGTAACCCTGTGGACTCCTTTAAGCAAAGTATGTCATTGATAGTATAAGAAGCCTTTTCCCTACTTCCCCTTGGGTACTCATGTGACTATGACTGGAGTTCCTGTACTTCAATAGCCAAAGTAGGACTCTGTGGAGCCCAGCAAAAGACAACACTACATAGTGGACAAGGCAGTACCTAAGCAAGGTAGAGCCTCAACAACCCCCTGGCATTAGCTGGGGATGATCACTGATTGAACATTCTAGCATATGTGAAACACTCCGTGGAAATTCCATGTTTTCTTTAAAGCTAGGACTTTGGAGTAATTTGGTGTTCCATATAGAATGATGAGAGAACCAGCCAGAGAAATATTGGCTACTCATAATTTTTATATAGATATTTGCCCTAGTCTGTGAGGCTGCTACAACAAAATATTGTATTCTAGGTGGGTTCTAAACAAAAGAAATTTCTTTCTCAAGTTCTGGAGGCTGGTAAGTTCGAGATCAAGGCTCAGGCAAATTCTGTATTTGGTGAGGGCTTGCTTTCTATATTAGTTCATAGTTAGCACCTTCTTGCTGTGTTCTCACATAGTGGAAAAATTGACGGATCTCTCCAGGGCTTCTTTTAGAAGGATATATAATCCCATTCATGAGGGCTCTGTCTCCACAAACTAATCACCTTCCTCATAACATCACCTTGGGCATGAGGATTTCGACATATGAATTTTGAGGGGACGCAAACATTCAGATCCTAATACTAGCAGTATTAAATGTCAAAAAATACCATAAATCAAATGTTTCCTTTAAGTATCCTTTGGAGAATTCAACCTGTGATACTTTAGCTACTTGTTTTGCTAAGTTATTAATAAAGACTACACGGCATTTACAAGGAGATGCTGTACATAATTGGAAGCTAGATACAGACACACAGATCAGAGAATCTGGGTCACAAAGGAGAAAATACTTCAAACTTCCTGGACATGCACTAAGGCAGATACATTGCTTCAGGCAAGCTCTGATAAGAAGTTACTAAGGAAAGAAATAGGAATTGATCATTTCCAGATTCATTAGTTTACAACTGATTCCAAAGTTGTGGAGAGGTATCAAAGCATTTGAAAATTAAAATAACCAAATAACAGTTTTTAAACTTGCTGCAAGGTATTTCAGCAATGTAAGATATCAAAATGCATTATCTAGTTTGCTTGCTGGAGTGTTTTCTGTTTATCTACAAATGAGATGATATCTTAATGTTAGGTAATATTTTTAGTCATTTTTTTGTAGTTTTACTTTTGTGTAATTTCTTAATTTTAAGTGAGAACTACTCTAATCTCATTGGGGGAGCACAAATGCTATTTTTTTATTTTTTTACATCTTTTTGTATTTTATGAACTTATACTCTGAAATTATCAGTTTGGCAGCTTGAAGTGGTACTTTGATATTAAGCTCATTCTCTGGTGTTACACTCTGGTTTTTGATACATTCTTTTTTCACATGTAGACCAGCAGCTATCAAATAGAGATGTACATCAAAATAAGTATGGTTCTCAAAATTGTCAGGAAAGACAATGGCATTCAATAAACTTGAGAATGACTCTTTAGGTTTACACATATGATTAATGCATCCAAGAAAGTAGGTGGGTAAGCATTTGAAATATCAAGTCTACCTTTTTTCCACACCATTTATTGAAGAGCCTACCATATACAAGGCACTATGTTGACTGTAATACAGGCAAAACTGGGTCAGTATAGTTGAGTTCTTTAGGAACATATGATCTCCAGAGACTAAGTAAAATATACCAACCACTATTAAAAGAAAAAGTATAAGAGATGATGCAAAAAATTTACAAGGGCTTGATGGGGGAAGAGTATTGGTGGTAGGGAGGTGTTTGTAAGTGAGTGTGTGTGTGTGTGTACAACTTATATCCTATTGAAGGAATCAAGGAAGACCAAGGATGATGGGTAATTTAAAATAGGGCACAAGAGTGGGTAAGAGTTAATAAGCAGAGATGTATATACTTCTTTCTGAGGGAAGAGCATCAACAGAGACATGAGAAAACTAAGTTTAGGAGGTCAAGCAGTAACATGGGTAGGTGGAGTGTGCAGGAGATGTTGGGGAATAGGATGCAGTAAGTATAGTTTGGAATCATATTGGGAAAAGACCTGAACTAGCATAGAGATGGTACACTTGGGTTGATAGGTGTGTCTTAGATGATCATTTGATGGAAATTTTTAGGATGAACTGATGAGAAGTCAGGGACAGTATGGTATTGGAGTGGTTCCTGGGACAGAGCCTAAACTAAAACAGTGGCAGTAAAAATACAGAAGAGGTAAGAATTGGAGAAAGGGAAGCAGAATCTTAAGTCTATGAAAACGTAAGTAAAAGAGAAAATCAAAATTTTAAAATGACGTACGTCAAGGTAGATTAGAGCATGGTGTTGCCACTACCAGAAACATGAGTGTTGGGGGAGAAACTGAGGTAAGGGGTGAACCAAGAGTGAGCCCAGTTTAAACACACAATGTTAGAGGTTGGAAGTTTTGCCAAAACATTTAGATGGAGATGTTCAATAAGTAAATGGAAAAGATTCAGATGCAATGGCCTGGCCTAATACCACCCCCTATTTCCCCTGGAGGGTCAATTCTGAATTGGGACAGAAAGGATTTTAAGAGCTCCTGATCCAAACTCTGAGACTCAGCATCAAATAATTATTACTCCAAGTCCATTGTTGCTGCCCTTGGGAACTTGGTTCTAGTAACAGAGTCTTAGTAATATGCTAAATACTAAGCTACCAACTTTTGCATCTATTGTTTTCTTTTATTATGTTTTTACCTAAGTGTCCAGTCTTGTGCCCATTTTTCTCTAGCATTGAAGTCCCTCAAAATCCCTCCAGGAGGCTAGGATCCTTAAGGCCTAGATTCCCAGCGATCAACTGTCGCATGATTTCACATCATCATGCTCTACCCTACCCAGCTGTCAAGACATCCTGGGTTATTTCTCATTAGATTTTTCTTTCCCTCAACACACACACACATACACATATATGAACACACACACACATACATGCACACACACACCACCACCACCACCATGACCAAGATACACACAAGTTCCTACTACTGATTTAGTATCTATTGATAGATGTTTGGTCACAAGATCATGGTATATGTTTTGGGCTGATTTCCTCTCAGCAACTGCAATAGTTTTCTTTAGAAAAAACTGGCACAAATTGCATACCCCACCTTCTTGTTTGCTTCATCCCATGTAATTGACTGTGTCATGAAGGGTCACGATAATATTCTGGTTTAAGGTGTCAGAGTTACACATGTAGATGTGAGAACGAAAGCCATGGGAATGCATGAAATGTCCGAAGAAGTGGTACAGAGGAAGAAAAGACTAAGAGAGGATGTTGGGGAATGCCCATCTTTGGCCGGTGGGGAAAAGAAGAGGAACAAATGGAACAGGCTCAGAGCATAAGTCAAAGAAAAACAAGGACAGTGCAGAATCAGAAAAAGTAAAAGAAGATTTCAACAGAAGAGGCTGTGACCAAAAGAATTAAATGCTTCAGAAAGCTTAAACTAGACAAAAATAAATTAAAAAGTGGTTTTGTGTTTTATATTTTTGTTTTTGTTGAATTTCATCTCCCTTTTATGCATGAGGAAACTAGGACTTAAATAATTTTTAAAACGTGCTTAGGTTCATTTTGCCAGTCATTTAAACATGAATTTACCTATAGTGTCTTGTACCTTTAAGTAATATTGAGAATAAGCTGAGGTCAACCAGCAAAAACTGCAGAGGATGAAATACTTTTTAATAGCTTCATGGATAAAGCAGAGAAAGTAATTAGGGAATTTACACAGGATTGAGAAACAGCACAAATCCAGAGATTGAAAAATCTAGTGGTGGAATTTGGTTTAAGTGGCCAATCCAGGGTTGCAAAATGAACAACTAGAAAAGATGTGATGACAACATTAAGTGAATGTGTCCTGTGGTTGAAATTTTCCATGAAGGGTGAAGAACAAGCTTAGCAGGAGAGAGAGAGTGGAAGAGGTGTATTCAGAAAACAATTTCAGAGTTTAAGATCACAGAAGTGGAGCAGATGCAGAGTGACGGTGTGTGACACGTAGATATTCAGGCAGGCAACTGCTGAAACAGTAGGGGTGAGGTTACTGAGTTGAGGGAACTGAAGTCTAGACAACAGAAGTGATGTAATGGAAATCTTCAGGAGCCATTTAGAGATGTAGGTTAGCCATTACTCTCATATCAATTAGCTAGGGAGTCTCCTATTTTGCTTGAAAGCAGGCATTAGGGTAGTTTTTGAAGCAAATTGGACATATATTTCTCCTTTTTCTGGTTAGCTCATGTACCTATGACTGGATTGTGAGAATAAGGAAAACTAATAGCACCCATATGTGTATAGTTCTTCACCACTAAATTCTGAGTGATGTATTACACCATATTAGCTCACATGATCATCTTATGTTTTCCAGGAATATATAGAGTAATTCAGGCACAGAGAAGTTGCCTCTGTCTTTGCTTCTGAACCTACCATTAGAGCAAAATTCTTAAAATTATATACTAACACAGAGAAGAAAGTATTGATCACTTAGTCTACTAACTGCTGAGCTAACTACTTGACACGGTATGATAGACAGTTTCTAAAATGGCTCCCAATGATCTCCACCTCCTAATATTAATGTCCATGTTTCATTCCCCCTTTGAGAGTGGGCTGGACCTAGTGACCTACTCTAACAAATACAAATGTAGCAGAAGTGTGGAATGGCATTTCTGAGGTTAGGTTACAAAGACTGTGACATCTGTCTTAGTTGCCCACTCTCAGTCTTGATTCTCACTTGCTCACTCAGATAAACTGAGCTTCCATGTTGTAAATAGCTCTGTGGAGAAACCCACATAGCAAGGAACTGAGGGTGGCTTCTGATCAACAGCCAGTGAGTAGTGGAGACACCCAGTCCAACGAATCTCCTACAGTCATGTGAGTGAATTTAGAAGTAGATCCTTCTTCAGTTGAGCCTTAAGACAGCTGTTGCCCCAGCCCACATCTCAATTGCAGTGCTACAAGAGATCCTGAGTGAGGGAAAGCAGCTAAAACATACGTGGGTACCTGACCTACAGAAACTGTTGTTTTTAAATCACTAATTTTGGAGGTGGAGGTAATTTGTTATACAGCAGGAGATAATGAATACACATGGAGTATTTTAGTTAATGTTCCCAATAACCCTGTGTGGTAAGTGTCATTATATCTACTTTAGTGAGGAAACAGAGTGGTAGACCTGGAATATTAACCCCAAAGTGGGACTTTCCTCTCTAACACAGGACTGCATAACATAATGAAAAATAGGTAGCATGGCTTATAAAATGAACATTTGTAGCAATCTTATTCTGATTTTATGTTATTGTTATTATGTGGCCAGTTATGACCCCAGTGCCCCGAGAGGATTGAAGTAATTCATCTTAAGACAAACTCATAGTGCCGAATTTTATGGTCCTTAAAAGTCTTCATCTTCATTAAACCTATTTTGGGGGCCTAAACTGCAATTTCTTTTAAAAGTCCAGAGGGTATGGTAATCTTTCATTTCAAAAAGTGGTGGAAAATTTGTCACCTGATCATTGAATGACCTCTGGTGGGTGAATCTAATTGATGATAAATGCAGCCCACTGTAAAATGTTTTCTAAAGTCTTGTCCTAGTGAAAATTTTTAACCTCAAAAACAACTAATACCTTGGCTCTTTTTTCTGGTAACTTTGAGACTCTTCTCTATGATCCAACTTCAGAAATACCCAAGAAAAAGAGATCTGAATTATCTGTGTGTGCAGCCAAGGTTAAATGTGCTAGAATCCACGTTTTTCTTCTAACCACTGTACTGAAGTATTTTCCAAAAAGCTATTTACATAGAAAATTGTAGTTGTTATATTTACAGAAAGGATTTTTATTTAAGAAATGTAAGAAAATAAACCTCTATTTGCTATGTGCAGCAGCTCCTTGGATGCTGGTGTCTGATGACCATCACACTAAGGTTTCCTCTGTAGATGATAAATGTTGATGCCAAACAAGGAGGGCATATGCGAATGCATATGTGTATATGTGTGGATGTGGTGTGTGAGTGTAGGGTGTGTATGTATGTGTGTGTATTAACACTTATGTGCCTGTGCTCACCATATTTACTATTTTTGTAATCTCCAGTCTTGACAAATCAGTTTCTCTATCACCCTCTCTTATTCTTTACAGTTCTTCCCATATCACCCACAAAATCATTTTAAAAGTTAATACTGTATGGGGTCTTAGATAGACTATTTTCTCTCAAATACCATTTTTCAAAAAATAAATGAGGTTCAGAAAGAATAGACTAGGGTACAGGACCAGAAATAATAAGCCAGCACTGTTCTGAGAGCTTAACTTGAATGAACTCATGTACTCTTCAACACAATACACAAATCAATAAGTGTGACTCACCACCTAAACAGAACTACGAACAAAAACTGTATGATCTTCTCAATTGATCCAGAAAAAGCACTGAAGAAAATCCAACATTCCTTTATGGTAGAAACCGTTAACAAATGGGGCAAAGAAGGAACATACCTCAAAATAATAAGAGCCATATATGACAAACCCACAGCTAACATCATACTGAATAGGGAAAAGTTGAAAGCATTTCCCCCAAGAACTGGAACAAGACAAAGATTTCCATGTTACTAGTCCCATTCGACATGCTAGTGATACTAGTGGAAGTTCTAGTCAGTGCAATCAGATAAGAGAAATAAATAAAAACCATCCAAATTTTGGGGAAAAAAAGTCAAATTATCTCTGTTTGCTGATGACATGAATGCTAGAAAACCTCAAAGACTCCTCCAGAGGATTCCTAGATTAAACAGACAACTTCAGTAACATCTTAGGATACAAAGGTAATATACAAAAATCAGTAGCATTTCTATACACCAATAACATTCAAGCTGAGAACCAAGTGAATAACTCACTCCCATTTACAATAGCCACACGCACACACAAAAATACCTAGGAATACATTTAACCAAGGATGTGACAAATTTCTACAAGCAGAACTACAAAAGACTGATGAAAGAAATCATAGACAACACAAACAAATGGAAAATGATTCATCTGTATCCTTAAAATCATGATCTACAGATTGAACACAATTTCTATAAAATTACCAATGTCATTTTTCACAGAATTGGAAAAAACAATCCTAAAGTTCATATGGAACCAAGAAAAAGCCAAAATAACCAATGCATGCTTAAGTAGAAAGAACAAATCTGGAGGCATTACACTGCCGCACTTCAAATTACACTATAAAGCTACAGTAATTAAAACAGCATAGTACTGGTACAAAAATAGACACATAGATCAATAAAACAGAATAGAGAACTCAGAAATAAAGCCGTATATCTATGCCAACTGATATTTGATAAAGTCAACAACAACAAAAAAATGGGGAAAGGACACCATATTCAATAAATGGTATAGAAAAAATTGGCTAGCCAAATGCAGAAAAATAAAACTGGACCCCTATCTCTCACTATATACAGAAATTAACTCAAGATAAATTAAAGATCTAAACATAAGATACAAAACTATGAAAATCATAGAAGAAAATCTAGAATAAATTCTTCTGGACATTGGCCTAGGCAAAGAATTTATAACAAAGACCCTAAAAGGAAATGCAACAAAAACAAAAACAAAAAAAACAGAAAAGACAAATGTGATTTAATTAAACTAAAAATATTATGCATAGCAAAATAAATAGCCAACTGAATTAACCATCAGCCTATGGAACTGGAGGAAATATTTGCAGATTATCCCTCTGACAAAGGACTAATTTGCAGAATCTGTAAGGAACTCACACAACTCAACAAGAAAAAGACAAACAACCCCATTAAAAACTGGGCAAAGGACATGAACAGACATTTCTCAAAAGAATACATGCATGCAGACAAGAAACTTATTGAAAATATGCTGAACATCACTAATCGTCAGAGAAATGCAAATTAAAACCACACTGAGACCATCTCACACCAGTCACAATGGCTGTTACCAAGAAGTCAAAAAACAACAGATGTTGGCATGGATGTCGAGAAAAGTGAACACTTATACACTGTTGGTGGGAATGTAAATGAGTTTAACTCATATGGAAAAGAGTATGGAGATACCTCAAAGAACTAAAAATAGAATTACCATTTAGCCCAGTAATCCCACTATTGAGTATCTACCCAAAGGAAAAGAAATCATTATATAAAAATACACCTGTACTTGTATGTTCATTGCAGTGCTACTTTTATTTATTTATTTATTTATTTATTTATTTATTTATTTATTTTCTGAGACAGAGTCTTGCTCTGTCACCCAGGCTGGAGTGCAGTGGCACAAGCTCAGCTCACTGCAAGTTCCGCCTCCAGGGCTCAGGTGATCCTCCCTCCTCAGCCTCCTGAGTAGCTGGGACCACACGTGCGCCACTATGCCCAGCTAATTTTTGTATTTTTTGTAGAGATAGGGTTTCACCATGTTGCCCAAGCTGGTCTTAAATTCCTGAGCACAAGCAATCCACATGCCTTGGCCTTCCAAAGTGTTGGGATTATAGGCCTAAACTACTGCTGCCAGCCTGCAGCAATACTCACAATAGAAAAGTCATGGAACCAACCTAAGTGCCAAACAACAGTTAATTGGATAAAGAAATGGGATATATATACACACCATGGAATACTATTCAGTCATAAAAAATGGAATTATGTCTTTTGCAGCAACATGGAAGGCCATTATCCTAAGCAAATGAACTCAGAAGCAGAAAATCAAGTATCACGTGTTTTAACTTATAAGTCGGAGCTAAACAATAGGAACACATGGACATAAAATTGGGGATAACAGAACCTAGGGACTTCAAAAGCAGGGAGGGAGGAAGAGGGATGAGGGATGGAAAATTACTCATGGAGTACAGTATTCAACGTTTGGGTGATGGGTACTCCAAAAGCCCAACCCCCATCATTATGCAATATACCCATATAATAAACAAGCACATGTACCCCTTTAATATAAAATAAAAATAATAATTATGAAAAGAAAACTGAAGTTAGCCACATGTTCATACATATACATTGTATTATATAAAAATTTAAACCCACCACTACAGTAGTTTGGTCTGAAGAAGAAAAAAAAAAAAAAAGACAATATTATCAGGAGGCATCTTCATTAGTTTGCTAATGAAACTAATAATATTGCCTTTTTTCCCCCAATAACATGGAAGAAACATTCCATAAAGACGAGGAAACTAAGGAACAAAAGTATTAATTAGCTTGTAAAAAGTCACACATGGTCTGAGAGATGAAGCCAGGATAGATGGTTAGCATCTGAATATGTGATTCCTAATCTCATGTGTATAACCTCTCCATTCAGAAACCATGCTGAAAAAACCATGCTAACACGGTTTGGGTTTTTTGTTTTGTTTTGTTTTTTGGGTTTTTTTGTTTGTTTTTTACTATATAAACTTCCTTTATGTAAATTCAGACAGGTCTGTAATCTTTAGTCCCAGGTATTGATTGTGTTTATTGAATCTTGAGGAGGATTCTGGAATATTGGCCACCTACTTCTTTTCTAACTCAACAAGTTCATTTGATGGGTTCACAATTGTATATTACAGATAAGAGCTTTTGTAGAATACCAACTAAAATGTCAGTCTTAATACTTAACTGTATTCCATGTAGTATAAACATAGCTTATGTGTTTTCACCAAAGAAGTATACATGCTTTACCTGTGATATACAAAGTGCAATCTGCAAAATCTAAAATTGTACCACAAATGCCTTTGTAGACTAAGAAACACAATCATATACAGTTTAACACTCCATTTTAAATTTCCATTTATCACTTTTCAAAAGTCTGAGAACAATAAACATCATTTGGAGAAAAAATGATTATTTCATTACGATGAAAGGAAACGTGATTCTAGTAACATACACTGTATATGCACATATCATTGATTCCTTTATTTGTGTTCCCCAAACTAACCTTTCTCCACATCTTCCGGAGTTATCCATATCCAGGCTAAGATATCATAAAGATAAACATTTGTTATTAGATCTCCTAATAGTTTATATACCAGTATCTCACTGCACAACTTGCTATGTAACAGAATTAAATAAGAGACAATTAGATTTTTCCTGAAAGCTGTCTAAGGACAGTGCAAAAAGACAGCGTATATTACTTAAGAGGCCAGAGGAACATATCATATCACTACATCACTTTTAGGTAAAATCTATGCAAGGACGCTATGAGTAACTCCTGTTAATTGCATTACTATTACTATAATTAATCTTAATTCTTTGATCAGAGGTTGAGATCAGAACTCACAGTTTGTGAGTTAATAATGTGTGAGTAGAAGAAAGAGGTCATCCATTAAGTTAGGCGTTGACACGTGTTTTCTCTAACGGGTCAGATACTAAATATTTTAATATTTGCAGTCCATCAGATCTCTGTTGCAATCACTCAACTCTGCCACTATAGCACAAAAACAGGCATAGACAGTATGTTAATAATGGGTGTGGTCATGTTCCAATAAAACTTTATTTGCAAACATAGGTGGTAGGCCATCTTGGGCTAGTTTGCTGACCTGGTGTTAAGGTTCACTATTAATTTCATTTTAACATGCACTTAGTAAGTTCATAAATTATGTAACACATGTATGGAATATAAGGAAAAATGTAGTGGTAGACAACTACACCCCACTCAATAATTTAATCATTTGTGGGGGGCTATACGCTGTGTTACTGTGGGAGGTTATTAGGCAAAAAGCAATTGTAAAATCATATACAAAACAAAATAGTTTATCTTATTTATGCATTTCTTAGAGTGTCAGAAGACCTTAGATCTAAAATATGGTTGGCAACCTGAAGAGAGTTAATCCTCCATTTAGCTATTTATTAGATATTGCGGAATGCTTGTGTGTCAGGCACTTTAGAAGAGTGAGGGAGATATGAATTAAACCTCATGGCATTGCAGAATACAGATGTACCAATGCCAAAACATGATGTTACAAATTCTAAAGATACTGTATGTCCCTGCTTTCTTGTAGACTTATTCTTCCCATTTTGCTGATGAAGAGAATGAGGTTCAGAGACATTTCCAATGTCATCTATTTAAGGAAGTTATTCTAGATTCTTCAAGTGTAAGGCAGTTTTTTGTTTTTCGTTTTTTATTTTGTTTTTTGTTTGTTTGTTTGTTTTTTGGTTTTTGGGTTTTTTTGAGATGGTGTCTCCCTCTGTCGCCCAGGCTGGAGTGCAGTGGGCGATCACAGCTCACTGCAAGCTCCGCCTCCCGGGTTCACGCCATTCTCCTGCCTCAGTCTTCCCAGTATCTGGGACTACAGGCGCCCGCCACCACACCCGGCTAATATGTGTGTGTGTGTGTGTGTGTGTGTGTGTGTGTGTGTGTGTGTGTTTAGTAGAGATGGGGTTTCATCGTGTTAGCCAGGATGATCTCGATCTCCTGACCTCTTGATCCGCCCGCCTCCGCCTCCCAAACTGCTGGGATTACAGGCGTCAGCCAGGGCGCCCGGCCGTGTAAGGCAGCTTTCTTACTGCCCCATACTACTTCTTTCCAGAATTATCTTCCTACCTCCCCTCTGACCTGCTCCAATCTGTGCTATATCATTCAAATCTGCAAAATGAGAATAATGATATTTAATCTTTTTCTACTTGCATTTTGAAATTGAAAGCTGTTTGTTCTGGAAATGCTTACCCCTTTACTATGCATGGTTTTTTTTATTCTTGTTGTTATTTTTATTGTGAAATTATTTACATATTGTTGGGGACAATAATCCCTAAACTTTGTCTTCATGATCAAGCCTTCACACCTGTTTATTCATTTCTAATCCCACATAAAGACATGAAGAGATGCATATTGAATTGCCAGTATCTGCAATGCTCCCTGACTTTGCTGAAAAAAAAGAGTAACCAGAACACTCTAATGCATTTTTCTTCATATATATTTGATTTAGACGCTTACTTTAATTTTTAAGCCTGTGGTTTAGGTAAAAATTATCAGCACACTTTTTGTAGTTTATTCATTTTTATGTCATTGAGTGATACTTTAGTGTTATAAGAGAAATAGAAATAACTTGGAGTTAGGCACAAAAATGTGCCCTAAAAATAACAAGCAGCTTATTCTGTGGGTTGTAAGATGAAATCCCCTCCCCACTTCTTCCTCCTGGAATCTGAGAAATGGGCAGTTTGTAAGCCACTTGGTGGCCTTCAAAGCTACCACACTAGCTAAAAGACAATCCAGCTTATTTTACGTACCTATTGAAAAGGAAGTATTTATTTTTTAGTTGGAGAGGTAGGAGAGGATGGTGGGAAGTTCCAAAAACTCTCTTTCAACCTCTGACCTACAATCTACAGAGAGAAAAAGAAGCCCCCAGCCTACCATAAACAGTCAGGAAACCCCGAAGCTCTGATTTCCAGCTGTGAAACTCACTCCCACAAAGGCCTTGGAGCAAGACCTTACCTCTGCCAGAAGTCCCAAGGCCACTTCAGTCCCAACAACCTCAAAGAAGTAGAAAAAGATGAGAGAAGATGGTATCCATTCATTGGCTATTATAGTTTTCTCTCGTTGCCTGTTTTGGAAGTTTGATGTTCTCTTTCTCCGGCCATGGAAGCTGGATGTTCTTTTGGTCCATAGTCTCATTCTAAGTGTAGGAGAGTTAATGAATACTGGGATGCCCTTTGAAGAGTGTGGATGCAGAAAATACTAAAGTAATTCAAAGTGCAGCCCACATTGATTGCAAAGCCTTAAGCTGACCACAATCCCTTGTAGTGTGGCACATGTGATAAAAATGTAAAAAATGAAGGCAATTTATAAAAACTTATCCTCATGTTTGTTTGATTAAAATGTTAGATTAAGACTGAATGACTAGAAAACAGAAGCATTCGGGGCAGTTTTCACTTTTTGTTATTCTCAGCATATATCATTTGCTATAATAAAGGGCAAAATTGAATGGAATCGTATCATGATTTAATCTCAATCTTTAAGAAGAAAGGGGGACTAGGGTAGAAAGAGATTTTGTTTTGTTTTGTTTTCTTGTTTCAGTTTCTGAAACTCCTTTAATTATGTGCAATTACCTATTATGTTGGAAATTGGTTCTCAAAGATGTAGAACCTACTTTGTGTTCTTTTTTTAAAAAACTGTACAAAATATGCAATTTAAGAAGGAAACAGTTTGAGTGTGGAGAAAAATGAGGCTACAGCTGTAGGATTTTGTTATGCTTTTAGTACCAAATCACAAAACCCATTAAATTATTTATCCTACAGGCAGGCGTTGTACTGCAAACGTTGAATACAATTGCAGATTCCAGGAAAAGAAATGTGTGCATTTTAATTGCCTCTGATTTAAACAACCTCTAATTTCATTAGTCTTAATTTTTTTCTTCAAAAAATAAAAGAGTTTATTTTTAGTCCTAGGATGCAAATGACACTAATATTTTTTCTTTCCTTTAAAGAAGCAGGCTATTGAGGATCAAGCCATACAGAAGCCCATGTCCACATATACATGCAAGAAAGCTGCATACACATGCATAACACGTTCTCCCGTATATACAATCTGCAATATGCCCCCAAAGGATTCACGGTGCACCTACCATATTCTTTGCTCCTTGTACATGCATATAGATTGGCTTACTATATTTCACTTCCGTCATTTCTCCCGATACTATGTTACAAATGAAGATATCCTCCAGGAGTCCTGCTTACAAAGCAGACTATTGTTCCCAGGCAAAGAAGACATATAAATTTATCAACGGTTGGGTAGCATGGGAGTGAGGGGAAAGCTCTCTCATGTCATACTTTTGGGTTCATTTGAAAAATCTTGGCTTTGCCATCCTCTGTAATTAAAACTCTTCTGTCTTAAGATTTATCGGTGCAGTAGTGAACGCGTTTTCAAAATGTTTCTTTACAGCAGCTATTGGAAATCTCTAACTCTGCCTCAGGCAGGATGCTGCGGCTGCTGTACTTTTTGGGGTCTATTCTCCCCATGATAAATGAGCTTAACTTCAAAGATAAGTTACAACAACTCTCAGAGGGGAAACCCTTATTACTGTTAATATACATTACTCTCTATCATTGCATTTCAAATACTGTTGCATGGAAAAGAAACCATACAAAATTGCTTAAGTCTTGCCTTGTCAATAGAGTCAGGGTATGCATATGTAGACTTTAACTGAAATATAGGATAATTATTTCTCCCAAGCTATAGTTACTTTTGCTGTGTGTGTAGCAAAATCAGTAAATTGGATAATATACAATCCAGTGTTGCCTCCTATACATATAAGCAACACTTGTAGTAATGGTGATAACAGTATTACTATCTTATTCAATCAATATCATGCAACTTGATAAAACTCAGAGATTTCTTAAAGTGAGATTTCACTCAAATGATACACAATCTCTAAAAGAATATTTGTGATTTGAATGTGATTTTGACTATTTCAGATTTAATAGCATATTTTTTCTTTCCAGAGCCCTTCTCATCTCCAGAAATGTTGTGCTCTAGCCATTTCCCTGAAAGTATGCTTTCTGAGGTTGTTTAAAGATGAATATTTAAAAGAAAAATTGACCCATCATTCCACTGTGCTCCTGCTCAGAGATTGTATTTGTTCTCCTGGCTGATGAATTTTTACTCCTCTTTCTGGCTTCTTAGCAGAGCAACATATAGATAGATGGATGTGTGCAGACTGAAGCCTGGTCCTTTATCCTTTGAAAGGGTTAAAGTGAAAAGGGGGCTTTTTGAAACTGGGGAGTCTGTAGGGTGGGGGTTTGAGGGAAGGAAAAAGGAGAAAGAAAAGGTTAGTGTTTTCTGTCCATTAAAGGGAGTATTCTGTTCTGAAACCAAATTGGTCATGCATTCCAGAAGCGTTTCCTGGTAGAGCGGAGTCTGACCGGAGCACCTGCCTTGCTATTGTACTGGGTCTGGGCTGCTGTCCTCCAGCCCTTTTCTTTATATGAGGCAGAATCTGTCACTTATTACAGACAGATTGCTCATGGGCCCAGAATGGCTGTGTGCCACTGAAGGGATAGGGGAAAATACTGTGACCGCATGAATCACTGCCCAAGCCATCATGTACACACTGCTTTATTTTTCTTCTCTAAGCACTTAAAAAATAATGACGTGAAACCCTAATGACATCATGTTGAAGTCTACCAACAGATTAAACCATCTGAACCCAAGGTACAGATGGGTTAATATTCCAAACTGAAGAGTAAGAAAATACAAAGAAAGGGTGGACACTGGGTGCTCAGAGTTTCAGGAGCACAGAGGAAAAGAGGGTGTCGGTGGCCAGCATGCCGCAGGTGGAATCTATTAGCTCTGTAGCACCGGAGGTAAATAACCGGACTTGCTCTGTGGATCCTGGAAGGAATTCCCGGTGTCCCAGCTGTGTTTTTTTGTACCCCACAGAGTACCTCCCTGGATTTATGCCCTGGACAACCTCAGCACTGAGGAGGGACACCTTATCCAGAAATGATGTCATAGTTCTGCTACTGCATGCTTCAACTAGTTATTTTTTAAAGCATGTTGCTCAACAGGCACACACATTGTGAACATTTTTTTTTAAGTTGCATACTTTAAGGGATTAGTCGGTTTCTCTTTCATCTAGTCATTTTGTTTTCCTCTTCGTTGAAGAAGTGAGTAATGAACAGAAGATTAAAAACAACCAAGTTTTTTTTGTTTTTTTTTTTGTTTTTGTATTGAATTCTTTTTAATGGGTGTACATCGAAGGGAACTTGCTGTGATAAAATTCAGTTGTGGAAGATTCACAATGCCCTGTGGCTATCTGTTCAGATTAATGAAAGGTGGCCTTTGTAACCAAATCTTCCAACCCTAGGGTCACTCTCTCTGGCCCTCTAGAACTATTAGACAGAAAGCCAGAGCTTAAATTTGCTGGTCTTTGGTATCTTTGCTGACATTTCTGGACAGATGTTAATTATAAGAAAAATGATAGTGGAAATGTAGAGAGTATAGAAAATATCTATTAACTTAAATATCTATAAAATTAAATTTTTTTATTTTTATTTTTTTAGTTAAGAGATTTGGTTAGGAAGAGCACATGGCAAAGACTTACACAGAGCACCCCTACCCCCTTGTGGCACAATGGCACTTGTAAAATGGAAATTTCATCATCATTTTTAGAGCTTTTGAGACTTTTGAACTCAGAAGCACCTGAATTAGACCCCTTGAAGCACTGTCCTGTTGAAGATCAAAACACAGAAAGGTAGACAATTTCTCAGCTCTACAGAGAAGAAAAAAAGATCTGAGGTATTTTTCTCTTGAAATACTTTAGTTTTTATTTTTATTGTAGATTACAGCACATTAAAATATATGTCACCTATTTAATCATCAGGCAGCCTGGCTAAAGATAAGGCCCCATTATTTATTTAGCTGTTCTTAAATATTTATATTATCCTAATCAAAATAAATAAAAACTTCATCATTTATAAAAAGTTATTACAACTAATCTGATGCTCTCAATCCCTCTAGGGAGTAGTCTGTGGCTATTCTCATTTTGAAAATGAGAGCACCGGAGCTCAGAAATGTTAAGGGTCTTGCCTAAGTTGGCATCATGGTCAACAGAAGTATCCCAGGGGAACACAGCTGGTCAAGGGGGAAGCAAGACCTGAACCCCAGTTTTCAAAAACTAAGGCTAGGACTCTGTTGTATACCACCCATGCCTTTACAGAATTAACTGCACAAATTTGCACATTAATCTCTCATACATGGTCCTCCACACTGCCCTTATCTTCAATGTCTTCATTCAATTCTCTGCCTAAACTCCTGTTCATATTTGGAAACTCAGATGAAATGCTATTTCCTCAATGAAGCCTTCTGTGATTCCCATAAACAATCATTCATTTTCCCTTCTATATTTCCTCTGCCTTTTGTTCATTCACCTATTTCAGCAGTTACCATGTTGCACTGGCATGATCATTTTATTCATTTATATCTCCCTCTAGACTGAGTTCTGTCAGAGAGAAATCTTGTCTTATTCATGCCTATATTTACTATGGACCTGGCAATGTCAGCTATTAGGAGATGTTTGGGGATCCATACATGTAAGTTGGGGCTCTATGCGAGAAGCTGAGTCACTCTTACTAAGCCTCTTGTCAGTAATGCTGACATCCGGCAACTCTAAAAGGGCCTTTCTGTGGAAAAGCTCCAGGAAAGATTCTTAGACGCTTCCTGGTTCTCCTTGTTTTTCTATCTTCTCTGTAGCAGACACCTATTACCCAGGATGCCTCTGGCTTCTATTCATTCATCCACACATTCATTCATTCACACATTCATTCATTCATTCACACACTCATTCATTAATACATAAATTCATTAAACAAATATTGATTACTTGCTCCAGGGTAGGCACAATGCTAGGTCCTGGAAAGATAGATGGTAAAAAGATAAAGAGACAGCTTCTGATTCCAAGAAACTCAAAGGAAGATGGGAAAGATGGCAAGCAAATAAACATAATGATTGGGGTAAGCTGGGTCCTATGACTGTTCATGATTTTCTATGAAAGGAATTCTAAGAGACAGGATGTAGGTGGAGGGATAAGCACATAAAGTTTCCAGGAGGGGGTCATATCTGAGTAGCACTTTTACTCATGACTAGGCATCAACTAGAGAGAATAAGAGTGGAGCAAGGGGAGATGTGGCAATAGCACTGTAATCAGAAAGATTGCAGTGTGAAAGGGCCTAGAGATGCTGAGAGACCACAGCACATTCGAGGTATTGCAAGAAGTTCAATATGGCAGTTATTGGATTAAGGAGGAAGATAATGAATGATGATGCCGGTGAAGGTAGCAGGAAACCTACCATAAAGTACAAAAGTCATACAAAAATATCATCCTCAAAATATGAAAGCAATAAGGAGGAAAGTTCACGTTGATAGAAGTATGAGGAATGCCAGAAAGGGCTAAACTTGGGGAAGAAACTGGGGAAAAAGAACAACAATGAATGTGAAGAAACAATTGGGATATTATATCAACTTGAATAACGATCCAGGTAATAATTGGTCATGAAAGAAATGAGAGCACGGGTGCCCTCAAACATATTTATAAGATTTAATTCTATATAGGGGATTGAGAGGAAGAGCCTGAAAAAAAATGCTAGCAGAAGAAATAAACTTAGAAGTAGAAGAGAGAAATTAGTAGATAACTGACCACTCAAAATAAGCATGCAAACCAAACTTTCAAGACATACAAAAAATCAAGCACTAAAAACAAAATTAAATTCAGATTAATTCACTTAATAGAGAATTCTGACAAAGACTATAAATATGTCTGTCTATGATTTTTGAAGGGATTAATTAAAGTATAACACCCATTTAAAAATAATAAAATAAACCAGAAATAGATAAAAGTGAAACTAAAACACATATAAAAAGGGACCAGTTGGAAAACTTACAAATAAAAAATATAGTCAATGAAATAAAAAATAAAATTCAATAGATAAAAATATACTCTGGATTAGAATCATTGACGAAGGCATAAATGTATTGAATTATTAACCAAGAACCCAGCATCAAGGGATAATGAGATAAAAATATGAAAAAGTAGATTAATGTTTACTGAGGAAAGACTGAATGGATCCACAAGTAACTAATAAGACTTCTCATAGAAGAAAATGCAGGGAATGGCAGAGAAGTAATAAATATCACAAAATTTTCCAAAATTAGAGAAAAATAAAAAATGTATGCCAAATCACCAAATAGGATAAATAACAATAAAGCTGCATCTAGAAACTTCTTTGTGAAAGCATAGTCCATCAAAAACAAGGGAAAACACTCAAAAGCTATCAGGAGGAAAGATAAATTAACAGAAAAAATTTAGATTAACTGTATACTTCCTATAAGCAACAATAAATGCCAAAGCCAATGGAACAACATCTTCAAAGCACTGAGGGAAAATAATTGCCAACCAATATTCTATATC
Organism: Theropithecus gelada; assembly: GCF_003255815.1. Taxonomy (NCBI): domain Eukaryota; kingdom Metazoa; phylum Chordata; class Mammalia; order Primates; family Cercopithecidae; genus Theropithecus; species Theropithecus gelada. The sequence continues at coordinate 53,722,180 of NC_037671.1, forward strand.
CGGGTATATTTCCATGTAATCTCAAGGACAAAATAAAACATTTAGAAACATACAGAACCAGAAGAGTTTACACAAAACTCACTAAACTCCATTAGATGATGTTTTTAAGCATGAAGAAAAGTGAATTCTGGAGGAAGGAAAAAGGTAATAACAATAACAGCTAATAATTATTTACTTTCTGCTGGGCACAGTTCTGAGTGACTACATCATTAGCTCATTTGGTCCCAATAACAACCCAATAAAATAGAGACTACTGTGAGGTTCATTTTACAACTGAGAAGATATATGTCATGAGAAAGACAAAGAACTTCCTCACAGCTAAGAACTGGTAGATCTGAGGACTGAACCTCAGCAGACTGGCTCTAGGACACGCATGTTTTATCACTACGTATTCTACCCCAATAGAAGAAACAAACACGAACCGAGAACTTGATGAAACATATAGCTAAATGTAATTATCAGGTGTAAAAATAACTATTTTTATTATTTATAAAAATGTTGATAGAAGTCCTCCAATAAAAGGCATAGAAGTGAAGACTGAGAACAGTTCTTGCTACATAGGGCAGTAGTTAGATACAGAGAGAAAAATTGACTTCAATATTTATATGCTGAGGGGTTGAGTTCTAGGAGGGGGAACGGTAGAAGTGGAGGGGAGAATGTGGATAAACAAGGTTTCAGAGGTAGCAAAAGGACCCCAGACCCAAGGCCTGGGAAACCTTCTTATTAATAGGTAATACCTCCACCCTCTGATTTCTTACAATCTTTAGAATCTTAATCACACACATTAGCAGGTAATTATAGACTGAAATTATTTTGTTTGTTCCATACATATTATCATCCTGTTGCCTGCTCAAATAAACTGAGCTACTTGAGGTAAAAAGTTGCATTTTATAGCTCCTTTATCCCCTTCAAGTAGCTAGCACAGTTCAGAAAATTTAAAAAGTAAATTATTATAATTGAATGATTGACCCATTATGAGGTTGTAATCCATTCGATAGGAATTATTAATATATGATTATCTATATGTTAGGTATCTCAAATAAGAGAGCAATATTTTAAGTTATTTATATTTTCATAGACTTTATATATTTTTCAAGAAGCTTAAATCATTTAATTACATAAATAGTAGAAACCTTGGAAACGCTGTTGTTGGGTTCATGTCACTATTCTTAACTCTTTGGGAGTAAAGTATCTACTTCCACTGATAAATGTCTCTATGAGCTATAAAAATATATAGTAGAAATTGCTTAAGAAGTATCATGTCTCATTCTTGGACATTCTCTCAGCCCTGAACAGCTTCCACTAACTTGATATGAACCTAAATTTGAAGATCCCAGAAATGAGCCTTTGTAGAAAATCCCCCCCCTCCTTTAAGAAGAGGGTAGGCATTTCTCCCAGTTGAATCTCTTAGAAAATATTTTGAGAATTGTTCTAAGCTTTTACCCACTCTACATTCCACCAGATATATAAGCTGTTTTCAAACATTTAGTCAGTCCTACAATACCACTGTTGAGTTTGAGGTCAAGATAATCTTCTCTCGATGATTTAGTCGAAATCCCAAGGTTCCTCTCTCCTTTACTAACTTTAGCAAGAGTACTTCTAGGCAGGATCTAATCATAAGGTCTCCAAGATCTCTTTGGGATCTGCTGGGCATAGTGATCCCAAAGGATTATTTTTCTTTCCTTCTTTCTTTTTTCCTATTCTTCTCTGATGCCTTGGACCCGCTTGGGGTTGCTCAGCTTACAGGAGCCCTGCTGACCATCTCTGGCTCCATTGCCCATGGCAAGAAAACTGCTTCCTTAACTTTCTCCAAACCTCTCTGTAGGATATCCAATCTAACACACCAGGGGAGCTCAGGTAGGGGTTAGTGGCTAAAAGGACCACTGATCTTCTTCAGAACTAAAAAGTTTCTGTAAACATTCCACACGCCCTCCAAGAACACCCTGCAGCTTCTGCTGGCACTTCTTGAGAAGTGCTGTGGCTAGTGAAATGCCCCACGAGATCCACTAGCATTTCCAGATACCCACTGGTGAAGTGCACCCAAGGGACTCTCAGACTCCGGGAAACAATTATCTTCACCCCTCTAGAATGTCCATGGACTTTGCTAGCACCTTCTAAAAGTGCCCTGTGGGCTCTTCTGTCTTTTCATTTTTCCAGGATCGCACTGTGCTTAATCGACTACCCTGCCCACTGCATCAATTTGTCAGGAGCTCAGCTGAGCTGAAGAGAGCTGAGCTGCCAGGTGTTGGAGTAGCTGATTAAAATAAAAAGCCAAAATGGAATTAACAGGAAAGCCTTTAATCACCTTCTGCCATAGTATGAAAAAGAGGCTAAACAAGAGGAAATGTCAACTCTCTTCTATTCTATTTTCTCCCCACAGAATGGCACCAGTCAAAGGTCAGGTGAATCAGCAAAGCCAGGGAAGTTCCAAACAAAGAGATCCTGCAGTTTTATGAACCTGGGTCAGGGTGGGTCAAAGGCAGAGATGACAAAAGGGAAAAGACTAGGAGTGGGAAAGTATTGAGTACTGCATTGAAGTGGAGAAAAGTAGCTTCCAACCTACCCCACCCTCCTTGAAGTCCCATAAGGAGATCTTGGCAGAGAGGCCTGAGAAAGGCCTTGACCAAAAGCCCCATTAGAGGCCTCTGAATGAAGGCACCTGAGCTAGGAATGCAGCTATGCCCAAGCGCATGCTAGTCAGGAGGACCTGAGTCCTTGACTGTAGCTGTCCTCGGAGGCTGCAGCCCATCAAGCCTGTTGTGAGGAGAGCAGCTTTCCCCATGAGCCCTATCAGGTAAAGCCTTTATTATTACCAACAGTTGGGCCTGAAAATTCATGCAGAAGTTTGTGGCCAGAAGCCAGACTCCCCTTCTAGCACACTTTCCTCTCCATGTGAACCTGGTGAATTTATTATCACCATCATCTTCCTTTCTCTCTGACCCCTATCCCAGCAACTGGCCGATGCTGAGCCAATTAGGGTACTTTATTTTCCATTCTCATCCTTCAGCCTGGTCTAAAGGATGGAAGTGGAGTCAAAGTTTAGTAAATGTGAGTGTTTGCTCAGGATGTTAAAAATTAGTATTGATGAGAGTAATAGCTCTGCCTTCTAGGTCGTGAGGTCCTGGTGTTGCCAGAGTCATCTGCCATCTTCCCTGCCCTTGCAGAAAGCCTGCCTGACAACAAAGCCCACGTAGTGAGAAGGCAAGCCGATTGACGGGGAGAGCTAAAGCTCAGGTTGAACAGCCCCTGAACTTTTCAGTTATACCAACCCATAATCTCCTTTCATCTTGTTTAGGGAGACTGGGGTGAGTGTCTGTCACTTAAAGCTAACTATCTTGATTAATACTTTTCTATTTCAGTAGTCATTTCAACTATCAATATCCCCTTCACACTTCTACCCCAACCTCACATCCAAACATCACTACACATGCCAGCCTCCCAATTCATTCCAAATGCTAGACCTGTGATCACATATTCTAAGACTCACTGTAACTCTGCCTCCAACCAGTTCAGGCTAAGCCATCTATCTACTTATCATGTTAAATATCAGCTTCAAAACCTAGAGGACTATAGACTCAATTATGCTTTTGGAGTGGGAAGACCTTTTGGACGGAGTAGTAGAAGCTTTTCCTAGTGCGCCTAAAATCAAGAGAAGGAAAACTAGGATCTGTCATTTTATTTTTAGAAAACATCTGCCTATCGGTTATTTTTATTTTCATAAAAACCCTTTGAAATAGGCAGGTTTTAATATGTGATTCAAAAGAGAATTTTTGCATAAAACTGGCATTTATAAAGTGAGTGTACAGACACCCAACAAATAAGTGACAAGGTTGACTTGCATTTTATTTCATTAAGTCACAGGACTATGACATACTAGTGCAGATTAAACCATGAAGGTGTGAGGATTGTAGGAAATGATGAGCTTACAATCACTAGGTTCCTTTTGAATGAAAAGCCACTTGCAGATTCTGCAGATTCAAGTTTTCCACTTAATCAATTTTGCTGGATTGTTGAGATACAATAATTTTCTAAATCAATCTAATATTTCTTACATAATTTTTAAGCAAATGCTTAGTTGATTTTTTATCGCTTTAGGGAAATGCTTTCAAATTAGGAATACCTTTATCAAATATATAATGTATGGTTAGCTATAGAAAAAAATAAAAAATGTTACACATGTGCTATTAATAAAGTTGATAGTCACTATCTGAGATTGTGGGCTGTATATTTTTCTCATGTAAATAATAAAATTCCATTTGACTAACAAGGGGAGTCCCAGGGACATTCACAAGAATCCTTGTATGTTAGGACATTGACTCAAGCTAAAGAGCCTACTTTTTCAAGCGATAGTTGAAGACACCAAATAGTTTGACGGGCCTATCTCTTTCTCCTGCTTTCTGACCCAGTTGTTCAGTAAAAACAGTTTCCATCTGGCACAAGACAATCTGAGAGTTCTTCTTCATAAGGATGCTGCTATTCCCTGGAGCCACTTCCCCTAGGTCCAATAAAGGGAGCCTCCCCTTGAAGCTCTGGGGTTATAACCATGCTAACTCCATGTTCTAAATGCCTACAGAAAATCTTTTCTGACAAGTGTAATTAAAGACAGGGAGTTTAGAAACTGTACCTGAAATTTGTGATTGTAGAACTACTAACATTATTTCATGTACAGTTAAGTAATATTTATTGAATATTATTTATCAAATTTATTTTGAGTCCTGAATGATTTTTCCTCTAACATCGATTGCTATTCTATGGACCTAGTGGAAAGTGGAAAAACCGTGTTCAGATAAATGGAGTAATAGATGTGCTCTATGAGCCACCTGCCCCGATGCTTCATCCTATTTAATTCTCACAGCAACCTATGAGGTTGATACTTTCATCATGCAAATTTTACAACTGAAGAAACTGAGTCATAGGGAGTTTTAATATTGTGCAAAGTCACACAGCGTGGTTGTGCTTGGCCATGCTTGGCTGCAGATCCAGGAAGTCCAACTCTATGGATCACATTCTTAATTACTATACCATATGGCCTCTATTTAATATTTCCTGACTTCTGATTGTGCATTGTACACTCACCATGATGACCATATGTAATTGCTTGAATATAAATCACTTTACAGTTTTGGAAATTTGTACAGAGCTTCTGCAGAGATTGATGGCCAGGCCATTGCTAACTTTCAGTGTGACCTCAAATATCATTTCCAGGGTCTCAGTATCCTGCTCTGTAAAATGGCCACAGAAAGAAGCAGTGCCTCACAGGAAGGATAATGACACAGTGAATTAGGTTAGCTGGTCTCATAAGCTTCTCTCTGGGAGTACACCAGATGCTTGTGGAAGCTGAATGGTTCCTTCAATCAGTTAAAACAACTGGGGGCATTCTCGGTCCTATGCTCTAAATGTTCAACTTGTGGGCTAGAAGCCCCAAAACCTGTCCATTTCAGGTAGCACTGAAAGACTCCTTCCCTCCCGGCTTCCCATGGTTTATGTAGTGAGATACCAATTCCTCAGCAAGAAAGCTCACTCTTAATAAGTGTTTTTTCTTTTTTTGGTAACTTCTTAAAGGTTAAAATGGTCTAACAGAAAATCAAGTTCATGTTGTGATCCGCTGGTTTTACTGTGTCTTTAACTCATAGTTTTTAATACTGCAACACATTTTATACTTTATTCATCCACTCATTCATAAAATGTGTGCTGAGAATATACCACGTGCGTGGAACTGTGATGGTTAATGTGAGATACTAAGACCACTGGTTTGTGGGAATTTGGTAGAGAGAGAAAGTATAATTTCTTATTTTGCAGAAGTTATTAGACATCCAGTGTATGTCTTATTTTTAAAGGGAGGGAAGGGTACTTACAGTTATTGAAAAACTACCATGAGTTAGCCATGCTGGTAGGTCCTCTATAAACACCTGATCCCCACTTTAATCTTTTGAAATTCATATTATTTTTCCATTTTTATGTATTATGTACAAATAAAATGAAAGCTCAAGAAATTAAGATGGCATTTCCACGTTCACACAGCTAGGGAGGTGTGCAGGCTGGCTCCAAAAGCCCATTTTCCTTTCACTAACCTAGTAACCTCTTCATTACAGTATATCAGAGGATAGATTATAATAATTGTTGGGAAGAGCCAATGAGGAAGTGACGACTCTGAACCCTAATCCATAAAACCTGTGATTGTTAGAGAGCACCTATAGGAAAATGGGCTGCAAAACAGCCCTGCTTAACTCTCCCCATACAGATGCATGTGTTAGAATGGAGTATTGTATCTGAATTCTCTTCCCAGTCCAAATTAAAAGGATAGGTGTTGGGGGTTGCCTGAAAGATAGATCATCATGTTAGAGAGGAATGGGAAGAATGAGATGAGAAAATTGTGATTAAATTTAGGAAAACAATCAGATGTTTAGACTTAGGAAGACTTGCGGGTTTATCCACAGAACATTGTCAAACATAGCACATATTCTCCAGAACATTCCAGCCAGGGACAAAAATGAAGCCATAGTAATTTTATCTCTGTGGTTATCATATGCATTGGATACAGGGGAACAACAGCTCCACTGTTTCTGGAAGGTGCATTGAGATATCTTACCCTTATTATTAGAAGCCCTCCTTAAGAACTTTCAGTCTCCATTGATTGCAAGGGATCCACCCTCCCTGAAGCCTCATCAGGTTGCCTCCCCTCAACTCCCTGTGCACCCCCTCATAGCCAGGCTGCTTTCTGTGACTCTTTCTCAGGCGGAACCTCGAGAACAACTAACCCAGCAATAGGGAAGTGAGTCTGGCCCTTGATTCCTGAAGACACAGCGTCCAGGGGTTGAGAGACTTCTAAGAAATGTATCTAGCTATGCCCAAGATTGTACTGTGAACTTCTTTAGTTTGTGTTTGACAAACAATTGCATGTGTTTTGGGGGAACCTAAGGGTCATGGTGAACACCAATATCAAAGCGGATTTCAGAACCCTGAAAGTCAACAGTGACTAGGCATGTGGTGTCTGTCTCTATAATGGTAGACATTAACTCCTCAAAGACAGGGCCCATGTCCTCTCTGTCTTTGTCTGCCCATGACCCAGCACCTGATCATAACATGTGCCCAATTAATGTTGAGCAGTAATGAAGTACAAGAATGTTTCCCAAGACACTTTCTCTGAAGCCTGCATTGCTTGTCGGTAATCAACACTGTACACCTCTACTTACAATAATATTCCTCTTGTTGATTTTCCTAGTCATGAGTGGGATCTCCTTTTCATCATTTGGTAGTTGACTTTCCAAAGACCCACTCTCGTATGGGTAGCATTTGGAACTCAGAGTATGCTCTGGGAACATTTCATTCATTGCATCATGAGAGGCTAATGCAATTCAGAATGAGATTTAGAAGGGGAGCTGCATGTGTATGCAGAGTCCATATTCCCAAAATTCTTCATCCCAAGGCCAGCCAAGTCAGGTGAAGACAAAAATGGAGAGGGGACATGATATATTACATGTAATGGTTTTGTCAAAGCTCTAAGAGAAAAGACTGTCTAATGGAGAAACCAACAGTCAGTAACTCTGGGGAAAGATTTGACTTATTAGACTCCTGGACAAAACACCTTCCATAGGGTAACATTTCAACTCTTCCTTTTTTGTAAACAGTAATTGGTTATAACAGAAAACTACAAGTTCTGACAGCTGAACGTAGGGCTTGACTCACTGGGTCAGGTCAGCTGCAGTTGCCACAAGTTGCCCCACAAATTGTGCCTGGGACAACTATGGAACTTGCCATTTTATTCTAATGTTTGCTATTGTTCCCCTGAGATACCAGATTCTTTTCACAGCCCTAGGCAAGTGGGAATCCCCAATATTACATGAGTTAAAATTCTAACTGAGATCTCTGTTTTTAAACTAGCCTGGTTAATACTTGGCAGGTGGCAGTGTTTGGATGCTGCCTTCTGAGAGTGAGTTTCCAAGAGCACCCCAGGCACACTCTACAGAAGTATTTGTGCTAAATTCACAATGTTTTTTTTTTCTTTAGAGTCCAGTGTACATCTGTTTGCCCCATGAGTCCACTCATAAAACAAGAATAGAATTAACAGTTTGTGAGGATTCTTAGGGACTTTATACGTTTGTGAAAATGAAACTAATTCAACCTAACTCCAATATAAGAGCTGCTGCATGCCGCGCACAGCACCCTGTAACCCAGTGGGTTCTGCTAACTGTTGTTGACTGACTGATAAACAAGTTCCAGATTTCTAATTGGCCACAGCTTCCCTGGCTGCTCTGATGATATATTGCTTTGGGTGGAAGATTCAGCCTGTATCACTCAGAAATAAGCAAAATTAAACTAAACTAAAATAATTATTTTGCATAGAAAAGAAAACATCTAATATTTGAACCCCGACTAATACCTAACCTCTTCTTTCTGGGTAACCCTCAGTCTGAGGCCTTTAGAAGATGCAACTAGACCTCATGAGGACATGTGAATAGTGTGAAGCCAGAGGAAGTACTCAGGAGCCACCTGTGGAGCCAGGGGAGGACAAATGCAGTTCAGTACAAAGGCAAGCACTCCAGCTCAATAAACACTTATCTAGCAACTTTGTAGCTAACTGTACAGTGGAAATGTGAAGACAAAAAGCACTCTTCCTGTTCAGAACCTCCCAGTCCAATGGGGTATTAGATAAATAATTATAGCACTATGTGATAAGTGCTATTTGAGAGATTACATAAAGGGAAACACCTTGGAGAGTCACCAAATACCTGGAGGAGTTTGGAATCAGGGAACCTTTCCTGAGCTGAGATTTGAAGAATGAATAGAAAGGATTCTGTTGAAGATGGTGGTAGGGGCCAAGTCCAGGGGGATGCAGGGGCGAGCCCAAGGGAAGGCCAGAAGGGTGAGAATGGCTTTACACTGGCTAACGTCTATGTGCACGGAACTATGCAGGTTGCAAAGGGCCTTCACTGAAGTATTTCATTTGACTTTCTCGCAAACTGGTGAGGCTATGTAGTGAACAGGATGCTCTCTGGGTCAGCTGTAGCCACTTCCTCTTTTGAACAGAGATGAAACTGGTTGAGTCCCTCTGTCTTCACCTACTCAGACTCTCTGTAGTATTTAGAATGGCCTGTCACTACTCTTATTGAAACTCCCTTCTCTCTTGGTCACTGCAGCACCCCTCTTTCCAGGTTTCTCCCCTCTGTCAGATTTGCCATCTTGTTTCCCTTGTGGGCTATTCAAGCTTTATACCGCTCTTGGGGCTAGCGTGTCCCCGCAGATCTGTTCAGAACTTTTTCTTTATCTGCAATTTGTTCCTAGGTGGTCCCATCCGGAGCTACATTTTTAATAGACTTTATTTTATAGAACATGGATTATATCTTTTAATATTATCTTCTGATTGATGAATTCTGAGTCTATTTCCAGCCTGACCACTTCCAGATTCCATGTTTGTATATCCTGCTGCAGATTACACATCTCTGCTTAGACCTCAAGCCTCACATGCCAAAACAGAATTATTTATTGCCTTCCACTCTTCAATGTGTGCCTCCCATAGTCTCCCCCATTTCAATAAATAGCACTACTAACCACTCAGTTGCTTACATAAAAAACTAGGAGTCATCCTCAATTTCTATCTTTCCTTCATATTCTACTTCCCAGCCAAAAACAATTTCAGTTGGCTAACTTTCAAAGTAAATCTCCATTTTAATTATTGCTTACCCCTTCACTTCTTCTTCTTTTTTTTTTTTTTTTTTTTTGTTTGTTTATTCTTTCTTTTTTTCTTTTTTCAGATGGAGTCTTGCTCTGTCGCCCAGGCTGGAGTTAAGTGGCGTGATCTCAGCTCACTGCAACCTTCACCTCCCATTACCCCCTCAACTTCTAAAACCCTAGTTGAAGACCCATCATTTCCTATTTGAACCACTGCAATATCTTCTTAACACGTTTTCATTCTTGATCCTTCAAGTCTTTTCTCATGTTTTATTCATTTTTACAAAGCAAAGTCAAATAAAATTTTCCTTTCTTAAACTACTCAGTGGCTTCACATTGCAGTGAAAATAAAACCTAAGTTATTTTTCATAGCCTGCAAACCCCATCGCATGCCATCTCCTTCTCTGCCTCATCCCATTCACCCTCCTCTCAATATTCTTAATATTCCAGAGCTGCTGATATTTCTTCTCTTCTTTAGTCATAACAAGTCAGGGCCTCATATTCAACTGTTCCTTCTGCTTAGAATGCCCTTTAAGAACCAGCAATGCTGTCTCCCTCCTTCATGTTTCGGTTCAAATTCTTCCCTCTCAGAGTGCCATTCTCTGAAAATTTGAGGTGCAGGGGTCACAACCACCCCCACTCTCCTCTTTATGTATGACCCTTTTTTACTTTCTTCATATATTGTATTGCTATCTGAAATTATCTTGGTGATTTAGTTGTCTACTGCTTATTGTCTCTTCCCAACTGACTGGAAGGTAGGGACTTTGTGGGCTTACCTCTGGATCCCTAATGCCTAGAATAGAGCATGACACATAGCAAGGACCCAATAAATATTTGCAGGTGACCATGTGAATGTCTGAACCAAGAGCAGTTAGCTGTGAGGGACTCCAGGTGAGAGCTCTGCCCAGCCAAGATTGTTGTCATTAGATTGTGAAAGGGTAGATTCATCAAATCAGCTCTCTCAAGCATTGTGAACTAGAGACACAAAGTGAGGCAGTCAGTAGCAGCAGGGGCAATAGAAGCAGAGACAGAAGTGATGTGTCACAACACTGGTGGCCTGTGAGAGTGGAGATGAATGGCAATGGATTGCTGAGGAGAGAGCAAAATAACCAGATTGCCAAAATGCTGCAGAGCTTGGTGTCTCTTTTGATTTGCTGGAAATCCTCACTCTACAGCTTCTGAGATTGTTTTCCATTCTTCCTTACTTCCTCATTAACCTAGTTAGCCTGAATATGCCTCTGTCCCTCCCACTTTACAAGAGTCTAACTAACAGAAAGAAATTTTTAAAAAATATATTCACTTTAGCTAAAAATATGCAGGGACACAGAAGAACTAAGTAACTTACCCAAGATTACAGAGCTGGTCATTGCTGAGTCCAAGCTTAAACTTTTCCACTATTGTAATCACCTGATGGGTTCATCTTGCCTGTGGCCCAGAAAGTCAGTTTACTGAGACAGCATTTTGGCAATAGAGAAAAAGTTTAATAAAGATAGAACTGGCCAAATGGGAGACCAGAGTTTGATTATTACTAAAATCAGCCTCCCCAAAATTTTAAAGGCTAGGATTTTTTAAGGATGGTTTACCAGGTAGGGGGCTAGTGAATGGGGAATACTAATCAGTCAGATTGAAGATGAAATCGGAAGGAGTGGAAGCTGTCCTCTTTTGCTGAATCAGTTCCTGGGTAGAGGTCACAAAACCGGATGAGCCAGTTTACTGATCTGAGTGGCACCGGTTGGTCCATCCAAATGCAGGATCTGAAAAATACCTCGAAAACCAATTGTAGGTTTTATAATAGTAATGTTATCTATAGAAGCAACTGGGGAGGTTAGGAATCTTATGGCCCCTGGCTGCATGACTCCTGAGCCATAATTTCTAATCTTGTGGCTGATTCATTAGTTTTACAAAGGAAATCTGGTCCCCAAGCAATGAGAGAATTTGTTTTGGGGAAGGGGCTGTTATCGTCTTTGTTTCAAAGTTACACTATAAACTAAATTCCTCTGGTAGTTACCTTGGCCTATTCCTAGGAATGAGTAAGGGCAGGTTGGAGGTTAGAAGCAAAATGGAGTTAGTTAGGTCAGATCTCTTTCACTGTTGTAATTTTTGTAAAGGCAGTTTCACTATGTTGGTCACCTAATTTTATCTTCACAACTGACCTAAGAAGTAGGAAATAATTTGACTACCTTGAGATAAAATCTCTATCCCTCAGAAAATGCACCTAGAGGCTGGATCACTAGTTATAGGGAATGCCACAGTGGAGTTTCAAGATTTAGATTCATGGAGACTGGGATAATTGGCCTCTTACAAATTTAAACCCTGAGACTCCATGATGTAATATTAGAGGATAGGGAAAGCATGGTGGGTTTTCTTCTATATCTCACAGTGGGTTTTCTTCTTGTCCACAGTGCTTGGGGACTCACATTAATTTGGAGATGTTGGTATGGTAATTTCTCTTCCAGAACTTAGGATACCAAACATTCTCCTCATTAAACTTCTGCTGGTGTCTTAGGTCCAAAGGTTTCTTTGTCATTTGGATTTTCTGCTGCCACTCTCCCGGTCATTGAAACTATGAATTTCTGGGCCACGATGCCGTTAGTAACCAAGATAAATCACCAAGATAAATCATAGCACCTGGGACATGCCTTCCTTACTGACAATGGAATAGTCCACTGGTAAGGATACAGCAGCTACAGTACTGTTAGCATCCCTCCTTGTGAATAAATTCTATGTTTTCATAGCGCAGTGACCTAGCACCAAAAGAAAGTGACTTGTCTTCACATATGCCAGTACCAGCCTGGAGTTTAACCCAGTACCTTAAAACTTAGTGTTTTTCTAGTCACCTTTCTCAGAAAGAATAAACCACGTGTAAACTAATCTAGTGCTAACATTGTTCAAACGTTCCCCATAGTGGAATAAAATATCCCTTTCACACTAAACTATATTCTTTAAAAGTCAAAAGAGTTGTTCCCAAGTAGTTTCTTCAATTAATCAATGAGAGTCATAGGCAAAATATTTGGGAATCTCAATGCTCTGTTTCACAGTACCCACCACTGACTGTGAAGGATCATGTTCTAGGGGTACCTCTGCCTTCTGTTATCTGGGAGGATCAATGATCTGTAGAGACTGGCATCCCACCAGATATGGCAAGGTGTCTGGAGAGTTGCCTTTTGCAAATCTTTAAATATGTAGGCATATATTACTGGCATCTTTTCGCAAAGTTCACATGCTAACCTGTGGAGGGCCCAGCAAGAGCCCATCACCAGGTAGGAGAAATCAGAGTCATAGGCCTGCTATTCTGTATTTCTCCTGAGACCTAAACAAAGACAAATTGGCTAACCAGGCTGTAGCTGAAATTACAGATCAGCTTCCTCATTGAGGTTGGGTACCTCACAGAGCTCTGTAAGAACTTTTTAACCTGAGTTAGAATATTCACAAAATGATTTTGAAGCCAGAGCACCTAAACCTGATAGAAACTAGTCCAGCCCTCAAAGAAACCAGGCAATAGAGCAATATAAACATAATTTTTAAAAGCCATAACATGGGCCTTGGTGCACTAAAATTGTATTTCAAGATGATGGTACTGTTAGATGCACTAGATTCTGTGTATTGGTAAGTGTATTTACTGGTCTAGATGGAAAGTTTTGGGTGGTATTTGGCCTGAGGGGACAATGAAAGGGACTTAGAATATCTGTCCTCCTGGCATTCTTTCCAGACTGTACGTTAGTTCATTGACATATATTGATTCAGTGCCTCCACATCATTAGCCAAAAAAGGAGCCAAATGTACCGTCCTCCCATCCTAACATGAACAGGAACACTAATATTCCTGCCCCCACCCCTCAGCATGTTAAAAAAAAATGTTTCCCAGATAAGCACAGAGTGGAGGCCTTGAATGCTGTGCAGTAGTCATTCAGTGAAAAACCAAATTAACACTAATTATATTCTGGCTTGCTGTGGTGCAGACAGTGTGACTTCACAAGGGGAAATGGCATTTGTGGCACTAGGTGGCATCATTCTGACACATTTACAGACCATTAGCCAGCACTAATATCATTTCAAAGGGCTGGTGTCAGGACGGGTAGGGCACCCTGGGAGCACTTCGCTCAGCCCTGTGTGATCTGTGAGTGAAACTCCAGGCTCCCAAAGGAGGAGGGCTTGGGCAGGGGTTGGGCATCTACCACCTCCCTAAATGTAGGTCACTTGGAGCAGGTTGTGTCCTCAGGCATCTAAAACACTTTGGGAAACTTTTGTTTTTTTGACAGGAAGAACAGTCTTATCAGGAAATGCCCTTGCCTCACTCACAGAAAGACCTAAGTTTTCCCTCAGGATCTGTGACTAGTGGTCTCACGGTCCAGACATTTCGGAGGTAAAAGTGGGAGTCGGTTTCTATAATTGGGGTTTCAAAATGAGACTTTTGAGCCTCAGCAAGGCTCTAGCATAGGGAAATAGGCAAGATGACCCAGTGAACTAAAAGAGATGCTAGACTGGTGGGAAATTCAGGGAACAGTCCTGAATTCAGAGCACTAAGGCTGGAGGCTCTCTCTAGAAGTTATCTAGCCTCTTGCCACTCTAAGTGTGATCTATGCACAAGTAGAAGGGTCACAGTTGGTTGGGTGGAGGGGGTTCTTTTAAAAATGCAAACTCTGGCCGCCCCAGCTTTTCTGAGTCAGAATCTAGATTTTAATACAATCCCCACATAATTCCTGGGCACATTAACACTTAAAAAGCACTGGTCTAGTCTACTCTAACTTCAAGAATGCTTTTCAAAAGAGGACAATTGCCTTCTTTTCCCCCTCTCTTCTTCTTCCTCTTTTTTTTTTTTTTTTTTTTTTTTTTAAGAAATTTTCACTCTCTACTCTCAAAACCTTTTTTTGGATTCTGGACCAACCCTCCACCAAATTTTTCTCACATTCCCTTTCACTTGTACTCCATTTCACCTCCTTTTTTTTTTTTTTTTTTTCCTGTGTGTTCCTCCCTCCTTCCATACCTCCAGCACATATATTCTGCTCTTGTGGCCATCTGGATCCTGCCAAGAGAAGCCCTATTCTGAAGTTAAAGCAGTTAAAATAGGAAAAGCACTCAACTTTGAGCACAAAAACCAAACTCAAGCCTCAGGTCTGCAGAGTCCTGAACATAAGTCTTTTCATTTTCCTAGTAATACCCATTTTCCTGAATACAGATATGAAATGTAATAGTGTATGTAAAATAACTTTATGAGCTATAAAACATTAAAGATATGTCTAAGATCTTGTTCCCCACGGGGCTGTTTCTCAACACATGCTATTCATAAAGGGGGTAGTACAGCGTAAAATTTAAGAACATGGGCTCAGAGCAGATTGCCAGGGTTCAGATCCCACTTTGCCATTTTCTGGCGATCATGTTTGACTCAACTTCACCATTTGTAATAGGACCCACCTGTTACCATGATAGGGATGTCATAAAGAGTAAACTTTTATGCATATACCCAAACATTCCTTGTCCTATAATGTGAACTGTGATTACTTTTTGTCCATAAATGTCTGTAATATCCATAAATTTCAACTATGACTGATTACTACAAAGTGCAAGTAACTTTACATCTGAGAACTGTATGTACATTATCTCTAAGCAAAACACAGAGACATAGAATAAATGAACTTAGAACACAATCAGGGGGCATTTGAGGGTGAGGATAAGAGGGAAAGAGAGAGAGAGATCCAGAGATACAAAGACATAGAATTTATGTCAGGCTAAGTAACAAGCAGAGCTAGAAAGACAAAAGGGTAGACTTCATATTATTCAAGAAACATAAGTGTTTGTGGGGGGGTTATCTCTGCAAGAAAATCACTATTTGTCACAGAAGAGAGCCAAAGTGGACTAAAGTCCTAAGACTCCTAAGACAGGTGCTTGATCTCCTGCCCAGATGTAATTGACATCATTGCACACAAAGGCTATTTCTACATATTAGATGAATATGTCATGGCATCATGCCCTTAAATAAAACAGCTCATATTATTAAGAAAATGATTTTTTGCAATACAATAAAAATTTGAAGATGCCCTGAAATGCACTTACCCTGGAACTCCAGAAAAATCTCTATATGCCTACATTTGAGGTCATTATTCTTCTCTTTATGGAAGTTTCTAGTTACCAAGACAAGAGCCCTGACCTTAATCGTTTCTCTGCAAGCCTCATAGCAGACCATGAGCACTCTGTGAAATATAGTTGTTCCCCTTTCCTGAAGCCCTGGAAATCCCCGTTCCAGCCATTGCTCTAGGCCCATCTCCCATTCAGCCATTGATTACAGCATCTCACATCCCTTTTTAGCTGTGGTCGTCTTTGGTAGGATCTTCTTCTGTCTAGTCATCTAGTCTTTTTTGGGGGAAGTGTTTGATGTTTGCCTGGATCATAATTTCTCAGAGAGCTGACTCTACCTCTGAAGCCTAGTACAACTCCAGGACTTCTGCTTTTTGGGGGTTAGGTCACTTCTTCCAAGTTCCTTGTGCACTTGCCCATACTCCTGCCATCAGATTAAACACTGTGTTCTTGAAAGATGGTCTCTTGCACAGTATCAGGTAGGATCCTGTTACTTCACAAATGCCCCAAGATTAATAGAATAGGATCAACAGGAAAGTGAAAATGATAATGACAATCAAAGTTAATCTTAAGGAGAATTATCAACCAAGTGAATTTTAAACTTTATCCTTCTCTCTTTTACAGAAATTTTCCTTCTCTTCCAAGGTTCTCTTGCTTTCTCCCAGTATTCTCATTCTGTTTTATGTTAAGCACAACACCCCAGCATGTCACTCAACTCATCATTGGTCTGTATCAGCATCCAGAAATTCCACTGTTATGTATCCATTTCTTAACGTAAGTATCTCTCAGAGGAGTCTCAGGAATGAAGTTATTAGTAAACAAGCAGGAGAGGTTAGGGAAAAAGGATCCAACACCTTAAAGTGCTTAAGATTTGATTGGATGAAACAAACTTCTACAATGTGAGGAAGTGCCTATTAGAATAAATTCCATCTAGTAGTGAGAGAATAAATGGGCTAGTTCATCACTACTGGATCCTTAGGAGGCTGCATTTTGCAATCAATGAGGCATAATGAGAGATTCCAAGAATGCTCCATCCTGTCTTGGTTATTCGGAGATGTTAATTGAACTAGCAAGATCATTCCCAGAGTTCTCTAAAATGATTATACATATGAAACTCCATAGATTGATGTTGGAAGCCATTAAATGTTTCTCGAATCCAAAAGAGTCTAAAATTCCACTGAGAATTCAGTTACTAGCCTTGCCCACTGATACCAAGATGCTGGGTCCAGTGATATTAAAAAACACATAGAGAGTAGATAGAGAGTAATTTAGTAACATTTGCAGACACTTTCCTGTGGGAAAGGTGGTTCTTTGGTTTTAAAATAGTCTCCAATAGCTATTGATTACAAGCACACTCACACACACATTTCAAGGTATCAATGTGTTTTTTATTTCATTCAGGCATGTGCCCTCACTGTTTCTCTGCTATTCACCTCTCTGTCTCTGTCTCTTGAATTATTTAATGTTTTTTCTCAGTTAATCTAAATTAGAGTTGGTTCTTTTTTTAAGGGGGATGGGAGGAAACTAAAAATAGTCACTGAAGCCAGGATATATTACACCAACTGCTTTTGCCTCTGGTGGTTACTGGAGTTTCCTTTGTTGTCTTGTTTGATTGTTTCATTTATATGGCAGGTTAGACAGCAACAGACTTCTGTTATTGCCTTTTCTCAGTGGTGGATTTTTTAGGCTCAGATCCCCCTAAGGCAGCCACTCCCCATCCGCAGCTGGTGACAAGAAGTGCTGTTGCTCTCAGTACTTACACCTACTGGAGAAAGATCAACAGAGATGCTATTAAGTGACATAGAGTGTCTCCATTTTTAACTGTTTAGGCCTTTGTTGAGAGACACAGGGAAGGAGAAAAAATGAGAGAAGGAGACTTAGAAAGGATGAGAGAGATAGAACATTGAACAAGTTGCATCTTCCATATTCTTTATGAATTACTTTTGCAGATGTGAGATTGCATTTTTCTTTGTTCCTGCCTTCCCACCACCAGCTTCCACCCTCTCCTTTAAAAATTTTCTGTTTTTTCCTATTTTTTCAATAGTCAGAAATAATTTCTTAAATCAAACGGTAATAGAAGTGTGTTAAAGTGGAGAAGACAATTTTTAGGGAACATGGTTTTCACAATAGACTGAGAGTATGAGGATCAGTAATTCAGCACTTGGGGCTATTTTTTAAAGTTCTCCCAGGAAACTTTAGGTCATTAGCTACTTTCTAACTTTCCATTACTCTTTCGGCTAATGTGGCCACAGAACATCATGCTTGGCATAAAACTGGGAATGGGGAGATTTATGGAGGAAAAAGAAGTGAAACTTTGTGAAATTAAACAGATTAGATGGCTCTGGTAATACTTAAGGCAATAAATTAGCACTGTGAATTGAGAGGGGACCCTAAAAATCTTGGTCATTAGGAGAGGGTTTCTGCCCTCTTATCTTGTCTCCTTCAGGCATCTCAGCTACCCCTTTATTTCCTTTTAGTTCATAGAGCAGAGAGCCAGGGGAAGGACCCTCCAGGTATTCACTGTTAAATTATGTGGTCTGTTTATTTTTCATTAAGGGCATAAAACACCAGGTAAGGAAATGTAAGGTTAAGGACATCACCTAATCTTCAGAGGAACTTTAAGACCAAGACATCCTTGAGCGCTTTCTATGTGCATACACTGAAGTCTACAATACCACATGCCAAAAGAAAAATAAAGAATTTTAAGAATGTGTTTTTTAAAAGGAAGGTGACCCTGGAGCCAGGTACCTGATTTTAAAACCATAACTGAGAAGACCTACTAAAGGAGATTACAAGAGAAAAACTGGAGACTTTCTCTCATAATAATAATGCAAGACTCCAGGTGCCTAAGAGCCCACGTTAATTCCTAAATAAGATCAAAGAGGCTGAGGTAGTCAGAGATGGCCTGCTTGTGGTGATCTTATAACTGGGAATTGAAAAATGAGTAGGATTTAGATAATTGTTATAGATAGAAGGCATTTTAAAATTTTCCCTTCCTTTCATAACCACAAACTTAGGAGTTAACCTTGGCTTTATCTTTTAGAAAATGCCCTGAGTTCTAGCTTTTTTCTCATTTGAATAAACCAGATGAATTTCAATAAATATATTGAACTTATCCTATGAACAAAAATAGTGAATACATGATGATGTCATAACATAGAACATTAGCAGGGAAAAGGCCTTCGACATTCTGTGACTTCAGTCTCATTTCTCGATCAGTCTGTAATGGATGTTGCAGTATTTTAAAACTGTGAAACACATTCATGGAAACATATAATCTTGAGAAAAATATAACCATGAGTAATTTATAAACCATTGTATTGATTTTGCATGGAATAGAATAGGGGCTTTTCTTCCCCATGAGGCATTTTATTTGTAAATATGTATTACATCTCTAGAAAAAGAATCCCAGGATTTTCCCACCTGTGTTTTTGACTTGCTTCTTCATGGTCCATGATGCCAGCTGTCGTTGTCAGTACAATGAAACCAAACTGGTGGGATGGAAGCAGATTATTCTGCCATTTTTCTAGATTTTTATGTTGGACATCAAATCTGGGGCTGATCACTCCACACTTGTGTGGCCTGCCTGTGAGGTTCACGACAATTTTCACAGCTCTGTGATCATCAATGATTTCAAATTCACCAATGTTATCATGCTTCATCATCACAGTTAGAAACAGGATGATGACTTTGGAGCATGGCCTAATAAACACCTAGCGTTTGCCTCTCTTTTCAGCATTGTTGATGCTCTGGAGAGCAACAGCCAGGATGTCCATGTGCACCATTGTGACGGTGTAGAAAGATGGCAGAAAGAGAACACAGGGACATTTTTAAAATAAAATCTATTTCATTCTGAGACAAAATAGGATTCAAAATTATATAATGAAGTACTTCTAATATAATAATAGTATTTATTACACACAGAAGCAAATTTTCACTTTTTCCCATTTAACAAATATATACAACTTAACTTACTATTTAATCATGTAAGAAAGAGCATTATTTATGTACAAATAAATTTTTTAATGTGTTGAATTTGAGAGGTATTCTTTGTGTTAAAATATGGATCAAGAATTAACTATGTTTTATAGCATCAGAATCTTAAAAAACACTATAATCACATATTATTTGGAATTATTGAACTTCACACAAATTATTATTTTTTAAACTTTTGTTCTGCTTCTAAGGACAAGATAAGAGAAATCTGGGGGCTGCTATTTACATTGTGTCTCTACAAATAATGCATTTGGGTATGGGTAGTCTTTATTTGCAACAAATGAACAGCCAAATTGGCCATAATCGTTGCTATATTTCCCATATTCATTTGGAAGGACTGAAGACACAGTAACTTATTTTAAGAACCCTGATCACATGAGTACACCAGACAGGTTCTGAGGTGCCTTTGTGGAAAGCCAGCACAGTGTGATGCTTAGGAGAGGGACCCTGGAGCCAGGAACCTTAATTTAAACCCACCTTCCCTGTTTCCTTGCCTTCCTACCATGCAGCTTTCTAATTCTGTGACCTTTCTGCGCCTCAGGTTCCTCATCTGTAGAATGGGGATAACAACAGTGTCCATCCCATAAAATTGTTAGGGATATTGAATGAAATAGTATTTTAAGGCAATTAGAGCAGCACCTAGCACATAATACCTTCTATAGCATTATTAAATAATCATTTATATTCTCATTAACTCCAATTAAAATTAAAACATCAGTGTTTTTATGTCCATTACTTGTATAAATTATGCCCTGATTTCCAAGAGTAAGATGATTCTAAAATGTATAATGATTACAATTACAATGTTTTTGTTTTTGTTTTTTCTGCTAGATGTCCAAACCCCGAGTGGCTGAATCACATGCATGATTATAGAATCTATCAGCCAGCGTGCAGATTCTGTCCTTATTTACATATGTTCAAGTTCCTTCTACTTTAAGGGAAACTATTTAGATAATTATTTTTTAGTTAAAATTGAAACTGACATCATTACCACCTTATAAAACAGAACCTTCCTGGAACATCTTTACAAATTCCATAATTTGGTAAAGTGACCAACAGCATCTCTAGGTTTGAAGGCAGCTCCTAGAATTTTGGAAAGCCTGATATGATTTTGGCTCAATATAGGGAAACATTTTCCATTCCTTGTGAGCTTATATACTCTGAGGCTTCCCTGTATAGCTGTACAGGCTAGATACTGCACATCTCTAGGACTCCTCAGCCATTTTCTAAGTGAATGCTGCCACCAGAATTGTGTAACTGAGTAGCCTGAACACAGCAGTCCCCAAAGGATCCCCTAGGCCACTAGGACCCACCTTGTCTTTCTGTCACATGCCAATCCTCCTTCCAATACTGGGAGGTAGCGATCATATTATTCCAAGTCTTCTCTTTTCCAAGTTAAACATCATAACTTTCATCAGTCCTACTTCATATGGCATGATTCCAAATCCTAAATTTGTTCATTCAACAAACATTTGCTGGGTCCCTACACTGTGTCGGGTGGTGATGCCCAGATGAATAAAGCGCCACCGCTGCCCTCAAAGTCCGTGTGGTCCATGCCCTAGCCTGGTGATATCCCCTTTATTTGCCCAGGATAAAACAACATGTTTGGTTGATGAAGTCTGAATTGCATCTAGCTTTCTCAATTGCCACAGCATACTGCCAAGCTTGCTCAGTGCCAAAACTCACATAGCCTATGCTTAGCCATATCTTTCGCTTCCTAGGCTTTTGCAGTTTGGTTTGCAAAGCTTTACAGTTTTTCCTGCTGAGTTTTATTTTCAACAATTTAGACTACCAAGCCCCAGTTATCAACAATTTTTATACATTTAATATGTTTGCTTTTATTCCAAATGATGTGGCATTTAGTTATCAAATAAAAATGTTGAGCAACAGGAGTCTATGATGGAGCCCTGCCATATTTACTCACATACAATCAGTGGTCCTCAAGTATGTCCACAAGGCTCTCATAAGGAGCTTTTGCAAATGTTTCCCCAAAGTCCCGCTTCTATGTCAATTACATTTCCCTAATTATTGGTCTAAGGATCCTCTCAAAGGAAAAACTGAAGATGGAAGGAATTGCTTGTTTTTGGTGACCCTATGTTGGTTCTTAATGGTTGCTACTACATTCTCCAGGGATTGTTAAACCAGCCTTTCACTTATAAAAATATCTGATTATTTGAGGGTGGAGAGAAGAATACTAGAATTAAGAGCCTTGGTAATGTGTTTGGAACATCTTCCTTTATTCCTCTTAGAAATCAGCCTGGCAACTCCAAATTCTCAGTTTGTCTGTCATCTCTCTAGCTTTCTCAAGATTTCTCCAAGATCAAGGATTACAGTTCAGCCATTTCAATTGCAAATCCCTTCTGCAGAACTAAAGGTCAGGGTAGAACTCTCTAAAGCTGACAGGAAACATCCCTTGCCTCAGACAAGATCATCCTAATTAATAATAATCACAATAATATTGTGCTCTGCATTTTATCCAGGGACACCTGAACAGCAGAATGCTTTATGAACATTATTTAATTAAGTCTTATGACAGTCCCGTGAGGGGAACTGGGAAACTGAGAGATTGGCTTAATCTCTGCATAGGTAAGGAGACCTGTCAGGAGGAGCAGGGCAAACATGCAGGAAGAGACAGGCTGGGAGGTTAAGCGGAGAATGGGGATTGATAGCAGATGTGCATTTAAACCTTTCTAACCAGCTATGCACCTGGAGGAAATATCTACATCTGAATCCTTCTGAGGTGCTCCTGTGGAGTTTTATGTATGTCACTCCAAAATAATAGCAATATTCTATGTAATTCAGTGATTTTAAATTCACTAAAGCAAATGCTTGTTAAACAATGTTTGCATTTTCTCTCTCTTTTGCTGTCCTCCCTCCCTCTCTGTGGCCGCCTCTCTGGGGCTCAAATTTGTCAGCCACAAGACTGACTGAAATACAAGTAAGTAAAGCAAATGACCACATTCATTGTCCATGACAAACCCAAACCATATTCCATCACATCCCTGTGGTCTGGAGCCTCAAGATCTGGCCTGGAGGAAGCTATTTCAGTGTCATCAAGGGCCATTCCATTCTTGTCCCAGAGGGACATGTGACACCCGGTATACTGCATGGACACGGGCTGGTCTGCCCTACAAAACTAGATTATTTAAAGGACTCCCCTAAACACCTAAGATAAAAACAGAATAAACAGTCCAATCTTTTTGGGAAACTTCTTGAGAAACAAAGTGTGTGTGATATTGGATAATGACAAAAAATAATAATTTGCTACACTTGACTATACTTGACTTAAATATAATATATGGAGACTATTTTTTTTCGTCATGGGAACTTTTGAACTAAAACTATTACCTTCCTGAGAAGTACTTGGTAAGCTAAATTGTCTAAGTTAGCATACAACAACAAAATCAAGGTGTGTTGAATTGAATTAAAATAAGTTTAATGAAATTCTCTTTCCCAACTGAGTTTTCTTCCCTGGCACTTCACCATCTCCTAGCACTTCTAGCACTCACACCTTTGAGAAGTCTTGTAACGTGGTTCCCTGGTTGTGGTTCTCTTCTGTATACACACCTCACACTTACATCTCTGTGGACACAATGATGTACAAGAGGAGAGCAGAGAAAGGAATAACTGGTTATTGAGATAAGCATCAACAAATGATCATTTAGATTACTGCATAGTCTGTGTCAGACATAAGCCTGGGATGTCATCACCTGCACTTTGTGGGAAATTGCCATAATTCTCATTTTCACATTGCACCATGGAAGGAAGTCAGCAGGCATTACTGGGCTCAGCACATTTAAAACAGCTCACACCTATTTTTCTGTTATGAATTCCTCATATACATATTCAAACATGGAGAGAAAAAATATATATACATTTAAATATATATTTTAAGACATATATACATATGCATATATATGTATACACATGCATATATATATACACACGCAGACACCATATATATTCTCACCTCATCCATTCACTAGCAACACAGATTGCTTCAGAGAGGAGGAAATGAAATGCTATTTTTGGAGAAAAGACTGATCTTTCACACAGATTGTCCAGAAAATGACCCAGCCTGCCACCCATTCAGACCTCAAGGCATCTAAGTGCTGCTTTGTTCCAATGCTTACATCTATTCAAAGTTCATACTCCAAGATTAAATGAACCTCCCTGAACCAAAAGAAAAGGCTTCACTGGCATTGCTGCTGATGCCATTCTCCCTGTGTCCGCCGTATAGGAGAGAAAGAATGAGCCTAGGCTTTTCAAAACGGGCTGCCCAATTATATTTTTAAAAAGATGTTTTGCTGACATCTAGAGGCATTTGGGTAATAACACTTATTAATAATGATTCTTCCCACTTATAGGGCATCTTGCGTCGCGTGATCCCTCAGCTCTTTACACACATTAATTAATTACGCATCACAGCACCCCTGTGAGGTAGAGTAGGTAAGCATTATTATGTGCAAAGGATTTATTGATTTTTCAAAGCAATATATAGCTGAGGCACAGAGGGGAAAACCATAGGAGCATGAATTAAGGAAGGAAAAAATAAAAGACATACAATGAATGTAAAAGAAAACAAATAAAAGTAAAAATTACCCCACTGAGCTCTTTAGAAAGGAATGATTACTTCACAAGTTCTGAGGGCCTGAACGTTAACTAATTTGGTTGTTAGCAACTTATGCAAAGGCACATAGGAAATTGGAGGGAGATAGTCATCGGTAAAATTTCCAAGTCTTCTTTTGCAATCCTGTTGACAGTGCTCCCAGCTCTTGGTGCTCCTGCAGTCTGGGAAATCTCAGTAGTCACTGAGGAGCTGTGACATCAGGATGGCCCTTAAATTTACGATGGAGGCATATTACATGTTTATGGCAGGGGTGGGGATGAGATGCGGATGGGGTGTGTAGTAAAGGAGGGGGAGAAGGATAGCCAAGTTTCTATGCAAAAATATGTTTGGAGGCTGTGGAATTTAAAGTATGTCACTGAGTACAGCAATATAAATTGACTATCATTTTGAATTCTTCTAGTCTTGTTTTATGGTAGTGGCTCAGCTGCTCTTTTTTAAAGTAGTAACTATGCTAAGTTCTTATTTTAGGCATAGTTCTTATTTATTTTCATGGAGCTAACACTTCTGGGGCTTACTATTTATTTCTAAACTGAAAGGTAATATTCTACTTAAAAAGAAGAGTGTCATAAAATCACTAGCTTGCAGACACCAAGACATGATTAAAAACTCAAGAAATGCATTATATTCTTTCTATAAGTTATTGTAATGCTGAGTTTTTATGGGGATAACAATAAGTTGCCTTTCAAACAACTTATTTTGCTCAAAACTTTTATATTCATTGGGTTTGAAAAAATGTGACAAGAAAGTAAAGTGAACATAGATGGGCAGACATGGCTCCCAGAGATTTGGAAGCGGCTTATCTTCTAGAGTTGGCACGAAAAAATAAAATTACAACTTTGCCCTCACCTTCCCATTCACTATTACTCCTCCTCCACATTCCCAGGCCCATCGAAATATGAGTTTATCACCATAAACACTTACAACTTCGTTGTGTCTTCATTGAAAATTAAACATGCAACGGAGGCTCAAAATTAGAGAAAAGGCCATGCTGAGGAAACAGGGCCAGTTATGATGGCCAACTCCTGGAGTGCTTTTCCGGGTAGGGTCTCCTCTCCTACTCTCTACTAATGATGCTTTTGCTTGTGTGTTTCACTTCATACCACCATACTGACAGAAAGTCTGCTGATCTAGATGTATTTGGGTAAAAGCTATTCTTTTTTTCTCTATTTCATATATGTCTGTGCTATTAGTCATTCACTCCTCAAAACAAAGGACTTGGATCAATTTTCCCCCATACTTGAAGCTTGGACCAGATATCCTGAGACAGAGGAAATTTTGTTTGAGATAGAGGTGAGGTAAGTCATTTTGAATCATGGGTCACTCAGGGGAGAGGCCAGGCCCCAGTGTTACATAATACTAGGCTTAAGGCCTTTGGGACTTGGAAGGAGGGCTACTGATTCGATGGAAAAAGATGTGCACAGGAAGCGATGGGGAAGGTACCAGATCCAACAATCAATTTCAAAATGTTGCCTGGTCATGTCTCAGGGACTCTGAAGGGGAGAAGAAACTCCTTCCTCTTCCTCCTCCTCTTGCTCCTTCTTTTCCTCCTGCTCTCCCTTCTGTCCTTGGCTTGTCCTGCTGAACCCAGACATCACATCTTTGCCACAACTCAACTCTGCTTTGGATTGAGGATTCCTCAGGATCTCAACCAGGATCCCGAGTACTGTTAATAATCTTGTTTCTCAGGGAAAATGTTTTAAAGTTCCAAATCATGGTATAAAAAGACAATTTTGAAAACTGCCCACTTCAAAAATTGGATACTGCTTCATCCTCAAACAGGTAGTGGTAAAATAGCCAAGGAATCACATACCAATCCATAAGGTAGTAGGTTTCTTTTTGTTTCAGTACCTGGCTCAGTTCATGAGTATTGCAATTTATGCATTCTATAATTCAAGATAATTTACCTTCAGGTTTCCTATGTACTGTACTCTCTTTTACTACAAACAGATATGCCACCACTTACCTAAGATGACAACAGTATATACCAGGTGAATGTTAACAGATATGTATTTCACTCTTTATAGTTATGTGCCTCCTGGGTGAAGAGCAAGCTGGAGAGTTAAAACATTGTCATGCACTAGTAATATGTTCCCATTTGCAAAGAAGCTAGTGGTAGGAAAGAACATGTGTGGGTTCTAAAAATTAAGGGATTTGCAAAAAGACTTTTACTTTTAGGACTTTCAGGCTTGGAGGGTCATTTTCAGTTCTGTGTGATTTTATGAAAGTTTATTTAATAAAACATTTGGATCTAGTGGGATCTAAACAGAGGTTTAAAAGGATTTTTTGCTGCTTGGATTCATCTGCAGTTCGAGGGTTATGTAGGGAAAGAGTTAGGAGACACAGAGTGGCGATGTGTTGTTGATTCCACATGTGCGTCAGTGTTGAATGCAGACATCAGCAAGATTTCCTCCTCATCACTGCTGCCTCTTGCTAAATGTGGGACCCCCACTTTGTTTTTGTGATCACAGCTACACCCAGTTGATTCACTTACCTGACCCTGAGTAAGTACTAGTTTCTGGTTCAAACGATTAGGAGACCTTCTTAATGTATGTGTCTCTCCTTTACCCAAAGCCCTTTAATTATTTCACATCTCAACAGAGAAAAGTCAAAGTCCTCATCATGGTTGCCATGGTTCTACCTGGTCTGTCCCCCTTACCTTCTGACCTCAGCTCCTACACTCTCCATCATTCACGCCACAGAACTCCTTGCCATGCCGTAAGCACTTGAGAAGCACCCCTGCAGTGTCTTTGCACTTGCTGTGTCTTCTCTGATTCCCTGGATAGCTACAGGGCTCGATCCCTCACTTACTTCAGGTCTTGACCTAAGTGTCACCTTCTCTGAGAGGTCTTCCCTTGCCTTCACCTAATTGTTCAATATTCCTTTTCATTCTCAAAGCCAGGATGCTTTCTATCACCCAGTCCTACTTTATTTTTCTTCTTGACACTCTTACAAACCTAATAGTGTTTATATTGTACCCCTTTATCTTGTTAATCATTGGTATCCCCCAAAGTAGAATGAAAGTTTATAAGGTCAGGAATTGTTGCATTGTTCACTACTGTATCCCCAGGACCTAGAACAGCATCTGGCACTTAGTAGGTGCTTAATAAATATGTGTTGAGTGAATCTTGAGGAAAGGTCTGGGGATCATTGTAGAAATTGTTCATAGAGATCTGATGCATTAATGAGGGAGCACCGGGCAATAAGTTTAAGCATAGGGAGAAATTAACTTTCTTTAAAGTGGCCAGTTGAACAAATTGAAATCACAGACCAAATTATGCCATCAAGCCTTTAATGAAACTGCCACCAGTTCATTTAAGGCCGCCTAGATGATTTCAAAAGCAATGTGGCAGAGTGTGTCTATTTCAGAGTGATAAATGCATGTTCAACTGCTAATGTTTCTTTCAGAAATCTTGCATAGCTTCAGTAAAGCTAATTTATAAACCTTAACTACTGTAGCTAATTTAACTCGCTAATTTTAGACATTGTGTTGAATTAAAATCTGTGTTTTATTGTGTATCATTTTGTCTACCGCTAACATTAATATGCATTTTGTAATGTGGAACTACGAATGTTTTAAATACATATTTAGGCTTTTGGAAGCATTTGTGTTAACTAGATTTTTTTTTTCTTTCATGCATTTTAGTGGATGTCTTGCCAGATCATACATCATTAGACCAAGTTTTACATGCTTAAGACCTGCATGTAAATACTAGACTAGACTAGTTAAGTCTAGTATCCTTCTTGACTTTTGAAAGTACCTTCCACTTTTGAAAGTCAGGAAGGATACTAGACTGAAGGGCTAATAAGAATTCAGTAAATTCTTCTTTTCCTTTATCTCCCCTCATTGGAATGGCAAAAAAAAAAAAAAAATGTGGTTTGGAGAAATATACTGGTATAGTCAATTGACATCTACATGCGACCCTCAGACAAATGAGATGAGAGCACTAAAGGGGCTGTGTTACCAAATACAAATTTTAAAAAGGTGTCATTGGCAAACTTAGCTGTCTGTGAACATTTTTGAGGAGCTGGGTATATTTTATAATTCTTATTTCTAAGAGAATTTAAATTTTATTAACACCTATAACCCTATCTATGCGGAGAACATGCTTTACATTTTTCACCTATGTTCTTTCTCCCTTACAAGCTTCTCAAATTCAGGTCAGAAATTTGTCTATATTTCTCAGTGTTTTACACATGTATATATTTTTATGTATTTTGTAGATTTATTGGGATTATATATATATATAATACTGGGATTTTATATATGCATATAATCCATATATATAATCCCAATAAATCTATATGATATATATACACACATTATATATAAAGACATAGATATACTCACATCACTACAAGACTACTATATCCCCAGAGCAGACTGTTATGTTTCAAGCTGTTTCTACAACTCTTAAACTACCTACTTCTTCATGGAAGGGCAATATCTTTTCACAATTTATTTCCCCCAACTGTGAGACTGCATGTATGCATTTGATGCTTATTAATAATAAGGACTTGTACTATATTATCCATAGTCACAAAAGACTCTTAGACCAAGTTTTGGAAAAGAGTAGCTCTGTTATTTGCAGGGAACCATAGTTCTCCATTTTTAAAATGCAAGAAGGAAAAAGAGTGACATTCCCCCCTCCACTTCTCTTAAGCATACTTGACATTTCCTTTGAGTTAATATCTATAAAGAATCTTGAGGGACTGCTCCAAGTTTTGGTAAAGTAATGATGACATAAAAGGAAAAAATACTAATAAATAAAAGATATGGTTCACAATAGACTTTGCTGGAAGACAGGAGTTGTGCAAAGAGCATGAATTTTGGTCAGATAAGCATGAACTTAAATCTTACATCTGCTATTGACAAACTGTGTCATCTTTGCAGAGCTAACACTTAAGACCACTTTTTGAACTAAGTTCTAGCATACCTATTTTATAGATGAAGAAACAAGTACTCAGAGTTTACAAAAGAAAAATATGTAAGTAAAGTGCGTAACACACAGTAGAAGCTTGGTAAATGTTAACTCTCTCAAAATAACAAAAACAAAA
The DNA here is from genome assembly GCF_003255815.1 of Theropithecus gelada. NCBI lineage: Eukaryota > Metazoa > Chordata > Mammalia > Primates > Cercopithecidae > Theropithecus > Theropithecus gelada. Next base: position 53,751,601 of record NC_037671.1, read on the forward strand.
ATGTCACCCATACTTATAAAACCTTAGCCGTGTTCCCACACTGTGTAGAGTGCTTTATCTGTGTTATTTCACTTAATCGTTACAATCATCTTGTGATTTAAACGTTATCTCCTTTTTGCAAGGGGGGAAACTAAGGCTTAGAAAGCTAACACTCACTCCTAACTACTATGTTTTTCCCTGGGAAAGACCACAGTAGCTGAGCATTTGCCAAGGGCTTCATTGCAGCGCCAACTTTGGGATTCAGTTTTCTTGATTTATTAATCCCAGTACAAACCTAAATCCTTAAATTCCCTTTCCACTTCAAAGGGCAATTATGTATTGAGTCATCTTTTTAGATATTTCAAACTAAGCCCACTTTTCCTAAGCTTTCAAAATTAAGTGAGGCACATTTTGTTTTGGAGAATCTGAATCATTGGTATTTGCCTTCATTTGTAAGTTCGCTTTCCACAGCCAAGGACATTTTTTCCTGAATTTTGTCTTTCCTTAAACGGCAAAGAAATAAGATATTTGGCCTTAAAGAAGTGACCCATTTCGGTACCTTCCTATGGTACCTATGGAAGACTGTCTAGGAGACCCCCACGTCCTCTCAGGAAGCATCCTCGGTGCCCCTGTCCAGATAAAATCCTGTCTCAATGCTTTGCAGCAATTCTGATATTCAAATATCCCCAGTCACAATGTTGTAAATAGGATTGGAACAAATGACTACTACTGATGGAGGAATTCGTGGTCTCTTCCCCGTCAGCACTGGGCATTGAGAATTAGACATTAACAGCTCATGCAGACTTATGAATCAGAAGCCCTACAATTTTGTGAGGATGGAAATAGCCCCACATGCCTCCAAGTTTAGCACAAAGTCAGGGTAATACCACTGATGTTTACTGGTGGAAGATTGCAGAAATTGAAATAAACGGTGTTGTAAGTGACTAAGGAACAGTGGTGAGCATGGAAAGAGGAGAGGGACAAATTCTATTTTAGTTACCTATTAAAAGCTTGTTTCTACAAGGTATCACATGAGAATTAATATGTTTCTCTTTGGAATAAAAGGGAGCTGGCAAGAATGGTTATGATTTTTATAGCAGCTAACAAATGTTTAGTACTTTATAGTTGACATAATATTTTTCAAATTAATTATCACTTTAGCACCTTACAAAGGCCCTGTGAGATAGCTGGAATCATGATAGCAGGAATCATCTCTACTTTACAGATGAGGAGAATGAAAGCTCAAGGAGAATGAATGCTCATACTCTTGCAGGGTCAGATTCATGGTGTCCGTTTTGTTGAGGAGGAGGCAGAGAAGTTAAATGAACTGACTGGAAACGAAGCTGATAAGTGGCAGATGTGGAAACTTAGCACTACTCTGTCTGGCTCCAAGGCTATTGCATCATGACAATGCCTTCCCTAGGCCTTTCCTTTCCCTCTGTCTGGTCTACTTAGCTTCTGTGGCTCATATGCCAACCCCAGCAGACCTCTGTAAGGCTCATATCTGGAAACAGGTAATTTAAAGTACTTAGATGCACATCAAGTTGGGGTCCTTTTAGGATGGTGCAAAAGTAATTGCAGTTTTTGCCATGCAAGTATGGGAAAATTGCTCACCAGGAGTGGCTGCTGATTCTTTGTGTCTACACTTTTTTTTTTTTATTTTTGCAAAAGTAATTGTGGTTTTTGCTATACTTTAATGGCAAAAACCACAATTACTTTTGCAAAAATAAAAAAAACAAGTGCAGACACAAACAATCAACAGCCATTCCTGGTGAGCAATTTTTCATGGAGAACAATAAAGTGAAATCTGTCTGAAACACATAATAAATGTCCATAAAGTTCAAAGGCATGGAACAAAATGATACACTTCTCTTATAAAACATGTCAGCAAGACCAAGAAGGCACATATGTCAGAAGAGCTGTGGACGCCTAGCCTCAGATGACCAATATACTATTTTTGTGCTTGTGATTTCCTCTTAACCCTCATGTAAAATTCAAGCCTTTTGTCAAATCATTTTAAACAAGTGTTATTGAGAGTCTACTGTGTATAAGATATATGGAAATTAAGGTGTGAGCATTAGGAAAACCTACCATGTCTTTCAGCTTCCCTTATATCTCATCAATGATCTCAAGTCACTTGGGAACATGTTTTATTTCCTTTTCTTAAGCTTTCTAATATTTTAGTGAAGAAACTTAATAAAAATCCACACAAGCTTGTCAAGATGCTTCTCCCATAAAACGCAATAGAGTGTTGATATTTACCTATCTACCTATGTGTCTAGGTATCTGCCTGTAATGTATATTAGATATATATTAAATATATTATACATTAACTATTACACATATGTTTTATGTGTATAGATTCAAAAAAGATTTAATATTGTATATTAAATGTTTTAATATATTTTATGTGTATAGACACAAATATATGTTATGTGTATATGTATATATCCATACATATATGTATCTATAATTAAAACTTACTAAAGATGATAGTGATCCCACAAAAGTCATTGCTCAGTATAGACCTAGTCAAATATTCTTACAAGCCAAGAGGTTTTACCTTACTGTACCTAAAGAGGGAGAAGTACACATATACAAGTAATTCTTCAGTACCTTTTTTTAATCCCACTCACTGTGTGCTCTGCCACACACAACTCTCTCTTTTCTTTCTCCTGTTCTTCCTCTCCCAGGTCTCCTTCCTTTCTTTCTTTTTGCCTTTATTAGGGAGTCTTTGTCCTTTAGCCAGAAGCAAGCCTCCAGGCGATACCCCATGTTCTAATAAAGCATCCCTTTTGTCAATGGTGATAATGATTACCTCTTTTGCAGCTGCCCCTGGTGTTGCATTTTGTAACACAATTTGGCCTCCTTGGCTCTGGTTAGTCCTATGTAACATACTGCAGGGGTTCCCTGTTTGATCTCTAATTGATCTAATTGACTGGGAATAATCGGGAAGGCTTTATAGATGTTTATTGATAGCTAATTTTCCTTCATCCATTGTTTAATTCAATAAGAGCATAACCTAATTTATTGTCACTCCAGTAGAGATCCATTACCCTTTTGATAAATGCTTCTGGGGCCAACTTGTCAGTAACTGATTTCAAAGAGCTGTTAAGCCCACAGAGTCCATCATTAGTTAATGGCAGTTTAGAAAGCTAATGATGTTATAAATTACAATCAATAAGAACATGGAAATTACAGTTGTTGAGCAAGATAATACTATATTATTAAACTAACACTAAATCCTACCTTTGCTTACTATACTTTTGGAGGGTTTCTAAATCCGTTTAATAATATCCATGATTAACCAAGAAACCCATGAATCAGGAGGGAAATTGTAGGAATGAAGATTCTCATACTTAAAAGAACATTTCAAAAGGATAGAGGAATTACATTACATTCTTTGATAACAAAAGGAATCTGGGGCACCAACATGCCACCACAAACATGTACAGAGATCTCCATCATCTCATGTCTTGAATCTAATCCTATTGAAGGAACCTATCCCCAGATATACCACAACTTAGGGGTATCATACTTTGTAAGTCTTTACTTCCTAAGAATATATAAAACCTAGATGCATAGATTCTCTGTGGCTGCCGGTTTCTGCCCTTTCTTCTTATAACTTATAATTACATCTATAATAGATAGATAGATGCATATAAAATTTCTTATACCTAGTGCTGGGCTAACAAAGCAAAAATGGACAAAATTAGGACAGAGTTCTTGGTTCCCAAAGATAAGATCAATATCTGATATAGGGGATTATATAAACAACTTAACAAATATTATTGCTTATGATTGGAAACATATTCCTTGTTTCACCCACTCTCCCTAGAAATGTAAGCTCTGTGAGGGCACCTATTTTTGTCTGTCTTTTCACTTAGAGTACCTAACACATAATAGATGCTCAGCAAATAGTTTCTGACCATCTTTGTTAAATGATTTATCCTGGAATAGTACGGATTTAAAGCAACTTCTATACAATCTCTGACTTTACGAGATTATACAATTCAATTTTTCATCTATTTATTCAATACTTATCAAACAATTGCTATACAGTCAATGAGAATATAATGGTGAGAAAGCCTAAAAGAGTCCCTGCTCTAATGAAGAATACAGTCTAATTGGAAAGACAAATATCAAGGAAATAATCAAGTAAATAAAATACAATGACAAACTGTATGATAAGAACTATGAAAGAAAAGTACAATTTTCTATTGAGTATACGGCATGATGTGAGTCACAAGAATGACCCTAGGGATTAAGCAAATCTGAATTTATCATAAACCCTGAAAAGTAAGACTAATTTTTGTCTTTTAACACAGCATTTAGCTTAAGGTTTTAAACATAGTAGCTTATTATAAGATTTTTATTAGAGTTATTTTTAAACTGATCATCCATATATTTTTATTCATTAATAAATGTCAATTTGTTAGAATATTCTATTACCTATCCAGTAATTATAGATAAACAGTACTTACTCTCACATTTTTCCAAAACAAAGATGCACCCTTCTCTTCATTTTATGACTTTGCATGGTGTAAAATTAAGTTCAAATCAAGGCGTATGGAAGTTAGTTATTTCCTGTTCATGTTGGTTTATTTCCTTAACATGCCAATTTCATTAATGCTATGGAGGAGAAGAGGCAACTCTATTTAATGATCATGTGCCAAGTGGGTGTAATGTGGAATGCCTACCATTTCTATGCCTTTAATTTTCACTGAACCACGGCATCAAAGAAACTTTTTTAACACGTTTTTACTGTACAAAGCACAAACATACTACTGTGCATATTTCGCATTTCCCTTAGGACTTAAAATTGGGCCACATTTCACAGAACCTCCATTTGGGGGCTGAAAGAGGAGTATGGAGAGGAGCAGGGGGTTTCCCCTGAAAGATTTGTCTCTCCTTTGTCTCAAGTTCTCTTCTCATCATCTCCACTCCTTCATTGGTAGTATCTAAGTCATGTTCATAGAAACCGTTGGTAATCTTGCCAAAATGGATCATGATGTGGAGTTGAGGATAAACAGTAGAACGGATAAGATCTTTAAAAAATAAATGTGCAGGCATGGGCCATTAACAATAAGCAAGGGAAGCACCATGCAAGTCCCACGGAGGGAGCAAATCGGAGGAGACTATGCATCTGTCTTCTGTGAGCCATTGGCTGCTCTTCCACTGTACCCTCTTTGCTACTTTGAAAACACAGCAGACAGGCTGGCGCGTCGAAGGAGCTACTTGCAGATTGATTTCCTTGCTTTGATAGCTACTTGACATAGCAAAGTTTGGCTCCATTCTGTTTTCAAATTGAAAATTTATACAGAAATGAGAAAAACCACCACACCCAGCAATGAATTAATAATAGCTGCCAACTAGCTGCAAGAACCATTATATTTATAATGCTTCCCGATGCTGTTCGCATTGCCTGCGAAAAGGAATTTGTCCTTAAGCTGCTTATTTTCAAACTACATGTGAAGACAACAAATTGTATGGCGTGTTTATCCAATAAGGCATAGCAAGGAAACTAAAGAATCAGATGGGAGGGAGTGAAAAGAAATAGAAATTTAACAGCTAGACAGCCCGAAATAAAGCAGGCAAGATTAGGAGACACATGTACAATTCTCCACGGTCCCTAAAGTCTCTAGCGAAAAGGTAGAAATGAACTAATTTATTAGTAAAATCACATCAGGGGCAGTAATTTCATGTTAGTGAATTTACATGTAATAACATTAGGCTCCCAACCTCCATTTCACCAGTGTGGCCCTCTCCGATGATGAATGAGGCGCCTAAAGAAAGATGATAGTTTGATTGTTTTCACAGCAAACAGATCAGCATTTTAATTTCTTGCCTCTGTGTTTATTGCTTATTTGGCCCCTTGCTCGGCTTGTAAAAACTTGGCTAAATGGAAATGAATAAATGTAATTACTGCGGGTGACAGTGGTAATCTGTGTGGGTTTTTCATATTGGCTTTGCCAGCGTTAATCTAATCACCGGAGAATACGTGTCACCGCACAAATGCACTGACAGAAAGCAGAGTTTTCAGTCAGTGCCAAATATACACAGGCTGGGAAGCACAGACACAGATGGCGACTTCTGCACCAACGACTTGTCTCTCCTCTGCTACAGGAGCAGAAGCCACCAGAGTATCCTGGAAGGTGAATATGTGTGTATGAAATGGTTCATAGTTTGGGGGAACCCAAAGAAGGCTCACAGATGACCCTGAATCCAATAGAAATAGCAACAAATGGGCCGGGCACAGTGGCTCACACCTGTAATCCCAGCACTTTAGGAGGCTGAGGCTGGCGGATCACCTGTGGTCAGGAGTTCGAGACCAACCTGACCAACATAGGGAAATCCCATCTCTACTAAAAATACAAAATTAGCCGGTCGTGGTGGCACATGCCTGTAATCCCAGCAACTCGGGAGGCTGAGGCAGGAGAATCACTTGAACCCAGGAGGCAGAGGTTGCAATGAGCTGAGATAGCCACCACTGCACTCCAGCCTGGGCAATAAGAGCGAAACTCAATCTCAAAAAGAAAAGAAAAGAAATGGCAACCAATGCTTTCCCCAGTGCAGGAATGAGGTGTCCCAGGGTATAGGAAAATGGAGACTGCAATTTTCCATTTCTCCCCAACAGTAAATGACTGGGAGGGCTGGTTAATGAGTGGCTTCACCTTTCAGGGGTTTGTTTGCCATCTATAAGACAGGGATGGGACAAATCAGATTGTTTGATGTTTGCATTGCAGAATTAGCGGCAGGGGGTGAACCAAGCAATCAGTGCAGGGTAGAAAGGATGAAATGAGATAATGTATGTTAAAGTGTCTTGCAAACTACAAAGCAAAGCTAAATGGGGCAGAAGAGAGTCCTCCAAAATAGACTTTATTATATTTAAGATTTATTTTAACAAAGCAGCAGGGAAGCAAAGGATTAATTATTCAGTAAATGGCAACTGAATGACTGGTTAGCATTTTGGAAAGAAAAATAAATCAAGACCTGTAACTTGGAATATTGGTCAAAAGGAATTCCAGATGGATAAAATCATTAAATATGAAAATAAAACGTTAGGAAACCCAGATGAGGAATTTAATATGCACTAGATTTGGGGGATTTGAGAGAGGGCTCCCTACACTGAAAAACAGTAAAAAAAAAAAAAAAAAAAAAAAAGTTACGAAAAAAGAATAAACAAGTTTGACAACATTAAGTTAGAAGCTTCTGCATTCAAAATAAGGTAGCCCAAATGGGAAAACAAATGGTATTTTCAGCAAGTACGGAAAGGGCCAGTAACTATATTAAATAAAATGCTCCCAAATACTTATTTTTTTTAAATGACCCCATTAATAACTGATAGAAATAAAGCAGATGAATAAGTGTCCAAAGAGAAATACTACTAGTAAATTCATGAAAAGTGTTAAAACTTGATAATAATCAAAGAAAAGCAAATTTGAACAAATTAGCAAAAATAGATGCCTTATATTTTCAAAGCTGTGGACAGACTAGACATTTCTAAACTTCTAATTGCATTTGAAGGTCAGTGTAAACTTTTTGGAAACCAAGAGACATAAAAGTTGTCTAGTTTTGACCTAGTAATTCTACTTCCGGAAATACCATTTAAAGAATATTTTAAAAGAATGAAAGGATTATATCCCTAAAAGTATATGTAGTAGTGAAATATTAGAAATAAACTGCCAGGCCAAGTGTGGTGGCTCACACCTGTAATATCAGCTCTTTATGAGGCTGAGCTGGGTGGATCACCTGAGGTTAGGAGTTCGAGACCAGCCTGGCCAATATGGTGAAACTCCACCTCTACTACAAATACAGAAATTTAACCAGGCATGGTAGCACACACCTGTAATCCCAGCTACTTGGGAGGCTGAGGCAGGAGAATTGCTTGAACCGGGAGGCAGAGGTTGCAGTGAGCTGAGATCTCACCACTGGACTCCAGCCTGGGTGACAGAGTGAGACTTTGTCTCAAAAAAAAAAAAAGAAAGAAAGAAAGAAAAACTGCAAGTATTGCTCAACATTTAAGTAATTAAGCAAATACTCTTCCTGCATAAATAATATTTGTAAATAAAAACTATAAAGACTAACAATGTGGAAAGTATTTGGTAGGCTACTAAGTTAGAAAAAATTGTGCTTTCCTGGAAGCCTTCATTGGGTTTTTAAATCTCATGTGACAGTATTGGGTCATATGTTTATCTCTAATGCCATCATGACGAAGAACAATGGGATGACTATGATTGACTTTGAACAATCATTTTGGGGAATAAATAATGGGTGATACTGAAAGCCGTAAAGGAATGAGGCCCATCAAATGATGTTCTTAGTGATAGAATAAGCACTAGGCATGTGAGAGTAGGGAGAGATGGATGTGGTATATAAGACAATAAATAGAAATTATGTGTATTTAGAAAATTGGGGAATTACAGGAATGACTGGTTACTTAAGTAAGATATAAAAAATCTTTCTCTCCAATCCCTAAGGAACAGAAAGGGAAGGAGGAAGGAAAGAAGAAAGAAAGAAAGGAAAGGGGAAGGAAGAAAAATAAAATCATGAGGTGAAGAAAGGAAGGAGTGAGAACAAAGAAAGATAAAACATTATTTCCATAGATTATCAATCTTAGAAAATGGGGTATCTAACCCCCCTCTATATAAAACAAAGACTTTTATCATCATGTTTTCAACTTACAGATAGTATCAGGAATATAAGGCCTCAGACAATCTGCTAGGAAGGTAGCTGAAAGGCTTAGAACTTTCTCGTGAAGTTTAAAAAGCAAGCAAAAGAAAACAAACAACAATAAAAAAGAGTGAGGCACACTCTCCAAGGAAGGCAATACAAGATCCAATCTGATCCAAAGTACAGTAGGTAGACCTCTACTCTTTTAAGGTGCAGTGTGCAGACTAAGCCATGATAAGACACAAAAAACTGGGAAGGTGTAGCAGTCAACCAGAAGTCTCAATGAAGAGCACTTTTCCTCAAGAGAGTTGAATTTAAAAGGAAAATAATAACAACAACAACAACAACAACAAAAACAACAACAACAAAAACTCAGGGAAGATCAATTCAAAGCAGCCAACCTCTCTAGAGATGGAACATCAGAGACGTGGGTAGACGTTGTTTGGAAAATGCCTCTTGGCAGTTCATTTGCAAGGGAGATGATAATCCGTATTTATATTCCTCCACCAGCCCATATTTCTGCAGTGCTTTGTGATGAGGTTTAGGTAGGAAAGCAACAGATGTGTTGTAATCACTGGAAGAAAGAGTCTAGGTCTGGGGATAGGCATATTTCCCTGTTGACTCCACCAAGGCTGTGCAACCATCTTTCCTGGAAGAGAGTTGATAGCTACTTTTATTGAGTATCTACACAAATTCTTTACAGAACAAGGAAATATATCCATTAAATCTTCCAGAAATTAGATTTCCTGGTTCTTTAAGTCAGTGACGTGAATTATCACTTTGTCTGGGCATCACAGAGATGGTTTCCCTCCATTGATACCCAGGAAGCTGTGACCAGGGGATCCTAGGGAGAGAATTCTGTTCACCCACCTGACACCCAACTTTACTTCCAGTGATGATAGGAAATAAAGTGGCTTCATTGCCGCCAGTCTTGAATGTAAAAATTAAAGTACTTTCACTTGACAAAAAAATAAAGATGGGAGAAGTTTCTTTTATGTTTCAGGAAATTATTACATTTTGGTGAAACGCTTAGAGGTATAATATGAGCTGGATAATTTTCACAGCATTTGATATACTGAATGTTGTGGGGCTCTTCCATGACACATAATCCGTATTAAGCCAACATTTATAAAATAAAAAATGAAACCAAGTTTCTCACCAGGAAAATTGGTTTCCATTCAACAAGATATCCTACGGCATCCTTATAATTTTTAGGTTTCAGTTCTTAGTAGTCCCTTTTACCACAAGGGATGACAGTTAGAAAATAAAGAATCTTTGGTGTCCCCTCAAAGGAAGTGTATACCAAAACATTAGGAGAGTATCTGACCCCAAGTAAATTCATATTTAATGATAACCATTGGCTTGGTACTTCTTCTTGCCCTTTTTTTATTATAAAAAAAGACAAACATTGCTGTTATATTTTATTTTCTCTTCTAAGTAACTTTATAGGTCAGTCTTCTTCCTAATATTGTATTTGGTATAATAAAATTGATTTTAACATATCTGAGAACAACATAAATTAATGCTATTGATATTATATAAATTTAAGGCATTGTATAAACTAGATAGGGTAAGATACAATCCCTACCCTTTAATAGTATATAACTGAAAAAGGGAACTAAAACATACACACTTATAAAACTAATACACATATATATATATGAAGGACTGAATGCTATTGGAGTGAAAATAGGACTAAAAATAGTCACCAAAAAGGGTTAAGGACCACAGTATTTTCAGTATAAAACTAGGAGGTAGGTGTGATAATCATATATATATATATATATGATTATGTTGATGCTTGTCAAAAGCTAGTTTTCTATCCACAATTTGCATCAAATACATTTAGTAGACTTGTTAAAATGCATGTACCTAGGTCCCCTCTCAAATTGATTAAATAAAACATTCAGGAGAATGGGGTCTAGGAAGATGGATTTTAGAGCCACATCAAAGCTTGGAAAATTTTGCATGATATAAACCTACCAGAAAGTATTAAGGACTAGAAGTTCTCCAGGGAATTAGTGGCAGAAGGAGATTACAGAATGTGAGCTTTGAACTTGGTTTCAATAACAATCCATATTTTGGCAGTGGTAAGAACACAATACAAAAGTTCAAAAAGTAAAACATTAAAAATATATTGATGGGAAAATAAAGCCAATGACTTTTGCTAACATTAAGAAGTGCTTACAGAAGAAACTAGGAAGGTCATTTTTAAAGATTCTTGAATGTCTAGCCCCCATCCCTAGAATCTCTCTAATTTTCAAAACATTAGGTAGGTAAGTCTTTAGTTACAAGTAATACAATTACACTAATAAAGTATGGCTTGTTTTAAGATTGCAAATTTTCTGAGTTGGTGGGATATAGATGGTCTTAACATAGCACCCACTATTCTAAAAAAGAAAAAAAAAATGTAATGTTGAAATCTCTCAAAATCGCCTTTCCTAAGTACTGTGCCAGCCCCAAAGAAACCAGTTTTGTGAGAATTACAAAAATAAATGTTCCTGCTCCTAAAACTCCCACGGTGGCCAATAGATGCTCTGCTTTCTGTATGTAATTCAAAGAAGCTGATGTGTGTTCTGAGTCCTCCCTCAAATGCATTTATTCTCTTTCATGAGAGGGGAAAGGGAGCACTGCAAGTCTATTCTTTGTTTCTTCTTTTTTCAAACTGACACATAATAACTGTACATATTTGTGGGGCACATGTGATATTTTCATGCATTTATATGATGTGTGATGACCAAATCAGGATAATTAGAAAATCCATCACCTCAAATATTTATCATTTCTTTGTGTCATGCAAGTCTATTCTGATCCCGAAAGTCAAAACTCCTATCCCACTGGTTGCTGAGTAAGAGAAACAAGCTGAAAAGTTAACTGTTGGAAAGTCTGGCACAGTGTAGCTACTTCCTACTTTGTGTTTGTATTAGTAGGTGAGTTCCTACCACTGCCTTTTTCTGTGAAGGTGAAACCTGATGTGAGCCGCATCTCCATTCCTTCTAGTGCCCTGCTGGTGGCAGCAGGAGAGCGAGTACAGGTAATTCACAATTAGGTGTTGGGCAGAAGAAGGCTGTCAGATCCAGGTAAAAGCACACCATGCTGTTTGAAAGATCTGGTCCCTGGTTGGGAATGCCTCACTGTTTCTTTGAAGACTTTCTCCTCAAGGCAAAAGTCAAGATCTAAGTAAATAAAAGAGGAAAGGAAAAAGAGGGAGACTGCAAGAAACTGAAAGAACAGAACAGAATGCAATATTTGAACCTGGAGAATGCTTTAAGTTCTAAATTAATAGGACCATAATTAAAAATAGATCTTGCATAGTAATGTTCTAGTAAAATCAAGGATCCAAGAGAATAAAACATATATGGGGGACTTAACTTACACTTTTGAGAATGTTTTTATGCAACTTTTTTCTTATATCCACATGAAGCATAAAAGCCCAAAAGAACTCAAAGGGACATGGTACAAAACAAGAGACCAAAAACTGAAGTTTAAAGAAAGTGGTAAAATAAGTAAAGAATGAATATGGTTAGGAACTGAAGAGTACCAAAGAAAATGGAGTTGGTAAGAATGAGAATGTGGTGGAAAGGAGTAGGGTGGCAGGGGAGTCAAGAGATTTTAGTTAATGGCAAAACACACCTGAAGAAAATTTAAAAACCCAAATAGAGAAACAGTTTTTGAGTTTTTCCCCTCTCTCCCATGATGATTATGCCATTTTTGCTGCACCAGAATGAGTGAACATCATCATAGCAAGCTCTTCTCCTTCTGCAGCTCCCAGGGTACATCCAGTTTCACCTCCTGCTAATCTTTATTCTGCTTCCTTTTAGGACTTGAGATATATTTTGCAAAACTTCTGAACATAATTGTCATTCACAGTACCAGAATTGCTGGGAGCAACTAGTTTTCCAGGAAAAGTTCTGCATAGTTGTTGTTTTTCAGACATATCAGCTCTAGAGAGTGTTCACCGTCATACTTTTTATTGAAACGCGTTGCCCGTACATAGGAGGCATGTTCAGAATAACCCTGTGCCTCGATTTTGTCTGTACTTCTTTCTGCTATTTTGTTCACTTACATATTCAAAGTAAACTAGACTCTGCCTTACCACTTAAGAAAGACTGTCTTTCTCAACACAATGGGATGAAAACCAAACAAAAACCTGTTGAGCTTGCTCCCAGCTTCTCTCTGTGACACAGTTAAATGAGAGATGCTGAGGTGATAGCAATCACTATATCCTGCATCATTATTAAAATGATACTGGATTATTATCATATTATGCCTATATTATTATGCAAGTCAATTAAAATGATCATTAAAAGTAACTAATTATTTTTAAGTCTTACTGTGAGCTAGGCACTATTCTAGGAGTTTTTCATGTATTAGCACATTTAGTTAAAATAAAACTAGGAGGTAGGGGTGATAATGAGCCTTATTTTACAGATGCAAAAACTGATTCATAAAGAAATTAAGAAGTTTGCCCAAGATTACTCAGCTAGGAAGAGGTGGAGCAGTAATTCCAACCCAAGTTTTACAGCCCTGAATCCTAATAACTTTTTTACTTTTACAAAATAAGTGGGATATATATATGTGTGTGTGTGTATATATATATATATATATACACACACACACATATACACATACACACACAACTCAAACACATAAGCAACACACACATAGAACTTTGATTTATGTACAGTGAGCATTCTTTGTTCAGCCAAGTAAAAAGGTTATAGACAACAAACCCAACATACATCACCATGAGAGATTTAATAATAGTCTAGAAGGACTGAATGCTAATGGAGTGACAATAAGACTAAAAACAGTCACCAAAAAGGGTTAAGGACCACAGTATTTTCAGCAGCTTTGGTCTGAATGGGTGCCCTGAGTGTTTATCACGTAAGTAAACACACGAAAGAAGAAAACACTCAAGAAATTTCATGAATATGGGGGAAGGAAGTCCACTGATATAGGAGACGTGAGTTGACAGGAGATCCCCCTTACCTGAAATACCTGGGGCAGCTTCATTGGAAAGGCTGGTTAGGGGTTTCCAGGATACTAGAGCTGAGACTGAAGTATCTTTTGAGGTCTTCTGTTCATTACAGCCAATTACTTCTTGCCCCTCTCCATGGCCCATCTATTGGTTACTTTGAATTCATGTATCAGAGGGTGCCAAAATTGACCCTGAGAAAAAACCCTTGTATTGGTATTTTGTGTCCATTGGCAATTGTCTCAAGTCTTCCTCCCCAAGGTTTCAATTATAGAAGATGGTGTTAACTTTTCATAGGCTACAATTTAACATCTGTTCCTGCCAGGTTTATTTCATCTGGCCTGGGAGAAATAACATAAGTAACACTTCCCCTCTCCCCTGCTCTGCCTGGTGAAATGGGATATAAAACACAGAATGGTGGCAAGGAGGAAAACATATTGAAGTTCCTTTACCTTTGCTGGATTAAGTATTCAGAGATCAAAGAGAGTATTAACAGAGCCTTAATTAGGTGATAGAGAAAAGAATATTGATGCACTTTTCCTTCCTTTGATGGGTTACAGAATATGGGTTATGTGCCATTATGTAACTATCATTAGTCCCCTCGTTTACAACTGGACTACAAAGGCTGCATGGATAAAGCTTGAAACAAGAAACAAAAATAGTAACAAGAAATCATAATAAATGCAAGTAAATATGGTGTAAAAAGGCAATAACTGTAGGATCTTTCATTAATCCTTACTCCCATTTCTAATAAACTTAATGGGAAGTTGTAATATGTATCCTTTAGAAATACACAGCAGCAGCCCAGTGGATGTGAGACAGAGGTGCATAGAAGGGAATCTTGCTGATTTTGCTGTCTAGACTAGGGCTTACATTGATTAGTTTTTATAAAAATAATGAAAGAAGACCTGGCCAATAAAAACAGAATTAACGAAAGGAAGGCTTTGGGACCCAAATGCAAGTTAAATGCCTGCAACTCCAGGAAGATAATTTGTTATTGGTTATTTGATTTTTGTAGTTGTCGTTGCCTGTCCATAAGTAATAGAAGATAGTTGGCCACATCCTGTGACTTTAAACTATCGAAGCTTTCCCCCAAATATTGTTTCTCAAACTGTACTTGTTGAGACAACAAAGAGGTTCCTTAGCTGTTTCTCTTAGCTAGAGAGATGAAAAGTGAAAGTGGAAGTGGTAAATTAAGACAGAACACCTGGCATTTTAAAGAAAAATTACTAATAGAATCTTTTAAAAAATTATCTCTTGAGGAAGTAAAATTTTAGGTTAAGGAAGAGCTTAACATTTTAAAGAAATACCATGTTCTTTCTTGATCTGGACTCATTCCCTAAAATAAAATGCCAAACCAGAAAAGACAATTTCTTGTGAAATTCAAGTACACTCTTTCTTAAGAAGAGGCTTTAATTGTTATTAGATGAGACATGGCAAGCAAATTGTTACCTAGTTTATAACAAAACTATAAATATGACCCCAATGGGTCATTTAGCCAGTTGTTTAAATATATCAATACTAGTTCCTATATATCATTACATATAAGACATCTATAGGAGAATTGTGTTCCAAGTAGGGATGTCACCCCCACAAAATGAAAAGAAAGTTTTCTGTGCAGGGTCGCATTGGTGAAACATATTCTGGATAACATAAAAGTTAGAGTACCTATTATTTGAAGCACGTTCGGCCTAAGAAATACCACCTGTGTAATAGGACAGAACACATTAACTCAACATTATTTTAAGGTAGATAATATATAAAATTTTAGCAAGGCAAGAGCTGATTATTTTCGGTATAATCAAGAGATTACACAATATCCACTGATTTTCCACATATACAAAATTTAAAATGTCACATCGTAATTACATTTCCCTAGATCAGTAGCAGTTGGAAAATTTAAATTGTATCACTTATAACAGTATTCTAAAAAATAACATGTCTAGGAATAAGTCTATGAAATGTATGTAAGACTTATATGGAGAATATTATAAATTTTATTGTAAAACATTTTTGAAATCTAAATAAATGGAGACCCATACTCTGTTTGTAAAGTCTCAATATTGTAAGGTCAAATTTTCCCAAACTGATATATAAATTTATTGCAATTTCAGTCAAAATTCCAAAGTTCTTAAAAGTGAGAACTGACTCGATGCTTCTAAAATTTAAGGGGAAGAGAAAAGCATTAAGAATAACTAAATACTTCTGAAAAAGAACAAAAGAAACAAATGTGTGGCATGAGGGGTGTATACCATACACTAAAAATTAGAGAGAACAAATTAGAAAGCTATGCATAGGCCCATAACAAAGGAATGAAGAGACCAGAAGTTGGTCCACAAAACAGGTTGATGCATATGTGGGATCTCATCATATGACAAAGCTGCTGTAGCACATCAGTGGGTAAAGGATACACAACTTAACACAAGGTGTAGGGGAAAAAAACAATTATTCTCATTGGAAAAGAATAAAATTCCTGGAATTTTCACAAAAATCAATTCCAGGTGGATTAAAGACTAAAATGTAAAAGACAAGACTTAAAAGTGTTTTCAAAATTACATAAGAAATACTTTTAAGATGGCTCACGCCTGTAATCCCAGCACTTTGGGAGGCCGAGGCGGGCGAATCACAAGGTCAGGAGATCGAGACCACGGTGAAACCCTGTCTCTACTAAAAATACAAAAAATGAGCCGGGCGAGGTGGCGGGCGCCTGTAGTCCCAGCTACTCGGGAGGCTGGGGCAGGAGAATGGCGTGAACCCGGGAGGCGGAGTTTGCAGTGAGCCAGGATCGCGCCACTGCACTCTAGCTTGGGCGACAGAGCAAGACTCCGTCTCAAAAAAAAAAAAAAAAAAAAAAAAAAAGAACTGGGATAGTAAAGGGGTTCATAAACAAGCTACTTTTTAAAAAGATTGATAAATTATTTCATTAAATTTGAGATCTACAATTTAACAAAAGATTCCATGAAGAGACTGAAGAGACAATAAAATACTTGAAATATGCATAACAAAAGGATTAGTATCCAGACTACAGGAAGAATTCCTTCATATCAGTAAAAGTGCATAGTAGCCACTAACAGGTGTTTCACCAAAAAGAAAACATAACTGAACAATAAACATGTAAAAAGATATTCAACTTCATTAGTTATAAAGGAAGTATGAATTAAAATAAAAGTAAACTATATTTTAAATTAGAAAACAAACAAAAACCTGTCAATGCCTTAACAAGGATTGTCAATGTAGAATGAGTAAATTGCTTGTGGTATATTTATTCACAAATGTAATTGCAATAAAGATGAATGCTTATTCACAAAATGAAATATTAGTGAACATGAATAAAGTCAACTACCCATTTCTACATGGAAAAACCACAAAAATATAATTTCTGTGAGAAAAATGCAACTCACACAAAAATGTAGTCTGTATAATGTTGATATAAAGATCAAAAATAGGCAGAACTAAACAATATATTATCAGAGAATACATACAATTATAGTAAAAATACAACTTAAAGCCATGTAAAAGATTAGCACAAGTCAGGATTGTCATTACCAGCAGAAGGCAAGGAATCACGGTTGATTAGGGAGGACAGGCAGTTGTGATGGGACACACAAGGCAACAGATGACTTTTATTCCTTAAGCTGAGCTGTGGATGTATAGGTCTATAAGTGATATATAAAAGTTATTGATAACTTATGTATAATATATTTTACACTTTTAAAAATTGTTCACATAGAGTGAAATTTCAAATTGAGTCTAAGATACATCTATGACTGGGGCTAAGGTAAATTTGTGAATTTCTGGTAAACTGATTGATAAGGAACACCAAGGAATTCCTTTGGAAATAATGTAGTCTTGAAGCAAAGTGGTCAGGTATGTCACCTTTATTACTGAGAAAAATTAGAAAATACAGAAAATATGTCCTTAATTTTACGTAGGGCTGGAGCTCCTGTTAGAGTAGAGGGTTAACAGCCAGGAAATTTTAGGATATCCACATGTTTATCCTATAGTCCTTATCTAAGAACCCTTTAAATTAGGCATAGTTTTCTCCATTTGGGAATGGGATTATCATGGGTTCCACAAGAAGATGGGCTCAATGATGCCATTTATTCTATGGTGAACAGATCTGAATTCTAATCCAAGGCTTCAAGCAGAGCCCATATTCTTCCTCCTTCCCTGGAATTTCTGACCTTCTTTACTATTGACATTTAGGGCTGGATGTTTCTTTGTGAGATCTTTCCTGCGCATTGTAGGATGTTTAGCTGCCTTCCTGGCTTCCATCTAAAAGATACCATTAGCACACAATACCCCCATCCCCAAGTTGTGACGGCTGAAATATCCCCAGATACTGCAAGATGTCCCCTGCATGGCAAAAGTCCCTTTTGGAAACCATTGGCTTACACCATAATGACAAATGGGATCATGATTTTAAATATGTATGCTTATGCCCTTATGCATTCATATAAGAGTAAGATTCTGAAAGCAGCTTGTCTTATTTAGCTCTCCGACTCCAAAATCCACACCAAATTACCTGTAGCCAGCGCTTATTAATGTTCAGAATTGAAGTAAGGGTGCCCAGAAACATATCTGGATAGAAAGAGATATGGTTATAGACATAGAAGGAAAGAAAATACAAGATTGCATCATTTTTAGGTGCTGAGGTAGAGAGTCCTTTTATTTGCTTTCTTTTAATTTCCACCTCAAAAATTTCAAGTCAATAAATTAAATCAGCTGAAATAACTCCAGACAATATGAAGGAAAACCTAAGGAAATAAAAGTGGTGACTGATACATTAATTTAATAACTCAATGATTTTCATACCAATCTGTAGGCTTTCCCATCTATGTGTATGTGTGTGTGTGTGTGTGTGTGTGTGTGTGTGTGTGTGTATATATATATATATATATATATATATATATATCCCCATTGATTGGTTGAAAGTTTCTTACAATTTGTTAAATTGCAAATTGGAAAATGTGCTTTCATTATGTTACAGAAGTATTTGGAAATTGAAAATTTATCTGTACATCTGTAAATTTAAAAAATGAGTTTTAATTTATTAAAAAATACTAGCACCTATTTAATACCTGAAACTATGCTAGGTAGAAATGTGATGAAAAAATTTTTAAGACGAATTTCAATGCTGCTTATGAAATACTAATCTATCATGAGTAGGAAAAATGGCATGATATGGCTGATTTTGTTATGGAAAAATGATGCCTTCTTGGGGTATTACAATAACATACATGTGTTTTGAAGTCTAGAGGAAAAGAGACTTTGAAATCTCTTCATGATCTCCTTACACACTGTTCTTAATTAAGACTTCAGCATTGTCATTAAAAACAGAGAAAATATTATTAATACTCTTTCATCTACATCCCAGACCAATTTTCATCCCATCAAAAGGAGCAGAAAGCTGAGAGAGATATCAAGCATAGTGACAATACTTTTATGTCAGTGACTTCTCTTCATCTGACATATCTTCAATATGCCTTATTGGTATTTCCACTTTATTAGTATATACACACATGGATACACACACATATAGAGTTTTCTGCAGGATTCAGAAACATAAGCTCAGTGCCTTATCTGATGTCTTAAAGATAATCGTAATAATTAATTACCTTTATTTCGAGCATAAAATTGAAATAATGTAGCCATCTCATTCATGAATGTGTGACTGTGTGGATTAATGCGTTTGTTAAGACACGAGATGCTATCTGTTTAACAAATTGGTGGGAGTTTTTAAATATAACCTTATTATTAGAAGCACAATACATGTTTTCCCCTTTAAAAATCTTAGCACTTGTAATATAAGATAAGTTCTCTATTTTTCCAATCTTCTAAAGATTTAAGACATAGTTTAATTGTCAAAACTTATTTTGAATTAATAAGTACATATTAATTGAGAAAACAATCTTGAAAACTAAAGTTTTGTTCATGAAGTAGTGATTTAACTGAATTTACATTTTATTTATCACAATATCAACAGTATATAAAACTATATGTGAAACATATTGTTTAGCTAATAGAAAATGCTTGGTAAGCAAGAGAAGTTCTCACACACTCTGCAGTTGCTCAAATATCAGTAAATATCAAATGGAAAATATTGAAAGAAATAGAGGGCATACAAGAATGAATAATATTTTTTCCCAAGATCTTGGGAAAGACAAAGCAAACTAGAAACAAAACCAGCAGGGTCCTTAGAGGCTTTCAGACATCAATTTCCTTGTGTATAATCTGGGGACAATAACTCTCTTCAGCACAAGAAATGTTTGGTAAAGCAGATATTAAATAACTGTCAAGTAACAGATTTTTAAACTGAAAATGAAATCATTGGGTGATACAGGAAGTCTTATTCTTCTGAATTATTTTAGCCTGTGTCACTCATTTGGCAGAAATTTGTATAAGGTGCTGTGGGTTTTTAGGAGTACAAGACTTTTCTCTCCAAATCAGATTAAAAATTTCTGGAAGACTTTTTAGTATCCTCACACAGCCGCCTTCTGTGTAATCCTCCTAGCACGTACTATTTGTAATTTAGATGTCAGCCAGAGGGTTTTTGTTCATTTGTTTTGCCCTTTGAGATCCAGGTAAATTTGGCTCAAACTTTATTTTTTTGCCTTATAGAAGTCAAAAAACCTCATAAAGGGTTCTGTGACTTATTAGGGATCTTACTTATTTTTGTTTGTTTGTTTCGTTTGGTTTGTTTTGTGTGCGTGCACATGCATGTGTGCATGTGTACTTGCTGTCCTGCACTACCGCCATTTAGTTTTTACATTAAAATTCAGCACTCGTCTTTCTGTGCCTTAGCACAATGCCCTCCAGGTTTATCTATTTTGTCATAAATGACAAGATTTCCTTCCAAAGGCTGCATAGTAGTCCATTGTGTATACATACCACATTTTCTTGACCTATTCATTCATTAATGGATATTTATACTGCTTTCATATTGTGGCTATTGCGAATCATACCACAACAAACAGGAACGAAGATATCTCTTCAACATACTGATTTCACTTCCTTGGGATATATACCCAGTAGTGGGATTGCTGGATTATGTGGTAGCCCTACTTATAGTTTTTAGAGGAATTCCCACACTATTTTCCAAAACAGCTGTAGTAATTTACATTCCCACCAACAGTGTATGAGAGTTCCTTTTTCTCCACATCCTCTCCAATATTTGTGTTCCATCCTACATATATGAGGAATTTTTAAAAGTCAAACTCTTAAAATGAGAGTGTGGAATGCTGGCTACTAGAGACTGGGTGTGCCATGGATGGGGGTGGCAGGGAGGGACAGAAAAAAGGGAGATGTTGGTCAGAGGATAGAAAGTTTCAGTTAGATAAGAGGAATAATTTTCATGATCTATTGCACAGTAGCTGATCATAGTTAATAATAATGTAATAATGTATTGCATATCTCAAAATTTCTAAAAGAGTAGATTTTAAGTGTTCTCACCACAAAAAAAATGATAAGTGGGTAAGGTGGATGTGTTAGCTTGATTAACCTTTCTGTAATGTACACATACATCAAAGCATCACATTGTACTTCATTAATATATTCAATCATTACTTGTCAATGCAGAATTAAATAATAAAATAATTTATTCATACGACATACTCATAAACATAACAGGCTTTTGAAAGAGGTATGAGTATAAAGAAAAAATAAGAGTAGGGGTCTATTATAAACAAAAATAACTATAA
Source organism: Theropithecus gelada (assembly GCF_003255815.1). Taxonomy (NCBI): domain Eukaryota; kingdom Metazoa; phylum Chordata; class Mammalia; order Primates; family Cercopithecidae; genus Theropithecus; species Theropithecus gelada. The sequence goes on from NC_037671.1 coordinate 53,772,931, forward strand.
ATTATCAAAACAATGATGATGACATCATTGTTCTTATACTGTCCTTTGGCCACCCCACTATTTGGGAATTATTACAGGCCTTGTATCCCCTATCTTCTAGCTTTTTTCAATTTGTTAATTATTCTCTTCCTCCCTTTTTCTCTGCTTTTATAGATGACCCAATTGATTGCTTACCCAATATTCATTTCCATTTTTCTCCTACTAACAGTATCATTTGGATTAGGTATCTTCCCTTCCTTAAGGAAAGCAGGCCATTCCCAGCACAGAGGTTACCCTGATCACACTGTAAGTGCACAGTGAGTCATATGGCCTCGGATGACCCAATCAAGCTAGAAGGAAAGACGCTTGAAGGAGGACTGTTCCTTCTCTCACTTGTCCAAGACAAGACCCAGCCATCACCATCACCAGGAGCTGGCTTACCACCATGAACAAGCCACAGATGCAAGTAGCAGGGTGAAAAGATGTAAAGAACCTGGGTTCTTCATGCTGTGAGCCTCTGCCTTCACAAACACTGGCAGCCATACCACCTCTGCATTTCTGAGAACATAATGTTTGACTATTTAATTTGTTAAATGTCTTGCTATTTAAACCTATCTGAATCAGGTTCTTGTTACTAAGAAGTATAAGTATCCTAATTAACTATAGTTCTCTTTTCAGTTCTTCTTCTCAGAAACAAAACATTTTTATTTATTTATTTATTTTAAGCTCATATAGAACACGTTAGTGCTTTAGAGACTAGTGACCCTTCCTTGTTGTTTAGTCTTCTGTGAATTTCCCCAGGCTTGGAGTCCCACACTCTGCCCTAAGTAGATTATCAAAACAGGTTTCTAAACAAAGATAGTTCCCATTACAAGAAAAATGCTAGCAAGAGCTGTTAAGAAAATTATGATTTCCTCATTATATATCCATTAACAATTATTTCTTCTCAGCTCTGCCACAGTGCTGAGTCAGTTCTTATCTTCCTGTCCAGGTGAAATTACCACCACCCCATAGCCTGCCACATTATTTTGCTACAAGATAGAACAGGTGCTCTACTTGCTCCAGCTGTGAAGGAGGAAATCTTCTTAAAATGCCCCAGTCTCCCCTTCGCTGGTCTTACCACTGTCAGCTGCAGAGAATGGATACCCAGTAACTTCACTGAATGCAGCTAGAGAGGGTTATCTGCTATATTAGATACTGTGCTGTGCTGCCCAGATCTTTCTAAATTGAAGGGCCTGTTTCTCACCTGTAGAAAACACTGCTCACATTCCGTCCACTGTTTTCTGAGCTTTCCAGGAGTTACCTTCTTCTGAAGAGAGCTGCCTGACTCAAAGTTATATCCCTTCCAGGATGCAGCCCGGATCAATGATGGGCTAATGCAGAACAAAGGATGAGTCTCTCCTTATCTAAATTTGACCAACTCTGCAGGCCACCTGAGCTTCAGAGTGCCCATACATTTTCTGAGACTGAATGTTATGCCTGTATTATACCTTGATTTTTCCTCCGCTGCCTGTGTTGTTTTCCCTTCTTTTATAGGTGTTTATCACACACCCCGGCACTTCCTAATAACCCTGCTGTATACAAATCTCCATCAGAGTTATTTTCCTTCTCTGATGGAGGAAGCTGATGGTAACTGTTGGTACCAGGAGTCTGAGAAAGCGGATGCTAACATGAGATTCTGAAGTTGCCTCACCTGTCAGCCAACAAGCATCAAGTGACTCATCAATGGTGGAAGGTAGAGCAGGAATAACCTGGCAAAAGGCAGCAGGGTGATTGTTAAAGCTTTCACCCGCGGGGAATCGTGACGGCATGCTGGTAGAAGGAAAGGCACTAGTGGGTGTAATGCATCAGGTGTTTGAGGAATATAGAGACAATAGTAATTAGGGGAACAATGAACTGGAATAGGTTTTACTGTGGATATTTGATTATTTAGAAAACAAATAATGGAAAGCTGAGAGTGATTAATTGGAATTTAAAAGCTAAATGTGAAAGCCAGAAGATCCCCTTGGCAACATATAAAGAGATATCCATCTCTTACAGTTGAAAGATAGAATGAACTGAGGACCAGACAAGGGTTTAATCATAAGAGTAGCAGAACTCCAGATAACCTGAGCATGTCTGCTATGCCAAGGTCAGACACTTGATTAGGAAGAAGTGGAATACTGAGATAATTGATAGGGACATCTGGCATGACGTACTTGAAAATTACACATCCCCAAATCCCCTAAACCAGAATTTCTCAACCTCTCCACTATTGGCACTTGAAACTGGATAGTTCTTTGTTGTTGGGGGCTGTCCTGTGCATTGTAGAATGACTACTCACCAGCATCCCTGGACTCTACTACATGCCGATAGCAGTAGCCCATCTGCTCCATTTATGAAGATCAAAAGTGTCTGCAGCCATTGTCAAGTATGCCCTTGGGACCAAAACCACCCCAGTTGGAAATCAGTGCCCTAAAAACCCTCTGTATTGGTGAGATTGTCCTAATCCTCCCTGTTAGAAACTAGTACTCCACTCTTGCTTGAAGATAACACAGAGAACTATATCTTTCAAAACAAAAAGGGCCCCACTTGTGATGTAACCTCATGGCTCCTAAGCCAATGATTAAGTTTGTCATATTCTAACCCAGCTGGAGCAATGTTGGGCCTGCTAAGGGAATTAAAGAATCATATTGCAAATAAATTTTAGTACTTAACCATCAACTTTAGCAGGACCTTGGAGAGTTCATATGAGACTGGACCCTAAGAACACTGGATTGAAGCTGGCAGAACATGAACTTGGGAAAGGGGGAGTTTTTCAATATGAGAACATTCTCGCATGACATAGGATTCAGCATTCTGGCAAGGAATCTGGGAAATGGTGCCAATGAATTCCTAGGATGGTTTGTAAAAGCTTGGGGAAGACTATAGCTATGGTAAATACATAGTGAAGCATAAATACCATAATTTCCATGGATGATAGTGGAAGAATGAATTAAAAGGCATAGAGACGTAAGCATGCTAGAGTACCTATACTATGTAAGGCCAGGTAACTCATTAGATGGCTATTACCACACGGGAGGGTCTGGGAGATACTTCAATTACAAAATGTTAGAGAATTTGCTGAGGAGAGGGGCACCAAGATCACTGCGAGGCTTACAGTAGGAGATGAGATATGTCATGTTAGAACTGGGCTGAGGGTAATAATGGGATGATTGGCCCTTAAATGATAGAGACCACATGGTCACACAGTTACCACAATCAGACTTAGATTGCCTTGGCATCATACAGCACATCACACTGGTCCACTCATTAGTGACATCATGCTCATTGGACTATCTGAGCAGGAAGTGTCATGTGAAGCACTACTTATGTACTCTAGAGAGTAGGGGATAAAGCCTGAGGATTCAGAGGCCCATCGTATCAGCAAAACGTTTAGGGATGGAACACACAGAAACATCTCATCTAAAATGAAGCACAAATTATTGTATTTCACACTTTTCATCATGAAAGCTAAGCAGAATGCCTGGCAGGGTTTTGGAGGCAGCATGCTCCCCACCTGGGAATCCTTCTCAGCTTCTCTGCGCATAAACTGGGGACAAAGTTTGAGTGGGACACTGAGCAAAAATGGCTGTTGCATGGATCACATGACCCAGCAGGCCCTATAATCTTGGAAACACCTATGGTGGGAAAGATGCCATGTAAAGTTTATAGCAAGCCTTAATGGGATCACAATATAAGTCTCTAGGGTTCATGCAGCTTAAATCAGGTAATAGTCTGTGTAATGATAAAATCTAAATCAATTAGATGGGTTTATTTGTGATAATTGTGTACAATAGTTCATACACTGCCCATAGACTATAAAATGTACAAGTGTACACACATGTGCAGTAGATTATAAAATGTATAACTACACATATAGGTGCAGTCCTGGCCCTTACAAAACTTCTGTTTAAAATTTGACATGTAGAAATGAGACTATAATCTAGAAATTGTACTCCTTAGAAATTACCCAAATGAGATAAAAATGTATGCCAACACAAAAACCTGCACACAAATGTTTATAGCAGCTTTATTCATGATTGCCATACTTCAAAGAAATCAAAATATCCTTCAGTAGATAAGTGGCTAAATAAACTGTGGTACATCCAGTCAATGGAGTATTATTCAACCCTAAGTAGGAAAAAGCTATGAGGACACGAAGGAACCTTAAATCCATATTACTAAGTGAAAGAGATCAGTCTGTAAAGTCTGCATACAATATAATTCCAACTATTTGACATTCTGGAAAAGGCAAAACTGTGGAGACAGTACAAAAGATCAGTGTTTGTCAGAGTTTGCGAGGAGAGAGGGATAAATTGGTGGAACACAGAGGATTTTTAGGACAATGAAACTACTCTGTATGATACTATAATGGTAGATGCATGTCATTATAAATTTGCCCAAAACTATAGAATGTACAATTCTAAGAGTGAACTGTAACATAAACTATGGACTTTGAGTGTTTATTATGTGTCAATGTAGGTTCATCAATTGTAACAAATTAAAGCAATGGCAAAAAAATGCAATTACTTTTGCACCAACCTAATACCACTCTGGTGCAGGAAATCGATAGTGGAGGAGGCTGTGCACGTGTGGGTTCAGGTGGTATATGGGAAATCTATGTACTTTCTGCACAATTCTGTTGTGAACCTAAAACTGCTCTAAAAGAATGTTAAAAAGCTATTAAAAAAAAAAAAAAAAAAAAAACTTCACTGGTAGACCAATCTTTCCTACTTATCCACTTATAGGACCATTTTGTCAATAAGACCTTTTCTTCCCCCAAATAGTATAAAGCAACTTGATCTAGAGTAAGCAAGGTACAAAAAGGTGATTTTCTATAATGACACTAATGGTTTATGAACACAACGGTAGCCAGGCTTGATAAGGGACTGCAGCAGAAAACAAGAAAACAGAAAACTTTGTGGAAGCAGGCAAGCATTGTCCTATTTCCCTTCTCTTTAGATTACCCAATGCCAAGTCTATTTTTTTAACTAGTATCCACCCTACACTGGTGGTTGCTCATACAACATCTATTCTCAGTATACTCTCCTTTTTTTCATTACTTTCCTTTTTTTTTCATTCTCTGAACAACTTCGATTTTGTTCAGAGAGATATGTCTAGCTTAAAGTTTTAGTTGCCCAGATACCTTTGCAACTAGATATTGACATAGTGACATTGTCTAGGCTAATGAGATGTAAGCAGAAGTAGAAGCTGTAGGTGGTTACTTCAGGAAGCTGTTAATGGAGGTGTAGCCTTTCTCCCTGTCTGCCCAGAATATAGGTACCATGCGGGAGATGAGATAAGTATTTTGTAACCAAGAGGTTGAGAGCTACGTGGCAAGAATAGTGGAACAGAAAACTAAAAGTGGTGTGGGTGTTTTATCAGCCCAGGACTACCTATCTCTGCATTTATTATCATATGGAAACATTTTTAAAAGTAAGCCACAGTAGTTGGGTTTCTGTTTCATGCAGCCTGTCCTATTCTTAACTAATACGACATCCACTTGATCTGTCTTTCTTGGCAGATGAACACTCTCTGTGCTCTAGTCACTAAAGAAAGACAGTTCTCACATATTTTCAGTTTATATTACCTCAGTTTATGCTAACAGTACAGATTAAACTAGAATTTCTTAGATCCAAGATGAACTTTACTAGAGGAAGAATCTATTAACCCAGCTAATCAATTATGTGCAGGGTCAGGATAACTTACACAAATATGGCTGACAGGGCCCCATCTTGGAAGGATTTTAGGGAAAATGGTTCATGATGAATGAAGAACAAAGAAGGCAGCCCGATGATATAAACCACTCTTACTTTATTAAAACACGACTAAGTCAGCCACAGAATCTGACTCTCCCAATCACTTTTACTATACATACACAGATGTGACTCTGCCCAATGGTTTAAGTTCTTCTTAGCTGGAAACACTCCTGGATGAAAAGAATTCTTTAGGAAAACAATTTGAAATTAAATATGTGCATAGGAAGGTCCTTGGTGTGGCATCCAATTTTCAGACTTTCTGTGTGCAAGTGTTTTATTTATTTATTTACTTATTTGCTTATGTAAATTTCATCTTTTATTTTAGATACAGGTGGTACATGTGTAGGTGTGTCACATGGGTATATCGTGTGATGCTGAGGTTTGAAGAATGGATTCCGACACCCAGGTAGTGAGCATAGTAGCCAATAGGTAGTTTTTCAACCCGCACTCCTCTCCCCTACTAGTACTCTGAAGTGTCTATTGTACCCATATTTATCTTTATGTGTGATCAATGTTTAGCTCTCAGTTATAAGCAAGAATATATAGTATGTGGTTTTCTATTCCTGCATTCATTCACTGAGGATAATGGCCTCCATCTACCCGCATATTGCTGTAAAAAAAATCAGTTCATTTTTTATGACTCTGTGGTATTCCATGGTGTCTATGTACCACATTTTCTTTATCCAGTCCACCACTAATGAGCACCTACACTGATTCTATGTCTTTGCTATTGTGGATAGTGCTGTGATGAACACACTGGTGCATGTGTCTTTTTGGTAGAATAATCTATTTTCCTGTGGGTATATACCCAGTAATGGGATTGCTGGGTTGAATGGTAGTTCTGTTTTAAGTTATTTGAGAAATTTCTAAACTGCTCTCCACAACGGCTGAATTAATTTACATTCCCACTAACAGTATATAAGCTTTGCCTTTTCTTTGCAGCTTCACCAACATCTGTTGTTTTTTGACTTTGTAATAATAGCCATTCTGACTGGTGTGAGATGTTATCTCATTGTAGTTTTTGTTTGCATTTCTCTTATGATTGGTGATGATGAGCATTTTTCATATGTTTGTTGGCCACTTGTATGCCTTTTTCAAGAAGCATCTGTTCATGTCCTTTGTCCATTTTTTTAATGGGGTTATTTGTTTTTTGCTTGTTGATTTGTTTAAGTTCCTTATAAATTCTGGATATTAGACATTCGCCAGGTGCATAGGTTGTGAATATTTTCTCCCATTTGGTAGGTTTTTTGTTTACTCTGTATGTTTTCTTCTGCTGTGTGGAAGATTTTTAGTTTAATTAGGTCCCATTTGTCAATTTTTGTTTTCATTGCAATTGCTTTAATATATACATAAGTGGAAGCGAATTCAGCTAGGATACTGCCTATCCTGTATACTGTTCAGATATGTTCCACCCTTTGCAAGGATTTGAAAATATAGTGACACTTTGAGACTTAACAATTGCCCTAGGGGGAAAGCTGTAAACACAAGTAATTCATAATGCAAGTTTCCAGTTTTTCTGCTGCAAATATGTAATTTATATTATAATTGTTATTAGATCAGGGGAAGAAGAGAAGATGGCCCCTTGTCATTAAAAAATATTTGGAAAATGACAAAATCAGTTTTTCCTCGAGGTTAAGAAAATACTGCAATTAGACAAAGAAAACACAGAGCTACATGTTGTCCATTCAACTGCAGAGTGAGTGTCTGAACATTTACAGATGTAAAAAGAAGTAACTCACTAAAATCTTTACAACACAGAGTGAAATGATGTCTGGTACTCTGCAAGTATTTGATGTCACTATAATATGTAAGCATATACCTGACAATATTAACTTGCTACCTGTCAATGAATATGTCAAACGAAGTAATGCTACATGTCAGTTTCTCTTCATATTGGAGTCTCTTGGATTCACTCTGTGAGATATATTTTTATCACTGGTGTTTACAGAAACATAGTGGCAGTTAATCTATACCTTATTCCTATAAATTTTAAAGACTTTTTATAGAATCCAAAGACAATGATCCTGCAAGATTCTTTTAAAATAAAAATTCTGATAGAAATACCATAAAAATCGTTTAAAATGTCATAGCCCTCACAGTATTGCATCCCCTAGCTACTCATTCATACTTTAGTCACACATTCAGTAAATATTTGTTGAGTGCTAGTAAACAGCAGACACAGTGCTGGGCACTAAGGAGGCAGTAGCAAATACTATACAAACAAGGGCTCCTGGCTTTATGGAGTTAAAAGATTAATGGGGAAGACAGCATTAACTAAATACTTATAAATGTGCAAATGTATGAGAGAATGCACACAGGCTATGATAAAGGGACCTACTGCTATTCATGAGAGAGAAATGTTACTAAACATCTACACTCTTTCTCCATAATCTAAATTTGAAGTGCTGAGTTATCAACCTTTGAACAATATCTCAGACCAGGATAAGACCAGAAAATGCTAAATTCCAAAATCAATTTCATTTTGTGGAATGGTTGGACGTTTGCCAACATCACACCAAAAATAAATAAATAAGCAACGGGACCCATCTATATGCAGCTGTATTGAAAATTGTATTCCATATGTGACAACATATTATTAAAACAGCAAAACCATAGCTTCCATCTGCCTTTTGAGATGCACAGCGTCACTCCTTTCCCTGTAATGTTAGCCTTTATTGCATTTGTCGGCAGCATATTCCATTTTAATATTTGATAAATAGATATGGAAGAAATTGTTTCAAGCTACAATCCTGTACTGTTTCAGCTGTTCACCTTCTTTCTGAAGCAAAATCTCTATACTCAAACTAATATCTCCCTAAAAAGAAAAATCAATTTAAAATAACTGTGAAAATGTGTTTATTTTTCTACCCTCAGGATTAAAAAAACTGAGAAATGATTAATAATAATTTGTCTAGAAAGATAATGCAGGCATTTTAGGGAGGTAGTGATTTTGCATCTTTAATTTTCATCAGTTCTAACATGTTATCATTAAAACTGCATGACTATATGTATGTATATATATATATAGAGAGAGAGAGATAAAAGAAAACGAAAGAGGTGGTAATACCTCATATCTCTTAGGCGGTATTTTCTATGTTTCAGATTTCTACATTGTCTGACCCCATTTCAGTCAATTTTCCATAGCCTGCCTGTCTCATATCCGCTGAGGGAACACACTAGTGCTGTGTTTATGCTAATTTTATGCTCTCTGAGTTGTGTCTGTTATTCAAAGCAGTTGAAGCAGTTATTGCCAGTAATCTTATTTCTGTGGGAGCCCCAGGGCAGACGAGGCCTCAAAATCAGGCCTGCAGACCGAGGCAAAGCCATCACAGCCTGCTGGTAAATGGCAGTTCTTTCCCTCCGAATCTGATATCAGTTACTTCGCAAACACAGTAATAAAATGAAACAAATCAGATTTTCAAGTAAATAAACCAGACTTCAGTGGGAAGCAACAATGGTCAGGGCAACAGGAGTTTAATAAGTGATACGTAGGGGGAAATACAAAAGCACCATGGCCTGCTCCTCTACTCTCTTTATTTCAAAGCGAAGCCTCCCCAACCTCCCAGCTCTGAAAAGGGAAGGTATTTTAACCCAACAGCATAAAAGAGGAGGAGACATCAAGTAAAACAAGCAGCAAAGTAGATGTTAACTTTATCTTATCTAAGATCAAGCACAATACTGAAAATTCTATTACTTACCTTTGAAGAGCATCTAGGGATGTAATATACAACAAAAGATTTGCAAAGACAAATTGACTCATCCATTCTTCTTATGCCAAAAAAATGAAGCCCATTTAGAAATCTCAAGAAAATGGATACAAAGCTAACCAGTGTAGTTTCCTGATATAGAGATATTTTTCCTACTACAACATAGGGTAACATGGAGATTTTGATGCAGCAAAAGCAGTTACCAAGTTCTCTTTGCCAAATCGGAGAATCATGCACTCATGGGATCATTCATTTCTGGCAAGTGCTCCTTGTTTTCCAATGTGTTCTTAATTTCAATTATTCTAAGCTGCTCTGCACTCCATCGCCCTCCACTCTATCACTCATTTGTTGTAACTAATTATAATGTCTGACCAAAAATAAACAGTAAAATGAAAAGTGTCTAAATCTAAGTTAGCAGCATGACAGAGTTTTTCTAGAAACTAATGGCAAATATCTTTCATAAATTTGGATCCAGTGCTATGTTGATAAGCTTGTATTTGTTTTCTTTAATCTGCAGTGCCTTACCCCCATCCTTCCCAACAGCAGGACTCATTCATTCAACAGAATGCTCATTCATTCAGCATACCTTTACTATCTATTTTATGCCAGGCACTATAATCAGAGCAGGAACTATAGACTCAGATTTGAGCAGGGACAGAATGACACAGTATTAGAACCGTATTTATTCATCCAACTGCTACGAGTAAGGGATGTAGAAGACACTGTAGGGACACAGCAACTCACTGATGGTTAGAGATAGGCTTTTTGAGAAGGTGACTTCTGAGTTGAATTTTGTAAAAAATAATAGAAATTTATAAGTCAGGAAAGCATTTACTAGGTAGAGGACTGAGAGAGTGCATTTGTAGAGTATTAAGAAGATCAGTATGAATGGGACAGGGTTTGAAGAAGTGGTAAGGAAAAAGTCTAGGGACTCAGAATCATAAAAGAATTCAGATGTTCCCACTACTAGTGCACTCAAGGGTTTTACACAGGGCACTAATGTGTTCAGAATCTGATTTTATAAAGACCATTTTTCCATCAGTGTGGAAGATAGAAAAGAGAGGCTTTTGCTAGAAATAGAGGCTAGTGGTGAAGAAAAAGGGAAGGATAAGACTCACAGTAGAATCTGAGGAAAGAGGCAAAAGAGATGAGATATTTGCAGTGAGCATGTCTACCTCAACATGGCACATTGAACACATAATTTTACCTCTGCTTATTCCAGAAAAAAACCAGTAAGATGACAGTAAAGGAAAGGATAATTAAGGCCCCCACATAAATAAAAAGAACAGAAAAGGAGAATACAACAGATGAAAAATATCAAGAAAATGTTTAGATGGAAAGCAGATGCATATATGTAACTGAATTAACAAAGAAAAGAAAGCTAAAATCTAACTTCACTGGGGAAGCCACCTAATTCACTATCTATTATAAAACCCCAGAAAGATCTAGGAGTTGGAGGCATCAGTATCTCTGAAAGGTAAAGCATAATACTTAGTTGAAAATAAAGAGGATAGGTTGATAGTTTGTAAGGAAGTATTTAGAACCTTAGACCCATTTCCCAATCTCAACAGAAGAAAGAAAGTTTATTTCTCCACTGAGGTTAAATTACCAATGTTTGGATTTAGGTATACAAGTGGATAAAATTAAAAGTTGTATCCCAGATGCTGAGAATTTCTTAGTATTCTTTCCCTGTTCAGCTTTCAGAACAATAGCAGATATGCTTACAAATCCCAGGCAAAGATCAGTAGTATTTTCTTTAGAGAAACAGACCCCATTCAAAAGAGAAAATTGACAGACACTTATATAGTAGGACCTCTAATATAATAGTCAAATCTTAGACCAATCAACATATAGTGAGCCACACTAAACTCACCCATGCAAACAGGGCTTCCAATCACCTTTTTCATGCCTCATTCAAAATCTAAATATACTGCCAGTGATTAATTTTAAGACAGATCTCCAACATATCAAAACAAACCAAAAATAAACAAATGGAACATGAAAAAAGAGAATTAAACCAAAACATGTATAATATGCATGTGTGCCTATGTGTGTGTGTATCTTAGTATCCTAGAAGAACTAAGAGAAGAAGATACTGCTTTCATAAAACAAGGACAGGATACTATAAGTAAGGAACATTTCTCTTTTTTTCTTTACCTTTTTTTTTTTTTTTTTTTTTTTGACAGTCTTGCTCTGTCACCCAGGCTGGAGTGCAGTGGCATGATGTCGACTCACTACAACCCCCACTTCCTGGGTTCAAGCAATTCTCCCTCCCTCAGCCTCTTAAGCAGCTGGGACTACAGACACCTGCCACCATGCCTGGCTAATTTTTTTATTTTCAGTAGAGAAGGGGATTCGCCATTTTGGCCAGGCTGATCTCGAACTCCTGACCTCAGGTGATCTTCCTGCCTCAGCCTCCCAAAGTGCTGGGATTACAGGTGTGAGCCACAGTGCCCAACCAGTAAGAAACATTCTAAGAATACAAAAGTGTTCTCATAAACTAAAAATATATTTTAAAAAAGTAACACAAAAAAATAGAAAAGTTCAATGGTAGAATGAAAGAATTATCGCAAAAGATAAAGAAAGAAAACAAATATATGGGCTTTAAAAAAGAAGAGCCAATAAAATTAGAGAATTTATATTGAATATTCAATATCTAACAAATGGAAGTACCAGTAGCAGAGGACAGTGAAAACAGAGGGAAAGAAATCACAAAAGAAATAATTCAAGAAAATTTGTAAAACCTGAAATTCAAGAGTGTCATGGTTTAGTCTATTGAGTCTCCAGCATAATAAATGAAAAAAAAGTGCACTAATAAATTTCAGAGTAACATTGATGAAGTGATTTTTAAAACCTTCTGAAAAGAAACAAGTGAGAGTCAGAATAGCATCAATTTCTAAACTTTAACAATGAAAGTTAGAAAGCAAGAGTTAAACAACTTTAAAATCCTGAGTTACCAGGGGCGATAGAGATTTTGTCTAAAAAAAAAAAAAAAAAAAAAAAAAAAATTCTGAGTAAACATTGAGTAAAAATGATTTCCAATACACTCTATACTCACTAAAAGTATATACTAAGTGTGTGGGTAGAATAAATATATTTTCTGATATGTGAGCTCTTAGAAAACTGAGTTTTCATTCACTCTCAGAAAGTGATGAGAGAATATGCAAAACAAAGAATTGAACCAAGAAAGTAGAAGAGGTGGAATCCAAGAAATAGAGGTCAAACACAGGAAAGAAGAAAAGGATATCATTGTTCCAAGATAGTAGTGTATACACATTCTGAGAACTATAGCTGTGCAGGTCTATAGAATAACTAATTCAAACTGGAAGAAGGCAATGAAGAATGTTACAAAGTATGATTCTAAAACGATGTGGAAATAAAATATATCGCATTGTTTGACCATAGTAAATATATTTTACAGTTTTATTGGAGAGTTTAGGGCTGGGTAGTGATCAAAACATAAAAAAAAAAAAAACTAAGCAAATAAAGACAACTGTTAACTTTTAGATAAGTGATAGTAATACAACAAATATTTACTACAAATTAGAATAATAAGGATGTCAGCGTGTTGGTATGAAGAAAGGAAGTAATATAATAATACCTAACACTGAAGTTCCATTCAAGGGCTTATTATGTGCCAAGCACTCTGTTACATACTTCATTTGAATTAGTTTATTTAATCCTCACAGTAATTCTATAAAATGAGTACTGCTACTACTGTCCTCATTTTACAGGTAAGGCAAGTAAGGTAAAATCCTTTTTCTGAATCACAAAGCTAGTGTGCATAAAAGCTGGGATTTAAATCTGACAGTGTACAGGGTAAAAGATTTTGCTCCTGACCACATAATTGTAGTCCTTCCCATCCCCTTTTACTGCCTACTCATTTCTCCAGATGAGATGAGACCTGGACCCTATTTCCAATATCTTCATATCCCACATATTTGATAACATGCTTGTTCTTAGGCTGCCCAGAGTCTCCTGTTTCCATGCTCCCCACCTATCACTTGGCTCTCTCGAATATTGGATTTGTGTCTGAACTGGACTCCAGTGGATTCAGCACCTTGAACTACTCTAATGAGCAGAGTTAATACAGTTCATATTTCTCCTTACATCTGAAGAAGGTAGATTGATCTATTAGATATTTGTTTCTTCATTTCCTTTCATTCTCTTACATATATTTACAGTTACAGAATAGATTTTTTCACTGCATAATTTAGTATAACTACATAAGTCAACTCATTTGGTTATCTGTATTTTTCTCCATGAACAGCTTTATGACAATGGACAAGAAGATTTGAAAGTAAAACTTGAACAAATACATAGGAAAGTTTAGGCCGGGTGTAGTGGCTCATGCCTGTAATCCCAGCACTTTGGGAGGCTGAGGTGTGCATATTGCTTAAGCCCAGGAATACAAAACCAACCTAGGCAAATAGCAAAACCCTACCTCTACAAATACATATGTGTGCGATATATGTGTGTGTGTGTGTGTGTGTGTGTGTTCAGTTTTGGGAAATTTAGAGATCCTTCTAGGGTGACTAACTGTCCTAATTTGCCCAAACCTGTTGAGTTTCCTGGGATTCAGGACTTCCAGTGTTAAAATTTGGAGAATTCCAGTAACACGAAATGATTGATCACTTTTGTCAGAATCTTGACTTTGGTATTTAACGTTTGTAGCCGCTAAGCTCTGAAGTACCCTCTTTTTCTGTGGGTCTGTAAGGTTGAGCTCTTACATCTTGATTGTCAAGAGTGAAATATTCAGGGAGATTTGGAAGAAGCAGAGATGTGTAGAGGAAGGGATTTTGCTTTGACATTTTTTAGATGGTGCTTGGAAAAACTAAAATTGCGGAGAAAACTCCTCATGTACTCGAGAAGAAAGCCCAGACTCTAGCCTAGTCTAGTGTTAGGAAACAGAAAGTAGCCCCTAGGTGTTGAGACAACCAAAATCCTAGAGAATCCTTGAGAATAAAGAGGATTTGCTGTGTTGAGCTGGACTCATGATCAATGCAAGGTTGTATGAAGTTAATGAGACTGATGGTAGATGACTGCTCAAATCAAATTGCCTTTACTAATGAGGATATGGCATAGATGGACCAGATAAAATAAGAGAAATTCTGCAATGATGATGCCATCAGAGACTATTCAAAGATGAACAATTTGCATTCCAAAGTATTCAGAGGGTTGTCTGGAAAAATTTACAAGACATTTGATACTTTTTTTTTTGTAAAAATTATTGTCCTTGTCACCATAAAACAAAATCTAAATGTGAAGGATTTTGACTCATACTACTAATTAATTTTATCAAAATTTATAATCAAACATAATCATTCATTTATTGTTTAAACTATCACAATTATAATATATTTTGTGATCTATAAGATACAATATTTTCATAAAGTAATAACTCCATTGTTATTTTAGTTCCAAATCAAGTTTACTTCTGTACATCTGTTTCAGATCCTTAGTGATATTAGTCATTTAAATCTAACAGGGTCTTAAAAACAGATATCAGCTAGACTTGAAGACATATGGTGCTAAATACTCAAATCTAGTTCCCACCACCCAAGCAAAGCTAAATGATAAACATAGTTATTTACTGAATGCTCAATAATGCTCATTACTGCCAAATATGTTACTTTCATTACCTTAGTGAGTGGTGGACCACAAAGTAGCAAACAAAAAGTATGAGTTATTTGTTCAGAGGTTGGTACTATTGAATTAGTTCTTATAAAGGAGTTTGTGTGTGAATGGTAAACTTTGAATAAAAGTTGTTGCCCATCAATAATTCCTCATTTTTGAAGCAGAAGTAACAGAACCGAACTCTGAAAATAAACACAGGCTAGTGTGCTAGTGGTATAAAACATTTTAAAATAGCTTATAAATTAAATGCTGCTTTTAAATGCAATTCACTTCATGGCCTTTTAAAATTTATTTTTTTAATTATCATAAAGTTAATCTTTTTGAGGAATTCTATGATTTTTAAGACATGTATGTATCTGTGTAACCACCCATGGCAATCAGGATACAAAACAGTTCCATTACCCCAAAAACCTCCCTCTTGTTCTACTTTTATAGTCATATCTCCCACTACCTCCAACCTCTGGCAACTAGTGATCTGTTCTCTATCACTATTGTTCTGCCTTTTGAGAACGTTATGTATGAAATCATATAGTATGATAGCTTTTAAGACTGGCTTCTCTTATTTAGTGTAATGCCTTTGAGATCCTTCCACACTGCATGCATTAATAGTTGGTTCCTTTTTATTCCTGAGTAATATTTTGTTCTTTGGATGTACCACAGTTTGTTTGTTCATCCATTAAAGGACATTTAATTTTTTCCAGTTTGGAGCAATTATGAGTAGAGCTGCTATTAACATTCATGAACAGATTTTTGGGTATACATAAGCTTTCATATTTTGGGGATAAATACCCAGGAGAGAAATCACTGAATTGGATGGTAAATGTGCATTTAATTTAATAAGAAACTGCCTGTGTTTGTCCATTCTCATACTGCTATAAGGAACTACCTGAGATTGGGTAATTTACGAAGAATAAAGGTTCAATTGGCTCACAGTTCTTCAGGCTTAACAGGAAACTGACTGAGAGGCCTCAGGTAACTTACAATCATTGTGGAAGATGAAGGGAAAGCAAGCATGTCTTGCCATAGCAGAGCAAGAGAAAGAGAGAGTGCAAGCAGAGGGGGAGGTGCCACACACTTCTAAACAGCCAGATCTCATAAGAACTCACTCACTATGATGAGAACAGCATGGGGGAAATCCATCCCCCATGATTCAGTCACCTTCCACAGGGCCTCTTCGCTGACATACAGTGATTACAATTTGAGATGAGATTTAGGTGAGGACATAGAGCCAAATCATATCACTGCCAAACCATTTTTATAATGGAGGAACCATTTTTTCATTCCTCCAGGAATGTATGAGGTTTTCATTTCCTCCACATATTTACTGGCACTTGGTATTATGCAAGCATTTTTTATTTTAGCCATCTGAAGAAATGAATAGTTGTTTCTCATAGCGATTTTAATTTGTATTTTCCTAATAGTCAATGACGCTAAACATCTTTGTATGTGCTTTTTTACTACCCCTTTGTCCTTTTTATTGAAGTTCAATCAAACTCTTTGCCCATTTTACAATTACAGGGTTTTTCTTTTTTTTTTTTTTTTTTTTTTTTGCTTTAATATTATAGAGTTTTGAGAGTTCTCTATTACATGCTGAATACAAGTAAGTCATTTGTTCAATACATGTGACTTGAAAATATCTTTTCTCAAGCTGCAGTTTATCTTTTGATTCTGTTAATAGAGTCTTTCACAGAGCAAATTTGTAAATTTCTGATCAAGTTCAATTTATATATATATATATTCTTGTATGAATTATGCTTTTGGTGTCATAGCTGAGCAATTTTCCTCTAATCGAGGTCATGAATATTTTTTTCAAGTTTTCTTCTAAAAGCGTCGTACACAGTTTTACATTTAGCTCTGTGAAACATTAGTAAAACATTTAGCTCTGTGGTCCATTTGGTGTTATATTTTTTATGTGGCATGAATTTCGTGTCAAAGTTTACTTTATCTTAACTTATAGATGCCCGATTATGTCAACATTATTTTTTGAAAACTCTGTATTTTTTCTTTTTAATTTATTTTTATTGTATATATTTAAGGTGTACAACACAATGTTTTGAAATACATACACATAGTGAAATGGTTACTGCAGTCAAGCAAATTAATATATCCATTCTATCATAGAGTCACCTTTTTGTGGGTGTTTGGTAAAAAGCACCAGAAATTTACTGTCTTGGCAAATTTCCAGTACAAAATACAATATTATTAAACTGTAGCTGCCATGTTGTACATTAGATCTCTAGATTTATTCATATTATATAACTATAACTTTATACCCTTTGACCAATATCTCCCACATGTCTCCTCTCTGCATTAGTAACTGCCATTCTATTCCCTATTTCTATGTGTTCAACTTGTATGGATTCCACATATAAAGGAGATCATGCAGTGGATTTTGTTTGTTTGTTTGTTTATCTCTGGTGTGCCTCAGCATAATGTCTTCTAGGTTTATCCATGTTATCATAAATGGCAGAATCTCCTCTTTTTTAGGGCTGAATAATATTCTATGGTATGTATACCACAATTTCTTTATCCCTTCATCCACTGATAGACACATAGATTGTTTATGTATCTTGGCTGTTGTGAATTATGCTTCAATGATCATGGGAATGCAGATATCTCTATGAGGTACTGGTTTCATTTCCTTTGCATATGTAACCAGAAAAGAGATTGCTAAATTATATGGTAGGTTTATTTTTATTTTTTTCAAGAGACCGCTATACTATTTTCAATAATCATTTTATAAATTTACATTCTCAAGAACAGTGTACAAAAGTTTTATTTTCTACACTCTTACTAAAATTTATCCTATTTCTCTTTGATAATAGTCATCCTCACAGGGGTGAGATGATATCTCATTGTGGTTTTACCTTTTATTTTCTTGATGATTACTAATGTTGAGTACTTTTTTATATACCTGTTGGCACCCCTTTATAAACCTTTTGGTAATTTTTATGTCTTCTTTGCCTATATGTCTATCAGATTTTATTTTTTATTTTAAATGCAGTTTGTTTGTTTATTTATTTATTTATTTATTGCTATTGAATTATGGGAGTTCCTTATATATTTTGGATATGAGGCCCTTGTCAAATATATAGACTGAATCTTTTCTCCCAATACATAAACTGCCTTTTCATTTTGTGGAATGTTTCCTTTGCTGTGCAAAAGCTTTTTACGTTGAGGTAGTCCCATTTGTTTACGCTCGCTATTGTGGGCTGAGCTTTAGGTGCAGTATCCGAAGAATCATTACCAAAGCCAATGCCAGGGTTCTTTCCCTTATGTGTTCTTTTAGCAGTTTTACAGTTGCAGGTCTTGCGTTTAAGTCTTTAACCCATTTTGAGTTGATTTTTGCTCATTTTATAAGATAAGGGTCCAATTTCATTCTTTTGTTTGTAGATGTTTAGTTTTTCCAACACCATATATTGAAGAGACTGTCCTTTTCCCATTGTATATTCTTGGTGTCTTTGTTGAAGATCAGTTAACTGTATATGTTTGGACTGACTTATAGTCTTTCTATTACATTCCATTTGTCTATTTACCTGCTGTCTCTCTCACTCTCTCTCTCTGTATATATATAGATATAGCTATATGTTCTATTATATATCTATATAATATATATTCTAATATATATGTATATAATATGTATTCTATTATATATGTATTTAATATATATATTCTATTATATTCCATTAGTCTGTTTATACCAGTGTCATATTGTTTTGATTATTATTGCCGTGTAATACAATTTGAAAGCAGGAAATGTGATGTCTCCAACTTTGCTTTTCTTTCTCAAGACTGTTTTGGCTATTTGGAGTCTGGGGTCTTTTGTAGTTCCATATAAATTTTAAAATTCTTTTCCATTTCTGTGAAAAATGCCATTGGAATTTCGATGGAGAAGGTGTTGAATCTATATATGACTTAGTAGAATGAACATTTTTATAATAATTATTCTTCCACTCCATAAATATGGCATATCTATTTATTTATGTCTTTTTCAATTTATTTAATGTTTTATAATTTTCAGGATACAGATTTTGCACCCCCTTGGTTAAATTTATTCTAAATTATTATATTCTTTTCTTGTTAATGTAAATGGGATTGTTTTCTTGACTTCCTTTCTGGATAGATTATAACTGATGTAAATAAATACAACTGATATTTTTTATTATTTATTTACTTATTTATTTCGAGATGGAGTCTCGTTCTGTCATCCAGGCTGGAGTGCAGTGGCACGATCTCGGCTCACTGCAACCTCCGCCTCCCGAGTTCAAGCAATTATCCTGCCTTAGCCTCCCAAGTTGCTGGGACTACAGGCGCATGCCACCATACTAGGCTAATTTTTGTATTTTTAGTAGCGACAGGGTTTTGCTATGTTGGCCAGGCTGATCTCGAACTCCTGACCTCGGGTGATCCACCTACCTCCGCCTCCCAAAGTGCTGGGATTATAGGTGTGAGCCACGTGCACGTCCTACAGCTGATATTTTTAGGTTGATTTTTGAATGCTGAAACTTTATTGAATGTGTTCATTAGTTCTAACAGTTATTTTTTGGAGGATTTAGGGTTTTCTACATACAAGATTACATCATCTGCAAACAGAGACAATTTAATGTCTTCCTTTCCAATTTAGATGATTGTTACTTTTTTTTCTTATCTGTTTGATCTTGCTAGTACTTCTTTACTATGCTGAGTAGATGTGGTGAGAGTGGGCAGCCTTACCTTGGACCAGATCTTAGAGGAAATGATTGTAGTCTTTCCCCATTGTAGTTAGCTGTGGGCTTTTCATAACTGGCATTTATTGTGTTTCAGACATTTACTTCTATACCTATTTAATTGAAAGTTTTTATCACGAATGGACGTTGAACTTTATCAAATGCTTTTTCTGCATATATTAAGACAATCATGTGGTTTTATTATTCATTCTGTTAACATGGTGTACCACATTGATTGGTTTGTGTATGTTAAACTACCCTTGCATCCCAGAGATAAATCTCACGTGGTCATGTCCTGAATGCTGTTTGCTAATATTCTATTGAGGATTTTTACATCTATGTTGACCAGAGATATTGACCTGTAGTTTGTTTTTTGTTTTGTTTTGTTTTGTTTCCCCCATGATATCTTTGTCTGGCTTTAGTATGAAAGTGATGTTGGTCTCATATAATAAGTTGGAAGTATTACCTCTACTTCAATTTTTTTGGAAGAGTTTAAGAAGTATTAGTATTACTTTTTCTTTGAATGTTTGGTAGAATTCAGTCATAAAGCCATCTGGTCCTGAGCTTTTCTCTTTTTCTCTTTTCTTTCTTTTTTTCTTTTTCTTTTTAGAGATGGAGTCTAACTCTATTGCCCAGGCTGAAGTGCAGTGGCATGATCATGGCTTACTGCAGCCTCAAACTCCTGGGCTGAAAAGATCCTCCTGCCTTGGCTTCTCAAAGTGCTGGGATTACACGTGTGAGCCACTGCACCTGGCTTTCTAGGAGTTTTTTTTTTTAATTGCAATTTTAATCTACTTATTATTAGTCTATGTGAACTTTCTATTTCTTCTTGATTCAGTCTTGGTAGATTGTACATTTTTAGAAATTTATCTATTTTTTCTAGGTTATCCAATTTGTAGGCATATAAGAATTCAAATAGTCTCTTATCCTAAAAAAGGAGATTATCTCCTGTTTTATTTCTGATTTTATTTATTAGTGTCCCCCCTTTTTTGAGTTTTCTCTCTTTTTTTCCTTAAATCTAGGTAAGAGTTTGTCAATTTTGTGTATTTTTCAAAGAAATTTTTAAAATTTTTTTCTATAGTTTTAAAATTCTCTATTAGATATATTTTTGCTCTGTATCTTATTACTTTATTCCTATGCTATTACTTTAGGCTTAGTATCTTTTTATAGTTCCTTAAGGTATAAAGTTAGGATGTTAACTTGAGATCTTCTTTTTTAATGTTGACATTTATCGTTATAAACTTCCTCTTAGTACTGTCTTTGCTGCATCCCATAAGTTTTAGTATGTTGTGTTTTCATTTCATCTCAATATATTTTTAGATTTTTCTTTTGATTTTCTTTTTGACCCGGTGATTGTTCAAGAGTGTTTACTTTGTTTCCATATATTTGTAAACTTTCTCATTTTCTTAACTATTATTCGTTTCTAGTTCTATTCTATTGTGACAGGAAAAGTTACTTGGTATGATTTGGATCTTTCTAAATTTGTTAATATTTGTTTTGTGACCAAACATGTGATTCTATACTCGAGAATGTTCTGTGTGCACTTGAGAAAAATGTATAGTAGTCTGCTGTTGAAGAGAAAGTTCTATAAATGCTTGTTAGGTCCACTTGATTTATAGCATTATTCAAGTCTACTGTTACTTTATTGATTTTCTATTCAGACGTTCTATTCATTATTGTAATTGGGGTATTAAAGTCTCATGCAATCACTGCATTACTATCAATGTCATCTTTCAGATCTGTCAATATTTATTTTCTATACTTAGATGCTCTGATGTTGGGTGCCTGTATATTTATAATCATTATATCTTAGCCTTGAATTGATCCTTTTAGCTTTTGTGTCCTTGGCTCTAAAGTGTTTCTTGTAGACAGCATGTAGTTGGAACTTGGTTTACTTATTTATCCATTCAGTACCTCTGTATCTTTTTATCAGAGAGTTTAGTCCATTTACATTTTATGTAATTGTTGATAGGGAAGGATTTACTATTGGCATTTTGTCAACTGCTTTGTGTTTATCTTGTGATTCCTATGTTCCTTTATTCTCCCTTGCTGTCTTATTTTGTGTTTGTTTGTTTTGTTTGTCTGTTTGGTTTCTTTTGTGTAATTTTGATAGGTGTTTTTTTTTGTGTGTGGTTACTTAGGGGCTTACATAAAATTTCTTGTAACAGTCTGTTTTAAACTGACTGTTTTACACAACTTTATCCACATACAAGAACTGCATGTTTACCTCTCTTCCTCCCATATTATATGCTTTAGATGTCTAAATTTACAGTTAATGATCTTATATATCCATTAACATAATCTAAATTATAGTTTTAAAACTAATTTTGTCTTTTCCCTTTTATAGTAGAATTAAAAGCATTTATCCACCACCTTTATACTAATGGAGTATTTTTTTGTCTATGTATTTGCTTTTACAGACAATTTCGTACTTTCTTATGCCCTCTTTTTGCTGTTTAGCATCCTTTTGTTTCACTTTAAAGAGTTTCTGTTACATTTCTCATAAGACAAGTCTAGTAGTGATAAACTCGTTCAATCTGTGTTTGTCTGAGAGCATCTTTTTCTTTCCTTCATTTTTAAAGGACAGTTTTGGCAGGTGTAATAGTCTTGGTTTATAGTGTTGTGCTTGTTTGTTTTTGCTTCAGCACTTTGAATATATAGTCTCACTCCCTTCAGGTCTGCAGGGTTTCTGCTGAAAAATCCACTGATAGAAGAGTTCCCCTTCTATGTAACAAGTCACTTTTTTTATTGTTGCTTTCAAAATTCTCCTTTTGTCTCTAATTATTAACAATTTGCTTATAATATGTCTTGATGTAAGTCTGTTTAGATTCATCTTATTTTATGTTCTTTGAGCTTCCTAGATTTGGATGTTTTTTCCCCCTGGTTTGGGAAGTTTTTAGCTATTATTTTTTGAGTACTTTCTTTTCCTTTCACTATTTTATTTCCTTTTGGGACCCCCATTATGTGTGTATTTGCCTGCTTGATGGTGTTCCATAAGTCACTTAAGCTATCTTTACTTTTCTCATTTTTCTTTTTGCTCCTCTGATTATTTCCAATGACCTGTTACTGAGTTTGCTGATTGTTTCATCTGCTTGATATAGTCTGTTGTTGAATCCCTCTATTGAATTTTCAGTTCTGTTATTGTATTTTTCAACTCTATGATACCAATATGGTACCTTTTTATATTTTCTCTCTCCTTGTTAAAATTCTCACTTTGTATGTGCATTGCTCTCCTGACCTTGGTGAGTATCTCTATGATTATTGCTTTTAATTTTCTGTTAAGCAACACATGTTGATCAATTACATTCAGTTCAGTAGAAACAGTCTGCAGATTTATTTTGGTGTTCTGTTTGAAACATGTTTCTCTATTTTTTTATTATTTCTGCATTTTCCTTGGCTCTCTGTGTTGGTTTCTGCACATTAAACAACCACATCTCTCTATCTTGACAGAATAGCCTTATGTAAAAGATAAGCTTACCCAATCAGCTCAGCCAGAGGTTCCAAGTGCCTCTCAAACCTTTATGTTGGTCCAAACTGCAATCCATGTTCTTACTGGGCCCCTAGAAGATTAGGCTCTACCAAGTCCCATCAATGCCCCAAGGCAGCTGAGATAGAAGGCAGTTCCTCAGGAAGCAGCTGAAAAAGCTGAGGTGTTATAAGTATGACCTGGTTTCCTTTCGCCTCAGGGCAAAGTGGGGAACTGGTGTTTATCTCCCACTCACTCCACGCTAAGTCAGGTAGAGGTTCTGTGCAGACACTTATATTCATATTCAGACCATACACTTTCAGCCCATTGCTTTGCTCTTTGTTGCCAGGCATCTGGTGAATGTCAGGTTCTTAACTCTCAAAGACAAGAAGGTTAGCTTGAGGTTTGATTCTGCCTCTAGGGTAAGCCAGGGAGAAAAGAGACAAGAAGTGCCTACGTGCCCATTCAGGCTTTCAGAGTACTAATAATTGCTTGCCCTTTCAGCTCCCAAATATAGGCTAATTAAAAGCCTGACTCATGTCAGAAGCTAGAAAGTTAAGGTGTTAGTGGGCAGTCAAACCTCTTCTAGTGAGAAACAGAGCTCGATGTTTTTGCCTGCTTCCTCTGCACTGAACTAGGGGAAATAACCCCTGATAGTGTTCCTGTGCCCATTTAAAACCACTTTCTTTCTTTATGTTCCTGAAGACTCACAAATGCTGAGCCCTGTTAACTCCTAAGTGATTTAAGAGCCAGTCTCTTGTATGTGAGCTGTAAAAGTTGGAGTGTTTGTTGTGTGGATAAACTGTCCAAAAAGTGGCTAGAAATTAAATTTATTTTTATCATTGGAGCAAGCCATGGGGGAGGAGACACAGGTAACACTCAAACACCTGTTCAGGCT
Source organism: Theropithecus gelada (assembly GCF_003255815.1). Lineage (NCBI taxonomy): Eukaryota > Metazoa > Chordata > Mammalia > Primates > Cercopithecidae > Theropithecus > Theropithecus gelada. Next base: position 53,797,104 of record NC_037671.1, read on the forward strand.
CTTGAAGCTCTCATTAATTCTCTACTCCATCAACTCCCACATGCAAGCTACTTAAAAGTCCAATCCTTAAATAGCAACTGAAAATGTGTGCAATTCTTCCAAGGAGGAACTGGGGGCTGAAACTTATTGCCTGTTCATCTGTGCTGAGCCCTGGGAGAATGCAGACTGACTATTTGTTCTTTATAGTCCTGAGGGACTGACAAATGCCAAGCCCCATTTACTCTCAGAACTCAGTGGGAGCTTCAGAGTTCCTCCAGTGGGAGCTGTAAAAGTTGGGGTGATATATGTGTGACTCAAGCCCTTCATTCCTCAAGGAGGAGCTGGAAAGGAAGGGTTCCCTACAGATTGTAATGCACTGTAACTGGGGTGGTATTTGTGGCTGAAGTGTGTCTCGGGGGGGGGGGGTGGTTTATTTTCTGTTTTGTTTTGTTTTTTTACCTGTTTCAATGTGGATTGTCATTTGTAGTATGGAGTCTCTCAACTAGTGCCTGAATTTCTCTCAGAGGGAATTATTCCATGTGTAACCATTTAATTGTTGCATCTGTGGGAGGAGAAAAGTCAGGCTCCTCTTATTCTGCTACCTTGCTAACCTTAAAAACTATTATTTCTTAATTGATTTGCTTTTGTATGTTTTCAAGAACAAATGGCTATATTCTGCAGATTTATTTCTGGACTCTCTAATTTATTCCATTGATTTATGTAGCATTACTTTTCACAATGCACACTATCCTGACTACTGTAGCTTTATAGTACAGTAGAGTGCTTTCTTCAACTTTATTCTTTTTTTTTTTTTTTTTACCATTTTATATATATATATATTTTTTTATTTTTTTAATTTATTTATTATTATTATACTTTAAGTTCTAGGGTACATGTGCATAACATGCAAGTTTGTTACATATATATACTTGTGCCATGTTGGTGTGCTGCACCCATCAACTCGTCAGCACCCATCAACTCGTCATTTACATCAGGTATAACTCCCAGTGCAATCCCTCCCCGCTCCCCCCTCCCCATGATAGGCCCCGGTGTGTGATGTTCCCCTTCCCGAGTCCAAGTGATCTTTTTTAAAATTGTTCTAACTATTCTCTTTATTTTGCTCTTCCATAAAAATTTAAAAATCATCTTGCCTATACCAATACAAAATTCTTCTGAGAATTTTGACTGATATTGTGATAAATCTGTAGATTAATTTGTGGATAATTGACATTTTATTATAATGAGTGTTTCAAACCAAGAACATCCTATCTACCTCCATTGATTTATGCCTTTTTTATTACTTTCATCAGCATTATGTAGTTTTTAGCATAAAGCTTTTGTACATGCAATGTTAAAATTATACCTAAATATTTATTTTTGTGGAATCTATTATATATAACATTGTTTTTGTTCAATTTTACTTTCAGACTGTACATTGCTGGTATATAGAAATATAATTGATTTTTTTATGCTAATCTTGTATCCTACAGCCTCTAGGAATTTTGTAAAGCTACCCTGGGTTTTATTACACAGGAAATCATGTTCCGGTGTATAGGAATAATTTTTTATTCCTTTCTTTCCAAGCTGTATGTCATTCATTTTTTTTTTTTCTTGCCTTATACAATGGTTCAGATTCCACTACTATTTTGAGTAGAAGTTTTAAGAGTGGAGATGTTTGCCTTGTTCCTGCTATTAGCAGGTAAATCACTTAGTCTTTCACCAATAAATCTGCTTCCTATAGGTTTTTTGTAGATATCCTTTATCAAGTTGAGAAAGTTTCCTTTTATTTCTAGTTTAATACAAGCTTTATATAATAAATAAATGTTGTATGTTACAAAATACTTTTTCTGCATGAGTTAATATAATCATATATTTCATACTGTCAATATGGTGAATATGTTGATCTGCTATACACCAACAGTGACCAACCTGAGACACAAATCAAGAACTCAACCCCTTCATAACAACTGCAAAATAATAAAATACTTAGAAATATACCTAACCAAGGAGGTGAAAGACCTCTACATGGAAAACTACAAAAGACAGCTGAAAGAAATCATAGACAACACAAACAAATGGAAATACATCCCATGCTCATGATTAGGTAGAATCAATGTTATGAAAATGACCATACTGCCAGAATTCCCATGAAACTACCACCATCATCCTTCACAGAACTAGAAAAAACAATCCTAAAATTAACATGGAACCAAAAAAGAGCCCACATAGCCAAAGCAAGACTAAGCAAAAAGAACAAATCTGGAGGTATCACATTACCCGACTTCAAATTAACTATAAGGCCTTAGTCACCAAAATAGCATGGTACTGGTATGAAAATAGGCACATAGACCAATGGAGCAGAATGGAGAACCCAGAAATAAAGCCAAATACCTACAGCCAACTGATCTATGACAAAACAAACCAAAACATTAAGTAGGGAAAGGATACCCTATTCAAAAAAGTGTACTGGGATAGTTGGCAAGCCACATGTAGAAGAATGAAACTGGATCCTCATCTCTCACTGTATTAATCCATTTTCACACTGCTGATAAAGACATATCTGATACTGGGGAGAAAAAGAGGTTTAATGTACTTACAGTTCCACATGGCTAGGGAGGCCTCACAATCATGGCAGAAGGCAAGGAGAAGCTAGTCACATCTTACATGGATGGCAAGCAGGCAAAGAGAGAGAGCTTGTGCAGGTAAACTCCCATTTTCAAAACCATCAGATCTCATGAGACATATTCACTATCACAAGAACAGCATGGGAAAGACTCGACTCCAGTATTCAGTTATCTTCCCCCAGGTCCCTCCCACAACACATGGTAATTATAGGGGCTACAAGATGAGATTTGGATGGGGGCACAGAGCCAAACCATATCACTCACCTTATAGAAAAATTACGCAAGATGGATGAAAGACTTAAATCTAAGACCCAAAACTATAAAAATTCTAGATAATAACATTAGAAAAACCCTTCTAGACATTGGCTTAGGCAAAGACTTCATGACCAAGAACCCAAAAGCAAATACAACAAAAACAAAGATAAACAGATGAGACTTAGTTAAACTAAAAAGCTTCTGCACAGCAAAAGAAATAATCATCAGAATTAACAGACAACACATAGAGTGGGAGAAAATCTTGACAATCTATACATCCAATAAAGGACTAATATCCAGAATCTACAAAGAGCTCAAACAAATCAGCAAGAAAAATACAAGTAATCCCATCAAAAAGTGAGCTAAGGGCATGAATACATAATTCTCAAACAAAGATATACAAATGGCCAACAAACATATGAAAAAATGCTCAACATCACTAATTATCAGGGAAATGCAAAACAAAACCACAAAGCAAGACCACCTCACTCATGCAAGAATGGACATAATCATGGCCGGGCGCGGTGGCTCAAGCCTGTAATCCCAGCACTTTGGGAGGCCGAGACGGGCGGATCACGAGGTCAGGAGATCGAAACCATCCTGGCTAACACGGTGAAACCCCGTCTCTACTAAAAAATACAAAAAACTAGCCGGGTGCGGTGGCGGGCGCCTGTAGTCCCAGCTACTCGGGAGGCTGAGGCAGGAGAATGGCGTGAACCCGGGAGGCGGAGCTTGCAGTGAGCCGAGATCCGGCCATTGCACTCCAACCTGGGCGGCAGAGTGAGATTCCGTCTCAAAAAAAAAAAAAAAAAAAGAATGGACATAATCAAAAAATCAAAAAATAATTGATGTTCACGTGGATGGAGTGAAAGGGAACATTTCACACTACAGGTGGGAATGTAAACTGGTACAACCACTATGGATAACAGTGTGGGGATTCCTTAAAGGACTAAAAGTGGAACTATCATTTGATCCAGCAATCCCACAACTGGATAACTACCCAAAGGAAAAAGAAGTTATTATATGAAAAGAATACTTGCACACACGTTTATAGCGATACAATTCGCAATTGCAAAAATATAGAACCAGCCCAAATACCCATCAATCAACAAGTAGATAAAGAAATTGTGGTATATATGCACCATGGAATACTACTCAGCCATAAAAAGAAATGAAATAATGGCATTGGCAGCAACCTGAATGAAATTGGAAACAATTATTTTAAGTGAAGTAGCTCGGGAATGGAAAACCAAACATCATACGTTCTCACTTATTGGTGGAGCTAAGGTATGAGGATACAAAGGCGCAAGAACAACTCAATGAACTTTGGGGACTCTGGGCAAAGGATGTGAAAGTAAGGGAGGAATAAAAGACCATACATTAGGTACAATGTACACTGCTTGGGGTATGGGTGCACAAAAACCTGAAAAATTACCCCTAAATTACATATTCATAGAACCAAACACCACCTGTTCCCCCAAAACTTATTGAAATAAATAAATAAATGTAAATAAATAAATAAATAATGAAGGGAAAAAAGAGGTTATGCCAATTTACTCAAGGTTGCAGAGTAGGTAAGTGGTAAAGATTCAAACTCCAAAAGCTGACTCTAGAGCCCTCCCACCTAACCACAAAAGCTGACTTGACCCAACTACATAAAGCTAATCATATGTGTAAAGAGCAAATTTATGGAAATGAGGAGGGAGATAATTTGCTTTATGTCCAAAATCCATATAAAATTTGGGAGCAGTCTAGTGATTTTTGAAAGCCAACAACAGGTTATGGCGGGGGGAGGGGGGGCAGTAAGTAAAAAGGCTTGATCAGGAATTTTTAAACTGTCTCTTTGCTTCTTTGTGGAATTTGATAATTTAATCTTTTTAAATTTTATTCCTTCTCTCTAAAACAAGGACATTAAATGGAAAGAAATTCTTAAGTTCCCTGCAATTGTATAAGTCCACTAGTCTTATGTATGACTCTATGAAGGCAAATCAAGACAATGATAATCTCAAAATTTTCAATGAAAGGAAAACACTATGCTTAGATAAAATGAAATAGAAAACATATGCAGCTACACAAATGGACAGTATGTATGTATTATGTTGTAGAGCGAGGAGGTTGGTAGTTTCAAGCAAGAGTAAAATATTTTTTAGTTGAGATACAATCTTGTCCCAAATGGATATCATTTTGGAAATACATTTGGATAATAAAATTCATGAAATTTTCCTCCAGAATAAATTTTGGATCATGTGGGATTTGATCACACAAATCAAAAAGATGAGAATGAGAGTTTAAGAGGCCCCAGGTTCTACAGCTTCAAGAAAGCTACAAGAACACCCCTGGATCGACTTTCTACAGTGGAACAAAATGGATCATCATTACACCATTCACTTCAGAGGAGCTAGTCTTGAAAATGATTTGCGTTCTCTTTAACCAAAGCATTGTTGTATTTGGAGGTTCATGACCTTAAAGCCAAGAGATCTAAATTTATTCAAAACTCAGAGCTAGCTCTAATATTTCTTATGATATCAGGCAAATCACTTTGCATTTCTGAGCTTCAATAATCTCAAGAGCAAAAAAGGAATAACAATGCTGACAGTAATTGTAGCTATAAAATACCTCACATTGTATAGTATAAGACTGATAATAGGCACTTTATCTCTTAAGTGGGTTGGATTTCATAGTGGATCAGTTTAAGTATTTTGATTTACAAAGCTTTAAAAATCATTTTATGATGATTTCTCTTTATAGAATAAAAAATGATGCTATACTTTTAAATAATGTACTTTCTTAAGACTATTTATATAACTCTCTAATAAGAAAGTGTGAACAATCTGTTGCCCCACTGGAAAGGCAACAAAGTGAATATTAAGTGACATAGTCATCTTAATTTTGTTTTTAAGAGATATGACCTTTAGTTAACTCTATTAGCTTGCTTATCTGAAAACGGAAAACTATTTTTTACTGTATTTTCCTCACCGGAAAATATTTGTATCACTACAAGCTATGATTGCTACTATTTTTACATTTTCTAATGCAATGCCTTTTTAAGAAAACTATATACATGTCAGTTTTTCTTTAACTTGTATGTTATTTCAAGAAACAAGTATCTCAGTGTTTACATAAGCATTTTGAAGGAGTAACAAGAAAAAAAATTCATAGGGCAATCTAATTATCACCAACAGCTGTAACCTGTTGCACTCAATGCTGAAACTACAAGTAGGCTGCTTTAACCAAATGTTCAAGCATTTTAAAAGCTTCTTTTATCTTCTGACTTAAAAGGAGATTTGAGTAAAATGCCTACATAAGATACAAATGTTCTTCTACCACATAGAAAAATATTAACCTAGCTTCAGTTAGCCTTGACACTTCCAAACTATGAGATCTCTTACCTCTCAGAAAATGAATTTCCTTTCCTAGAGATAGAGATGTCAAGAATTTAATACAATGTGGTTTTGTTTTCTCTGCCCCATTATATACTGCTTTAAAGAAGGTATCATTGCAGTTTGTCTTATTGATTGGAATAAATTAGTATGGTGTTTCATGAGAAAATGATCTCATTTTAACCAAAAATAATTATTTAAAAATTCAGATTTGGGCTAATTATTTTTTATTTGAACATCATAATTTAAAATAGCAAATTGTCCCAATTTACTTAGATGGTTTGATTTTATATAAAATTTGCATTACAATTCTTATAACAATTATTTCCTGAAGAAATTTCTCTAACGAATGGGAAATTAAGTTCTGTTTCATCTCCAGTTGGAATAAGTTATATCCTTCCCCCTTCAGTATGTCCTCTTAAACTTACTTTATAGTATATGAGAGGCAAATAATCAAAGCTTCTTACAAAAAAATCGTGTGCATTGTCAGTGATGCTCCACTCTCTTTAATAAAGGAGTTTTCTTCATTTATACAATAGGAAAGGGGTGAAGTGGAGAGAGGTTAGGAAATGAGCTATAAAGAAAGGTATAAGAGACAGAAATAATTAGAACTTCCACAGATTATTCTCTAATAGATAAAGCAAACAACATGTGAAAACCATAAGAAATCTTTCTTTAACTAAATTAATGGTAATTTCTTTTTCTACTAGTCATTGGGTGGGGGTACCTTAATTATTTGTGTTATGAAATTTGATAATTTATATTGTTCCTTTCTGGTTCTCTGCAACTTTGCCAAGGGTGGGGAATAAAAGTGTTTCGTATAGTGACTTTTTCCTTTCTCTCATTCCTTCCTTAAAATAAAGTTTATTGCCTTTCTTAAACAAAATAAAGCAGAAAAATATATATTATTGAATTTACTTTTTAAAAAAGAAACCCCAAATGTTGTGTGTTCAAACATTTCTCCCCTCACATAGGGACTTGGGAAGAATTTAGTGCTAAATAAATGCTGCCTCAAACCAGGCAAGATAAAACATAAATCATTGCATTAAAACCTCTAACAAGTCTATCTGCTTTTTGAAATGACTGGGAGATGAAAGCGAGGAGTCTCATTTAAGAAGGCCCAGCGGATCAGTTCTGCATTTATATAGCTGTTATCAAAAGCAATTCATTTGGAGATCAAATAGACTGACAGATAGGACAAGCAGGGGATCACCACTGCCTTCAGGCAGCCCAAAGCTGGGATGGCTTCCCAGCACCTCACTAATATTGGGTCTAGTCAATGCTCGTGTTTATTACCACTTCCATCCTCTGCCGACTGCACACCAACACATACTTCTATCCCTTCTTAGCCAGGCAACTGTTAGGAAAGCAGTAACAAGAATAGTGTTTACCCAACTCGATTAAAAAAATTTCTTCATTGTACTTCAATGAGAAGATCACATTCATCCAAACCTTGGACAAGCGGGACAATGATATAGGGGAGTAAAAGCAGGAAATAAGAGAAACTTGCCAAGGGGCACGGGTTCCATGACCTCATCAAGATTGGCAGGTTCCCCAAGTCTTGTCCAGGTTTCAGATTGAGCTCAATGTCCTGCAGCTGATTTGCCCACAGTAGGTGGAAGGAAAGCACACCAGTTTGAAGTGAATTTGCACAGGTGAGCATTTCCAGGGTTAGCATTGAGGATGTTTATTTATCAGTGAAAAGTGTGGAGTTTATAGTTCTCACTTAAACATAATGTACTGAATTTTCTTTTCTCATTAGAAGGCAGCATGTTAAATTGTTGAAATTCTGAGTAATATAAAAACAAAGAAGAAAATAAAAAATAAAAATCAATTATTTCAGAGATAACTCCTGCTAATTAGTACACATATTAATGTAAATATGAACATAAATACACACATTTAGATGAGATCACACTGTATGGATCCTATATGTTTCACTTAACATTAAAAGTTAGTTTTTATGAAATTATTATTTGAAAGCAGAATTTTTAGTGAATCAAAATCTTTTAGTTATATGGATGTAGCAATCTTAATTACTTCTCTTTTATCAATTATGTTTTCGTTGTTGTTGCTTTGTAATGTGAGTGTCTAAACTTGTTTGACACTTAAAACACACACCATTTGGCACAGAATATTCTGGAAAAATAAATATAAACTGGCTAAAGCCAGCAAAAAAGTGTAACCCAGGAATATTTTCCTCCCATAGGACTTAAGGTAGCAATCAATCAACAAATATTTACTGAGCACTTACTTTCTTCTCATTGCCTAGGTGAATCATGCATATTTAGAAATATTTATTTACAAATATGTTAAAAGCACAATTCTTACCTTAAGTCTGAGTCAGGAAAACAATGTTTTCTTATACTCACTCATCTAACATTCACATCCATTCTGCTACTACATCACTGCATTAGAAATGAAGTAGAGAACCCAGTAATATGGGGGACATAGTCCTTGCTGTCAATATGTTTACAATCTACTTGAGGAACCTGACATATTCTGTAAAGTGTCAACAGTTACTCATCACCTTGTATAATTGCAAAGGCAGCATAGACAATCTCAAGCAAGGGAAAGCTCACCTGGGCCTGAGAGACCAGAGGTAGACTTGGTAGACCAGAGGTACATATTCATATGTAGGACATAAACAGTGGAAGGACAAGAGGGAAAATTGTAATTTATAAAGAAAAAAACAAATGTTCCTTCTTGTATTTTTAAGACTTAAAACATACCCCATTTGCCTTGAGAACCAACAGGCCAGGGACTTTTACCTTTGTGTCTGTGGTTCTATCACTTAAATTCCTGTGCCCCATCTCAGCAGGGCTGAAAGGAGACTTTAGAGAAGAGCGGACAGAAGAGATTCACTCTAGGACCTCTCCATTCTCACCACACCATGGACCAAGTATATGACAGTAGTGGAGTACTATAATAGAGGACTCCGTCCTTAATTCCTATATTATATGCTCAGCTGCATTCATTTCCTTTCCAACCTTAACCATAGACATAAATGGCCAGAGAATATATCATTTCTGGTAGGTCGAAAAATGGCCACTCCTAATGTATCTTCATCCAAATCCTTGGAACCTGTTAATATCACCTTACATAGCAAAAGCAACTTGCAGATGTGATTAAGTAAGGGTTGCTGGAATGGCGATATTACCCAGGATTATCCAAGTGAACCCTGAATGTATTCACAGAGGTCTTTATAAGAGAGAAAAAGATCAGGAAGACAGTAGGAGACATGAAGTAAGAAGTTGGAGTGAAGTAGATGTTGGAATAATGACTTTGAAGATAGAAGAAGGAGTCACAAGCCAATGAACACACGCAGTCACTAGAAGCTGAAAAGGGCAAGGAACCAGTCTTGACTCCACCTTTATTTCAGTCCAGTGAAACCAATTGTAGACTTCTGACCTCAAAAATTTTAAGATAATAAATTTGCCATGAAGTTTGTGGCAACAGCAGCAATAGGATGCTAGTGCATTATTTGAGGTACCTCTATAAAATAACCTCCATCTTTAGATATAAATCCTTTTGGGGTATGGATTGAGAAATATGTTAAAGTGAAAATACCCCTAAAAGGTGTGATATATTTAACATTACAACATTGGTGTGGATTATTCTATAAAACTATCCATAAATTCTAGAAGAAATAGGTCACTGGATAAGTAAGTTTAAAGGGAAGGACCGAGAAAGTGTAGGCTCAGTGCTTGAGATATATCTGGAATGAGCTGGTCAGAGCTCCTGAGATTTGGACAGTAAGGTTAGAAGAACTAAGATAGGCCAAAGGTAAAAAAAAATCCAAAATGCACATGTTAATAATTATACAATTTTGCCTTGAGATAGTCTTGCTTTTTTTGCTTTTTTTTTTTCTTTTTTTTAGACAGAGTTTTGCTCTTGTTGCCCAGGCCGGAGGGCAATGGCGCACTCTTGGCTCACCGCAAACTCCACCTCCTGGATTCAAGTGATTCTCCTGCCTCGGCTTCCCAGGTAGCTGCGATTACAGGCACCTGCCACTACACCCAGCTAATTTTGTATTTTTAGTAGAAATGGGGTTCCTCCATGTTGGTCAGGCTGGTCTTGAAATCCTGATCTCAGGTGATCCGCCCACCTCAGCCTGCCAAAGTGCTGGGATTATAGACGTAAACTACCGGGCCCGCAGCCTTGCTTGTATACTCTTTACACAGAGAATTTTTACACATTCTCAAGCTAAGTACTCTATTTTTAATTAGTACATAAAAATACTAAAAAGAAAGAATAATTATGTAAATGAATGCAGCCACTATGGAGAAACGCATTGAGGTTCCTCACAAAAACACAAATAGAACTCCATATGAGCCAGCAATCCCACTACTGTGAAAAGGAAAAGAAATCAGGAAGAGACATCTGCACCTCCATATTTATTGCAGCACAATTCACAATAGCCAAGTAATGGAATCAATCGAGGTGCCTAACAATAGACGAATGGATAAACAAATGTGGTGTATATACCATGGAATACTATTCAGTCATATAAAAGAAGGAAATCACATCATTTGTGGCAATGTAAGTGGAATTAGAGGATATTATGTTAAGTGAAATAAGCCAGGAACAGAAATCTGAACACTGCAGATTCTCATTCATATTTGGAAGCTTAAAAAAAATGTTGATCTCATAATAGTAGAACAGAGAATACTAGACTCTTGGAAGGGAGAAGAAAGGGATAGAGAAAGATTTATCAAAGGATATAAAATTACAGCCACATAGGAGGAATAAGTTCCAGTGTTCTACAGCACTGTAGGAGGAGTACAGCTAACAATAATATATAGTTTCAAATAGCTAGAAGTAGGACGGTGAATCTTCCCAACACAAAGAATTGAGAAATCTCTGAGACAATGGTAATCACTAATTAACCTGATCTGTTCACTATACATTGTACATATCCAAACCTCACTATATACTCCATAAACATGTACAATTATTATGTGCCAATTTAAAAAAAGAAAAACAAAAACCATGAATGTATATTCAGCTCTAAATAATAAAATGTGTGCTGAAATGTTTAGAAGTGACCTGTACCAATGTCTGTAATTTACTTTAAAATGGATAAAACAATAAGCTGGACTGATAAATGGATAGAGATGGGTGAATGGATAGGTGTGAAATAAAGCTAATACAGAAAAATGTTTTAAAAAAGAAAAATATATCAAGGATTATGAGCAATCAAGGATTATGATTCCAAATACAATCGTTCAAGTTAAAATGTCTACATTATAACCATATAAACTCTCTCCTTGTGCACAAACATGACTTTATTTCTAAATTCTAAACATGATGCTTTCTGTCTCAGGGACAGACCTGTGCTAGGTGAGAAATGCTATAGCTCTTTTGGAAAGTGAATGCACTGTTTGAGCCAACACTTGTTTTACATTTTTGGACCTTAATTGTCGAAATGCATCCAAATCAGGTTATGTCTTTTAACCAGAGACATTTGTTTAGGAAATATCAGTTGTGTTCTTTCAGCACATCTCTAAGTATTTGAAAAGCAAAATTCAGCTTCCTATATACTGACTACTTACAACCATATCACGAAGAATGTTTTGTTTTTGTTTTTTGATGACATAGCAAATATATTTATATGAAGATTCTTACCTAATCACATGGGAACTACATTTGATATTTGCTAGGTTATAAAAGGAACAAAGAATAGAACAGTAGTTATAAAGCAAGTTTAATTACTTTTTAGAAGTAGATTATGCAGGTATAGAAGTCTGATGCTAGGCCGGGCACGGTGGCTCAAGCCTGTAATCCCAGCACTTTGGGAGGCCGAGACGGGCGGATCACAAGGTCAGGAGATCGAGACCATCCTGGCTAACATGGTGAAACCCCGTCTCTAATAAAAATACAAAAAAATAGCCGGGCGAAGTGGCGGGCGCCTGTAGTCCCAGCTACTCAGGAGGCTGAGGCAGGAGAATGGTGTAAACCCGGGAGGCGGAGCTTGCAGTGAGCTGAGATCCGGCCACTGCACTCCAGCCTGGGCGACAGAGCAAGACTCCGTCTCAAAAAAAAAAAAAAAAAAAAAAAAAAAAAGAAGTCTGATGCTAGAAGAGAAAGAAAAAGAATGCTTATTTTCTTATGTAGTGAAATATAATTCTAAAGCCAATACTCAAAGCTCTTTAGAACTTGATTTAAAAAAAAAAAAAAAACTTAACAAGTCAAGAAAGAGGGAGAATAAGAATACCATTTCTGAAATAGCAATAGTAATGTTTGAGTCCTGCCTCCCATGTTTTGGAGGTTTGAATTGTGTCTGCCAAGTTTGCACAAATCAAGGCAATCCCTCTCAGGCACAGTTAAAACTGCATTTAGCTTAAGACCATTTTACAGAAATATGTAGTCTATGATATTGATAATGTATTAATATATAAGGAATTACTATTTTAGGGTGACTAAATCACCCTCATTTACGTGGGACTTTTTGGAGCATTTTAGTTTACCAAGGAAAGTCCCATGTCCTCAGAAAACCCCGTTTCAGACAAATCAAGACAGGTAGTCCAAATATAAATATGTTTATCCTGATAAAATGTTATTTCAAAAATGATTTTACCCACTTAAAATGAGCAAATTAAAAAATAGACTGGATAAATTATCTCCTTTTTAAACAAAGGCAGCATTTATGATTTTTATTTAAATAAGGTAGAATATAGATAGAGTATATATTTTAAATCATAGTGGTATTGTAAATGTCAATTTAATTATTGGCTAAAATTTTAATTTATTTTCACTGCAATGTGAAATTAAAATGTACTTTTTTTCTTTTTAAGTTAATCATATTTTAAAGCTCCAAATTAAGATTTTCTCTATGCACAGACACCACTTATCAAAACCCCAGACAAGCCAGCCATTGTGCATATATTCACACCCAGAATAAAGCATTTATATTTGTAATGCTATTTCAAGGCCGTGTATCAGATTTAAGATCTTTATTATCTCTAAGACAGGACAGCATGCAGACAAATGTCCTAATGGTCCAAGCTTTCAAAGAATGTTGGCATTTATTCTATGGATCTGCATCTCTGCACAGCAACCAGACAGGACTGCGCATGACACGGCTAAATACAATTCCATCTTCCCAGTCCCTTCTATTTCCCCTTTGCCCCCAAATCCTCCTTCTTCTTCTTTCTGCTCCCTCATTCGAATGTTCATTTTGAAGATATGCTTTTCACTGGGATTAAAACAGGGTTTGCATTTAAAATTTTCATTTACCAAACAGAAAAATATTTTACTAGAAGGGAATGGTATTAAGGGGAAATGATTTTCCATGTGCCCTGAGGCCCGGCATAGACAGGATTTGATTTGCTCTGTTCAGCTGGAATCTGGATTGATACGCAGAGATGAGAGGGGTTGTTTAATAAAATTTACATTTCATTTTCTCACTTGACACCAGTCTCCTGTCACTCACGGAACTGATGGGAATGCTGCAAATAACTTTTGTCAGAATCTAGTTGGGGAAACAGACTGGGAAATGAGAAGACAGAAAGGGGGAAAGGGAGGAGAGTCTAGCTTGTTTTTGTCTTTTGGCTTCAGTGATGGAAATAGACCCATTGAGTCTGGGAGACATGACTGATGGTCACCTCCACACTGGAAGGACCAGGTACACCAGTGAGAAACCTGGGGAAGGCAGCTAGGAGTGGACATGACCCAGCTATGTACAAGGGCAGTCATGCTTGGAGGGGAATCTATGGATTGAAGGAGGGGTTTAAGCTTATGGAGAACTAGAAGTTGTTCATGTCAACTGAAAAAATGATCAGAAGACATACAAACAAAGGCAAGAGGAGAGGATTAAATTCTCCTTCTTTCAGTGAAACCATAGTGTCTGTAATTTTACTCTTCACTCTAAACCAGAGTGTCTGTTTTCCACTTCTATGTAACAAATTACCACAAACATAGTGGCTTAAAACAACATCCATTCATTAGATCTCAGTCCTGTAGGTCAGAAGACTGGGCAAGCTCACCCGGATTTTGTTTTTAGGGTCTCATAAGGCTGTTATCTAGATGTTGCCTGATCTGGGCTTTTATTGGGAGTCTCAGGAAGAATCAGCTTCCATGCTTATAAAGGTGGTTGGCATAATTCATTTCCTTGTGGAGATAGGACTATAGTTCCCTTTCCACACTGGTTGTCTTCTGTGGGCCACTCTGAGTTCTGAGAGGCTGCCTGTATCTCTTGCCAAGTGGCCTGCTCCATCTTCAAAAGAGTAAGGACACATGAAATCATTCCCAAGTTTGACATACCTCTGACTTCCTCTTCTGCCATCAGCCAGTAAACAAAATCTCTTCTTTTAAAACATTCCTGAGATGAGGTAAGGCCCACCAAAATAATTTTGCCACCTTAAGGTCAACTAATTAGTAAGCCTAATTTCATCTGCAGTATCCCTTTGCCATTTAATCATGGGTGGGACATCAGGTGGCTGAGATCATAGGATCACCTTAAAATTTTGCCTATCACATTGTCCTTCCTATGTGTGATCCATGAGTGCCAGCCCAGGGGAGGTAGAAGGGCATGTTGCTGTGGCCAGCATAGCCAGTGACTTCTGAGAGGCCTGGAGATCCAGAAGGCTAGAAAACGAGGTCTTTAATGGAGTCCCCCTAACGGTGGAATCTGTGAACCAAAAAAGGATGTATGGTCACTATGAGTTCCAGAGAGAATTCCATTTAGGGCCTGTTTTTTGTTGTTGTGGAACCTTAGAAATAATAAGGATTATTTGTCAAAGGGAACTACTATATTATTAAGCAGGGGAGGGCCTATAGAATCAGAAGATAGTTGAGTTACATATTGGTAAGTGTCTTAATTCGTGTCTTTCATAAGAACAAAATGAGACTCAAAAGTTAAAATTACTTTCTATTGATAAGAAAGTTAGTTATAATTACTTTCTATTGATGCTAACCATGGTGTGACATGTTTCTACATTCTAATTCAAAGTGGTTTTTCCTTCACTTTACTTGGTATGATAAGCAAAGGAGGGATCTAACAACAACAACAACAACAAAAAGCCCTTTGGGAAGCCAAGGTGGGCAGATCATGAAGTCAAGAAACTGAGACCACCCTGATCAACACGATGTAACCCTGTGTGTACTAAAAAGACAAAAATTATCTGGGTGTGTTGGCGTATACCTGTAGTCCTAGCTACTTGGCAGGCTGAGGTAGGAGAATCGCTTGAACGTGAGAGGTGGAGGTTGCAGTGAGCCTAGATCATGCCACTGCACTCCAGTCTGGCAACAGAGCAAGACTTGGTCAAAAAAAGCCTCTGCAAGATCCAGAGGGCTCAGGGCTGTTTAGGCAGGCAGTTCAGCCTTGAGCATGCAATGGATGGTCTAAAAGGAGTGGGCATGGTGTGTAAGTGGGCACATCCCCTTGATTTCATGGATTCTGTCTGTATGAGAAATGTAGCTAGGGGTGGGGTGAAGTCAAAGTGGAGCCCTCTAGAGCACAGAATTTAGGACAGAAACTTCTATTCACTAGGTCTAAAGGTAAGTATCAGCTGGGGTATCATATATGTCTGATGCAAGTTTCATTCGGCATATCAAGAAAAGAGGAAAGTTAGAGACCGTTTACTCTGTGATCTCCCAGTGTATAAATTAGACTAGGGAAGTAGCATTTAACCATGCCTTTAAAATATCAAGAGAGTAGGATGCTGAAATATTCATAACACTCGCACTTCTTTCCAAGTAAGTAGAATTTTTTCCAAATACCTAATCTCTTCAGTTACAGTAGGTATTCTTCTGTCTGGCCCAATCTGAATTGAAACCACACTTACCATCTTTTTAATATAATTTCACATGTTTAAAATGGTTATTAATTATTCATTCAGCCTTTTATTTCCTGTACTCTACAGCAATTCATCACTGATGAATCCATGATCTGGGAATCAGTAACTCTTCTAGTCACACTTATATATTTCCTCCTACCTGAAAGGTCCTCTTCTCTATATACTTACACCTTACCTATTCTTTTAAATCATACTTGTTTTCTTTCCCGATGAATAGTTCTTTTCTTATTACAAATATTATTTTGCTCTTTTTGCAATTATTATTGCCTAGTATACAAGAAGGATGGGCAATATAATTACTTGGAGAGAACTGAATCTGTAGAAAGAATTACCCAAATGTTTAAATTAAAATAATGGAAAAAATATAGTATGATTTTCTAATTATTCCTACACAGTAACAGCTCACATTGGTTTCTGACACCTTTTCTAAAACACTAAAGTTAGAAAATACTCGAATGATGTTTTCAGAATTTTATAAAGGTTGTGATTAAAACATTTTATAATCAGCTGTTATTTTCCATGTATGAAGCCATTTTTATGACAAAGGGGTTCAGAAATAATATATCCCATATAACTTACTTGAAAAAAATTACTAGAAGATGTACTTCAACATATTAAGATATAACTGTGATTAATGAGTCATAAATTGGTAAGCCATGATAATAAAAGATTATCTAGTAATACAGGAGTAAATTCAATATAAAGATACATCCAAATAGTTGTTATACATTTGGTTATAAAACAAAATGCAAACACTAAAATCATTTTTAAAAGAAAAAATACAAATATTAAAAGAATAACTTGAAACGGCTATTAATATAATTTGTGGTTGATATTACCAATCTCACTAGCCAATAAAAAAAAAATTGGATAGGTGAGACTGCATTGAGGCAGGAGTGTAAAATTATATTAAATTTAATGCATTAAAAAAATAAGATACCATTTCAAGCTTGCAAACCTTTACAATATATACTTTCAAGAATATAGGGGAAAGTATATGCAATATTGATGATATGAGAAAATGTCTTAGTCATTTTGGCCCACTGTAACAATCTACCATAGACTGAGTGGCTTAAATAACAGATATTTATTTCTCACAACTCTCGAGGCTGGAAAGCTCAAGATGGAGGTGCCAGCAGATTTGGTTCCTGGTGAGGGCCCTCTTCTTTGTTCACAAACAGCCAGCTTCTCACTGTGTCCTCATATGGCAGAGACAGAGAGATAAAGCAGACACATGACACACTGAAGTAGCTGGTAGAGTGAATGAAAACCAAGGAAGTAATCAAATGTGTGAACAAAAGTCTTTCAAATAAATTTGCTGGCGTGGAGGTAGAAAAATTGTGAAGAGATTTGAAGAAGCCTATTGAATCAAGGAATGTTTTCTTTTTCTTTCTTCCTTTTTTTTTTTTTTTTTTAAATAGTGGGAGCTTTTTAACCATGTTGGATACTCACAGGAGTAAACCAGTAGATAGGGAGAGATTAATGATACCAGAAAAAGAGGATAATTGAAGCAGTGACATCCTTGAAAATACAATAAAAATATACAGGTGGGAGAAACTCTTGATATTTGGTATTATTAGAATTATAGCCCAAATTTATAGCACTTCTAGAGTTCTCCAAAATACAGATAAGCAACTAAGATTATTCTTCATGCAACAATTTTTAAAAATTTTGGAGAATCTTATTTCTCAGGGCACATTCATTGTTTGCAAATTAAAGCCCACAGCCTCTTGACTTCAGTTTCTGTTACAGGAGTCTTAATCTCTGGAACCTCCCTAATAAGTATATAGTGATAGCTGCTACCAAGAGTCAGACCTTTGTGTTCAGGGTTATACATACATGCATTGTTTAATGACAGGGATACACTCTGAGAAATACATCATTAGGTGATTTCATCATTGTGCAAACATCATAGAGCATACTTAAACCTAAATGGTGTAGCCTACTATACACTGAGGCTATATGATATAGCCTATTGCTCCTAGTCTAAGAACCTGTACAGCATATTACTGAACCAAATACTATAGTCAATTGTAACACGATGGTATGTATTCCTATATCTAAACATATCTAATCATAGAAAAGATACAGGAAAAATACGGTATAATCTTATGTGACTACCATTGTACATGTGGTCCATTGTTGACCAAACTGTTATGCAGCACTGAATATCAGTATCACATGGTATAGGCTTAGAATAAGCTCTCATGGAGCTGGACTGGAAGAAATACACAAGGTGGCACTAACATGGAGGAGGGAGGCATGCTATTGGGTGGGCACCTCTCAGTGCTGTGGGTATCATGTTGACTTGGGGTACGCATCTGCTTCCACAGGGTCTCCTCCATAAGAGTGTGATGAGAAGGAGACTGTTTTATATCTGGATTTTAGGAGTGATATTGAGGCCATAACCATATATGATTTTTCCTTATAGGCCCTTCACCCAAATGGAACCCTTGGTGGCATGCCTTGTATAATATCCCAGGGACACTGTGGTAGTAAAGCAGATCCAGTCACAGTCTAACCACTATTATCCATAGCATCTTCTCTTCCTCACCTATAGACTTCCCTTACCTTTCCTTTTATTCCTCCTTGATCTCTTTTTCTCCGTCCATTCATCTTCCACTGTCAGATTCTTTTTCTTCTCCTCTGCATCGATTTTAGTTTTTCAAGGACTAACAGCATTTTCTATAAGCATTTCTGCAAGGACTAAGAGCATTTTCTGTAAGCATGTCCTATCCCTGGCTGAGATCTAAAGAGACTGCCAATCTCTGGTCAATCATAACTTGGAGAAAATATTTTTAAATTTATTTTAATAGTAAATGTATTTATAAAAGTATTGAAATACAAAAGGATATACGATTTGAAGTGCAAATCAACCCATATTTTCTACTCCATTCCCCAGAGATAACTATTACTTATAAAATCATATTGACTATCTTTTCATAATTGTTCTATGCATAAGCAAACTATAGTAAAACCATACTGTACAGATTGTTTTGTGATTTGCTTTATATTTTTACTATAACCACGTAACTTGAATAATTTTCTACATGAATCATTCTACTAAATGACATACCATTAACTTGAGGAAATGTTAAAAGGAAAAAGTATAGTCCAAACAAATTTTGTAATTTGCCTTGGACCCTAACAAAGTGATGGCAACTGACTGTTTTTTATTTATAAAATGGAGAGAAGAGTGGATATTTCCTTCACCTTGTTATAGCTACTAATTTTGAAATAAAACATAAAGTGATAATAAATAAGATTATCTTGAGACTGATAAGAGATAACATATAGACAATTAATTCTTTGAATCCCAGTAAAACCTAGAAAGTCCTAAAAATGAATTAAATCAATTTTCTAAATTGTTCCAAGCAAAGAAATCACCAAATAAAAAGAACAAATGCTAGAAGAATATTTGTAAACATCCAAATTTCTGTATTCTGCCACTTAATCCACATTTAAGTTTATAGAAATGTTTTATTTCTCTTTAAAAATTACCTCTAGAAAGTGACTTTTCTCTCAAATATATCTGTCATTAGTCAAAGTGCTATAGTGTATGTTGAAATCAACAGTTCTGTACTCAATAGTGTTTAATTCTTTGTGTTTATAGTTTTTTCAAAATTGACATTGACTATAAGTTGTGAAAGCAAAATACGGAATAAATGCATGAATTTTAAATGACAGAATTAATTAAAATTCTTTACTGTTATTGACATGTACAATTTTATAGAACCTTGGTTGAATAATATTTGCATATGATTTACATTTGATTTCCTCATACTCATTTTTGCATATAGTTTGCATGCATTTCAATATATAGTAATGTCACATATTTGGAGTAAGACTGATAGATGGAAGGGAGTCATTCAACTAAATTGTTGAAAGGGGTGGGCCCTGAGAGAGCTCAAATCTTGGTCCTCGGTGGCCTCATTGGGCAGTACCAAGAGCAAGTCCATTGAAGGGCAAGTCCACCTTGATCAGATAAGCTGAGTCTCTCACTCTGGAAGAGACATGAAGTTCTGTTGGTCAGGTACTTTCCCTGAACACAGTCCCTGCCCCCCCAGAAAAGTCCCCCTCCCCAAACAAAAAGCATGGAGAGATGGCCAAAACAACCGTAGCTCCACATATACTTCTTCCTCAACTTTGACATCCACAAATATTTATAGACATTTTTTATTTGACAAATAAAAATTGTGTATATTTGTCATATGCAACTTGATAGTTTAAAATATATATACATTGTGGAATGGATCAATTGAATTAATTAACATATGTATCACCTCACATACATAGAATTTTTTTGTGGTGAGAACAGTTAAAATGTACTTTCGCCGGGCGCGGTGGCTCAAGCCTGTAATCCCAGCACTTTGGGAGGCCGAGATGGGCGGATCACGAGGTCAGGAGATCGAGACCATCCTTGCGAACACCGTGAAACCCCATCTCTACTAAAAAATACAAAAAACTAGCCG
Organism: Theropithecus gelada; assembly: GCF_003255815.1. NCBI lineage: Eukaryota > Metazoa > Chordata > Mammalia > Primates > Cercopithecidae > Theropithecus > Theropithecus gelada. The sequence goes on from NC_037671.1 coordinate 53,817,614, forward strand.
GGCGAGGTGGCGGGCGCCTGTAGTCCCAGCTACTCGGGAGGCTGAGGCAGGAGAATGGCGTAAACCCGGGAGGCGGAGCTTGCAGTGAGCTGAGATCCGGCCACTGCACTCCAGCCCGGGCTACAGAGCGAGACTCCGTCTCAAAAAAAAAAAAAAAAAAAAAAAAAAAAAAAAAAAAAAAAAAAAAAATGTACTTTCAAACACTTTTGAACTCTCTAGACTTTTAGCTTGTCCAATCTCTTGAGAGAAAGGAGTCCATCAATACAGAAATCAGCAATGGGAGGCAAGAGGAGATTCTTTGAACTAACACAGGAATAAAGTACATCTCAATATTTATTTAGATAAAGGGTGTAGATTGTCGCTGCTGGGAAGTATTTGCTGGGTGACCCATGTTAATGATCTGAATAAATTTAGCGTTGGCCTACAGTGGTGCTCAAATTGGCTCATCTCCAGACATGAATGAATGTAGAGCTACTCTCTCTTTGCTTTCAGTGTTTCCCCAATTCTCTGATTTTTTTTTTTTAAGAGAAAGAGGACTAGCTTAACTATGGGTTGAGGGATTGTAGCTAGATGCCAAAATTCCATGCCACATGCTAGAGCCTGGCAAGTTACTGAAGATGTTTATAGCTGCTATTTAGGCCCAAAGAGTCAATTCTGGCCTCAGGGATCACAGGATTTTCTGGGATGGAATTAGTAAGATAATTATGGTTATTCCTAAACAGAGGGATAGGATAAAACATGCCTCCTAGAAAGATGCGTCTTGTGATGCATAGGGGATAAATAAGAAGATAATAAAAATTGGGAGAAGGGTAAACAAGGGACAGAAATAACAGAGCTGGCGGCTCTTTGCGAAGGGTGAAATAGAATGAAGAGTCATGACTGACTTCTAGATTTCTGGTCTGAGTGCAGTGATGTCATTCACTGAATTGGGAGAAAAACACAAGGAGGAGCAGGTTTTAGTGCTGTGTTAACTTCATAGTAGCTATAGGATAACCTACTGGATAATCTCACTAGGCAGCTATTTATGCATGGTATAGAGCTCAGGAAAAATACCTGGAAAAAATATTTAAAAAGTGGTGAAAGAATCTGCAGAAATGAAAGAAAGAAAGAATGTGCAGGTAAACTGAGGTAGGGCAAGGACTAAGACTGCCACCATTTTATAATCCTCAAAAGTCTTCACTTCTGAAATGTTTTTGTCCAAAAAGCTTACAGCTGTTTGAGGATCCAGCGAGTGTACTAAAGTAGAGATTGCAAAGGCAAATGATTTCACAGACCAAGAACCTACAAGAAAGATAATAACTGGTTATAACAGGGACTAATTAAACTAGGGAAGGCATGTTCTGCCTAAGTCATTCGAGTTATTTTTTGTTTTTTGTTTTTAATTCTGTTGGTGCCCAAGCAAAATACATCATCTACGAAGAGGACTTACTCAGCAGGCAGCCAGCTTGTGCCTCCAGAGTAAACTTCTATAAACCAATTTCTTGCAAATCCTTCCCTGAACACAGATAGCCTGGACTGAAATCTCCTGGGGAGCACTGGCCTTAACGTCTACTCATATTTTCTTCCAGATCCAACACAGTGACCACAGACAAAGCTACCTACCTCCTTTCAGGGACAGCCTGAAGATCTGAAATACTCACCAGATGCCTAAAGAAGAGGTTAAAACATTTCTGCCAATTGGTAGTAGGGTGAGACACACCTCCCCCTTGATGCCCTGCAGACATAACAGCTTTCTGCCAGTACTTCCCATAATACTAATTCCAGGGCATCATAATTTAGATTTCAGCAATGAAAGAGTGTGTTTCCTTTCTCTGTTCCAACTCAACCACACAACAACCCATTAACGTTGTAGAGATTGGAAAATCCTGGTTTTCAGGATTTTCAGGAAAATCTGAGAGCAATCTCTTTTTGGAGGCTCTCCTCATTCCTGCCATCTTTTCTTTACATGCTTGGAGCATAAGGTCTTCTGGATCCAGAGCCAAGGACACAGTCAGGCTGTTTAAAGTATTCTTCAGTTTGAAAAGAAATGGGCCCTATACAAATGTGTGAATTTGGTGAAACTGCCTTTAACACCCTTACCAAATGTATCAATACCAGGTAAGCCTTCATTATGATCTCCATTTAAACCCCCAGCACAGCCTAGAGCAGCTGCACATGACATAATCCCTCCTCTCCTTCGTATCACAGTTTTATGCATCATCTTCTCCAAGAAGCAGTTATCTGATAAAGGAGTTAGCTGATCATCCACCTGGCCACTTGGCTATCTCTCATCTCCCAATGTAGTTCTTTTCCAGTTGTAAATGTGACCCAGCTACTAATGGAGAGAATCACTGAAAAATACAACAGTGGTTCATAGACAATTTCCTTTCCCAAATTTGGTATTTTTACATCTTTGTCCTTAACTGAACTCTCAGCAAAGCCCATGAGAATATCAATTTTCATGTGTAAATACTCATGAAGTGCAAATTTGATATGCTCACACTACTGTAGGCTCTCAATAATGATTGAATTTAAACCATGAAATAAAATCCACTTGTAAAAAGCCAGGAAGTTGCCTTGTGGTTGGAAGGTAAGCTCTGACAGATCACAGAGCAGGGTGTTGAACTGTCCCTTCAAATGTTACTACAGGATAAAGAAATGCTTTTCTCCAAAAGTGTGGAATTAACTGTAGCTGACCAGACCTTTTCATGATCCCTTGTATAAGAGAAGCTGAAAGCATTGTGGGTGGTCAATCCAGAGAATGTTTAATAGTAACCCCTGCTGGTATAAGTCAATATTATGCCATTATTAAGTTGTTGAAATCAGGCTTAAGTTAAAAACTGGTAAATAATTAACAAGTGCCATCATTTGTCTGGCAATGTACTAGGATCGTGATAGCTGCAAAAGATGTATCAGACATTTTTCAGTCTATAAGCATTTATATTACTGTTTTCCATTTTAAAGTTGAAACAGGGATTCAGAGTCCATATTCTCTCTTCTTAGTTGTCCCAGCAGGACAGTCCTCACTTCCCCTGCTTATTATCCAGAAGTATTTGGAAGATTCTGCCTTTCAGACCAAATGCCCACACCTTCCCTGATCACAGTTGCTCCTGAATAGCTTCCAGGTGTACTGAATGAAGGCAGAACGCCTCAGTGGCCCCACAGGAGGCTTTCTTCTCTTGGGAAAGCCCCAACCTGCCACTTTGCTTACTCAGCCAACTTTGCCCTGGCAACTGCTGCCTCTCTTGTCTGAGGCCTGGATAGCAGCAGCAGCTGATCTTGGCCTGCCAGCTGGTATCTGAGCAACTGCTCTTGGCCCTCCTTCCAGTTCCCAGTCTCTTGCAGGTACACCTGCTGGGCAGCAGCACCTGGAGCACAGGTGTGCCCATGGGATGTGATGCCGGTAGTACCAGGAGCAGGCACAGCAGCCTCTTCCTCTCGGACAATGTGGCGGCTAACTTTCCTTCTGGACACTCCATTCATCAACTGGTGGGGGCACTGGTTCAGCCTGCCCAGCATGACCTTCATTCTCATATCTGGGGAGAAAAGAAATAAGGGAATAAATGGATTTAGTTTTCAACCAGTTAATTACACATTTTGCATAGTTAGCATTTCTGACAAGATACTGTCAAATCAAAGATTGAATTACATCAGCTCTTTGATTTCCAAATATCTTTTATTAGATACTCCAAATATGTAATAAAAATTTGGGAATACGTCTTCCTCAAAAAACACTTATATGATATCGATAACTGAATGAGGATTTTTCATTGTAAGGGCTAGGCTTCAACGCAAAAACCAGACCATGGTCAGGCCTTACCAGTGGGCCAACTCACACCTGTGTTAAGATATATGAACTGTAAAAACCAGTCTTATCTAATACTTAGGCTTTTATGCCAAATTCATAATTTAAATATCTTTAGTTTTATAAAAACATGACTATAAATATTTGTAGAAATAATCACATAAACATCTATTTATATGAGTGTGTACATGTATGGTTGCATAACAGTAGAAGGAGAGATGGCACATTAGACTCAAGTCACAAAATTAGGCTCAAATTCCCCTTCTCCTGCTATCTGGCTTCATGACTTTCATCTTTTCAGCCTCTCTGGGCTTTAGTTGTATAATTTTAATTTATTCTCAGGTGCTGCTTCACAATTTACTAAAATATATTTATTTTAGCAATGTTGTTTTAGTTGATTTCCTCTCAACATTTTATTTGTATTTTATTTTTCTATTAAACAGAACTAAACATCAACTCAGAAGAGTACAATATACATAAACAGATATCTAGGCACCACACAATACTGTGTCAAGATAAAGACTGCAATGGAAAGTTAAGAATGTTCAGTGGGATACATGCATGGGAGTATATCATGCATGCAAAGGTCACTGTTCATATGCCTTACAGTGAGAAAAAGGATGAACCTGTCCTAAACCCTGGGGGGTAGGTGGTAATACTGTCATCTACGTTTACTACATTTACCGTCCCTGCTTTTCTCACATCTCACCACCAAATACATTAACCACTCATTTGTATGCAATGAAGATGCCTAACTTATTAAGCTTTTTGTTATTTTTCTCCTGAGTTCGTTGAGAGCTATCTTGGTTTGTGTTAGGAGATTGTAATCCTGTCTGATTCATACTATAAGAGACAGTATTGGGGTAAAGAATATCAATTTCCCACTTCAATTTAATCTGGAAAATGAGGTAAGGATGAGAGAAAGTAATAACATTATATATATATATACACACACACACACACACAGATATATATATATATATATATAATGCTTTTGATTTAGAGCAGTAAAATAAGATAATCATGTTGTTCCTATTATTTCCATGACACATCTATTAACATTATGATAAGCCCATGTTATTCATATTTTCTCTCTCCTGTTCCACAGTCTGTTTGTCTAGCATGTGTCTTCTACAGCCATCAAACTATGGGATGATTCTCTTGCTTTGAGCTATAAGAACTTTCAGGTTACCCTAGTTTTCCTATGGGACCTTCAGCTCCTCCCAGAAGTGTTTCTTGACAGCTCAAACTACATTGATTTATCCCTCAATACTTGTCTGGAGTTTCTCATTTGACCTGCACAGTTTCTTCTATTATTGGTCACCTTTTCCTTATGTGACAGTCTCATCTTCCTCTTAGGAATTTGAGTTCCTTCAAGGAAGAAATGTTTGTGTGCCGTCAACCTTGCTCCCTCATTATGCCCAGTCCTCTGCCAAGCACTGAGCTGGGCATCATCTCCATAATTAGTTTTCTCCCACCAGGTGGAAAAGACATAGTTTATGAGGATCAGAAATAACCAAAGAACAAGAATAATAAATTGTCAGGTAGAGGCAAACTTTAAAAGGGCAAGAAAGGCTTTGAATTTTAATCCCTTGGTAAAACCAACAGCACTTCATATAAGAGGAATCAAACACTGCAAGTCGCCTATTTTCAATCCATTGAAGATACTGTTATCTTGTTTTTGAGGACCTTCATTGGAAATCTTTTCCCCCTTGTTCTTTAAGTCCGCATCTATTCATGAAAGACTAACACAAGCATAGCTTTCCTTTGCAGACCCCAAAACATTTAAAAATCTACCATGAATTATTTACATGGCAGCTCCAATCAGCAACATACCTGACAGACTCCCCAGCCGAAATGAAAGTTCACTGTGCAAAGGTGCCCAGAGAGGCTGGCCGCCTCCCACTGTGAGGTTATAGACAGAACTAAGTCAGCACACATTATGTGTCAGTGCCGACATCAGAAGGAATCAAATCCTTTGATCTCGGACCTCCACAGGAAGCTTAGATCTCAGACAAATTAGATAAAAAAATGAATTTATAGCAGATACGTGTCCTAAGGCATTCGGCTGAATGTTTGGGTTTTAGGGAAGGAAGAATAGTGAGTATCAAAATATATGAATTGGCATGCCTCCTTTCCACCTCTGCCTTGTTGATGAGTCCCCATTAAAATGAAAAGATGGGATTTTAAACTGTTCCTCGATGCCTCTTAGAATCCCACTGGTGGATTTGACCAAGTTTTAGGGAAAATGGGATACAATACGAGGAACATTTATCTCTTCTCTACAGAAAGGAAGACTCACTGGTTCTGGGTTCTTTCAGGTCCACCCACAGTCAGCTACAGCTTTTCCAGCTACCCTTAGCCTCTTCCAACTTCCAAAACTCTGTTGAGCAGCAAACATGCACTGTGCCTGTGACTTTAAAAATTTGTGTGGGTACTAGTCACTGGCTTCTTTTGCAATAAGAATATTAACAATGAATCTCCCCTCTCTCTCTCTACCTCTCCATACCCGGTTCATATTTTTTGAGCCTAGTTCCATATGTAACATTCAGTGCTGGGTGATCTGGACTCAGTATAGAAAGCCTAATATATTGCCTGGACCTTTGAGTCTAAACAGGATCTGAAGCGGATCTTGAACAACTGATCAATCAACAACAAGAATCAACCATCTTGGTTTCTCATTTTTCAATAAGGTACGGTAGTCCTGCCCACATGTTAGGGAAGCATATGCCATAATTAAATACTAACGCTTCTGTCTTGTCTGGAGAAGTTGTTCCTTTATGTGAAAAATATTATTTCTTTTCAATAAGCAATACATGACAAATGAGGAGGCATACAAATTAGAGAGAAATAAAAAGGAAAATGTCTGTAGTAGGACATTGTATCTGAAGTAATCTGCATTTTATTGATCTGTGATACTGTAGAAATGGATGTGTTTTAGTAAACCTAATTTAACTCATTAATCCATCGGGAACTTCCTTTGTTATATTTTATAAAATGTGAATCTAGACTGATAAATGTTCTAAATAGTCAAATTGACTAAACCTTTTATAAACTGTTTGCCTTTATATTTACTTTTATTTTCTCTTTTGTTATATATTTCATTTCTATATCTAATATCTCTATCTACTTACCTATATATGATATCTATATCTACCTAATTGGGGCTATTTCCACTAATGTGCCCATATATGCTTGTAACAGAATCACATTATCTTAAGAACGTGACATAAATATTAATTCCCTGATAGGGCTACTCATTTCCACTACCACAAAATCTATTTATTTTAGAAAATTGGCTTTGTATCATTAGCCTATATTTTCTGATGAACTTTGGAATCCATCTTATGCTATTCAACATTGCAAAGAATGATTGGAATTGCATTAATCCCATTTATTTGAGAATAACTGAGGTATTTGCAATAATAGTCAATCTAATTAGAAATATATTATATTTCTATGTATTCAAGTCTTCTCTTTATACTATTTAATAAAATATAGTTTATTTTTATATAGGTTCAACATAACACTGGTTAAGACTTTTTTCAAGGCAATATATCCTTTGGTCTCTATTGTACATTTCTTTACTTTTTTCTAACTATATACCATTGCCCTATACAATTTTTTGGACTGACATTATATTTGAGTGAGTTATTCAAAATATTTATAAATCATGGTAGTTCATGGTCGATTCTTTTAAGTTATCCTTAACAAAGTATGTCATCTGCAAACAACTTCCAACATTGTCCTCTTAATTTGTTTTATTTTTTTTTTTTGAGATGGAGTCTCTCTCTGTCAACCAGGTTGGAGTGCAGTGGCATCATCTTGGCTCATTGCACCCTCCACCTCCCGGGTTCAAGCACTTCTCCAGTCTCAGCCTCCTGAGTAACTGGGACTATAGGCGCATGCCACCACATCCAGCAATTTTTTTTTTTTGTATTTTTAATAGAGATGGGGTTTCACCATATTGGCCAGGCTGGTATCAAACTCCTGACCTCAGGTGATCTGCCCACTTCGGCCTCCCAAAGTGCTGGGATTACAGGAATGGCCACCATGCCTGGTCATTTGGTTTTATATATGTTATGTTTCTTATGATTCCAAAATATATGTTATATAAGAATGACTTATGTGTTTTTCCTCATTTGAATATGAATTCCTCTAATACTCCATTGTTAATTATGATATTGGATCTTGATTGAAAATAGAAATGGAACTCTTCATTCTTTTTAAATTTTTTTTTTGAGACTAGGGTTTTATTACATTGCCCAGGTTAGAGTGCAGTGGATATTTTCATAGCTCCCTGCAGCTTCAAACTCTTAGGCTCATGCAATCCTTCCACCTCAGCCTCCCGAATAGTTGGAAATACAGGTGCATACCACTATACCAGGCTCTTCATCTTATTCAGTGGGCATGCTGCTATTCCTGCTTATTTTTTAAAGTTTTCTTCTGGAACAACTACTATATTTTATCCATGTTTTAAAGTAGAAAATATTCATTTTTTAAATTATATGACATGGACATGTTATTTATTAATAATTTCCAAACATAGTTTTGCTTTCCTGAGAACCTGAGACAATTTCTAGTTCTCAGCTCCTTTGCTTTCAGATGAAGCTATCTCTGTCCTTCCCTATCCCTGTCATTCTTATACATTTGTATTAACAGAAGGTAAAGTGACAGCTATTTATATTTTATATTTACAAAAAAACACCATATAAAGTCAATGTATCTCTAAGGTGGTAGAGATAAGAAATCTTTGAAGTAGATGTTCATGGTCACATGTGCATATATAGCCTCTTTCTTACACTTCACTTTTTCATTTCCAACATTTGATGCATGGATTCCATAAAGAAAATTGATGTAGACAAAGATTGGTGCATAATTTGGAGAAAGCAATATTGAGGTCAGCAGCAATGGCTGTCCTGCAAACACAAAGGTGGTAGCAAGAAAACTGGAAGAGGAAGCTAAAGTAGCCAGAAGGAAGCATTGGCTGAAAGCAAGAAGTCATATTTTCCCACTGTTAGGACCCAAAAAATGTGCATTCATCATCCTTTTGTATAGTTGGTGAACCTGGATAAAATTTCTATTAATACATTTCTTTTAGAAGAGGGGCAGGGGCAGGTCTTTTTTTTTTTTTTTCTCAGCAGTTGTAATAACTCCTGGAATCCAAGGGTCTCTGGAAAAGGGAAATGGAAAGAAGGGGACTCATTTCACCGGGTCTTCATCATTCACTCAATAATAGTTATCGTTGGTCTAATACCCTAAATCCCTATGGTAACAGTGGTGTTGGGATCATAAAAGATACAGAATTTTTACCAAAGGATCTGTATAAGATGAACACAGATATTATATTACATACAAAAGGTATTAAATAAAGAAGTGAGAAGTATTATAAAAGTTGAGAAAGGAACTATTCCTTCTAGATAAGGAAGTTTGAAAAAAAGATAAAGTATATGATTTGGAGTGGGATCAATGGGAATGTACTAGTCCATTTTCATACTACTAATAAAGACATACCCAAGACTGGGCAATTTACAAAACAAAGAGGTTTAATTGGACTCACAGTTCCACGTGGCTGGGGAGGCCTCACAATCATGGTGGAAGACAAGAAAGAGCAAGTCACATCTTACATGGAGGGCAGCAGGCAAAGACAGCTTGTACAGGGAAAATCCCATTTTTAAAACCATCAGATCTCTTGAGACTCATTCACTATCACAAGAATAGTGCAGGAAAGACCAACCCCAAAGTTCAATCACTTCCCACTGGGTCCCTCCCATGATACGTGGGAATTGTGGGAGTTACAATTCAAGATGAGATTTGGGTGGGGACACAGACAAACCATATCAGGGAGACTTTAGAGAAAGTGGATACTTTAGAGAAAGACATTTTGATGTGGGGAGGCCTATGTTGCGCATAGAAAATATTGTCTTGGAGGGAAAAGAGATAGGGGTGAAGGAGTAGACCCCCGTAAGGAGTGTATTAAATAAAACTGAAGATATATCTGTGGAATGAAGTATAGAGGAGGAGAGAAAAAAAACAGACACTGGAGAGAAAGAATGGATAAGCAAGAGGACAGGCTGGTAAAGGGAGAACTAGGAGTTAAAGATAACTCTGTGTCTTGTCTGGAAGATTTGGGGCCAATTAACCAATTTAGAGAAGAAGGGAACAGTTGAGAATGTGTGATGCAAAATTGAGCTCTGAGAGAGCAAACAAGACTCTTTCCCTGGCATTTCTACAAATCTGAGTTTATATAAACTGGACAACTAAGCCCTTTGCAAATGGGATTTGAAACAGTATGATACGATTTTTGAGTTAGAGGGGCTAAACACGTAACTTAGGACAATAGCATTCTTTATCTCCTTTAGCATTCTCTCCCATATCTGAATTTTTAGATACACACTGTTTGTTCTAACTGCCTCACACTTAATTGCGTGTTGCCTGGAATTGTTCTCTAATTTTCCCCCAAATATTACTCTTGTATCCCAACCATACTGAAAATTCATAAAGGGCACAGGACCAGATATCATCTCTTTATAATTACACAGAAGGAGCCTTATAACATGCTAAATAAACATCAGAAGATAAATATTTATTTAATATTCGTTGGGAGAGGAAATCTAATTGTATTCATTAAGTCATTCCAACAGGCTGTCATCTAAATGTTACAAAGATCAGTAAAAGCCTCTGCCAGGGTTTCTCATCCTCAGCATTACTGATGTTTTGAGCTAGCTAATCTTTGCTGTGGGGTGGTGTTGGGTATTATAAGATGTATCTCTACACACGAGATGCCAGTGGTGCTCCCCTGCTCCCAAGCTGTGGCAGCAAAATGTCTCCAGACACTGCAAATGTCTTCTGGAAGTAGAGTGACCAACCATCCCAATTTGTCTGGGGCTGAGGGAATTCCTGGGACACAAGATTTTCAGTTTCAAAACTGGGAGAGTTCTGGGAAAAACCAGGATGTGTTAGTCACCCTACCTGGGGAGCAGAATTCTCCTGGTTGAAAACGACTGACCTTTGGAAACAGAAAGTTATCATACAATGAATTACAAAGACCAGAAGTGCTACAATGAAGGCACTCACTCAGTATACTTGGAACCCAAAGAGGAAAATGTTCATTCTGGTTGAGAAGAAAGGGGTTGAGGGAAGCTTTTGTTTTCTAATTTTTAGTTGACATGTAATAATGGTACCTATTTACAGGGTACAGAGTGATATTTCTTTTTTGGAGGGAGGGGAGCAGAGTCTTGCTCTGTTGCCCAGGCTGGAGTGCAGTGGTGCGATCTTGGCTCACTGCAACCTCTGCCTCCCGGGTTCAAGTGACTCTCCTGCCTCAGCCTCCCTGAGTATCTGGGACTACAGGTGAATGCCACCACGCCTGGCTATTTTTTGTATTTTTAGTAGAGACAGGGTCTCACCATGTTGACCAGACTGGTCTCAAACTCCTGTAAACAGGTGATCCTCCCACCTTGGCCTCTCAAAGTTCTGGGATTATAGGCGTGAACCACTGTGTCCAGCCCAGAGTTATATTTCAATACATGTATACAATGTATAATGATCAAATCTGGGTAGTGACCATGTTCATCACCTCAAACATTTATCATTTCTTTGTGTTGTGAACATTCTGAAAAAAAAAAAAAAAAGGCACCTCAGCTACTGCTTAAAGCTTGAGCTGGTTTTAACAGGTGAAGACAAACCATCCAACTGGAAGAAACTGCAAGTAAATGAGCAAGGAGATATTAGACTAATCCCGGGATGGATGAGTTCGTGTGGTGAGGGTAAGCATGGGCAAGAGAGGAAAACCCAATATAAGGTTAGAAATATTGGATAGAGTCAAGGCTTAGAGGGCTTTGAATCTTAAATAACATTTTCTAAACCAATAATGAATAACACATATATAGCCCACATAGTATGCCTGAAATTGTTCTGTGCTCTTTACTGACAGTAATTCACTTATTCTGTATGACAACCATAACTATGGCCAGTACCACTAGGGCCATGTTACTGATGAGGACACTGAAACACACAGAGAAGTTAGTTGTCTTACCTGAGGCCACAAAGTCTGACAACAGGGAGTCAGATTTAAACTCAGTCTGTTGGACTTCTGGGTTCTATGCTCTTATGTCACACTATCCTGATTCTCCAACTGACAATGAGAATTCATTAAATTTCATGAGTAGAAGAGTGACAGCAGATATGGATTTTAAAAGAGGGCTTAGATGGCTCTTGATATCAAAAACCCTGGTGACAGTAAAATAGGAGGGATGTATATTTTACTCTCTTCTTCCCCCATCACAATTTTCTGGCACCCTGACTGTATCCATGCAATTTTTGGTAAAAGCTGTAATGTGGTAAATTTATAATCTGAATCTAGTAGTCATGCTCGGTTCCAACAGCTCAATCATCCTAAGTGCTGTGGTAGTGCTTAGTGAAGGCAAAGTGCTGAAGACAGAAACAGTCAGTCACTTTATCAGCAAATGTTAAAAGCTTAAAAACACAGAGGGAAAAGAGAAACTAAAGTGCCATGGCAATAACAGAATAAAACAAAATGTATGTAAAGTTACCAATAATTAGGTGTTTCATAGCTGGTAATAATTTCCAAAGAAATGTCTGCTTATTATTTGTCTTCAAAACGATACTCTTCAGATTTGTACAAAGCTTAGAAGATAAGGAAACAAATCTGCTGTGATCCCCAGAGGAGGATTCGGATAACACATCTTTCTATTTTTAACTTGTATGTCCTAATAAAATGGCCTCTTTGATGCTCCCCTCTCTTCAATCTAAACTTTTCCAGAGAGTCTTGTCCCTGTCTCATTCTTAATTAATTAATAAACCATCACATAAAAAATGTTCCTTAATAAAACAGTTAGGCACTGTAGACTGCGTAATGTAGTTAATTTAAGCGGGCCACTGAGATTCACAAAGATAGCCATATGAGATTAAGAGAGAGATTAGTACCACTCCTGCCATTCTCTGTAGATGGCAGCTGAATACGAAGAGCTATTCAGATGGCAGGGTTCAAACACCTGTCCTGAGTTTACATGCAATAATATGGTCAAGAGGCTTCTAAAAAGCAAAATTAGAATAATCTTAGATGGAATCTTCAGATAATTCCCATCCCCTTCTCTCTTTCTCTATTTTTTTCAATACTACTCCCATCTACACCCCCACACCCTCTACCACCTTTTGGTGCAGGTCCAGGAACTGGAGTATGGCTAATATGTTGGGAAAATTGAAAAAAACAAACAAACTTTTATTTCCTTCATGGAAAGATATACAAACAAGCAAACAGATAAACACTCATGCTCATGCGTGTGCACACGCACACACACACACACATAAACACACACATGAAAGATCTTACTCAGCTACTTAGAGGCAGAATAACATTGGGCTGCTATTTTTTGCTTAAACATACATTCAGTACCACTAAGACAGGTAAGCCTTTTGAAGCAGAAAATATGATAATTGACTCTTTAGAGTACATGTTTTTAAATGTTTCAGGCCTAGGGAAATTATATGAATATTTTTCATGTATCATACCTATATTTGGCAAAACCATCTTGTGCTCTGCCCAGTCTTTCCATTTGCAGCATTCTTAGTCAGACAAGGGCAAAGCATTCATCCCAGGCAAATGCTTATCTTTTCTCTGTCTGGCACTAATTCTAATGGCAATTTAACAATATAACAAGTAATATCATCTGGCATAACACACCATGGAGGCAAATAATACATTTTGCTGAAAGTACAGCTAAACAACAAAGCACAGCTTAACAAAGCTGACTCATGTGTCGAGGGTTCTGTACTCAATCTAATTTGCATAGTTGTATTTGGCAACTGTACTCTTCTTTCCCAAATTCAATAATGTTGCCAAATTGGCAGCTTTGCAATAGCTAAAGGAAAGATTATATGCCTATACTCTAGTTTCTGCTTTACGTAACGAACTCAAATGTTAAACCAATAATCTTCACATATATATATATATATATATAGTATATGTATCAATTCAAATAATTGGTGAATAGATGAGTGAATCAGCCAGACGTGTGTATTTTTCTGCTGGGATATTTCTTTGAAGGAAAGTAACAAAGACTAAGAAGGGGCTACAAACGAAATTGCTTCAGAAACACAGCTGAAGGAGAAGGAGGCTCAGTCGGTCCACAACAGGTCTGTCCTGTGGGGATCATCTCCACCTCTAAGCTTACCTTCTGCCACCACAGTATCTTCTTTTTTGGGCCCTTGTGATTCTCGGCATTTGGATGAGGTGTGGATATGATTATTTTCATTATTAGTCTGGGATTCGGGAATCTCTTCAGGTTTTGTTTCTGTATTAATGGAGAAAAAGAAGCGGTTTTTTGTTCAGACAAAAAGAACATTTTTATTTGTAAGTGGGACCATCAGCATTTAGGTGTTTCCCTTGTATGTATCCTTGTCCCATAATTATCATATACATGCAATAGAATGCATATAACATATTCAGAGTTCAAGAAATAATGCCATAAAATCCTATATACTGACCACCAACATTATGGTATAAAACTATACAAATAGCAGACACATGTGGCTACTGATCACTTAAAATGTTGCTAGCTAAATTGAGATGTATTGTAAGTGTAATGTACACAGTCAATTTTCAAAAAAGTGTAAACTACCTAATATTTTTATATTCATTACATGTTGAAATAACATTATTGATATATTAAAGGGCGACTAGAGAATTATATATGTGTCTTGCATGTGTGGCTCATGTTATACTTCTGTTGGACAGAACTGATTAGCTAGTGACACAATATTATTAATACTTTTTAGTCTTTAATTTTGAAATGAATATTGATTCACAGGCAGTTGTCAAGAAATGTACAGCGAGGATGCAAGCATCTTCACCCAGCCTTCTCCATTGTTAACAACCTTTGTAACTACAGTATGATATCAATACCAAGGAATTGAGACCAGTACAAGCCACCAAATGCAAGATGAGGGGGGCTTTTAGTTGAAGACTGTATATCTTTAGTCTATCCCTGGCTGAAGAGGTACTTCATCTTCTATTCATCTACTTAATAAATGCATTCATCTAAAATATATTTACATTCCTCATGTCAGGCACTGTTTAAGGCTCTGGGAATACTATGATGCGTAAAAAAGATCTGATCCCTGCCCTGATAGAGCTTTTATTCTAGTTTGGATGGCAGAGGATAAACAAATAAATTTGTAATATGGCAAAGTAATGCTATGACATGGCATGAAAAAGAGGTAGTTATGGGTGGGAAGTAGATCTTTTTTTTCTTTTTCAACTTTTATTTTAGGTTCAGCGGGTACATGTACAGGTTTGTTACAGGTAAATTGCATGTCACTGGGGTTTGGTGTACAAATGATTTCATCACCCAAGTAGTGAACATAGTACCAAACAGATAGTTTTTCAACCCTTACCCCCCTCCCACCTTCCCCACTCAAGTAGGCCCTGGTTTCTATTGTTCCTCTCTTTGTGTCCATGTGTACCCAATGTTTAGCTCCCACTTATAAGTGACAGCATGCAGTATTTGGTTTTCTGTTCTTGCATTAATTCACTTAGTTTAGTGGCCTCCAGCTGCATCAATGTTGCTGCAAAGGATGTGATTTCATTCTTTTTATGGCTGCATACTATTCCATGGTATGTATGTATCATATTTTCATTATTAAGTCCACTTTTGATGGGCATCTAGGTTGATTCCATGTCTTTGCTATTGTGAATAGTGCTGCAATAAACATACAAATGCATGTGTCCTTCTGGTAGACTGATTTATACTCTTTTGGGTATATACCCAATAATGGGATTGCTGAGTTGAAAACTTCTGTTTTAAGTTCTTTGAGAAATCTCCAAACTGCTTTGCATAGTGGCTGAACTAATTTACATTCCCACCAACAGTGTATCAGCATTCCCTTTTCTCCACAACCTCGCCAACATCTGTTACTGTTTTAACTTTAGTAATTGCCATACTGACTGGTATGAGATGGTATCTTATTACATACTAGACTTTAAACTATACTACAAAGGTACAGTAACCAAAACAGAATGGTACTGGCAAAATAATAGACAAATAGACAACAGACCAATAGACAAATAGACAAATGAATCTGCACACATACAACCATCTCATCTTCAACAAAGCCAACAATAACAAGCAATGGGGAAAGGACTCCTATTCAATAAATGGTGCTGGGAAAGCTAGCTAGCCATATGCAGAAGAATGAAACTTGACCTTTTCCTTTCACTATATGCAAGATTAAAGACTTAAATGTAAGACCCAAAATGGTAAAAACCCTAGAAGAAAATCTAAGAAATACCATTACGGACATAGGCCTTGGCAAAGTTTTCATGATGAAGCCTCCAAAAGCAAATTCAACAAAAACATAAACAAAAAAAGCAGGACCCAATTAAACTAAAGAGCTTCTGCACAGCAAAAGAAACTACCAACAGAGGAGACAACCAACCAACAGAATGAGAGAAAACATTGACAAACTATGCATCTGACAAAGGTCTAATATCCAGAATCTATAAGAATTTAAATCAAAAAAGCAAACAATCCCATTTAAAAAAATGGGCAAAGGATGTGAATGGACACTTCTCAAAAGAACACATACATGTGGCCAAAAGTATGTGGAAAAAAATGCTCATCATCACTAATCATTAGAGAATGCAAGTAAAAACCACAAGGTATATATTTTTGGATAGGCATGATCAGGAGGGATATACCCTGAAATAAAATCACAGTAAAACAAAACAAAACAAAAAACCAACAAGAAGAGAAAAGACAAAAGTCAATTTTACTTAAGAATATCTTTCATAAAGCAGTAAAGAGAATTAAATTTTATTTAAAATCCATATGTGATTTTTCCCAAGAAAAAGCAATTTTACAATTGAATTTTGAGCTGAACTAGCTATTTTTTCATGGAACACCATTTTTACTTGAAAGAGCTTGAAAACATGATTGAGAAATTATGGTTATTCATACTTGTGTATTTGGTAGATTTCATTTTTTCTCAAATGAATGAAGTGAGCTTGTAAAACAGAAACAACTTACAATGTTTGTTGCCAGTGATAAAATTCAAGCTTTCATGGGAAACTTGGAATTTGGGAAAACTTGTATCAACTGCATGAGCATCACAGGTTTCTAATTCTTAATGATTCATGTTATTAACAAATGTGATCTTTTTGAATAGTAGAATAAAATATGTCAATGTCGAGAAGATCTTCACGACTCCATGAAACAATATTTTCAAAATGGTCAAAGCATAACGCATGGATGAAAGCTCCATTCAAAGTATATGATGAGACTGGTGGATTTTCATGTAACAAAGTACAAAAAGGACATTGAGATGGCACTTTAAGTAACTACTTCTTGTCAAGTCTGGGTGCAGTAGGAAAGAAGAATGTCCACTATTATCTGTAAAGGCTATTAAAATGCTCATGCCTTTTCTACAGTGTATCTGACTGAGGCTGGTTTTCTTCATATACTTCAGCAAAAACAATATATTGCAATAGGTCGAATACAGAAGCTGCCAAGAGATTCCAGCTGCCTATTAAGGAAGACATTAAAGAGATTTGTAAGAATGCCACACTCTTTTCACTATATATTGTTTGAAACTACAACTTTTTAATTTAAAATGTTATGTTTACATGCAATGCATATATTATTTTAAAATAAGGTAATGAGTAAATTTAAAATTTTCTGTTTAAACTTCTAATTTGGAAATACTAATGGATATAGAACTCACATAGACAAAAGTTGTTTAGATTCTCAACAATCGTTGAAAGTACAACAAGATCCTTAGACCCAAATTGAAAAAGACAGACACAGAGAGCATATAGCTTAACCAGAGTATCCTTTTTTATGAGTAAGTCGTGGAACAATATATTTTTCTGATTCTGAAGAAATGAATGCTAATTTTAGAAACTTAATAAATATAAAATACAGAAGGTATAAAGAAGGAAATACAAATCACTTATACAGATCTGACTACTGTAAAACTTTCATAAAGTTCCTTGTAATTTCTTTACATCTTTTTTGTTTGTTTAACATAGTTAGGAGTCTGTGCCCAGTAAGGAAAATATGGGGGTATCATACAAGGTAATGTGTCCACAGATATTGAAAGGTTGAAAGAGCAACAGTAAGACACTGAAGTAATAGATATATTTGTAAATGCAGGAAGAAGCCACGTCTAGGGCTGGGAGATCAAAAGTGGAGTTAGCAGAGCTTAGGAGTTAGAAAAAGCCATCTCTAGAGCTTAGGATTAAAAGTGAGGTTAGACCTTAGGGAGAGACCCCTGCATGGCTGCTTGGTTTAGATACAATATGGAAGATGAGAATCAAATCACCTACTTCACGGGATTACATGAGATAAAAATTTATGAAAATTCTACTTACAAGCAGACAGTACTACACACACTGAATGTAGACAGAACTTTAAGAAGGAAAAACAAAAAACTGCAAATCACAGCAACACAAAGCAGAACAAGGTCAAGATCTCATTCTTCTTTAGAAAGACAAGGAGCTGCCTTGTAGTTAGTCCAGTCCAGATCAACGGGATGAAGAGAGAAGCAGGGATACCAGGCTGTAGCTCAGTTCAAATACAGAAAATGTATCCAGTGGAGCTTCCTTTCCCAAGCATCTCTCAGAGTTCCAAGCCCAGTGAATGTTGTAGTAGTGGGACTATGCTACTTTCTCTCACCTTTATTTTGATCTTTTGTCTTTGTCTCTCTTTATTTTTCCTCTTTTAAACTTCACTCTTGCTTATACTTTGGTTTTGTAGGGCCTCCTAGTAACACAAATATTTCTTCCACTCATTGGGTGGTCTAAGGTTGGAGGAATGGGTGGAATAAGGAATTTGCCAATGCCTGATCTGCTCACCTGTCTCCTCCACTCTAAGATAGAAAGAAGCTTCATTTACAAAGCCTCTTTCCCTCAGTGACTACAAGTCTCCAGCTTTAAAATATTAAAAAATAGCATCCACTTCTGGGAAATATTTAGGAACATGCTTAATTTCTATGCTAAAAAAAAAACAAAAACAAAAAACACTAAGCCCTCTCCCATTTTAAAGGAGAAGAGGAGAAGATGACATTTTCCCCTGATTCTTTTTTTATTTTATTTATTTATTTATTTATTTATTTATTTATTTATTTTGAGACAGAATTTCGCTCCTGTCACCTAGGCTGGAGTGCGATGGCGCAATCTCAGCTCACTGCAACCTCCACCACCTCCTGGGTTCAAGCAATTTTCCTGCCTCAGACTCCCGAGTAGCTGGGATTATAGGCGCCTGCCACCACGCCCAGATAATTTTTGTATTTTTAGTAGAGATGGGGTTTCACCATGTTGGCCAGGCTGGTCTCAAAATCCTAATCTCAGGTGATCCACCTGCCTCGCCCTCTCAAAGTGCTGGTTTTCCCTGATTCTTTAACTCACTTTTTGAAGGCTCAGCTGGCAATGGAGTATAGTGTTTCAGAGAATGCGATCTAGAGCCAAACTGCCTGGCTTCTTCATGATTTTGAGACCTTGGGCAGGTGACTTACCCTTTTTGTCCCTCTTTCTCTACATACATAATAACAGGCACAATATTTATCACCCACCTCATTGGGTTGTTGTGCAGATTAAAGAAATTCCTTTATCTGAAGTGCTCAGAATGTGTTCCATAGTATTTAGTAAACATGAGGTTTTATGATTATTGCTATTATTACTCAAGATTAGGCAATCCTTTTCTCTAATGTATTAATTGAACAATTTGGCTTTGTGTAATTTTATATTTTAGAGAAGCTCACAAAAATTTGTCTTTGGGGAAAGAAAAAGAATCATTAATATGTTATGCATGATGACTTTGTTTTTCAGAAATTTTCATTCCAAAATTTTTAAAAAAATCTACATACTTCTGCTTTTGCTTCTTTTAAGCCAACAGCACACCAGACAGCTCAGAGCCAGCCATGAGGCCACAGAGGACAGGGAAGCAGCCAGGATGATGGTCGACTTCTCCTTCCTAGTCACAGGCAAGACAGCAAATGACTGGGATCGAGCTGTAAAATTGACTCCTATGGGGGGAAAAGAAGACGTTTCAATGATATGTTAATAAGATGCTAATATAATTAAAATATAGTAAAAATAAATACATTTATAATAGTATCTGTGACATAGTAGGTGTTCAATATATATTCATTGAATTTAATAAATAAATAAATTATAAATCCAAGATTTATATTGCTAGAGAATCATGAGATTCCAACATTAACACATAACAGTTATTTCCAATTCTGTCAATTACTGATTGAGAATTCTTCCAATTCTCTCTTCTAATTTTCAGACCTACCTTCCATACCAATGCAAAATTTCAGCTTCTTTCACTCGTGTTTCACTAATTAGAACAAAAATATTCTCGGCTCCAGAATGTGTGAAATTACTTGCTCTGATGTATGTATGTACTCAATATGTGCCATATAACACATCAAAACAGGGGCATAGGTACTCCTACTGCAGCACCGGATTGTCTTAGAGAGTTATGTGATCTGGAAAACTAGGAATAGAACAATGGCAGATAGAACCACTGGCCATGAATGATGGGGCAAGATTGCATCCTCCTGTTGAGAGAGTCCAACTCTCTAAAAATTCATCTGAAACTCCTCCCATTTTTGGAGACAGAAAAATTTCTCATCCCATTATAATTTATGAAATGAGACATAAAATAATCTTAAAAAGAAAGTTACCTATTTTCATAAAAACCCATACACAAATGTTTATAGCAGCTCTATACATAGTAAAACCCAGGAACAACCTAAATGTCCTTTAGCAGGGGAGTGAATAAACAAACTATGGTTTATCTAGACAAGGAAAACCACTCAGCCAAAAAAGAAAGTAAGGAAAGAAAAAAGAATATAAACAAACACACAACTGATAACCTGTAACAACTAGAATGAACATAAAAGGCATTATGCTGAGTAAGGGAAGCCCATCTCTGAATGGTACATACTTATAGGATTCCATTCATATAACACTGTAGAAAAGACAAAGCTATAGAGATAAAGTACAGATCAGTGATTGCCAAGGATGAATGGTGGAGAAAGGCTATATGTATGTGAGGACAGATTTTTGGGGTGATGAAATGGTCCTTATCCTGACTGTGGGGATGGTTACATAGATCTATACATGTATTTGAATTAATAAAACCATGTACAAAAATGTCAATTTTATAGTACATTAATTTTTAAAATAAATTGTTTTAAAACTTGCCTTTAATTTTGGGTGTGATGAATATATTCATTATTCTAATTATGAAGATGCTTTCATGGGAGTAGACATGCATCAAAATATATCAAATGGTATGCTTTCAATATTTTTATCATATGTCAATCATATCTCAATACAAACAGGTTTATTTTTGAAAAAACTTGCTTATGAACAGTTACAGCCAGCATTTTTAAAGCAGCTTATTCAAAACAAACAAGCAAACTTCAAACTTCTGCTTTCATCCACATAACTCAGGCAAAAAGAGCTTTTATTTTATGTACTCAAGGAAACACCATGTTTTTCTTTGCTGTGCTTTCACTGGGCTGAACCTGACAATTTTACTGGAAGTCACAGTCAGATCTTCAATCTCTTAATTTCTGACGGATTTGGTCCCAAAGCTACTAAAACAAAATCTCCTCTGTATACATCATGTATCTGAGCCATATTTGGCTTGTTTGTTACCAATTAATTGCTTTTTATGGGCATATGAATAAGCTCAATCAGGCCTAGAGATGGGAGAACAGATTTTACTTGGGATTTACAGAAGTAAAAACTAAATTCTTTACACTTTTATCCATTTTTCAATGATTGCTCAGTAATTGTTTACTTGATCAAGTTGATAAGTTACCAGTTCCCATTCTTAAGATATTTACAAGCTAGTAAATGAAATAAGATACACATAACAAACATTTGTTAGGCAAATCAGGATGTTACACATGCCACTAGAATAATGCAAATCAATTGCTTTGGATGTTTATTTTCCATTGATATGATTAGGGAAAGCATCCTGGAGGGGGAAGTATCTGAGGAGGCTTTGAAGGCTGTGCAAATAAGTGAACAAAGACACATAGGAGAAAATAGCTATTGATACTTAGGAGACTCATGCAGGAAAATACTGGAACTTAACGCTAGAAGAATTTCAGACAAATCTTGATGGGCATTAAATATCAGGCAAAAGGACCTTGAGAACATTCTGAAGGCATGAAGTATTACAGAAGGAAAGTTTCTTTTTTATTTTTTTTTAATAGATGAAGAGTCTGTCTCTATCACCCAAACTTGAGTACAATGACTGGCACGATTATAGCTCACTGTAGCCCTGAACACCGGGGTTCATATGATTCTCCCACTTCAGCCTGCCGGGTGGTTGGGACTACAACCATGTGTCACCATGCCTGGCTAATTTTTTGTTAATTTATTGTAGAGGTGGGGTATTGCTGTGTTGTCCAGGCTAGTGTTGAACTCCTGGTCTCAAGCTATCCTTCAGCCTTAGCCTCCCCAAGTGCCAGAATTACAGGCATGAGCCACCCCACCCAGCCTAGAAAGGGAGATTCTAAACAGAGAAGTGACATTAGCCACATAAAATATAGTCAGTCCATTTTTGTATAGAATACAAAAATGACAGAGAAGTTGAAGTCAGGGCGACCGGGTGAAATTATCTAAATGCAAGGGTGGAAACCACTGGGTCTCAATTACCTTAGCAGCAGAACATTTTCTAAAACTGCAAACTTAAAAATAATCTGAATATGAATATATTCACTTATTCATAAACAAATATTTATTTGTAGCTATGATGCATCAGGCTTTTCTACACCCTTGGGATATAATGCCAGACTAAGCAGAATCTCTGTTCCTTTGGAACTTTGGTCTCAGTGGAGGACCCAGCACACAGACAGTAGACAAACAAATAAGTACATAGATACTATAAAGCCAGGGGGTGATAAGTGCATAAAGAAAACTAAAGTGAGTTTATGAGACAGAATGGCTGGAGGTGTAGGGAGGATTGGGGATGGTATAGACTGAGTGATCCAAAAGAGGCCTCTTTGAGGAGGAGATATTTGAGAAGAAATCTGAATGAGTTGAGTGAGCCATGTGAATTTCTGGAGGAAGAATATTCCAACCAAGGAATTGGCAACCACAGGTAGAGTTTCTCTGGTTAAGTGTATGTGTGGTGAAGGTGGTGGGGGGGATTTGTGGGTGATACCTGGTTACATTAATCTCTTCTCAGCCCAGCAGCCCCTGAGGGCCTTCTGAGAACCCCATGGCACCAAGAAATGGTCAGAAAAGCCACAGCCTACACCATGATAATGATAGTGAATGTGGAAAGGCTGGCTACGAAGTCAGTACTACAAACTTACAGAAACCCTTATCTCTTGGCAGTGTCTCAGGAAGTTTGCAAGTTATAAATGAGCTGGATTTGATAATATATCAGACTTAAGGAGATCCCATAAATACTTGGGCAGATCTATTTTCTGTATTTCTAAAATAGGAATAATAATTTCTCTTCTCTCTAAGATATTGGAGAGATGAGGGAAAATAGTGGAAATGATTGCAAATTCTCTGCTTGATTCATGAATGAATGAAAAAACAGATCAGGCATGGGGACTCATGCCTGTAATGCCAGCATGAGCCCAGGGGTTTAAGGCCAGCCTGGGCAGCATAGTAAGATCCCATCTCTACCAAAAAATGAAATAAAATAAATTAGCTGGGTGTGGTGGCACACACATCTGTAGTCCCAGATACTTGGGAGGCTGAGGTAGGAGGATTACTTGAGCCTGGGAGGTCCAGACTGCAATGAGCCATGATTGAGCCACTGCACTCCAGCCTGGGTGCTGGGTGACAGAGTGAGACCCTCTCTAAAAATAACAACAACAACAACACACACACAGACACACAAAAACAACAAAAGAACCAACAATAACATAAAAGAATGCTTAACAGACCTATTATTTTGAAGCCTATTAGAAATAAGAAATTTCATTGATTAGCTGAAATGTGTGAATATACGCTGCTTTCCCAAACATTCTAACACTTGAAATTGATATACTTGGAAACAAGGAGTTACTCTCTGGACATGTACCATTACTCAGCATGATGTCTATAAGGGGTCACAGAAGTGCATGTCTTTACTATTTTTCCTTTCTTTTTATCCCCCATTTATTGTCTCCAAATTTAAACTTTTATACATCTCATCTGAAAGAGTCTCATCTTATAGACTTGATCTTGAAAATTATGGAGAATAATTCAGTGAAAAACACTAAGGGAAAACTTTCCAGATGATTCTTCAGTTAGTTGTTTTTACAGGCTGTCAGTAGAAACTACAATAAAGCAGTAGTCTACTAAGTGTGAACACCAAGACTAGTTCAAAATTACAGGAGTTACCAAGAAATTTCTGTCTCGCATTTGGTTTTACAACCTCTTCTTTAAAATGAACTTGATAACGTATTTGGTTAGTCTTAATTAATTACTGAGGTAATTAAAGGACAAAGGCCTTTTAAATGTCAGACAAATCTGGAACAAAATATGCATTCCTGCCTGTCTCACCCTTTAAAACATATCCGTTCAAAAACTCAAGGTTATGGCACAATGCCTGGGAACTGGGAATCCCACGGTCAAGGACACTACACATTTGTTATGAACCTGTACTTATATCAGGACACTTTGACACATAAAGTGTGTGTAAATTGCTTATGTGACTTTATTCTTTTTAACAAGTATTTAAGCAATCATCCTCTGAAGTATAAATGTGACTCTCATAAAACATATAATGAGCACTTGTCAACAGGTTATTTATCTCATTAATGAAGAAATCAGGAAGAACACGAAACTGGTTTAAATAGCATTTAAGAGATAATGATCATATAGCCAGGGAGCAATAATATTATCTGACCCCAGAAGATAGTCTTTTTGTCAAAAAACAATCCAGGCTGGACGTGGTGGCTGACGCCTGTAATCCCAGCACTTATGGAGGCGGAGGCAGGCGGATCAGGAGGTCAGGAATTCAAGTCCAGCCTGGCCAACATGGTGAAACTTCATTTCTACTAAAAATACAAAAATTAGCCAGGTGTGGTGGTGCATGCCTGTAATCCCAGCCACTCAGGAGGCTGAGGCAGAAGAATTGCTTGAATCTGAGAGGTGGAGGTTGCAGTGAGCCGAGATCATGCCTCTACACGCCAGCCTGGGTGACAGAGCGAGATTCCATCTCAAAAAAATAAAAATAAAAAAATTCCAAAACTTAGAATTAAAGGAAAAATGATTATGATTACAGATCTTATCAGTGTCATACTGGAACATTTTCAAAAGGCCCATTGAATGTTTTATTAAGTTCTCTCAAACATACATTTGTTTCACTTACTATTTATTATTTATTTATTTATTATTTATTAGGACTCAGACATGTTTATTTGTAGAAGATTGACATGCTGAAACAATTTTTATACAGTTAAGGATGCAAATGATATCTGTAAACATCGGACTATCAAAATTTTGCTTTTATTGCCCTGTATCCATTGCAAACTTATTCCAACATTTCTTCCTGGGCTATATGAAAACTATCTCCCAAATGCTCTTTTAATTAGTTTTCTTGTCTTCTGATTTCCTCATTAGTGAGTTAAATAACATGTTGACAAATGATCATTATACATTTTCAAAAGAGTCACATTTAATACATCAGAGGGTTTTTTTTCCATATTTTGTCAAAAAGAACTGGATCAAATGTGTAATTTACACACCCCTTATTCTGAAGTGCCAGGATGTTGATGGGTATTGTCCCCATTTGGCGGGGGGTTGAGGAGGACAGGACCCAAAGTTAAAATTTCAAGATCCCATGACTCTCTTTCTTATACATTAACATTCTCCTATTAATATCCAACCAAATGTCATGTAAGTAAATAAAGGAAAAAAACAAGTAGAACACTGAAAGTAAACTTCAATGTTGAGGAGGAAATGTACATTTGGTTTCTTGCTCACCAGGAGTATCCTGAGGTTTCTATTTTTACATGTGCTCTTTCTTCTCAAGCTTAATGATACAGTCAAGTGAATTTATTTTCTAAACTACGATGACTTCTTATTCATTATAGTAGCTATTCCCAAAAGGGAGAAAGGATTGTCTTCTTAAAGAAAGAAAGAAAGAAAGAAAGAAAGAAAGAAAGAAAGAAAGGAAGAAAAGAAAACAGAGAATAAAAGCACATGGTATAAAATTACCTGGAGGAGAAGTGACAGTAAAAATAAAGTGCCAGTTTGACCCAGAGATCAAGACTGCCAAGTTGTAGAAGCTCACATAACCATCTTGAGATTCTGCCTGGGTGCACCCTTCAAAGAAGCACAAAAAAAAAATTAGCTGTTTATTATCTAATCTAGAACAACGTCTTCATGTCTGCTGTGAAGGCAGACATTTGGACAATAAAGGACAATTTTTTTTAACTCCAAGAGGTTATCTAATCCATCAGGTTTTTCTTAGTCAAGACTTAGAACCACATGATCCAAGACAGTATAATAACAGTTAACATATACTGAAAGCTCACTATGCCAGACACTGTTCTTTATATACACGATTGCCTACAAACTACACAACAACCCTATAAAATATGCTATTATCTATATTCTAGCAATTAGGAAATAGGCTCATGAAAGACTAAATTACGTGGTACTGGGGTTACAGCCCAAATCTACCTGATTTCAAAGTTTGCATTCTTTACAATATATTGGCTATATTATTATTAAATGTATAATACATAAAGAAAGAAATTCTATTATCTTTCTAGGTGGTCAGTTTCTACAGTCTGTCTTTCTTCTATTCTGGTTATCTATAGTTTATATGGCAGCAGAGTTAGGCCAAGGGATCAGGACCACGGCAATCTATCAAATCATGACTGATAAAGCTACTCTGATTTATGCAAACAAAACAAAACAAACCTTGCATCTTCTAACAGTAGATCATCCATTTATAAAGTGAAAAAAGGCAGCTTAACTCAGTATCACATTCACAATACCATTAATCATCTTTTGACTCTACCATCTCTAAATTATGTGCCTAATTAACAGCTGCTAGACTTTACTCTGGAAATGTCAATATGATTGGCATGGTGGACAAAGGATTATGGAAGTGGTCTGAAAGTTTATAAGTTGGTTTGAAATCTCTAAGGCTGAAATGTGTCATAAAGATATAATATGCTTAGTGTTACATTTTTAAATTCAATTGCTTAATCTTTTTGTGAAAACACTGTCTTTCTTCATCAATTTTGCAGAGCTAACTAAAACTTCTTTTCTGAGAAACATCTTTTACTTCATCTCTTCTGAGTTCCAAAATAAATAAAATGCCCACTAAAATGAAAATAAATAAGCCAAGACTCAAATAAATGATAGGCGCCCAAGATAAATGCAGTTTATACTCTTTAAAACCTATATGCATCAAAATTATGGTCAATAAACTCTTGCAAACAATGAACTGCAGAGTACAGATGTTCAACATGAAATCATTTGCTGCAGTTTTTCCTTTGACAAACATCCTTATTGTTCCCATCTTTGGAAGAATACAAAGCAGCATTTAATCGAAATGTGTCCGTACAGCACAGTGAGTTGGCCTCGTAGAACAGCCGCCAAATTGCCTAATGGAGAGTGTTTTAGTTCTAAATGGGTTTACTTTTGCGTTAAATACCAGCTTGCCTTAGAGATCTCTACAAAGATTCCCATATATATCTATGATATTCTCAGATTTGAAGCATATGTGCCCAAAAGCTGAGGCAGTTGCTGCCAAGTACAGTACATTACTCCAGGGTTCATCATATCTTCAGAATAGCTATGATGACATATACAGATGCAATTGACAGGCTCCCTGATCAAGCTGGAATAAACAGTATACTGGCTGGGGGACTTGGGATGGGGTGGGGTGCTGGGCTCAAGCAACTTCGGAATTGATTACACAACTACCAGGAAATGATACCTGAATGGGTTTCTGCAGGATAGATAGTTTTTAAAATACCTTTGCAGCCCAAATTATCCCCGCAGCCATCCCACTCACTCCTAGGTATGCGTACTAGCAAACTGTTATATTGTTAATGTTGAGATGTTATCTTTAAAAGTATTAAGGACTTTTTTTGTGCAACTATGATCCGTAAATGTTAAAGGATATTGAAGACCTGTAAATAATTGTCCTTTAGTATATAAATTCACTTTTTATAATAGGCTGTAACTGCCTTTTCACTGAGGAGGATCTACTAAAGAAAAAAGAATATGAAGTTAAATTGCAGAACAAAAGATTTAGAGGAGATATACAGATATGGTTTTGTTGTTGTTATTTTGTTTTTCTCCAGGAAATACTTACAGTAAGTTAGATAATCTATCCCAAATGCTTTTGGTGCATTCTTTCTGAAGTTAAAAAGTAGTATTTCATAATGGCTTCAAGAGAAACTTTCAATCATATAAAATAGGGTATTTTGGTGACACGGGTATGCTAAAAACAGAAAACTACATGTGATTTCTTCCCTACTTCATGACTCACACACATGAAAAATGTGTGTATATAAGACACCCTCAGAATAGTCCTCACACATTCCCATTGGATCTCTTAAAAAAGGTAATAGTGACAATACTGATCCAAGTGAGCTAGTTGGCTTGAGTGTGGCTTGGTGTCCACGGAATAAAAGAGTAAATGTTATCTCATCTCACACCAGTTAGAATGGCAATCATTAAAAAGTCAGGAAACAACAGATGCTGGAGAGGATGTGGAGAAATAGTAACACTTTTACACTGTTGGTGGGAGTGTAAATTAGTTCAACCATTGTGGAAGACAGTGTGGTGATTCCTCAAGGGTCTAGAACCAGAAATACCATTTGATCCAGCAATCCCATTACTGGGTATATATCCAAAGGAATATAAATCATTCTACTATAAAGACAGATGCACATGTATGTTTATTGCAGCACTATTCACAATAGCAAAGACTTGGAACCAACCCCAATGCCCATCAATGACAGACTGGATTAAGAAAATGTGGCACACATACACTATGGAATACTGTGCAGCCATAAAAAAGAATTAATGTCCTTTGCAGGGACATGGATGAAACTGGAAACCATCATTCTCAGCAAACTAACGCAGGAACAGAAAACCAAACATCGCATGTTCTCACATGGGAGAAGTGGGAGTTGAAAAATGAGAACATATGGGCACAGGGAGGGGAACATCATACACAAGGGCCTGTCAGGGGGTGGGGAGCAAGGGGAAGGATAGCATTAGGAGAAATACATAATGCAAATGACAGGTTGATGGGTGCAGCAAACCACCATGGCACATGTATACCTATGTAACAAACCTGCATGTTCTGCACAAGTATCCCAGAACTTAAAAGTATAATAACAAATAAATAGATAGATAGATAGATAAATAGATAGATAGATAGATAGATAGATAGATAGATAGATAGATAGATAGATAAAGAGTAAGTAGTTTCATGCCTCATTCACTTTGCATGGCCACAACATGATTCTAAGCTGGTGGGGTATGACATCCTTAAGGTTACTGAAAGAAAAATAATGAAAGATGAGGTGCAATAAATGTCAGGAGTGGGACAAAGTAAAATATAAAGTCTCAGTAAGGTATGATATAGGAGAAGGTATGGAGAATAGGTAAGGTAAGGTACTGGGTATGAATAATGTGCAAAGTGTGGCAAGGTACAGAGTATAAGTAAGTAAGGTATGGACTATGGATTAGAAATGAAGTGTGAGTAAGGGTCTGAAGAATGTATAAAGTATGGAATATGAGAAAGGTATAGACTATGGGTAAGGTATGGAGTGTGAACAAGGCATGGAGTACATGTAAGTTATGGAATATGGGTAAGGCATGGAATATGAGTAAGGTACTGGGTATGGTAATGTATGAAGTATGGCAAGGTATGGGATATAAGTAAGGGATGGGCCAGGCACGGTGGCTCATGCCTGTAATCCCGACACTTTGGGAGGCCGATGCGGGCGAATCACCTGAGGTCAAGCGTTCGAGACCAGCTTGGCCAACATGGCAAAATTCCGTCTCAACTAAAAATAGAAAAATTAGCCAGGCGTGGTGGTGGGCACCTGTAATTCCAGCTACTCAGGAGGCTAAGACAGTAGAATCGCTTGAACCCGGGAGGCAGAAGTTGCAGTGTGCTGAGATCGCACCACGCACTCCAGCCTGGGTAACAGAGCCAGACTCTGCCTCAAAAAAAAAAAAAAGTAAGGTATGGACTATACATAGGGTATGGAGTATAAGTAGGGTCCTAGGTATGGATAAAGTATGGAGGAGCAATATAAGGCATGAGTGTGAGTATGGTTTGGAGTATGGGTAAGGAATAGAAGAACATGGGTAACATATGGAGTAGACGATGGGGAGGTGAGTTCCAGTATTCATGTGAGAGTATCTGTCGTAAATATTACTAGAACATTAAAAAAGCTAAAAATTAATATTTTTATGCTGCTGTATTATTTTAAGATCAGAAGGTGAGTGACTGTTACATATCCTAAGCACTTTCTATACCAAAACGCCAACAGTAGCAAAATGGCACTGAAAAATGAACAGAATGACAGCATCAAAACAGGCAGTTTGGAATGCAATTCTGAATGTTTCATCTTCACAGTGGGCAACCTTGGATAAATTCACTTCATTTTCTTACTTTCTTAATGACATGCCTTGTGTCTACAAATCTGTACAAGGACCATTCTGTTCTGGTCTGTCCTCATTCCTTGGGATTTTAAGCTCAAGAAATTTCTAACTGTACTGCTTACTTGGGAGGCTGAGGCAGGAGAATGGCGTGAACCCGGGAGGCGGGGCTTGCAGTGAGCTGAGATCCGGCCACTGCACTCCAGCCTGGGCAACAGAGCCAGACTCCGTCTCAAAAAAAAAAAAAAAAAAGGCCAGGAGCAAAAATATGAGTTTGCCACACAGGTGTTACTTTCAGCAAAGTGAACAAAAGATAGATTGTGTAAGTGGAAGGGAAAGTCTGGAGAGTCTATGGGGAGATTCTGACAAAATATGCAACATTACCTGGGCCTTTCAATTTGGATTGGGTACTGAGGAGAGCAAGACCTCCAAGTTTGGTAGAAAATTATTTTTGTGGACAGGCTGAAAACATTTAGAGTCTTGTTGTTTTGTTTTGTTTTTTGTTTGTTTTAATTATTTTATTTTATTTTATTTTAAATTCTGGGATACAGGTACAGAACGTGCAGGTTTGTTACACAGGTAAACGTGTGCCGTGGTGCTTTGCTGCACCTATCAACCCATCACCTAGGTATTAAGCCCCACATGCATTATGTTCCCTGTGTCCATGTATTCTCACTGGAAAACATTTGGCGTCTTAATAAGTAAGTAGATAGGGTAAAAAAATTACAGGTCAAAATAGTAAAAAGTCAAATTGAAAAGAGAGTGGGAAAATTTATTGTTCTAATAAGAAAGCAATAAGCTGAAGCAAGCTTTTAAAAGTAAGGGTTTTGAAGCTATGAACTGTTTAATCATGAGATGTCAATCGCCCTCCTTAAGAGAATTTTTAGAAGGGGATAATTTCATTTTCTGGAATCGATGAGGTGTAGCTTTGCCAGAAACAAAATGTATAAGCTAAATTAAATGTTGACATTAAAAAAAAAACTGAGATCTGAGATTAATTCATTGAAAACAACATCAAATGATTATTCATTAACTTGGAGACTTTATTACCACAATTTTATATGTTTCTTAAGAGACAAATAACAAAAAATTAAGGAACAATGTCATCAGAAAAGGTAGGCAGCGTGCACCATATGATAGGAATGGTTTTAGGCCAATAATAAGTGCAAAATAGGGCACATCTATGATTGACTCATGCCTATCCATTTGAACATTTTGTATATTTTATGGGAACCATCTGAATGAGCTTAGACTCATAGCAAGAGTAGAGCAAGAAATAACTATAAAATCATGGCCTATTCTTGGAAGTCAGTGATTTTGCAGGTAGGCTGATGTTTGAGCTGGCACATGAGTCATTTCCAAATCTGAAAAAAACATTTTGACAACACAAAACCAAGAGAAATGCCTTACCTGATTCATGAGGTGCACAGGAAATTGGATAAGCTGATTTTGTTTTTTTTGTTTTGTTTTATTTTGTTTTGTTTTGTTTTGAGATGGAGTCTCACTCTGTCACCAGGCTGGAATACAGAGGGCGATCTTGGCTTACTGCAACCTCCACCTCCCGGGTTCAAGCAATTTTCCTGCCTCAGCCTCTTGAGTAGCTGGGACTACAGGCATGTGCCACCATGCCCAGCTAATTTTTGTATTTTTAATAGAGACGGGGTTTCATCATGTTGGCCGAGATGGTCTTGATCTCTTGACCTTGTGATCTGCTCACCTTGGCTTCCCAAAGCGCTGTGATTACAGGTGTGAGCCACCACGCCTGGCCCATAAACCGAATTTTTGAAGAGTGGTAAACACATCCTCAAATTTGCATAAGAATGGGGATTTTTGGCCAATTATACAAAGTACATACACACCATATCAATTTATAATTTTCAGTGATTTATTGGTATGAAACTTCCTTTCAATGTGTTACTGGCAAATCTCAAAGGATGCATCATTATAATTACAATACTAACTGCATGAAAAGCCAGTGCTTGAAATCACACTTCTAGAAAGAAGGATTTGCAAAAGTTAACAAGATTTCCTACTTATTCCCCTATTATAATATGCAAATATCATGGTAATAATAGATAACTGTGCTTAAAACAAATAACTGTTATTTTCTTTTTTTAAAAAAATTTACCATTACTGATATATATCTCTGTAGAGTATGCATATTTTGGAACATTATTTTCTTTTTTTCTTGAGACAGAGTCTTGCTCTGTCACCCAGGCTAGAGTGCAGTGGTGCCATCTTGGCTCACCGCAACCTCTGCCTCCCGGTTTCAAGTGATTCTCATGCCTCAGTTTCCCAAGCAGCTGTGATTACAGGAGCGCACCGACCATGCCCGGCTAATTTTTGTATTTTTAGTGGAGACGGGGTTTCACCATGTTAGCCAGGCTGGTGTCAAATGCCTGACCTCAAGTAATCCAGCTGCCTTAGCCTCCCAAAGTGCTAGGATTACAGGCACAAGCCACCATGCCCAGCCTGAAAACATTATTTTCAAATCACATTTGAAATCACAAAGAATTTATCAATTCTTTCTCATCTAAAATAGCAACATGATATTTAGTGCAGAGATTTGCTTGAGTCCTAGCTCTTGGTCAGAATTATTCAACAATTCTGAATTCAAGGAGTCAAGATGAACCCATTGGCTCTATTCTTTTACTGGGACCCTGTAAGGATTTTTGAAAACTGTCTGACGTAGAAGTTGTGGGAAAAATGCTTTCCTTTCTGAGGATATTTTCCATCTACCTTAAAAATCATTTTTAATCCGTTTGGATTCTTGGGACATTTTTAAAATTTTCTCATTGAAACTAGTGGGAGAGATTAAAGAAATTTAACAGATCCTCTTTTTCAGACTGTTGTAATCTCTGGCTCCCTATCCAAATATAGGAGATGATTTTAAAATGTTCCACTGAACCCTCCTATTCTAGGTTATATCAGGTTGACATAAAATGAATTTCTCTTCACCTCAAGGTGAAGCCCCGACTTGGACTGTAATATTGTGCATGATTGGGACTCCCTCTGATGAGAAGGAAATACACAATCCTATCCATGAGCAGAGGAAGAATTTCAAGGTGCTGTGATCATTGTGAGGCCACTTGTGCAGAGAGGCAACTCCTATGCATGAAGAGTTTGAGGCTGTCAGGCGAGATCTATGTGTTGGGCGATTGACTGCACGCAATAGGGAGAAGGCTCCTGGTAGGAAGCATGATTAATAATGTATGGGTTATGTTGGAGGGAGGCCGGTAAGAGGACAAAAAACTCTCTTGTGACACCTGGAACACAAAGTATATTAATTGTAAAACAGAACCACTTGCTTTTGCTGCCTTAAAACTGAAATCAAAAGGGCCTGAGTCTTAATTTGGCCCAGCAGCCAGGTTGTACTTACCTTTCCGTGTTTCTCATCATAAAAACTCTTGCTTTTTGCTCCCGATCCAGTCTTCCCCATTTCAGTAAATAACACCAATATCCACCCAATATAACAAAATCAAAACCTAAAAGTTGTCCTTAAGTCCTTGTTTTCTTTGCTCCCAGTAGATTCTGCTGATTCAACTTCTGAAAGACATTCTGAATTAATCCACTTGTGATCTCCACCATCTCTTGCCTGGCCTTTTGCAATCACTTTTTAACTGGCTCAGGAGGTTCACTCTTGCGGTTCTCCAATCCACCCTCCACAGAACAGAGTGGTCCTCTAAGCATGCAAGTCAGACCTTGGAACTGGCCTGCTTAAAACCTCCAACGGCTCTTCATCTCACTGAGAGTGCAGCCCAAACTCCCCACTGTGGTCCCCAAAGTCCTCTGTTGTCTGTCTGGCTCCAGCACCTCTCTCACTTTACCTCTTCCCTTGATCTCCCTTAGTCATGAGGCTCCTTTGTCTTAATTCTGTTTCGCAAACACATTCTCCTTAACATATTTTCTGTGGATAACATATCGTACTGTTTTACAACATAAAAACACAATGATTGAACTATTTCATAATAAAGAAATATGTGCCTCTTTGAGTAGGGTGTATTTCAATGGTTTTGTGTGTGAGGGGGTTAGATAGGAATTTAGAACTCAGAAACTATTTTTCCCATAAAAACCATGTTATACCTGCTTGCTTCTCTCTAGACCAGGCCCTAAAATGCACATTCTTGGGTCCTTCTGCAGAATATGTAGCCAAACTATCTTAGGCCTAGTAGAAATCTGCATTTTAAATAGATTTTCACATAAACAAGCTTCAAGGAAAGTAAGTGGAGCGGGCAGTGGTTCTGGGATAGAACAGGAAGGCAAAAGAGGATAGACAAAGATCAAAAGGAGAAAAACTAACTCTGAGGACTGCTATGGGTCAGCTGCTTTTGCATTTATCATCACATTTATTTTTCATACCACTGAGAGCAAGTCTTTCTATTTCCCCATAGAAATCATACTGTACTTGGTAAATTGCTCCCTGGCCCAGTCCATAATACTGTACCAAATAAGGGTGTGTCATGGGGGCACTGAGTGGACTGCAGAAAACCTAGGATTTGATACTCACCCAAAAATGCCATGCACTTTTCCTTACACTACCTTAAGGATACAGATATGTTGAAAATGTTGCTTTATTGTGAAAGGGAAGGGAGAGAAAAGGTGGTGACTTTGGGATTTCCTGCCAGCCTAATCTTCCTTTTCACAGACACTGACACTGTAGATTAGGGATGAAGGAGTTTCCTTCCAAATTACTGAAGAAATTCAGTATTACCAATTTTGCTATGAATTCCGAATGGGTGCAAATATTTTATGTGCAGATAAAGTGGTAACAGATACCTGAAATTTACAGATACTTTACCTACCTTTTAGCACTGAGTCTGATGCTCCTTCCAGGGAAGCTGAAATTGTCCATGGCTCTGAAGGGGGCCCCAGGGACTCCACTCTTCGGTTCTAGAAATGGGAATAGGAGGAGGGAGAAAGAAAAGATTGGATTCAGAAGAGAATTTTGTGAAGTTAGGAAAGAAGATGGTTCAGCTATATGCTTTTATAAAGAACATATTCAGTAGAAATAAAGGAAAGAAAGTGATAAATAAATGTTGTCTTTCTCATGTTAAGAATATATCAGAATTAACTTATATATGAGTAAGGAAATTATTGCAAGACAAGTTGGGGCAGAACAGTGAGGAGAGGAAAGGAAAACTATGTTTATAGAAAAGAATGGTACTATGTGCTGAAGGTTCATAAGAAAGGAAAGGTAAAGAGAAGAAAACAGGAGAGAGCTGGGTGAGTGCCAGACTAGATCAAAGTTTACAGGATTCCAAGTGTGGACCTCAGTGCCACAAATTTCTCTCTGCAAATATGTCAGGGGATGCATTTGTAAGTAGGAGAAAGCCAATTCAACAATCATAGTTCACTGTGAATTTTGTTCATAGTTCACTTGAAAAGATAAAATAGAATCAGGACGCAAAGCCTGAAATTAGAATTAAGCACAGAAACTTCTTGTTTTACTTAACCACATATAAGAGAGATTATTTAAAAAAACATAAAACTGTAATGTATCTATAATGTCATAAGTTCCTTCATTAACATATGAAAAACTTCTTCAGATGTAGATCTACTTCTTTGTGAAGGCTAGATTTCAGAGAAGATGTGACAGACCTGCTTCAAGAATTTGGTTGGGGAGGAAAATTATCAGAATTTTATTTTTACCCTTCATCAAATTCTGAATGTCCAGAGAAAATAGAAGGAAGGCAGGCTGTGAAGTGGAAGGAAAAATGTGAAAGTAGTGAGAAGCTCTTAAGTGCAACAAATTGCACACAGTGGGCACTCTGTAAATCTGGATCAGTGATGACACACTCTAAAAGACAGACTGAATGCTACATGCTACTTAGCTCTAAAGACAGATTGCTTCCTGTGAAACGTTACCTGCTCATCCAAAAATACCAATTGTGGCTGCACTGGAAGCTCATTTCCCACTTCTCCATCTGAAGGCTGGACTAGGACGGAAAGTACATAGGGCCGAATATATATCAAGTTCCCAGTTTTAAAACTGCTTGAATTTCTGGCAGATATAAAAACAAACAAAATACATCCTTGGGATTACATATATCCCTATGGTAGCAATTTTCCACAATCCATTATTACCAGTGAAAATATTTGCATTTGTCTGTGTTTCTAGAAAATAATACACTGTGTAGTGAACATGGCTTTATAGCAAAAGTTAATTATGTATGTATTTGATATGTTTTCTTAGCTATAATGAAAATGGACTGGGTGGTAGGGAAAATCACAAATTATGAGTGTATATTTTTATTATCATTTATTAAAATCAGTCAAAAAACAAAAGTCTCAGTGAAAATTAGCCTCAAACTCATATAGATAATAATAATAAAAGCCTCAGACTAAAATGAGAGGACATGGACACGTCCAATAGTAAGCTATTAAATCAGCTTTCCCAAATAATGCCCTGATTTGTGGGTGTGTTCCAATTCCGTGATATAAATTCTACCACCATAGTTAATTCCAAGATGACAAGATACTACCACTGAGCAGAGCTGGGAAGAGACACCCAACAGCAAACTCCAGTACACCACTGTTTTACACAGAAGAGCTCATTTAATCTCCACAACAAACCGTATTTATATTCTGTGAGTGTGCTTGTACTAAATGGATTCAATAACTATTAATAGCATTAATGAATTAATTTACTTCAGTTGCATGAAGCATCTGAGGAGAATAATACTTATAATTGCCATTTACTGAGCATGTACTGTATACCAAGTTCCATGATAAAGTGTTCATGTATAATTTCATTGCATCTTTAAAATGACACTATGTGGTGGGTACTCTTGTTTATATATGAAGAAGCTGAGGTCCAAAAAGGCTTGAATAACTTGCCAAAGGTCCTACAAATAGTAAGTATTGACTGAGATCTAGAGTGGTTAACCAGCGAGCTATATTGCTTCTCACTTCCTTTGAACATACTAAGTGCTGACATGACTTAGCAGCAAAATGGAACACTTACAAAATAGTTATATAATTCATGACAGTGTAAAACATATGTCACTCAGAGTTTTGGCATTTTTGATGACAGAGCTTGCATCATTAAAATAAAATTATACACCTATTGTCCCATTAAGTCTATTGTGTATTACACATCATAGGCATGCAACAGATGTTTGGCAACTAAATGGAGGCACCTGGATATCATATATCATATATAGGACCCTGACATAGAGCATTCCTTGATGAGTTATCCTCAATAGCCTGGGCCAGGTCTCATGAGGTATTTATTTATTTATTTACTTATTTATTTTTAAAATAGCCTACTTTGCTTTCTCCCATTTAATGTTTATAAGTCAACTATTCTATCTCCTAACTACCTCCCCTTCCCTACACGAGGAGGAAAGGATAAAGTATTTATTTAACGTGGAGGGTGCATGTCAGGAAAAAGCGAAGATTTGTTCCGAAAGAAGAAATAGTGGAAGAGCAAATACAAGGGATCACTAAATATGAAGTTTCCGTAGGAAGCAATTTTCTTCTCCCCTAGGAATCCTAGGAAATGCAGGCAGAGTGCAAATATGTGGTCCTAAGAAGCTCTTTAGTCATCTACCAGCGAAGACCCTGGCTTTTTGGCTGGAATCACTCCCTGGGAATTCAACACACACTAGCCCCAACATCATTTCTTAGTTTGTTTAGCCTGAGTGGCTAGGGCTCCTTTCCTTTTTTAAAGGGAACCATTTAAACCAGATTTTAAAAATCCATGCTATTAATTCTATCCTTCTGTGGGTTCCAGGTTATTAGAAAATTCTAACGTTGTTATCAGATCCTATTTCTCCCCTAATCTTTTTCCTTAAATTCTTTCTGATGGGGGCTAGGATGCAGGCAAGCAGTCTGGGTTAAAGAAACTGAAAGACCCCATCAAAGATTCTGACATAAGTACATTGACGTCTAGAGACGAAGGGAGGGAAACCAACTGCCTGAACACACGCTAAAAGGCCCATTCCTGACACACTTTAAAGTTTATTGTGAGCAAACATCTCTTGTTAAATGTAAACAGCATCTCACTGGAGGTCACAGACTTGCTGCTGCAGCATATCCCAAGGTAATACCACTTTAAGCTCCACATAAACTCTTAAGCAGTTTCTGTCCTAAAACCTGACTGTAGGTGGTACAGTTTTTTACGATATGTTATAATAGTGCAATAAATCTGTTAGCTTAAAATCGAATCTCCGTGGCCTTTTAGAGAAATCATCATTAAATGCAGGGTCCTGTTAATGATGCCATCGAAGTGAAATTGTTTAATCTGCTAAGGGGGTGAAAGGTCACCAAATGAATTTTTTATAATACATCAACTTGACACGCAATAGGGAAAACTGTAATAGATAAAAGCAAAGGAAAAGGGCACTGTCTTCTTCTGATAGGTCAATAGCAGCCAAGAGAGTCACTCATCCACTTTCCTTTCACGATGGGGCTCCTTTTGCATTTAATATGGACACCCAATTAATACCTCAGCACCACAGACAACCTCATTTTAGGTGACTTATAGCAATTTCTCCCCCTTCCTTGAAATGAAAGTGATCACAATACATCATAGCATTGTGCGAATTAACGTTAATTGATTCAAGTTACCAAGCAATGATGGGCCACTTATATAATCTAGGCGTTATTGGGTGCTAGAAGGGATGGAGGGAAGATTAGATTCCAGTGTCCGTTGCTGTGACGACGGGAGTCACCTGACGCCTTGTTAGACAGTTGTAAGGTTCTATTGCTGGCCCCAGTGGGGTCGTCAGTAAACTGGAGTGATGTCCAAACATCATTACATGCTGCTCCAATATTAAAGCAAAGGGATTAGCAACTTATTGCAAGCAACCTGGATTTGTCATTGTGCTGTCGTTATCCAATTTCCAACTGCTAATGTGACTGTAGCCTGCAGGCAGAAGGACCTACAGCCAAACTTTAAAAAATGGGGGAGAAAAGTTCCCTCCATTCATCCCAGTTTTTACCATTATTTAACAGCTTCCAATACCCAGTTAGGTATGTGAAAGAATTTTTTTTTTTTCTACAACACTTAAATGCAGGCTAAAGGAGAAAAGCCAAGAAAATACAGAAATTTCCCAATTAAGAGATCACTCCTATTCATGTCAACTCTTGCTTTTCAATTCCACCAGATCTGAAATGTTTACCTTGTAGAAGTCGGAATTATTTCTATCTGCATGGAAAACTTAAAGAGCAAATAAATTTTATTAGTGAAAACTGGCTCTCAGCAAGACCTACTGTGGTGGGGTGGGGTGAGGTGAAGTTGGGGTGGAAATCAGAGATACTCTGTCTTCAACCTTCTGCTCAAAGCTACTAAGCCAAGTTCCTATAAAAAGCCTCATGTTTTGATTGAATGCTTCAGGATGTCCTGAGCATTTTTTATCTCTCTTGTTTTAAATAGGCTAGATAAGGCCGAATATTCTATATGTACCAAAAGGGGACTTGAATTGTAAAATGATTTTGGACAATTTTGTACCCTGAAAGAAAAAAGTAAATTCTTTAGTCAATTCTAAAAAAATCTAAAATATATATATTATGTTAATATAGGGAAAATACAAATATAATGTGAACATATTTCTATATATTTAACAAATATATGTTAACCCTTCTACTATGTACAAACATTGTTCAAGGCACTGTGAGATATGCAAAGATATAGAACACCATGATCTCCCCCTCAAGAATAACCTTCTATATAATTTGTATGACAAGAATGACTTTTCTGGTTATCCTTCTGAGTTGATAGATGCAATTTTCTTACCTTTCATGGTCCTGATGCTCCCTGTTAAACCTATCTAGGCTTCCTTAGCAAATAGCCAACTCCTAAGAGGGAAGAAATGTCTTATGATCTGACAGTTTTTTTCTGGCACTGTGATCTAGCGGTTCCAAGCCTGGCATATTGTAAGCACCCAGTACATGTTGCCATAGTAACACTTGCCAAATCAGTACCCATTATGCATTCTCTCTGTTCTTAGGTCACTAATTGCCTCTGAAAAACTACCACTCATCTTGGCCTTCAACTTCACATTCTGGGGCACTCCTCAAGCAGTGTGCTTACTTCTATTCTGTGATACTTCTGATTAAACTCTTGTGATTCCATGGAATTATTCATTTAAAAACGAGATCTCAGTAACCTTAGGTGTAACTTGAGGTGGATCAGAAGTATATAAAGACACAAAATAAACACCGTACATCTTCCAACAATTCAGGGGACAAAAACACCTCTTAGGAGTTGACTAGCTGCTAAGGAAGCCTAGATGAGTTTAACAGGGCATAAGGACAATGAAAGATAAGTAAAATCAATTATAAGCAAAAAATCAGGGGACAAAAACCTAAGTATTTTAATTGGCAAATCATTTAAAACAATATTTTATAATAAATCTAGCATGACTATTTTATCTAGGAGAATGAAAACTCTGCATTTTTAAAGATCATATGCAAAATAACCAAAATTTCCTGTTTATCCTGGGGAGCTGTAGCAGTCATAAGTCTGTTCAGGAAAACAGAAATCACTCAAGGTCTTTCTAATGGAAGAGATTTAATTCAAGATATTGGTTGCACAGGAGTTTTAGAATAGTAGAAAAGTAAAACAGGCTACCTTTCACTAAATGTGATATATTGAATGATAATTTATTGTGATTTACAATGTGCTTAGGCACACTTGGGAATATAATCATAAGTCGAAACCTTGATCACCTAATAAATATTATAAAGATTAACATTTTATACTCAAGTTAATGTTATGAAAAACTGGATTAATGGTTAAGCAGCTTCATAGAGAATTAATGATTTATTTGTAATAGATATGGAATGAGATTTAGTATAACATCTTCTCATTAAATAGTTGAATAAATGCTGTTTTTCATATCCATTAATTTTCAAATCTCTAGATTCTTACAGGGACCATATGATATTTTGAACATTATAGCTGTTCAGTTAACATTGGGGAATAAAAAACATTGAAATATAAGCTTTCAAGAGTCTATTATATTTACCTGCGAGTTTACCATGTGTACAAATAATTCTTAAATTAATTGATTTTAAGGTAGTGTCATCTGATTTTGGAATTAGAACTTTTCTGGATGTGGATGTGTCAACAGCAACAATAGATTATAATAAACATCCTGTTCACAATAAAATAGCAGAAAAAAATATAAACTGCAGGACAAGAATTAAAGATGTAGTGGTCTGGCGCCATTCAGTATACGAAAAATAGTACTGAAGGGCATCACTGCAAAAACAGGATTGTGAAGTAAATGACAGATTTGATGATGACCATGAATCATCATAACAAAGGTGAATAGTCTACATTATTTCCCATTTAATAAGTCTGAATATTATGCAATCTTTGTCTTTTTTTAATGTTTAAGAGTTGAAGACTTAAAAATGCTTGTTATTAATGGAACAATTTTTAATTGTATAGAAAGCTTGCTTACGTAGAACATCTCACTTTCCCATGAAGCCACACATATGAAGTAAGATTGCAATAATTTTGCCATTGACCCAATTAAACAAAGTAGCGTATTTGTACTGCAGTGAAAAGAAGGAATGATGTAAAAACACTGTTTAATGGTAAAGTTGTGATTTTTGTCATGGAGAAGAACAGAGACAAGCCAGTAGTATAGGAATCTCTTCTAGGATGAACATTCTGCCGGTCTTGAAAAGAACATACTTCCTTGCTGATAGAAAGAGTCTACTATTTCATGCTCCAAACAGCTGTCTTCTAGAAAGCAGGTGCCCAGCATGCATAAAGAGGAGAAGATGCAGAAGAGAAAATGTTAAAGGTGACTGAATGCCAAAAGACTTGTATAATTTATTGGCTCTCCTGGTTTTCTTCTCTATTCCAAAGTAACCTGATAGGGTGCTCCTTATGCAGAATGAGGGAACTTAAAAACACACTACTAATGTGATAAGTATATACATGTTGCGCATACACAGATAAACACTCCCACAGTGTCATGCTCACCCTCATGGTAACTGTTTTAATAGCCCAAAGTTCATGGCAATGTCATGAACAAAGAGCTTTATGTGACATGGCATATTAGTTTCTATTGTTGTATAACAAATTACCACAGTCAGCGGCTTACAGTAACACCAATGTGTTATCTCCAGGGAGTGGGCCAGGAGTCCAAAGAGGCTTGGCTGGGTTTGCTGAAGAGTTCACTTCCAAACAGGTTGTTAGAAGAATGTATTTCCTATGACTATAGAATTGAGGTCCC
Organism: Theropithecus gelada; assembly: GCF_003255815.1. Lineage (NCBI taxonomy): Eukaryota > Metazoa > Chordata > Mammalia > Primates > Cercopithecidae > Theropithecus > Theropithecus gelada. The sequence continues at coordinate 53,860,236 of NC_037671.1, forward strand.
TGCAAAACCAAAATGAGATCCCACCTCATGCCAGTCAGAACAGCAATTATTAAGAAGTCAGGAAACAACAGATACTGGTGAGCCTCTGGAGAAATAGGAATACTTTTACACTGTTGGTGGGAGTGTAAATTAGTTCAAACACTGTGGAAGACAGAGTGGCAATTCCTCAAGTATCTAAAACAAGAAATACCATTTGACTCAGCAACCCCACTACTGGGTATATATCCAAAGGATTATAAAGCATTCTACTGTAAAGACCTATGCACACCTATGCTTATTGCAGCACTATTCACAATAGCAAAGACTTGGAACCAACCCAAATGCCCACCAATGACAGACTGGATAAAGAAAATGTGGCACATATACACCATGGAATACTATGCAGCCGTAAAAAAGAATGATTCATGTCCTTTGCAGGGACATGGACAAAGCTGGAAGCCATCATTCTCAGCGACGTAACACAGGAACAGAAAACCAAACACTACATGTTCTCACCCATAAGTGGGAGGTGAATAATGCCAATACATGGACACAGGGAGGGGAACATCAGACACCGGAACCTGTTGTGGGGTGGGGAGCAGGGGAAGGGAGAGCATTAGGACAAATACCTAATGCATGTGGGGCTTAAAACGTAAATAGCGGGTTGATAGGTGCAGAATACCACCATGGCGCATGCAAGAAGACAACAAACGACAACGGAGGTCAACAAAGTTTTGGAAGTTGGAAAACATGGTGATGGAAACTTAGCTAAGCAGAGGAAGCTTGAATCCAGATGCCTCTAGAGGAGGATAAAGACCAGAAGAGGCCAGTTCGCTGTGTATTATGTACTTTGAAAGTAGACAGCTACTCCAACTCTTCCCACAAAACAGAGTTGGTAGCTTCTTTCTTTCTTTCTTTCTTTTCTTTTCTTTTTCTTTTCTTTTTTTTTTTTTTTTTTTTGACAAGATCTGGCTCTATCACCCAGGCTGGTGTGTAGTGGCACAATCTCAGCTCATTGCAACCTTCCTCTCCCAGGCTCAAACAATCCTCCCACCTCAGCCTTCCAAGTAGCTGAGACTACAGGCATGTACCATCATGTCCAGCTAATTTTTGTGTTTTTGTAGAGATGGGGTTCACCATGTTGCCCAGGTGGGTCTCAAACTCCTGGACTCAAGCTATTCACCCACCTCCACCTCCCACAGTGCTGAGATTATAGGTGTGAGCCATCACACCCGGCCCAAAGTTGGTAGCTTTTGAAAGTAGCTAGTACTCTCTTAGAAAAATGTGTCCAGTATGGCCTGAATTTGTTGAAATGCCCATTAAATTAACAAGAGCAAACCACTGGAGAACATCCTTGGTACTTTTCCATGAAAGCACTGCATTCCTAGACTCATTTCTGCTGGCTTAAGGTCAGTTCATTGGCTCGTCAATAGCCCTCTAGTGAGTTCAGTGGAAAACCCAGCTGACTGTGATAAAGCTGAAAGAAACAAGGCTGGCTCTGGGGCCTGTGTCAGGTTTTATGGTTTTGTTTTGTTTTGTTTTTTATCATACTGTGCAACACTGGGAAACATGAGAAACCTTGCTAATTCTCATTGAATGCCATAGGATATGGCATTTCTCATTCGGGAGAGGTTTGTTCAGATATACTTAAGAAGCAGCCCTTCCTTATCTTCAGAAGATTTAATCTTTGCCTTATGTCTAGAAAATATCTTTTAAAATACTAAAGAAAAAGAGAGAGATAGGGGGATAGAACACATTGCAAGACAAAATCAATTCTATATTTTACACTTTCAACTCTTTCTTATTAAATCAGAAATAACTGAGTCAAAAGTAAAAAAACATGATGGCTATGACAAATGGTGGGTAACAAATAAAAGCAATCTTTTCTCTGAAACTATTTCATTTCTTCATGATAGAATGGCATGCCCTACATATATGTGTGTATATACCTAAATTTGTGCTGGATCCACTCTCTGCTGGTTTTCCTCTGACGTAGCTCTATTGCTTCTACTCATTGACTTTTCTCTGTTTCTAGTTAAAAGCACATTATTCACTGAGTCTTCTTTTATATATAATATAAAATCAGTCATTTTGGAATTACCACCTTTTAGAAAGCTCAGTACTGTAAAATCTAAATAAAATTAAGCAATAAACTGACTCTCTTTCTCTCTAGACAAAAATTATTCATGTATGTATACTTATAATATACTTACAAGAACTCAGTGGGACCTAAATAAAATTGGGCTAATGGAAAAATACTTAAATGTAAGCTAACATCCATCAGCATCATTCCTTTAAGCATTCTAATCCTCATACCACCATACATAATATTATAACGTCACTAACATGGTGAAGGTTTGGTAGTTGACAAAAATATCCAAAATTGAGTAAGTTGTGATAATAATAAGCTATGAGTACCTTTTAAGTTAACAATTCCCAAAGGCCTTAAAATCAACCGGATCCAGAAAAATATGCTTGTATTTTTTCTCATCTTCTCTATATATCAATGTATAGCAGGAAAGAGGAACATCTATCTCTATTATAAACACAAAAACATTAGCTAAACTTTCACTTAGATATGTTGCTTTGTGTACAAAAGGACAATCAATGTATTAGCTGAATATTTATCCAAGTGTGAGGACGTGGTTTTCTTTTTAGTTTTGCTTTTTATTTAAGTTCTACCGAATTCCACATCCATTGGAGATGGTTGATGGTTGTATAGAAGTAATCACTACCCATTAAATACTAATAGCTTATTACAAATAAAATGATATAGCAGTAGCAACAGAATAATATCTATTTCACTTTACCAACCCTAGAACCTAGTCTATTGCTTAAATTCATTAAATAAATAAATAAATGATCAAATGAACTAAAAACAAGTTGCTTCCAAAAAATCTCTTCCCACATGCTTTTCACTTTAAGGAATCAAAATATAATGTCTTCTACCACCTTGGAAATAGAATAATCATGAAAAATATGAATTTAATACACAATCTAAAAACTAAGAATTTAAGTCTTTAAATGACACTTTGAATTTTTATTCTTAAAAAGCAGACGAGTTATATGATTCAGTGTAAGTACATTGACATTTGCAACATATGTCAATATGGACCTAAAAAATCAGCCCTTTTGCAACATATGTCAATATGGACCTAAAAAATCAGCCCTCACCCTTATTTGGATGTGAATATAATTAGTACTTACCCATAGCCAATGACTCCCTTTGACTGAGTAACTAGTAAGGCCCCAATAGTCATATTCAGAATATTCTCTAGTACCCCAGTCTGTTGAGCAGTGATGACTTGATGAGCCAAGTTCTGTAATTTGTTACTTGACAAGGATGAAATCATTCCAGTACTCCTTACTGTTGGCGAATCACCAATTTCAATGACAATCACTTTTGACATAGTTTCCACAGTCGTTGGGGGTGAAGACCTATATGAGTTCATTTCCATCATGAGAGGCCTACGTTGACTGACTCTTCTATAATGACTAGCGCAAGTCACAGTCGGGCAATTGCGCTTTCTTTTTGCTCTACTGTCAGCAATGGCCTTTAAGGTCTCTTCATGGCCAGGGATCTCACGAAGAAACCTGATTTGGTTTTGGCCAATCTGTAAGAAGTTAGTTAGTCTTTCGAGTATTACTATTTCCCAGCCTTTTTCTAAGACTGAAACCATCACAGTGAGGGCCAAGTGAATGGAAACACTTGAGCGTATTTCAATGGGCTCCTCTCCTTGTAGTACAACATACAAGAGGTTATCCATGATGTTGAAATAGTTGGCACCAATAGATTCATTCAGCAATAAGGAAGCCGACTGAACCAGAGTGGGTGGTATAAAACTTTCCCCTAAGAAGACGTGGGGGTTCTGGAGCTCATGGTAGAATACAGCCAAGAGAAGCTTGGAGGTACTTTTGTTCCCCAATAGAAAAAAACGCAAAACTTGAGGAGTTTGATCCATGAAGCAGACCTTGGTGATTTGCCTGGTGGGTAAGATAGAATAGAAAGTAGACACGGACCCAGAGGTAGAGCAGGGAATATTGGCATTTACACTACTAAAGATGTCAACAAAACCACTAGTCACAGATACAACTGGATATAACTTCTGAATTGCCCAAGTGGCATCAGCGCCATCAAGAATTAGGACCACTTGGTCAGTCTGTTTGCAGACGAATCCTTGCATCAGAAATCGGTATGTACATTTCTGTTCTTCTCTATATGTACCTATAAAAGAAAAGAAACAAAACAAGCTATATGTGAATTACAATCTCTCAATGATGATTTGTAATCCATCACTGTCGCCATCATCTATAACCTGATACAATATTTATTAAACATCTAATTGTGCCAGATACTGAGAATGTAAGGAAGATTGGGGCAAAATATAAAAAGATAAGTACATTAAATAATAGTTCTTTAATGTATTTTTAAAGTACATGTTACATAATATGTTATTTAAAGTTAATAATGGAGATAATAACTGAGAAAAGGAGTTGAAGAAGTAAAAGAGTCAAGACAATGAAATAATTATCAAGGGCCCCTGAGAGAAAAACAAGATAAACTATTTTTTGCTACTCTCACACATTCCATATAACACAAAATACCTCACCTCTGGTCACCAAAATATGTAGGTATTTCTCCACACCAACAACCAATTCTCCAGTGGATACAAACTGGGTGTCATATAATTTAACCAAATTCTGATACTAAACAGTTAGTGCAGACTCCACAAGGTAAGGGCTCAGTCTTACAAGCATGCCCCTATTTCAGACACCAATTGCAAATCTTAGGTTGTGACCTGTGCCTCTGAACAACTGGCTATAAATCAGGGCTCTCATGACTCCCTCCTTGAATTCAATTAACTTGCTAGAGAGGCTCACAGAACTCAGGGAAACATTTACTTATGTTTTCTCATTTATTATAAAGGATGCAGACGAACAGACAGATGGAAGAGATGCATAGGACAAGGCATGTGGGAAGGGACATGGAGCTTCCATGCCCTCTCTGCATGTGCCACCCTCAAGACATTTCCATGTGTTCAGCCACCTGAAAGCTCTTCTAATCCTGTCCTTTTGGGCTTTCATGGAGGCTTCATTATGTAGGTATGATTGACTAAGTTATTTGTTGTTGGTGATTGACTCAACCTTCAGACCCTCTCCTTTCCCCTGAGATGGGGATGGTGAGGAGATGAGGCTTGAAGTTCCAACCCTCTAGCCACATGGTTGGTTCCCCTGGCAACCAGTCCCTATCCTGAGGCTATCCAGTAGTTGAGGCATCAGCTTGTCAGAAAAAAAAAGACATTCCTATCACCCAGGAAATTCCAAGGGATTTAGGAACCTTGTATCGGATGTTTCTATCACTCGGGGAATTACAAATGTTTTAGGGCTTCTGTGTCAGCAACCAGAGTCAATGATCAAATATTCGAACAAAAGAGTCTCCTAGCACTACTGATTTTAGTAGCTCTGCCTCAGGAACCAGAAATATAGATACAGGTGTAGATATAGATATAGATCTAGGTGTAGATATAGATCTAGATACAGATATAGATACAGATTTAAATATAGATATAGATATAGAAAGAATCTCACAATATTATAGCCCCATAATAGAAATAGGGTACAAGAGAAGGGGTAGTATCATCCTAGTGAATGGGAGAAGAGGTAGATGGAGGGGAATGGGTGAAACAGAGAAATTATGGAGGCATATTAAAATTGAAGAGGTGTATCTGACCAGATTGTGAAAGAGTTTGGATGTCAAACTATATAATTTTCTCATACTCTATTTTTCCCCAAACATAAAAAGTAAAGAAATACAAGAAGAGGGAAAGAAGAAAGTAGTAACTTGGGAAGTTGTTGATATTAAGGAGCCCAAGTTGAGGATGGTGAGGGTTAATAAAAACATTTAAAGGAACAGTGTTATTCATTATTCCCACCATTCCTAATAGTGCCTCTATGAAGCTAGAATAGTTCTTGTTTTGAATCCACAGGGATATTTTGTTGTCCACAGGGATATTTTGTTTTCCAACAAAGAATTTCTTTGACTTAAAATTTATATTCACAAAATCATTCTGTATTGTTTTCTAGATTTTTAAAATTTGCCTTAGTGCAAGTTCATAAAAGTAGCCTAAGAAATGGAACAAAAAATCAAATTATTTTTAATGTAGGAAATACTAGATTTGCGTATAATCTAGTCTTTCCTATATCCTTCCATCCACATGATATAATTATAAATCTATGCTAAACCTGTCCATGGTGTTAATAAATTTAACTACCAAAGTGTTGGTTCAAGAGTAGGGCACATGATTTACTTTTTCTTCAACAATAATAGCAAAAACAGAGGTGATTAAAAGTTACAAGGAAAATTATAAAATACTTAAAACAACAATAATTATAATTCTACTACATTAAAATTTTTGGAATGAAGTTAAAACAGTGCTTTTATGGGAAAATTTATAGTGTTAAATGCTTATATAAGCAAAGAAGAATTATCTAAAAGCAATGCCCTATGGTACTACCTCAAGAATTTTGAAAAAAGATATAATGGACAGCATGGTGATTGTAGTTAATAATACTGTATGGTATAACTAAAATTTGCTAAGAAGGTAGATCTTAAATATTCTCATCACACACACACACACACACACACAAGCAAAAAGGTAGTATGAGGTAATGGATATATTAATTAGCTTTCACAATGTATATGCATATCAAAACATCACATTACATAGTATATCTATAGTATATCCTAAATATTTAAAATTGTATTTGTCAATTATGTCTCATAAAAGCTAGAAAAAATACAAGACTTGCATGTCTAAAAGAATTTTAAGGAATTTAGAAAAAGAGCACAACAAAGTGAAAGAAAGGAAATAGTCAATATGATAGCAGAAATCAATGAATTAGAAAAGAAACAACAACAAAACAATATAAAACAACAGAGGAAGCGGTTCTCAGGAAACAGCAACAAAATTGACTAACCCTTCCTAGACTAATCAAAATAAAAAGAATACAAATCACCAATTTCAAGAATGAAAGAAAGATTATCATTACAGATTCTGCAGAAGAAAAAATGAAAAACTATTACAAACAAGCATTTGCCAACACATTCAACAATTTAGATAAAGTAGACAAATTTCTTTAAAATTGACAGAAGATAAAACAGAAATTTTGGCCTGTTCTATGTCTCTTAATGAAATTGGATTCATTACATTGAATGCTAAATGATTAAATAAAAATTTAATTATCAAATTTAAAGGAATAGTCACTTTCACATTGTGGTTTTTTTCCCCTGTGATTATATCATAGGATAACTCTAATGTTAATCAAGAGTTGTCTTCAGAAGCATGGATCCAGTATGAAGGGAATTAATTGCATGGTCTTAACGGCCCTACAAATTTTGTTTTGAGATCCTGATGCACCAGTCTCTATTACAGTTATATCTTTTCCAAGGAAGATAGTTAGGTAACATTTCCTCATGGGAGATCTTCAAATCACAGTGGTTCCCCTTTTCTAAACTTGGCAGCTCACTCTCCTTTTTATACATTTTTTTCAGCCATGCTGATGTCATTGATTAATCACTCACATTCCATCCAATTTTATAAATCTCCGGCTTTCTTCTTCCTGCTTCTCATCTAGGAGATATAATGTCTTAAAGTGACCTCTAGAGATGTACAGTTCTGTTAGAATTATAAATAAATAATTAAACTAAAACAATCACATCCTTTGTTGATGATTCTCAATCATTCTCTGCTACCATCTAACTGTATGTAATTTGATAAATCACATGACATTAGTAGGCATCAGTGTTCTTAAGGGTTATCTCTCCAGGCCAGAGACAGTATCTTATCTCTAAATCACCACAAGGGTCAACATTCTACTGCAAGCAGAGTAGATGGTTTTAATATATAAATTAGTTGATTGATATGTAATGTCCTTTTCAAAATTCCTATTCTTCAAATCACTTTATGTGTTCTTGTCAAGTGTCTAATAATAACTCTTACTGTATAGTGCAAATATATTTTAAGTCAACTCAGCGTAACAATTATAATTGAGTATATCACAAAAATTTATTGTATCATCCTCTAAATTGATTTCTAATATATGTTAGGCAATATTGTAATGCATCTTTTTCACATGTATCCATAAGATTGAAATTATGGCTGACTATACTTTTATAAATTTTCTTCTGCTATTGTATCACATAGTTGATTTGTCCACAACAGGTTCTGTTGTAATAAAACATTTTTGGAACAATTCCTCTATTCATTAAACAAATACACATGGAGGAACATAAGTGTTTCTTTCATACCTCCATTCCTTATGACAGGTAATTTCCAAGGCCAAAATAATTTAAAAATGGCCTTTTAAAATGTAATTAACATTTTTTGGAGTAATAAGGTACAGGAGCTATACTAGTAGGATGTATACCTTCAAAGAGGCCCAGTGATATGATTCTTTTTTTACTTACTTATTTATGTTTACATATTCCACCCAGAAACCAATCCATCATAAAGGCTGGTCACCCAAGCCATTTCTGCCCTAAGGATCCAAAGTTCCCCATTCCACTATTCAGTCATGACACTTGATGAAAAAGAATATGACAAACTACCTAGATAGAAGGCAGGAGCTTGACAGGGAGAGAAAGAGACAGAAGGAGAGAAGGGTTTGACTCGTGCTGGGTTGGAGCTCGAGAGAGCACAATCTCTGTTGGAAGTGTGTGATGCAGAGACTTTGCACACCCTGGAGATTTTAGCTCAGGCCCGGCCCATGAGGAAACTCAGGAATAAGATAATAGACAATGAAAAGTCACAAATCTTTATGACCCATTGGAATTTTGTATGAATTTAATTACAAACCCTAGATTGTGGTAAGGAATTGAATAAACATTTATTTGGATTCCTTGTGCATGCAGTAAGATTTTGTTACTATGGCTCCTCTCTCTTCAATAATAAGGAGCTAGTTGCCATATTGTTATTATTAAGCACTGTGCTAAAACTAGAGATCAAATGCCAGGCTTCTCAATGATGTTAGTTATTTGCTTGTTTAAACTTAGCCAATTACCTTCCTGATTGCAAAGGAACTAGTGCAGTGCCAATTACACGCATTGTTTTTATTCCTATTTTCTCCTATGTTTATGTTTTAAACCTCTGTGTATGAACACCTTGCTATGAAAGAACCACATGGATTTTGATTTCTCATATCTGGTTGGAGATTTACCCCTATAACCTTCACAAAGTTAATAATTAGTATCTTCTTATTTAAATAAAGAGTTTCATCAAATATTAGTTATTATAAAATATTCTCATCATTGTTTCCTTTCTACACTCCCCAAAAATGAAAAATATACTCATTTTGATTCAAGGTAAGAATAAAGAATATTTAAATTACTTCGGTTCAGATCTTCTTGACAAAACATACAACATATATTTCTCCAGAATATACCCTTCACAATGTTTTCTACCCTAGGAAAAAAACTGTACAAAAAAAATCTGTAATAAACAACCAATTAGTTATATTTTAAGGCTAGGTAGTCTTGTGACAGATATACTTTTTCTAGCCCAATGTTTCTCAGAAGTCAGAGCTGAGGTTTCTTTGATAGTAATATGAGAATGATGATTGGGATGTGACTGCCCCAAACTCTTTACAGAGATGAAGCTGTATACAAGTAGCTTTACCCACTGAGGGGAAAAATGATTTGTACATCAGATACATTATTGCGGATAAGTAGAAAATTTTCCTTTTATAAAGAAAGTTAAAACAGACCCCAAAAAACCCCATAAATTAAATAATCCCTCCACACAATTAGTCATCTCTGATAATACAAGCCTATTTCAGCAAGAATTTTTACCTTAGAGCTTTGACAATAAGGATTCTGTACAAATGAAGTGCCTTACATGAGCTGAAAAGTAGGTTCTTTTACCTTTAATGTCATTGGAATAAAACAGTCTGACACTCACAATGAAACTGTGAGAAACAGCTCATGCACAGATATTATAATTCAGAGTATCTTAAAGTGTACATTTCGAAAAGGTAGATTGTTGTGTTTAGATGCAAGCTGAGGTGCTGTAGATAATAGAGAACTCATAAAAAGAAAGAGACTAATGTTGGAGGGAGTGGATGACTGACACAGTAAGCTCTCTGAGAGGCTAAAGAAGAATGGGGTCCACAGACCTCTTAAAGATGGGATTGGATAGGTTGAAAGACTTCATCTCCCATGGAGCAGGAAGGAGAGCAGAGAGTGTAAGTGCATGTGGAGGTGTGTGGGAGATTGAAAGCACTCTATCTGCTGGGAGGTGTGAGGCAAGCATGGTTATTGACAGAAAGTCAAGTATGAGGGTGAGTATTGGGGGCTAAGATGAAGGGCAGGAAAGTTGGGTGAAATGTTTGTGGATTGAGAAGATGGTATAAAACAGTCATTGTGAAAGAGGTGCAAACTTAGTGTTTCTGTTATTTTAGTGCTTGTACAATGGAGAGAACAATTCTATAAAAGTAGGTACAAAGGTATGAATTTAAAATTTGGAGTGGGAATGAATTATTTAAAATGATAAAAAAAAATCACAACACAATTATGTTTTAAAAACCTCATAAGTACCACAAACATGATAAGATCTAAGCAAAGGTACGATGTATACTACCCAGCTCACCTCTGTATCATTTTTCCTATATTTTATTGTTTAACTGTTGTGTTGTTTCTTCATATAACAACAATGTTGTAATACTTTTTATAGAGAAGATAGAAAGATAATTTAGTTTTTTCTATAGCTTGGATGATTGACATTGTTTTCCATAATTTCATTGTTAGTTTAGAAGAATTTCTTTCAGCTTCACAACTCATTATTGGTATGTGTAAATGTTTAGAATTTTTGTCAAATGTGGGAAGTCTCTCAGAAAGGTTTTCTCATGTATGAGCTGTAATACTTGAATAAATGTTCACAGAGTAGCTTTTATTGGACTGTTACCCCAGTCCTACATCTCTTATACCTTTCACTTTCTCCCCATGCTTTAGGATATGTTCATAAACCAGTGTGACCTAGGGTCTGGCTTCTGTGTGTTGCAGCACTGGGTAAGTTGACATATACGTCTACTAATAATTTTAGATAGAAGTGATTAGGAACCACATAAATCACACCCTACTAAGCCCAAATCAAATGCATGTCCAATTCAATTTCCCCTTAGCTAGATTTCAAAAATGCTGTAGTTAGTCCACTGTGGCTCAACCCCCACCACTTATGATGAAGGAATATTTAGAGTGGAAAGAGAGAATTATCCTAATTCTGGTTAAAATATGTTAATTTTGAAAATTTTACAAAGCACAGATCTATGCAAACACATAGCTGAGATTCGTTTTGGAGCCTTGGAAGGGGCCCATGTAAGTGAAGAGCCTGAAACCTAATCTTAATCATCTTCACAGAAAATTTAGTCGGCTTGTGTTGTGGAGAATGGATGTGTACTTGCTTTGGCTATACCCAGTAAGATGGAATGGACAAATAGAATGGCTGAGTTTATTCAAGGTTGGGTTCATGCCCAGCTATGCGAAGGACAAAGAGTCACAGGTTTTAAAGGTATATACAAAGAAGTGATGATAAGAAAGCATAGTTCATTTCAGCTGCATAAGAAGGGAAATGAAGGGAAGGCACTCATGCATGTTAGAAAAATGTACATGGCGGCCGGGCACGGTGGCTCACGTCTGTAATCCCAGCACTTTGGGAGGGATTAGGAGATCACGAGGTTAGGAGATCGAGACCATCCTGGTTAACATGGTGAAACCCCGTCTCTACTAAAAATACAAAAAATCAGCCGGGTGCGGTGGCGGGCACCCATAGTCCCAGTTACTCAGGAGACTGAGGCAGGAGAATGGCGTGAACACTGGAGGCGGAGTTTGCAGTCAGCTGAGATCGCGCCACTGCGCTCCAGCCTGGGCCATAGAGCGAGACTCCATCACCAAAAAAAAAAAAAAAAAAGGAGAAAGAAAAATGCACATGGCAATGAGTTTACGGCCACAAGGAAGGGACTCTTGAACAACTGAGTTAGAAAGACCTGAATTATTCCTTGAAAGTAGGGTACTTAAATTCATGATTTTTAAGGCCAGTCATCATGACAATCTCAACGCTGTCACTGTGTCAGTGAATAGTAAGGTACAGTGGGGGGAAAAGCATATCTGATAGGAAATACTAACAACAATGTTTAACATTTACTGAAGGCGTTCTCTGTGTCTGGTATTCTTCTAGAGAGGACTTGAAGATGAGATGAACAATGAGAGATAATATATAAACTGACAATGTCTAGACCAGATACCAAAATAGAACTCTGACCAACAAGCAGCAGTAACCAGTCCTAGAAGACCAAATAATAATCCCTGAAACCACATGCCTCAAACAGCCAGAACTTGATTAATAACTGTCAGCTTCCCTGTTTTCCCTGATAATTCCCCAATTTTTGCCTCAGTTTCCAACTTAGAACCAATCAGAGAAAGCAAAATATGTATCCATAACCAATCACATAGGATTCCCCACTTCTAGTTTGCCTGTGTCCAGCTTCCCCACGCCAACAGCATTAATCAAAGCATTAACCTGAAGCTTTCCCTTTTTTCCACACTCTTAAAGCCTCTTTAAGCTTTCCTGCTTTTCTGTGTGCCTTTGCATCTCTACCAAGTTGAAGCGATAGTGGCTGACTCTCTTGCCATAGCAAGTTCAGATAAATAACAATTGCCAGTTCTTTGCATAGTCCTTGTTCATTTTCACAGCAGTCAAGGTTTTGAATGAGTTATCCACCTTAAGAAAATCACAAAAGAGTGAGGATGAAGAAGAACAGTGATCCAGTTTCTTTGGCCTTCAGGGAGTGAAGAGCCTTCCGATTATGTCAATAAGACTCGTGAAGTAGGTAGTCAGCCAGATGGTGTCAGCCTCGGAGGGGTAGGGGTTTTATTAAAGGATATTATATAGGGCATGAGAGCAGCATGGAAACATGAAAGACACCTTAAGGGTTGAGAGTGTGGCTTAAAGAGGCTTTAAAAAGAGTGGCATCTTTAGAAGATGGCTAGGTTCCAGTTGAGGTAAACAAGTGAGAAGAATGTTCTTTGAAAATAAAGAAAAGTTTGCTGATCCCAAATTCAAACTTTCTCACAGCACCAGGAACAACTTTTGGAGGAATGGAATAAAAGGTTGAGTGAGCCCGTGAATGGATTGGGAACGAGATGTGTATTCTAGAGATGGTAGATAGAGAGTGGCAGACTTGTAGGTAGTGACTGAGGCAAGCCGGGATATTAAGAAAAACATATTGCCTCCTTATACTAATAGTGGTGTAAAAATTAGGGACTATCAGAGGAGCCTGAAGGGTTTCCCACAGTTTTTATCAATGGGAGGCTCGGGTATACTGTTCAAGGAGATCTTATGTGGCAGGATGGTGGTCACCCCATGGTCATTTCAGCTAACACATAATGATTGCTTAGGAGAGCTATAGGTACAGATATATCTGTTAAGAAGCCCACAGACTGATGGGTGTGGTGCTTGGAAGTGGGACAGGCCAGGATAGAGATTAGAATAGCAAAGAAGAAGCTTTGACCTCACTACAAAGATGCGCTCAAGACATAAGGCTGGTGGTCTTTCTTCCTCTTTTCCTTCCTTCCTCTTTTCCTTCCTTCTTCCTTCTTCAATTCTTTTCTTCCTTCTCTACTTCCTTTCCCTAAAACTTCCTAATAGCAAGTTTAATTATCCATAGTTCATAGATAAAAAACTTGAGTCACAGCAATTTTAACTCAGTATAATTACTTAGTAGTAATGATGAAGACGAGGAAGAAGAAAAAAAGGCATACTTCTAAACCTCTGCCTGTCCCTTTGGCAAAGTTAAATGTAGTCTAAATAACTCCCCTTTGGGCCTGAGTTTGGACTTAAGATTCAGGGTGATGATTTATCCTGTGAGAGAGGAGCTGTAATAACTAGAAGTTCTCTCACACAATTTATTGACAGGCACACATGGAAAAGTTTTTGACGATTTGTCATATTACATATTTGGCAAGAGTCCATTTGCTGTGTTATGTCTTCATTTGGCCCTTTTAATATTTTATCATACTATCCCAGGAGTATAAAGATATAGCTACATATTTAACAAAGACAATAGCCTAAGGATTATCAACAAGTAATGTTAATTGTCCACTTTTGTAGCCAGAATTGAAATCCTGGTCTTCATAAATTGAAAATATATATGTGTGTGTGTGTGTATGTGTGTGTGTGTGTGTGTGTGTGGTGCACATATATATATATATATTCAGAGTTTACCAGTGACTAAGGGATGGGGTGGTTTGTCAGTATCTTATCATTCATTTTCCTAGGTCACCTTTAATCAACCCTCATATTTTAATTTTGGCGTGAGGCAAAAATAAAGCACATGTAAGCAGGGTTCCAGAGCCACTAAATGGGTGTAGTTCTTAATTATGGCAGAGAATACACATTAACCGCTTAAGAGGGTGACAGACCTCAGAGCTCAATCCCCAGGCACTACTGGCAGGAGACTGCAGTGACAGTCCAGCATCACTTCTATAGAGCGTTCCGTTTTTCCTTCCTCTGGATTTGTTTTCTTCCCGCGTCTCTCACTTGGGGAAGGTTTAGTTTTGAGTAATAATTATCTTTCTCCCTTGTTTTTGTCTTTTATTTTCTCCCACTTCTCCAAATGGCCTATCTGCCAGTCACAATTTTTGTGGTCTGCAATTCTGATCACTTTTAAATGAAACCCATGCTGGCTTTGGTAATCATAATGTCATTTACAATTTACCACTAAACACGTTTATTCAGTTAGTAGCACACTGGAGAAAGAGAACTCCATATGAACTCACCGTGAAAGGCCTAATCTGATTATTTCCTCATGAAAATCCAGGCAGGGGTGCTTGTAAGAGGGGCTGAGAGAAGAAGGAAAAAAGCGAGGTCTGGCCACAGCTGACTTTCATAATCAACATGAATAGATAAGTGACACAGCCTGTCAGGGGCAGCCGCCCAGCCACCCCAGGGCATTCCTTTCCAAAAGGCTAGGGTGGACAAGGCTTAATAAATGCTGAGTGACCAGTGAGTATTGGCTTGGCATATGCTATTGCATTCACGATGGACAAGAACATGATAAAGTCCAGAAGCTCTTCTCTAAGTGGGGAAAATTAGATTAAGCAGGTTGTATTTGTGTGTGCATGTGTGCCTATGAGCACTTGCTTTGTGTATACTTTAACTTCCTAAAATACCCTGGTCATTCAGTATGCTCTGTCCACCTTTCCCTGGACAGGAAGCTACAGACTTAGAAGCCAAGGCGGTGAGTGGAGTCTGTCTGGTGGCAGAGGAGGAGGAAGAAGGCGGGTGTGTATGTGTGCGAGTGCATGTGTAGACTCAGGTTGCTTCCAGGGTTCTAACAAATATTAACTTTGTGTCAATATTTGTCCTTCCTGTCGTGAAATGAGGATTTTCCACCTCATTTCACGTTTGAAAAGAAAATATGCCAAAGGGGTTGTCTTTGCTAGGGAAAGAAAAAAATTAAAAGAAAAGAAGGAAAAAAACAACTTGTATTATTTATTTAGAAAAATGGATCTGAAGGAAAGAAAAAAAATTAAATAAATGTTCTGACTCAAAGGCACATAGAATCCTTCCATATTTCTGTTTTCAACAAAATAGAAAAATTTATATGTTTAAAATTGAATGAAATACATAACATTAATGATTTTTTTCCTCGAGGTTAACACCACCATTTCCCTCAATAATTTTTTTAGCCATTTTGTGATATATTTCACAATTCATGGTAAAGTGTAGGAGATTTTGACAAAAACAAAATATATACTCATTCTCTTATTTTCAAGAAATGAAATCATTTACAATTCTTTTCTGTCAAACAACAGTTATACCTCATTATTTCTAATTTAACAAATATAAACGGTCCCAGATCAAATAAAGTGAAGACAGGCTGAATTTATCCCCATTTATATATGTTGTCACAGGCCCTCAGGCTATGAGGAGTGAAACTCCAAAATCTCAAAGCTGTGCTCTTCAATACACAAAAGGAGTAACTGTGATCTTCAAAGGAATTATTAAAGAAAATATGTTTTGGTCATATTAGAAATGATAGAGAAAAACAGTCTGCTTTTCTAGAATGGGCAATTCTAAGCAAAAAAATTATTTGTTTAAACTTCAAAAAATGGTGTATGTTACACTTATAAGGTGAAGCCACATTGAGAGTGATGTTCTTAAGCAGAATAGATTCAATATAGGTGGCAGGAAACACACCCTTGCTAGTCTGGAGTCTAGAATTAGAGTTAGTTAAAGTCTATCGAGGGACCATAATATGGTAGTTCTAATTATTATGAAAAAGATAAATATGCTTGCCCATATATACACTGAGAGGTATTATTATAACCAAACTAAGTACAATTATAATAGTTACTATTACAAGTAGTATGAGAAACTTCAAGTTCATTAGATTGAAGAAGTACAACATGCATTCACTCACTGCTTAGGTTCTAGAGCTTCAAAATTAATGTATTTTCAGATTGGCTTTCACAGTTTGTTAGACAGTGGCACTTCAAAGTATAGTCACCTCTGGCACCATTTTCAATGCGGAGGACAGCACTCTAACAGTTAGTTACTGGTGTAGTGAAGTGGCTTTCAATGCCTGGGAGCCACACAATGCCCAAGGGTGAAGACAGCTCGAAAGGACTGAAGATACTGCCTAAGAACAGGAAGCTGCTGTATGAGGAATATATGCATCTGCAGGTGTAAAATGGACTGGTAGACTTCAGGAACTACGGATCATAGGATCTGTCCCAATTTTATGAGCAATCTTGCCAAAGTTTTGTAGTTGGGTCTATTTTCCATGAGGATGCACTTCCAAATTAATACAAGAAAAATGGAAAACTACATAAAACCAACTATTACATGAAGCAAGAAATGTCTATAAGACCTTCTGTTAAAGTCCTTTCTGTCTCTACAATCAGTTCTTTCAGTGAATATCTCAAAATATTTGTTATCTTTTAATAAACGTGTTGCATTGATTAAAAAAAAGATCAAGAGATGAAAATAAGTGATGACATGACAATAAATATGAGAGAGAAGGTCAGATCTATACCCAATAGACCCTTCTTCTGATTCAACCATTTTTCCTTTTTCCTTTTTAAAATTTTTTAAAACCCTTACTTTTATTAATAGAAATCTGTTCAAACAAATTCAACAGACTATTTTATATTCTTTTACTATGGTAAAATGTCATCATCTATACACTGCTTGAAAAAGTGGTTTAGAAAGTGTTTTTGTATTTTTGTTATTTTGTTGTAATATGATTTCACCTGCAAACATCAACGAATATGGTCCCAATTATGATTTTATTATTTGAATACTACATTGAAAACAGCCCAGGCAAATTTAAACTCAGGAAGTACAGCTTAGCACATGAGAGATCAGATTTTCAAGTCAGAGAGATTTGCATTGCAACCTGGCTCTGCCACTTTCTAGCTGCAAAACGTAGACAAGTTACTTATCCTCTCTCCGACTCATATTTTTCATTGTCAAAGGGATTGGAAATGGTACTTAATACATAAACTGATGGAGAGAGCTAAGTTGGATGATGTGTGCACAGAGTGAGAGAAAAACATATGTTAATAAATACAAGCTGTTACATTCCTATAATTTTAAAAAGAGAATTTTTAAAGCTACCTTTCATTCTCCTTTTGCCTTTTTTGGTTCTATCCTTATCTCAAACCAGTGTTTGTCTAGTATTCTGGAACAGCACCTGAAGTGTTGCAATCATAATAAACAGTGTTGAAAGGGACAAGTTACAGGTGAAGAAAATGCTAGAAGGTAGAAATGACAATCTATGTTTTCAAGAAAATATCAGCAAGAAAGAAATGCACATACATACATACATATATCTCTGTGTGTGCCTGTGCAAACGGGTCTATGAATAGAGAGCCTATATTTTCCACCAATCAGGAAAAAAATCCAACCTGAAAATCTGAGACGATTTTCCTGTTCATCTATTCTTCACTTTCTCTTCATTTCTTTTATAATATAATATTCGCCGTCATCACCCTACACCTTCTCTCTACCATCTTACTTTTTAATGTTAATTTTGTTTATTTATTTACTTATTTATTTATTTATTTATTTTGCTAGCAACCCTTGCCTGCCAGCTTTAAACAAACTGATGTTCATGGGTTAAACGCAGGAGCAGCCAACAGCATTCTTTGCAGATACAATTCCTGGCACACTCTTTCCCCAGAATGATAAACTTATCACCTCTCCAGCCCTCAGTTTGAAGCTGTAGCAGTAATTTCTGCTGGGTGCCAAAACTAAAATGAATGTGACTGTGCCATGCCCTGCTCTGAGCTGTGGCTATAATGAGATTTGAATGGGAAGCCCCGGACACAATAAATCTGCGCCATATGTGACCATTTCCTGTGTCAGTTCCTTTCTCATAACCAGTGGAGACTTTTTTTTCCCTCTCATGACCCCACACCATGACTCTGAAATCTTTCATGGCTGCTTATGGGCCTCAGGCTTTTTGCAGCAGTTGTATAAATAAATGAATTTGACAGCAAACATCATAACAGTTAGCAGTAATGTGTGTTCTCCACAAGTGCCTATACTACTCACTGGAGAAATGGCAGAGGAAACAGCTTGTTTTGTTACCTAAACAAAAGTAGTTTCGTTTGACAAGTGGTGAAAGAATTAGTCAAATAAACTTGAAATCCACTAGGATTTTTTTTTTTTTTTTTTTTTTTTTTTTGCCAACTCTCCCTGCCAGGGGAATGTTCCCAGTTCCTCAGTGCCCATGACTCACAGGAGGTAAATTTCTCCCTTTTATTCTGAGATAAAGATCTGGGCTGGGAATATAAAACCTTTGACTGATATTTTATATTAATCTTTTCAAGGCAAGAGTGTCATGTATGGGAACTCAGGTACAGTCAAGAATTTCCAAGGAAGCTTGTGGTAGAAACACCAAGCAGGATGTTTCGGGAGGAAAGAAAGAAACGTGGTAATAATGACCCAACTCTTGGATTCCCATTGAAAACAAACTAAAGCTTACAAGTGCTTCTTTTCCTTTCACATTGCCTTTATTCAGGAACAAAAAATCTCTACACAAGTTGCTGAAGGAAAGGAAGTTAGCATTTTCCCTGTATCTCATTTCTCCACCCTTCCTCTGGCATCTTAATGCCAATCCCGTTGTCTCTGCTGTGAAGAATGTTATACTACAGTGATTATTCTCAGGACGCTGGTGCAAACTGCCTAGGTTCAAATCCTGGCTCTGTTTCTTACTCTCTATGTAACTCTAGGCAAATAACTTGGTCTCATTGCTCAGTTTTCTCCTTTGCAAAGTAGGAAGAATAATGCTATAGTATCAAGCTCATAAGGTGTCTGTACCAATTAAATCTGAAGCATAATATGTATTATTATTATTATTACTATTATTATTATGCCAAACAGAGAGATTTAGAAAATGGTCTCTCTAGCAGTACTAGAAGTTTTTTCCATGATGGCTTGATATTGGCAGCTAATCTCAGAAATGAAATTTCAAATTTTGGGGGGAAAATCATAATAGGAGCTTCATGTAAACCATTACAATTAATTTCAAGGTACAGTACAACACTACTTGAAATAAAAATATCACCTGGACCTTGAAATTTTTACTTATACAAAGGTTATTTTCACACTTTTAAAGGTGGTTACATTTTATCATAAGTGGCCAAGTAACTATTGCCCGTAGACTCTTCTCATATTGCACAGAAGTATCACTGATTAGGAGAGCAAAAGTCAAGAGTTATCACAAACTAATAAATCTTAGTCCAGGTATATGTTCTATTTTGGTTTTGGTTTTTAATTTAATTATTAAAATGGGTTCACTGAAGTATTATGCTTGTGTGACAAATACAAGAAAGTGCCATAAAAGTTTAGAAGGTAAGGACAGTAATCAACATGAACAAAAATTTCCTATTACAGAGAGCCTGCTACCTACACTATAGATTCCTAGTGTCTTTATTTTAATTAAATAAAAAGTCCATTTGAATATACATTTCTCCATATTTAAACTTCCAGACTATAGTGAAAAGTCACAAATATAAACGAATTAAACTACTGTAAAGACAAATGAACTGTTAACGTTTTGCTCTGAGAGCAATGCCAATAAAATTTGAAAGAGTGTTAACTGAGGGTATAAAAACCATATTCCTTTATAAGACAATGAAGAACCAGTAGGGAGACAGAATAAATATACAGTTAAAAATGGGTTGGTTGTGAACTGGGGGTTAGGGTTTGACAGCAAACCGAATACATAAGTGGCATCTTTCTATTGTAAAGCAAGTTTAAGTGCAACTCTATTTCTAGTAAAATCAATGGAAAACCCCATTTTGTCATTGCTGCCCATGTATAGACTGCATTGCTACATCTAGGAAATCTCTCAGAAATTGATCTATGAGAAAATGACTTTTCCCCCCAGACAATTTCACTGCTGTGGAATGTCATCTGATAAAATGCTTCCCTTGCTACTTCCAAATCCTTTCCCAAGATAAGCTTCTAGGATGTATTTCCTAACTCACCTTAGGATTTCCAAAGGTGAAGATTTAATGTTGTGAATAACTCCAGCTCTTCAGACCAGACATTGCCACCAACCCTGAATAAACATAGGCCTTAGCAATATCATGTGTGGTTGACCAACCACTTCTATTGCCCCTTAACTAGCAAATAAATACTGCCACCTTGTAAAGTCTGTTTTTCTGAGTTAAAGAGAACACTGAAGGGAATAGACGAACTTTAAAAGACCAGTAGCCTTAATCAAGCATTGTAGATCTGTGAAAATAACTGCTCAGCTATTTCTTCATTGTTTTCCTTGTATGTATGTGAATACATATAAAGCTAACCTTGTACTTCCCCATTATCTTATTGGTATCTTAATGACTAGTTAATAGGATCATTAACTAGTCATTAACCATTGAGCAGAGGTAACTAGTGTCCCTTTTGGGCCATACTATTTAATTGAAAGAGGTGGTAAACTACAAGCCACAGGCCAAATCAGGTCCACTGGCTATTGTTACAAATAAAATTTTATTGGAACATAGCCATACGCATTTGTTTATGTATTGCCTATGGCTACTTTGCACTACAAAAACAGAGTTGAGAAATTATGACAGACACTGTATGGCCTACAAAGTTAAAAATATTTGCCACCTGGCCCTTTACGGAACATGTTTGCCAGTCTCTGTTCTAAGAGTTCTAAGTTTGTCTCTTGAGACAATGACCAGAAAAGTATGAGATGGAAGCTGATCTTTCAGCTTGAGTTCCTGCCAACCAGAGATGGACAAGAAGTACAAACAAGAAATAAACTTTTGTTGTTTTAAGCTGTTGAGATAGATACAGCATCAGGGTAGACTAGGTTAGGATGTCAGTACCCTGATGGATGCAGCACCTATAGTATTCTTAGATGCATCTTTTCCTCAGAACATATATACTATCTCCTGCTTGAGGGAAGAGGACAAAGAACATAAGAGAACTCTTCTTGTGTCCCCAGGAGACCTAGGATGAAAACAGAAACGTAACACAATTTTCTTTCTAAACACAAGTTTTCTTTACATAATTTACCACAATATTCACTTTTTCTAATACCTGAGCATCAGTATTCTCTGTTAAAGCTCTTTGCAAAACTAGGTGTATGAATCTCTTCAAATTTGCCTTCTTTTCCAGTGTAATATAAAGATGAAATTTCCTTGATACACTGCACGCAGAAGATTACTGAAGTAATTAGGTAAAAATATTTTCATAAGCCCAGAATTGGGATGCTCTAGTCTCTGAGAATGAGTTCTTACATTTGGGCTTTGCTTTAATATGGTTGAAAAATGCACACAGCTGGCTCTGCTTGCTCATTTTGCTATGTCCAGATCTTCTCCTTTGGAGGGAAAAGAAACAGGGCAAGTTGAGTGAACAGCTTGCCTCTGCTTCTGCGTTTTGGAGGCCGAAAGTGATGGAGACCACAATGAGAGCATAATGTTCCTTGTATCTGCTGTAGAAGGGAAAGCCTAGGGGAGTCTTACCAATAGAAGCTCTGTGACCTGAAGAACAGAAACACTAGACTGAAATGTCAATTCCAGTAGATTTTCTTCCTAATCCTGGTGACTTTGAAAACAGACAGGCTACCATGCACCTCAGTTTCCTTATTATGCATACAAAGCAATATACCTGGATATTTATCTAATACAGGGAGAATGCATAACAGTTATTTGTACTAATGCCTGGGAGACAATGCAGGGGAAAATATATTGAAAAAGGAGGCTTTTACCCAAACAATCAGCTAACTAGGAGTAATAAATAGGATCCAGAAGAAAGAGTGAATAAGAAACATGGTGAGATCAACCAGATACAATTTAGACAGTTGAACAAATCAACTATTAAGATTTTTTACAAACAAGTTTGCTAAAGTTCTTACAAATAAGATTCTGGGTCAGAGGATTTCAGATAAATTACTTCTAAGTTATCTTTTAAGTTCAATGACTCCTGAAAACTGGTGCACCATAATTCAGCAAGGTGAGCAAATTTTAAGGACAATTCAGGATCCAATTTTGAGTCAGAAAACATAACCAGATTACTGAGAAACACAATTGACACTAAACATTGGGAGACAGAATGGCTTACTTATACCAAAGGCTTTATTCCAACTTTAAGGCAAAGTATTGGCTGGAACTATAAGAACAAATACCAAAAAATATATTTACAAATGCCAATCAGACAACAAACACAATATACAGGCTCAGGATGGAAAAGTATACCTGATTAAGCAAAATTTTACTTATTTTCAACCATATATAAGGTTAAGGAACTATAAGCAGCTGTGTACTATGGTCTGCATATCGAAATACTTCAAGACCATCTCTTCAATTTGGATGATGTATGGTATAGACTCAGGAAATCATAGTAATCCTAGGTTTTATTCCATCACGTCGGATTTTGGTAAATTCTGGGGGCAGTGTGAGTAATAGAGAAGAAAAACAGGAAAGAATGTAATTTTCTAGCTCTTCCACTGTATAGTTGTGATATTGTCATCATTGATTTTATACTATTTATTGACCACTTGCCATTATCCTGATAATGAATTCGACTTTGAGATTATAATGGTTAAAAAATTAAAGGAGAGACACAATGCTTGCCTTCATGGAGTTTACTCAGTCATGATTTAGAAACAAATTTTCCTTCTCTTTTGGAGACAATGAGCTCATGAACACCTTGAGTAAAGATATCAGCCTTACTCACCTTTGCATATGTCCTTCCGCTCCATATACTCAGACCAGTGCCTGATATACAAACCAAGACAGGAGAAATACCAACATTTCCTGAGTGTGTACCATGTTCCAGCTATTCTGAAAGTCTTTCAACCAACAGTTCTTATTTTATTTAATTATCACAGCAAACTGAGAGGTGTTTGTTTATTGCTTCCATTTTCCAAATAAGAAAGTTGAACTTGTACCTGTATTGAAGGACTGTGAGATAACAGAGCTAAATGTTAGAAGCAGCCTGGTTCCCTGAGTCACCACCAGGAGGGCAGCTACCGGGAAAGCCACCCAACCTTCTTCAGCCTGAGATGTGAGTAAAACAAAGTTTTTCTACTCTTAAACAACTGAGATTTGGAGATTATTTGTTAATTGGAGTTAGTAACTCTGTCTTGTACAATATCCATGTTTTATGTAAATAAAGGAAATTTTAAAAGTAAGTAAGTACAGAGAGGCAATGAACAAATAATGCTGAGGTCCCAGTTAGTTTAGAAGCAAAAGGAAGAGAAAAATACAAGCAATCTGACATTGTGACCTACACTACACCTACCATTTAAAGAGGCTCCAAGGGGATCTATAGGACATCGTTGCCTTCATTCTGTGTTCTTGGAAGTTCACTAAGAAATGACTGTAGATAAGCATTGCCCTGCTAAATATTCCCCCACTCGATGGCCAGCTTAAAACTGATTTAGAAGCTTTTAGAGACTGCTAGGGATTCACAGCTTCACTAAGGTCTGAAAAGCAAGCACTTAAGCAGCACACTGCATGCCAAGAAACAAAATCAGAAGCTACAAGCAGCTGTTTTGACCTTTGAAAAAAGTTTGGCAGAAGGGCAAGAGCATGTTTATAACTCCTATGGGACAGTTCATGTGCTTTCCATCGGACTTGCTCTGTGTCAAAGGCCAATTTCCATCCATTATGACTCACTAAGTTAGTTTTATGAATAGTATGTTTAGAGAAAATCACACACTGGGTCAAAAGCAAAATTAGACTGTATCCATCATTGGGGAGTTTATCATTTCACCAACTATAAAGTTCTTTTTGCTTGAATTCAAGGCTGATTTTCCCTGAAATACATGATTTTCCAGACAAAACTAGCCACTGATCTTTCAAGAATAGTTTTCTGGGTTAATAGAAGCTGCCTCCTGGGAAAATATTATACCGCATTATGCATCTGGCCAATTCTTTGAGGCCATTCAAACTGTTAGGAGTAAGAGTGGGAGAATTCCTTCCTGTCCTCTGAGACAATCATTTTATACCCCAAAACTTCAACCTCGTTATTCTTATCTTAGGGCATAATTATCATGTTATTATTGGTCATAAAATTAACCAGATTTTCCTCCCTTTTCTTTTCCTCTTCAGCATTTGACTCCCTGACCTTCTTCAACAGAAAAGTCTATGGGTTGATTATACGCTACAAATAGAAGTATTTCCTCTTATTTGTTTTAAATTTTCCCATGTTAATTTCATTGAGAGCATACTTGTTCTCATATTATAAAACAGGGTTAAAAATTTTTTTTAAAGAATTTTTTACTACTTCTATAAAATCTGAAAATTTTTGCTCTTGTAAGCCAATGCTTCTGAGATTGGCCACTTTTGCTATCTCACCATCCAGAAGTCCTAGTCTACATTTACATTGGCCTATAGGCACATGATTCAACTTATAACCTAAGACCCTTTGCCAGTTTTCCCTTGCACTTCACTTTACTATTTCCCAAAGCAACTTCTTTCTTTTAGTTAAGGAGAGTTGCTACCTTCCTGTGGCAGTGGTTGCCAAAGTATTGTTTTAAGAACCATTACCAGGCCATGTAAGGACTTGGTAGAAAAAATGGTTTTATAGGTTAGCAGTCTGCTGGTGTGAGGGGTGGAAGATATTGGGGAGCCTTGGCAAAACTCACTGTCAGGAAAACACAGCTGTACCTCCTATGCAAACACTTTGTTCAATAACACTTAGGCACAACTTACCTGCTGTCTAACTTAGAACTCCATCCAAATTCCATTCCACTCATCTACATCCCATATTTTTTAAGTTTCTATAAAGATTTTTCTAACACTCTTTCTGTGCTGATGACTGACTGACAAAATTCATTCTATAATTCACTCTAAAATTGGCAATGTTGCCCTAGATGGATGGCATGTTTGGCTGACAGCACCTAAATCTTACCTAGAGATTCAAGGTGAGAAGCTTTTTGAACCCCTAATTCACCTTTGCCTTTTAAAGAAGGAAGATCATTCTTCTATTTATATTAAAATGGTTAGACTTGGTAATCTTTAAAACCACAAGAAAAGCTGGACTGCTTTCCAAAGAACCAGAGCGCTTTTCCTGTGGCCTTGTCCTCTGCTAATTCCCCTGCTGGTCATTCTGCTCAGGCTACTCTGACTTCCTTGCTAATCCTCACACACCGCAGGTACTCTCCCCACTTGGGGCCTCTGCCAAGGCAGATCTCTCTACTTTTCTCCCAGGTGTTCCTGTGGCTCAATCCCACACCTTCTTCTCTGTCTCCTTCTCAATGAGGCCTACTTTGGTCAGCCTATGCACAAGCATTCTTATTGCATCCTATGATGCTCTACATTTTCTCTTTTGTCTGTAACACTTATAACTTTATAATCTTTAGCACTTATAACTTTATAATCTACTAGAGAACTTACTTATTTAATATATATATTACTTAGTCTCTCCTCTAAGTAAGCTAAGAAAGTAAGCTCTATGAGAGCAGGGTTATTTGTCTAGTTTTAACACTTTAGAACTAGCCAGAAAAGTACCAGGCACACAGTAGACTCAGTAATATGTGTTAAATTGAATAAACTTAACGCATCCATTCATTTTCAATGATTAACTCTAGAATTTTCCTGATTCACTCAGATTGAAATTGAACATTCAAGCTGAAACTATGTTCTACTCACTTGTATGTCTGAATCTACAAGGACAACTTTCTTTTTTTTTTTTTTTGAGACGGAGTCTCGCTCTGTCGCCCAGGCTGGAGTGCAGTGGCGCAATCTCGGCTCACTGCAAGCTCCGCCTCCCGGGTTTAGGCCATTCTCCTGCCTCAGCCTCCGAGTAGCTGGGACTACAGGCGCGCGCCACCACGCCCGGCTAGTTTTTTTTTGTATTTTTAGTAGAGACGGGGTTTCACCATGTTAGCCAGGATGGTCTCGATCTCCTGACCTCGTGATCCACCCGCCTCCGCCTCCCAAAGTGCTGGGATTACAGGCTTGAGCCACCGCGCCCAGCCTACAAGGACAACTTTCTAAAAATATTTTGCAAGGACTGTATATTTCATATGTCTTTCAGAGGACAGATATGAAGTTACATTTTCTCAGGTACTCCACTTTCTCTTGGTTTTCAGAAAAGTTGATGTTCTTGCCCTCCTGAAATCAAGGCACCAAAAACGAGGATATAAGTTTTCTCATTGTCAAGAGTGAATGAGAAGGAAAGGGGAAAAGAGGAGCAGGGAAGAAATGGACAATATTATTTCCAGTACCCTTCCTTCACAGAGAGGAACGAAGGTCACCAAATTAGTTAGGCATATGAATTAAATGAGATTGTCTGAAGAAAGTAGTCTATGAAGATAGAGCACAGAGAAAGAATACAACAAAAATCAGATAATAAAAAATGAAAAAAAGTTGCATTTGTATGGCATATTTTAATATGTTAAATACAGATAATAACCCTTACCATTATGTGTTAATAATAGATCCTTTTCTGTGACAGCTATATTGTATGCATTATATATAAATGTTGACAACATGAAAGATAATACCTGTATTTCTATTCTACAGATGACTAAACCTAAGCTCATGGTGTTAAATATCCATAGACACCCATCTATTCAGTGGCCAGCAGGGCCTGAAGCCATATGATAGCCACCATTGCACACATTTTGCCACCATGCCACCTGTGTCACCTGTTATCATTTGCCCTTCACAACAACTTTAAAAGGCAGAAATAAAAGGTGGAATTTCCATTTGCCTGATGAAAAAAACTGGGTTTCTTAAAATTTAGTACTTGCCCAAAGACAAAGTGAATTAACTAAATACTGATCTCTTGACATCTCTGTCCAATGCTCTTGTCATAACATGATGCTCTTGGTGTTGGTAATAAAACGAATGTTTCTCAAATAAAGGATGAATTTGTGAGTTAATAAATCAGTTCAATTTTGATACTGCAATCTCCAAAGAGATCCTAAAATTATTTTCATATTTTCAAACCATGTGGATTAATACTTGGTATCAGATTGCACTCTAAAAATAGTATTGCCTTGAGATCCATCCACTTGAATTTTTTGAATTTGATCCATCCAAAAAATACTACTAATTAACTAGAGTTAAGAAAGGGCTGGTACTAGGAAATGTGACTTTTTTATGTCATATGTCACCTGGATTACATTTTCACTCTGATGTACATGTCGTTGATGGCAGTAAGCTGCTAGAATTTGACACCATGAATTATTTGATGAAGTGAACAGAAAGAGATCAGTTTATTAATTCGTAAGCACAATCTAGAGCCATTTTATAATACAGTATTTTCCCCTTCACAGAATGAATCAGTACTTGACTGATTTAAGTACAAAATGTCTTGGTTTATTAAACACAACCCCATATTGAGGAGAAGAGGACTTGGGTTCTACCAGCAGTTGTCCCAAAATTTGCTATTCTTAAACAAGTTGTCTTCACTCTCAGGACTTCAAAGTCACCATCAAAAACTTAGAAACATCTCAAGGTAACAACCTAGTATCACAACTAAACATCTAGAGAACCGAGAGCAAACAAATCTCAAAGCTAGCAGAAGACAAGAAATAACCAAGATCAGAGCTGAACTGAAAGAGATAGAAACACAAAAAAAAATTTCAAAAAAATCAACAAATCCAGGAGCTATTCTTTTTTTAATAAAAATAAATAATATAGATAGACCACTAGCTAGACTAATAAGGAAGAAAAGAGAGAAGATTCAAATAAACACAATCAGAAACAACAAGGGGGATATCACCACAGACCCCACAGATATACGAACAACCATCAGAGAATATTATGAACACCTCCAGTGTTTTCTGGTTTATGCATATAAACTGGAAAATTTAAAAGAAATGGATAAATCCTGGACACATACACCCTCCCAAAGCTAAACCAGGAAGAAATTGAATCCCTGAACAGACCAATAACTACCTCTGAAATTGAGTCAGTAATAAATAGCCTACTAACCAATAAAAGCCCAGAACCAGTCAAATCCACAGCCAAATTCTACCAGATGTACAAAGAAAAGCTAGTACCATTTCTACTGAAACAATTCCAAAAAATTGAGGAGGGACTCCCCACTAACACATTCTATAAGGCCAGCATCATCCTGATACCAAAACCTGGCAAAGATACAGCAAAAAAAGAAAACTTCAGGCCAATATCCCTGATGAACATCAATGCAAAAATCCTCAATAAAATACTGGCAAACCAAAACCAGCAGCAGATCAAAAAGCTTATCCGTCAAGATCAAGTAGGCTTCATCCTCAGGATGCAAGGTTGGTTCAACATATGCAAATTAATAAATTTGATTCATCACATAAACAGAACTAAAGACAAAAACCAAGAGCAAACAAATTTATCTCAATTTCTAAATTTAGATATCTCAATATCTAAATTCATCGATTATCTCAATCGATGCAGAAAAGGCTTTCAATAAAATTCAACATCCATTCATGTTAAAAACTCTCAATAAACTAAGTATTGAAGGAACATACCTCAAAATAATAAGAGTCATATATGAAAAACTCACAGCAAACATCATATTGAATGAGCAAAAGCTGGAAGCATTCCCTTTGAAAACTGGCACAAGACAAGGATGTCCTCTCTCACCACTCCTATTCAAAATAATATTGGAAGTTTCTGACCAGGGCAATTAGGCAAGAGAAAGAAATGAAGGGCCCAAATAGCAAGAGAAGAAAGCAAACTATCCTCGTTTGTAGAGGACATAATCCTATGTCTTGAAAACCCCACAGTCTCAGCCCAAAAGCTTCTTAAGCTGATAAACAACTTCAGCAAAGTCTTGGGATACAAAAATCAATGTGCAAAAATCACTAGCATTCCTATACACCAACAGCAGAGAAGCTGAGAGCCAAATCACAAATGAACTCGCATTCACAATTGCCACAAAAATAATAAAATATCTAGGAATACAGCTAATTATGGAGGTGAAAGATTTTTTATCAAAAACTAAAACAACTGCCCAAAGAAATCAGAGATGACACAAACAAATGGAAAAACATTCCATGCTTATGGAAAAAAGAATCAATATTGTTAAAATGGCCATACTGCCCAAAGCAATTTATAGATTCAATGCTATTCCTATAAACTACCATTGAAATTCTTCACAGAACTAAGGAAAACTAGGCTGGGCACAGTGGCTCACACCTGTAATCCCAACACTGTGGGAGGCCTATTCAATAAATGTTTCTGGGAGAACTGCCTAGCCATAGGCAGAAGATTGAAACTAGACCCCTTCTTTCAGCATATACAAAAATTAACTCAAGATGGACTAAAGACTTAGATGTAAAACCCACAGCTGTAAAAACCCTAGAAGAAAACCTAGGCAATACCATTCAGGACATAGGCATGGGCCAAGATTTCATGACAAAGACACCAAAAGCAATTGCAACAAAAGCAAAAATTGACAAACGGGGTCTAATTAAATAAATAGCTTCTGCACAGAAACAGAAAATACCAACAGAGTAAACAGTCAACCTACAGAATGGGAGAAAGTTTTTGCAAACTATACTTCTGACAAAGGTCTAATATCCAGCATCTATAATAAACTTATATTTTCAAGAAAAAAAATCGCATTAAAAAGTGGGCAAAGGATATGAACAGACACTTTTCAAAAGAAGACACACATGCAGCCAACAACCATATAAAAAAAGGTCACCATCACTGATCATTAGAGAAATGCAAATCAAAACCACAATGAGATACCATCTAACACCAGTCAGAATGGCTATTATTAAAAGTCAAAAAATAACAGAAGCTGGCAAGGTTGTGGAGAAAAAGCAATGCTTATATATTGTTGGTGGGAGTGTAAATTAGTCCAGCCTTGTAAAAGACAGTGTGGTGATTCCTCAAAGACCTAAAGACAGAAATACAATTTGACCCAGCAATCCCATTACTGAGTATATACCCAAAGGAATATAAATCATTCTATTATGAAGACACATGCGTGCGTAGATTTGTTGCAGCACTATTCACAGTAGCAAAGACATAGAATCAACCTACATGCCCATTAATCATAGCTTGGATAAAGAAAATGTGGTACATATATACCATGGAATACTATGTAGCCACAAAAAAGAATGAGATCATGTGCTTTGCAGGGACATGGATGAAGCTGAAGGCCATTATCCTTAGGAAACTAGCATGAGAAAAGAAAACCAAATACTGGATGTTCTCACTTATAAGTGGAAGCTAAATGAGGGGAACACATGGACATGTAGAGGGGAACAACAGACACTGTGGCCTTTTAGAGGGTAGTGGGTGGAAGAAGGGAGAGAATCAGGAAAAATAACTAATGGGTACTAGGCTTAATACCTGGGTGATAAAATAATCTGTACAACAAACCCCCATGACATAAGTTTACCTATGTAACAAACCTGCAGTTGTACCCCTAAGCTTAAAAGTTTTAAAAAAGTGGGATTAGATTAAGTAAATTATCATTGATGTGCCTTTCAGCATTCACCACCAAAAGTATTTTATCACCTAGAGATCACCAAGCTACTACCAAATCTAATGGCAAACTCTGGTTCTTCATTTCTTAAGAAACCTCCATCTCCAACATTTTAAACAAGGAAACTTGTCTCTCCAACCAAACCTCTTTCTTTTCCACATTCACTCTAGTCTTTGGTTGTTCAGCCCTCTGCCGGCTTCCTCCCATTTCATACCTAACAGCGACTTCTTTCTTCATCATTCGCTTAATGCTCAAATCAGTATTCTCACTCCTCCCAATCTCTCAACCTTCATTCTTCTCCCATGTTCACATTGAAAATTCCCAGTTCTTGGCAAAGCTATGTATCCACTGCCATCACTTTTGCTTCTGGAAAGTTTAAGAATTCTATAGAAAATCACATAATACACACACACACACACACACACACACACACAGCCCACTGAGTTCTGTGTCATTTCGTGCTATTGCAAATGCTTTATTTCCAACCTCAATTGAGCCTTCAATATTAATTAACTCATCTGCCATTCATCTCTAGTTAAAATTCTTTTCTGTTCAAAGTTTTACCTCTTGCTATTCTTCTACCTCCATGACTTAGTCACTGACTTCTCAAACAAAGCTGAGGACACTTTTACCAAAAACTTTTAAAAATATTCACTCTTCCTTACCTCCCTCCCATATGGTTATTCTTCTTTTTCCCTAGATATAATTTCTACACAAGTGACCTTGTCCCAGTCCACTTCCCCTTGAACATCACAAGTTAGTCTCATCCATTTTTTTCCATTTCTTAGATATTCAAAATTCTTTCCATCAACTGACACATGCATAAGTTTCTATATAATAAATATCATCTATCTTTTTTCCACTTACTGTCAAACTCTTTGAAAAGCTAAGTTTTCTTATGATTTTGTTTTATATTAGTATTTATTGTTTAATTTATCTCATATTTTTTATAAATCTCAGTCCACTGAAATCTAGATTTTGCCCCAATCACTCTGTCAACACTATTCTCAGTAATGTTATTAGAGGTCTTTATTTTCTGATTTAATCATTTTGACTTAATTAAAACATTTTTTGCTGTTCTTGAAATGTTCTTTGGCTTTAACTCCTTGGGCATCATTATCTCCTTATTTCTCTCTTATCTTTGTTTATCCTTACCTGTGGTGTTTATTTTTGTTTTTTGCTCTTTTGGTGGCTTTCCTTCACCCAATCATTTATGAAGTGGTATTCTTCAGGGTTCAGTTATTTCTCAACACATATGCCCCCTGCACAAGCGCACATGCATACACACACATAGAGAGGGAGAGAGAGAGAGAGAGAGATTCGTGTACTAATAGGCCCCAAAATCATCATCTGTCCTGAATAACAGAACTGTATTCTCAGTCACTTTTCTCTATGAAGGCATTTTACACATGGCTCAAACATAACACTTCCTCATTGGCCCTCCATGCCTCCATGTGAACCATATACTTACTGTCTACTGCTTAACAATGATTTGACCGCCGGGCGCGGTGGCTCAAGCCTGTAATCCCAGCACTTTGGGAGGCCGAGGCGGGTGGATCACGAGGTCAGGAGATCGAGACCATCCTGGCTAACATGGTGAAACCCCGTCTCTACTAAAAATACAAAAAAAAACTAGCCGGGCGTGGTGGCGCGCGCCTGTAGTCCCAGCTACTCGGAGGCTGAGGCAGGAGAATGGCGTGAACCTGGGAGGCGGAGCTTGCAGTGAGCCGAGATCGCACCACTGCACTCCAGCCTGGGTGACACAGCGCGAGACTCCGTCTCAAAAAAAACAAAACAAAACAAAACAAAACAAAAAAAAACAATGATTTGACCTAAGAGAACCAGAAAATAAATGGCTTATGTATTCCTTATTATACATGCACGTTTATACAAAAAGATTCCTTTAGAACAACTTCTAACATGTACCTAGAACAGACCATGTGCCTGGGACATTGTGAAGTAGTTTACAAAGATTGTAGCAAATCTAATCATCAGGATAAACCTAAAAAGTCCATGTTATTTTTATCTCTATCAAGATGTAGAGAGAGACTAAAGAGAAGTTCAGAAATTTACTGAACAAATAAGTGATGGAGACAGGAAACCCATACAGCCCAGCTGGTTCAATGGACAAGATTGCCTGCAGAAGGCAATATGGGCAGCTCCATTAAAAACATGGGATAGCAGTGGTAAAGCCATTACCTACTTTGCTCATTGAAAACAATAACAACAACAATAATAATACCACAGGACATGTACTGAGTGCTTACAATGAGACAACCACTGTTTTAAGTGCTTTATAAGCATTAACTCATTTAATCCCCACAATGAAAAGGTACTACTATTATTCCCATTTTACAGATGAGGGAAATGAGGCATATAGAGCTTAAACATCTTTTCTACTTTTAAGTAGCTTGCAGAAAGTGAACCCAGACAATCTGATTCAAAGCCCCTGTCCTTGACCTCTACATTATATTCTTTTACTATATAAACAATTAGTTAAGCTTCTTAAAGTAACATTAAGTACTGAGTCCTAGGTACCC
This sequence comes from Theropithecus gelada, assembly GCF_003255815.1. Lineage (NCBI taxonomy): Eukaryota > Metazoa > Chordata > Mammalia > Primates > Cercopithecidae > Theropithecus > Theropithecus gelada. The sequence continues at coordinate 53,893,726 of NC_037671.1, forward strand.
CATTCCCCCCTCTCTCGCCACTGCCACCATGCCACCTGGCTTCATCTTAATAATTAATATTCCTGCTGTTATGATGCTATTTTTAAATTTTCTCCCTCCTACCTGCTTTTGACTTGTTATTTTATAACAACGTCTGCAAATGTTTTCTTTCTCAGTTCCAAAAAATATATATTACGCTCTGATCTCATCCTGGATAATCTAATTTTACTGATCTTTTTCACAAGCCACAGCCCCGTCATACCAGCAAAAAACAAACCACTTACAATCAATAGCACTCTTCCATATGGATTTCTTTTTCTTAATTTATTTATTTATTTATTTATTTGTTTGTTTGTTTATTTATTTTGAGACAGAGTCTTGCTCTGTTGCCTAGGCTGGAGTGCAGTGGCGTGATCTCGGCGTGACTTCTACCTCCCTGGTTCAAGCAACTCTCCTGCCTCAGCCTCCCAAGTAGCTCAGATTACAGGCACCCACCACCATACCATGCCTAGCCTTTTTTTTTTTTTTTTTTTTTTTTGGTAGAGATGGGGTTTTACCCTGTCATGTTGGCCAGGCTGGTTTTGAACTCCTGACCTCAAGTGATCCACCTGCCTCAGCCTCCCAAAGTGCTAGGATTACAGGCATGAGCTACTGCGCCCGGCCTTCCATATAGATTTATAAGTTGAGAGTAACCACAAAATTTTACTGTCTAAATCAAGAGTTGGTGCTATTACAATTATGCTGGGGCAGCGTGTATAAACAGACTATGCCGAGCAAACTGAGTGGTATAGTCACATCACTTCTGACCCACAGAAGACAACACAGCTGCACTGCCACATTGTCACTGCAGCGTTTTCCTTGCTAACAGCTTTCCCACTGACAATGATATTATGGTTTCTTCCAATGGCACTGACCACAAAAAAAACTTGGAAATTCTGCTGGGATCTATGAATAACAACAAGCACAAAGAAAACAATCTTGCCAAAATTTTAAAACAAAAAAATGAAGAAAAAAGGAATAAGATTTAAGGTTCTAAGTCTATTATAACCAATGGCAAGTAGACAAAGCTGAATAAAAAATGGACTTAAAAGTATTTAATAATATTTCTTTAAATCAGTAGGATTTAAAGAACAGAGACCTTACTTCTTAAAGTCTTTTCAATAAAATCCACAGTATAATCTCATTGAAAACACTCATCTTGTTAAATAAACATTATCTAATGAACAAAGGATTTTCTCAAAATCCTTTCATATCTTGTTATTCTCAAGTATAAATTAAAGCTTTTAACTTGTCTTTATAATGCAACCTCAATCTCAACCCTCTAACCCTTCTCCATAGCACTTAATACTGTTATTTCTGAAACATAAATATCGCTTTGCCAGAGAAGAAGGACAAAAAGTAAAATGAAGAGGAGTAGGAGAAGAAGAGGAAGAAGAGGAGGAAGGAGAGGAGGAAGAAGAAGAAATCTTTAAGTGCGTAGTTTATTAAACTGGTAGGAATCATCACATAATTCATATCTATGTAACATATTCTTAGGATTCATTTCTAGAGTTGTTCAGCTTGAAGCAGTGTTGTGTTTACCTGACTTTCAGAAACTGATACTCTTGACACCCTGAGAAAGTTATTTTATAGGTTGTGAAAATGATGACTGATGGATGCCTTATATCCTTGGTTTAAAATAATAACAATATGGATATATGTGAATATCTCTGAAAAATATATTAACAATAAATTTCTGGGTTTTGTAGAGGCTAAAAGGTGGAAAAAATTATTTATGTAACAGTGGATTCTAAATGAAATTTTCAATTCCTTCTCTTCCCTCCTTTACTATCTTGTATCTGTTGTACATTTGGATAGGAGAGCAGAAGAAAAATGGCACAAGCCCAGAGTGAAATTTTGAGGTAGAGAAAGGTTGCCTTGATGGTCCTTTTGGTTCTTGAAAAATAACCTCTTCCACACTGGGACTCCAAAAACTATATCTATTTCTTCAGAAGAAAGAATCTGTCATCTTTCTTTGAATTATAATAAAAAACTTGTTCTCAGAAGCTAGCACTCAGTTTGCATTTACAAATATGAACATTAAAAAAAAACTCTAGTTGTGAATTGAAAGGAATTAAAGCACCAAGTTTCAAGCAGAGCTGTGGTTTTTAGAAAATGCTCTTCTCATTGTTTGCAAACCCAAAGCACTTGGAAGGCAGCCAGCTCTGCTTTAAAGACTTGGAAGTGATGGGCACACACACAGTCAGCAGAGAATGGTAGCTGATCTTTAATCAGTAGATACATTAATAGTCACTGGAAAGAAGAAAATGGGGCTGAAGCTTCTAGAAGGTTAGTTCTCAGAAGCAGCAGAGCAAAGTTCATGAGAGCCATCATGAATATCACCCAACTAAGCAAAAATCTGTCCAAATGTCTAGAAAGTGACTATCTTATGTCCCAAACCAAGGACTAAGAAACTCAATCCCTTCTGTGCGCCCTCCCCTGATCCATTATGTAATCATCTCCTGGTCCAGGACTCTTACCCTACTGTTTTCCATCTCATCGTAAAGAGTTTATTTTCAGAACTCAGAAAGAGACAAAGCAAGTGGATATCCTGCTCTAAAATCCATGAAGTTTAATAGGATCGACAGCTGAGGAGGGGATGAGCAAGCCAAGTTAGAGGTGAAACACAGGGGACTGTGGCCCTGGAGAACTGTGGGTGGGAGGAGAGCCCCAGTTGTTGGGATATGAGGTCCAGAAACTACATGTGTCATCCATAGTGGGAGACCGAAAAAAAACAAACAAACAAACTGATGACCAATCCTTGAAAATTAACTGTAAAAGAGAAGAGAGGAAAACAATATTTAGTCTCACAGATTTAAAAGGATACTTGTAATTGGGCCTGGTGTGATGGCTCATGCCTGTAATCCTGGCACTTTGGGAGGTTGAGGCAAGCAGATCACTTGAGGTCAAGAGTTTGAAACCAGCCTGGCCAACATAGTGAAACCCCATCTCTATTAAAAATAGAAAAATTACCCAGGCATGGTGGCACGTGCCTATTGTCCCAGCTACTCAGGAGGTTGAAGCAGGAGAGTTGCTGAGGCAGAGGTTGCAGTGAGGTGAGATCGTATCACTGCACTACAGCCTGGGCAACAGTGCGAGACTCCATCTCAAATAAATAAATAAATATAAATGATACTAGTAATTGTCCTCCTAATGAGCTGCTTCGGACGTGTGCCTAACCAAACATGCTGTGAGGTAATTGTAGTGCATGTCATGAAATTTGTGTTAGATTAGCATTTATTTGCAATTACTTTGATTACAATAATAATTGTAACCAAATCTGATTTGAGAGGTCTCTTGTGAAAATCCCATCAACACATATTCTGCACCTACTGTGTTCAAAGCATTATGTTCAATGCTGAAAGCACATTCTCCTCACTTCAGAATGGGGGTTCTCAACCTTGGCACTTTTGAGATATTGAACTGGAAAATTGTTGTAGGAGGCTGTTCTGTACATCATAAGATATTTAGCAGCCTCCCTGGCCTCCATCCACTAAACGCCCGTAAGTACACCTCCGTGTCCCCAGTTGTGGCAACTGAAAATATCCGCAGACATTGCCAAATGTCCCTGAAGGGCAAAATCATCCTGGTTGAGAAGTCAGTGCTATAGAAGGATTCTTCACACACCCTGTTCTTAGGTTTCTTACTGCTCATGTAGCATGGCTGCCTTCTTACCATTTTAACACCTCAGCAGAACTCTGACTATAAACAACAACAGCAAACATTCTTATTGAGTAGGATGCCCAAATTTCAACTCCTGGGCATTTGCAATATGGTTTGTCTCCTACCTGGCATTTACTTTTTTTAAATCCTCATTAAGAAGTTGTAAACACTAAATACGCTGCTGTTGGCACTAAAGCAATGCTTATACATTCAACAAATACCGAGGAGATAGGAAGTAAGGAGAGGATCATATTATATTAGCCAATTAAACCATCCCTTTCTTAAGGAATCAAGTCATCTGTTAGAAAGTAAATGGTACAAAGTAACTGTGTTAAGAGTTATCAATTATCAATTATTTGGAAATAATTGACTCAGAGACCACTAAACAGCTCTGAACAGCCATATTACAAGCAGGAAGAAGCTGATTTGCTCTTCTTACAAAATGTTGAGGTTCTAGAGGTATAAAACCCATTAGACTAGACAGAATAATTGTGTTCCCATTCGTACAGGCTCATTGTAGAGTAGAACATCAAATCCTTGGGAATTAGATGAAGTATATCATAGCAGTCTTAATTATTTGGGATCTAATCAGAATCATTAAAATGGTAAAGACAAAGTTATATTTTAAAAGTACAAAAGAACTCAGTTATGATTATCATCAGCATGGGTTTCTCATCTACACTTCAACAATGAGATTAACACTACATGAAACACTGGTCTCACGCTTTACAAGAAAGAGTTAAACGTCCCTCAAAAGCATCAGATAATTACCTAAGCCAGAAGCAAGATGTTAGACTAGGCAGACTAATGATCGGATCTAGGATGGTAATTCCCATGGTTCCCAAGGAGCACAAGCATCAATCATTTAATAAATACGTGGTTTCCAGTGGACTCCAGAGTGGGTGAAAAAAAATCTCAGCAGTAAGAAAATTGTCCAAATTTTCCTGGCGTATCAATATGTATGTCCCTTAGAGCAAGTCTATTTCTAACATAACACATTTCTAATCTTTCTTTCATATGCTATTATATTAATTAATGCAAGAATCAGTGCCAGAGGGGTAAGTCCACATAACTGGACAATAAAGTGATGGGTTTTAACAAGATCTCACAACTCTGCATTCTGAATAATTATAGGCAAATATCCTTTTTGATCATAACTACTTTATTTCTTTCTTAAAAATTATACTGTAGCTGACTTTTCTACCTTTCCACCTCTCAGATAACTATATCATGGCTTTCAAAACCCATGGTCTCCAGTTATGAAACACCTAAGAAGATTCCACTTGACTCTTAGTAAGCCTCAGTTGGTTAAACAATTATCGAAATCTAAGAGATTTTTAGTTTTCATTTTAAAATTCTCATTTGGTAATTTTTTTCTTTTGGTGTAAAGTTCTACGAAGTTCAACAAATGTATATAGACTCATATAACTACCACCAAAATCAGGATAAAAAACAATTCCTTCATCTCCCAAAAGTCCCTTGGGCTATCCCTTACAGTAATACCCTCACCATACCCATATTTCTGGCCACCACTGATCTTTTTACTGTCTCTATAGTTTTTCCTTTTCCAGAACGTTACACAGTTGCAATCACATAGGATGTAGCCTTTCATACTGGCTTCTCTCACTCTGTGTGTCTGAGAATCATCCAAGTTGTTGCATGTATCAATAGTTTGTCCCTTTTTACTTCTAGTCCGCAGTTTACTTGTCCACACTCTTGATAAAGGATATCTGGGTTGTTTCCCATTTTTTACTGTCACAAATGAAGCTACTATGAATGTTCATTCTAAAAATTTTTGTTGAATGTAACTTTTTATTTCTCTAAGGTAAACAACCTGGACCAGGGTTGCCAGGGTGTATGTTAAGTGTTTGGATAACTTTATAAGTAACTGCCAAACTGTTTTCCAGAGTGTTGTGTATACCTTTGCACTCCCACCAGTAAAATTCTCAAAAATTGAGTTATATAATGTGACAGAGGAAGCTGTAATGGTCATAAATGATTTGTTTATTTCTTTTTGTATCTGTGCTAACTACAAAATGTGCTCCATGCTTTTTGGGCTATTACAAGGACCAGAACGACACTCATTAATTCAACAAATATTTGGTAAGAACTATTATGCTGGGAATAATACTAAATAGAACAAATTTGGCCTCTGGAATATATATATGAAGTGGTGTGTGTGTGTGTGTGTGCGCGCATGTGTGTGTAAAAACAGTAATAAGAAATTGCCTGAGTAATTTTTCATTCTAAGGATGTGTATAGAGTATATTAGCTAAAGATATTTTAGGAGAACTTGGCCATGTTTTGATCAATTCTAGGTACATCTCATAGGAAGCATAAATAAAAAGCATTAACTATGCTATAATTCTGATTTCATAGCAAATAATGAAATTACCAAGTGTTTCTGAGAAATTGGTACAAATTAGAAACTAATTAAAATATAATACAAATTTTAATAACTGAACAAGAAACTTTGATTCCAAGATCTGGAAAAAACAAATTTAGAAGGCAGATAGAATGAGAACTATGAAAGGTACTTTAAAATATCAAAATTCTTTTGATAAATGGAGAAAGTATTTGAATGTCATCAATAGCTAACACTCAGTTCCCCTCTCTGGCTGCACAACATCACCAGACTCAAGCTCCTCTCCATCTTCTTTCTCTGAAAACTCACCCTCTTGTCCAGATTCCCAGTTTTCCATCTCCTTATTAAGGCTCATTCTAGGATTTTCATTCTCTAATTCCTCTGGATTGATGCATCACTGCCTCGAGATCATACCTGCAGCTTCCAATTGGAAGACAATGGCCCCCAAAGGACTGAATCTCTCCCCAGCTGAGACTACTAATTCACTGCACCCCAGCCTCTCATTTGGGTCATCCAGAAGGGGAATCTGAGATTAGTATCTAACTTGCGATTCTCCAAGGAAGGGAAAATAAGCCAAAACCACTCTATCTGTGTGCACTTAACATTGCTTTATTTGGTAAAATGCAGCCCATTACCTGAAAGAAACGTCTGTGAAATTTGCAGAGAATTAAAAAACCTCATGCTTATATAAAAGACTGAGTCATTTTCTAAGAGTTAGGCAAGTAACAAAGAGTTCAACTGCTAGCAAGATCCTTCAGAAATGAAGCCACCTGAATATAATCAGTTTACCCTAATTGATTGCATACAGTTTTATTACATAACTGATGGTTCTAAACCCCAGCCAATTACTTTATCAAACAAAGGTTAAATTCTTGACTGGTTTATTCAAGCTAAATTTAGGCAGGATTCACAGTAGAACCCACCTTATCCTGGCAGCTGAAAATGTACTCTTTAACAACTAAAATTATTATGGACTTTCCTATAACCAAAAAAGGAAAAAGAAGTTTCATTAAGATATAAATCTTCAATAACTAAAACATTAACTCTGGGTTGTATTTTATCTAATGTAATTTCCTTTGCTATATAGTTTGCTAATTTTGAGATCTTTTCAAAAAATTTCTGATGGTTAGTATCACTGATAATGCCGCATTTGAAATTATTAAACTAGAATTAAGCAAAAAACTAGCCTATTTGACCTGACGTTGATTCCAAAGAATCTCAGGCTGCTTGAGTCATCACTGCCAGTCAATCATTCACAGATGTCACCAATTTCTAATGTTTGGTAGAGTTAAATCTGTTCGAAGATTCTGACATTTATTTCTGAGCATATTCCTCAGAATAGAGCCAAGTCATTTAAAATAATCCTCATTGTAAATTATCATGTTTACGTTGCATTTTTAGTATTCCATTGATTAAATTCTAGTATGGTAAAGCAAAATCTTTTCCTAAAACTGGGCAGCTAGAGAAATAAATCAATTAACAAGTGTTCATTAAGCACCTGTTATTCATTCAGCCCTATGCAAAGTAAAACCAAATACAAAAGAAGGATTAGAAATAGATACAGGTGAGACACAGAATTCATGATTTCAATGTCCAGGCTAGTGTTAAATATTGCATTGGAAAAATTTTTAGAAACTAATTGTTTCTCCAACTTTATATAAGTTTATATTAGTATTTTATAGTGCAGAAGTAAGCAAAATTTCCGTAAGAGACCAAAGAGTAAGAATTTTAGGCTTTGTGGCCAAGAGACAATATCAAGGATATTATGTACACACTTATTAAAAGAGAAAAATTATTTCCACATTTTTATTGATAAAATTCAAAAATTATATCAGATTAAGCATATCTCAAACAATAACATTTGTGTAATTAATTACTATCTTTTATTTTATAAGACCTCAATACAGAATAGAGAAGTCATTATATTAAAAAACTACTTGCACATGCATGTTTACAGCAGCACAATTCACAATTGCAAAAGTATGGAACCAGCCCAAATGCCCATCAATCGAGTGGATAAAAAATTGTGTGTATATACACACACACACACACACACACACACACACACATATATATGTCATGGAATACTCCTCAGCCATAAAAAGGAATAAATTAATGGCATTTGCAGAAACCTGGATGGAATTGGAGACTATTATTTTAAGTGAAGTAACTCAGGAATGGAAAGCCAAACATTGTGTGATCTCACTCGTAAGTGGCAGCTAAGCTATGAGGATGCAAAGGCATAAGAATGAAACAATGTACTTTGGGGACTCAGGGGAAAAGGTAGGAGGCAGGTGAGAGATAAAAGACTACAAATTGGGTTCAGTGTATACTGCTCGGGTTATGGGTGCACCAAAATCTCACAAATCACCTCTAAAGGACTTACTTATGTAACCAAATACCAACTGTTCTTCCAAAACCTATAGAAATAAGAAATTAAAAAATTAATAAATGCACTGTTAAAAGCGAAAGAAAAAGGATAGATAATTCAATGTACCAAATTCAAATAATTCAAAAGTACCAAATTTTTTCTGGGATTCAGAATTATCAGAAATCAATTTTTTTAACTTGTGGTTACCTTCAATTAAGTAGGTGTCAAATTTTCCTATAGATTGTTCTAGATAACAAGGAAACAAAGATAAATGGCCCCCTGCCCTCAAAGCACTAAAATTTAAGAGGAAAAGACAAATAGACAAAGCACAATGATGGCATGTAATATGTACTGCAATAAATGTCTGTACACAGAGTGCTCCATAAACATTTATAGAAAGTGCTACATAAACAAAGATAAAAGACTTATGAAAATATTGTTGAAGGTTTACCTAAAAATGTACATTTCTCCCCTTGTGGTCTTAGTAATAAAAACGCTGGGCCCTCAGAGTGTCTAATTGATTGAGGATCCTTTTGTTGCTTCTGAATGATGGTTCTGGTCTGTTTTCATTATATATTAATAGCTTCATAGCAGTGGGTGTTCCAGTAATTTGCGTGAATCAGAAGGGACTGTGAGGATACAGTCAGGAAGTGCTTTATTTCTATGTTTTTACTAAGTCTATCACAATGCATTTTCTTTTCTCCTGGCAATTATGATTCTGGTTATTTGAGGGCTCTAGTTAATGGAGAACTTCCCCCAGCAGTCTCAAGCACTAAAATGAGGACTGACAAAAAACAAACAAAATCCAGATTATTCAATGTAATTCCAAGCCAGAAGGAGGAGAATAACTATATTTTATTATCATTGTTTAAACCTGTATGCCATACAGTAGGCAATGAACTACCAAAGCCACATACTTATTATCTAAATTCAGAAGGAAACCAAAGTCTCGAGTCTCCTCTCTCCCAAAAAGGTCTGTTGTGAACTCTGACCTAAAATGTAGCAACATGCCTTACTGATGACATATTAAAGAATCTTGCAACCTTTTCTCTTCAAATATCAACTAGATGATGACTTCAGCATCTCCCTGTTCTACACCAAAAGGATGCAGATGGTCCACCTTTTGTGTTTTAATTCCTGGAAAGCTCATCTGGAAATAAACATAAATACAAGTCAAGATGCTCTACTGTTTTGGAGGGAATGCAGACCATTCACACTTCTGCTCCAGTGATCCTCATTTGAAGGGTACCTAGCTTATTTCCAAAAGTTTGTTTCTACCTCAGAGTCACATCAGCCATGTTAAGACTGACAGGAGGCAGTAATGAGATGAGAAAAGTTACATCTTCTACCTTTCTTTATCCTCCCTCTGATAGTTTCAGTCAATCAACACTAATAGAAAGGGAGTTTACTCCATAATCTCTTCTGGCATGCAATCTATTTTCTAGATAGGTAAATAAAGCATAGACACACATCAAACTGAACCAGAATAACATATTGCCCAGAGGTACAGAGCCTCAAGCAACAAGCAGTGTTTATTATATTGCAAAGGAGAGTGGTGCCTGAAAAGGAGACCAGAGTCTTGTGATGGAGGTTAGATTACAAAGCACATCAAATGTTATCCCAATGAACTGAGATGTTCTTCTATAAGATAAAGGGAAGCCAGCATGAGTTTTATACAGACACTTACATAATCAGATTAACATTTTAGAAAAGAGCACTTCTTTCTGTAGACTGTGGAATTATAGACATTTAGACTAGTAAAAGAAGAACAGTATTTGCTGCTATAGCTCAGGTAAAAGCTCACACCAAAGCAGTAGCAAGAAAATTAAGAAGAAAGGATGGGGGCCGGGCGCGGTGGCTCATGCCTGTAATCCCAGAACTTTGGGAGGCCAGAGCAGGCAGATCACGAGGTCAGGAGATCGAGACCATCCTGGCTAACACGGTGAAACCCCGTCTCTACTAAAAATATAAAAAATTAGCCAAACGTGGTGGCAGGTGCCTGTAGTCCCAGCTACTCAGGAGACTGAGGCAGGAGAATGGCATGAACCTGGGAGGCAGAGTTTGCAGTGAGCCAAGATCACGCCACTGCACTCCAGCCTGGGTGAGAGAGGGAGACTCCGTCTCAAAAAAAAAAAAAAGTATACGAGGATGGCAATTTTATATCAGGGACCTGAGCATTCAAATTTACAGTTAAACTTTTGGCTCTCATTTGTGGCTCACATTATATTTCTCTNAAAAAAAAAAAAAAAAAGAAAAAGAAAAAGAAAAAAAAAAAAGAAAAGATGGATTTAGCTGCTATTAAGAAGAAATCTGCAAATTTTTGTGACTCTGTGAAAGATGGAACTGAGGGAGGTGCAGTCAAGGGTGACTAGTAATTTGGGAGACTGGGTGGAGAGTGGACTGTTGAAAATAAGGCATGCCTAAAACAGGCAGAACAGAGATGTTGGCTAGGTATAGTAGTTGGATATTCAGATCTGAGGGTAGTAGATGAAGAGTAAGACTAGGTTAGAGATAGGGATTTGGGATCTTCATCACTGACCTGATAGTTGAAGGCCTGGGCTTTGGTAAGATCAGGAGGAGAAAAATTAAGAGGAAAAGGAGAAGACAATTAAAGACAAACTTTAGAGAATACTAACACTGAAGGTATAGGTAGAAGAGGATTCAGAGGGAGAATATGAAGAGGAGGCAATGTCTGGGGTAGTGTTGGCTCCCAAATTCCTATTTTGAAAAGACTGAGATCAGCAATGAGGTCAGAAGAGGGCTTCAGGATTTGTTTGCAGAGTACAGTATTTAATCAAATAATTAAGAAAACTCAGTTGTCCATATCAAAGAATGAGGGCTGTTGTGGACATTATGTTCCCAGCCCAGCTCCAACTTTCAGTTACCATAGTACTGAAAAGTAGAAAAATCGGGAGAGTGCATTGCCTTGAAAAATCAAAGGAGGATGGGATTTTAAGAACCAGGGAGTGGACTTGGTGTCAAATTCCCCAGAGATCATAAAGTAAGGACAAAATACCAGTCAATCTAGCAATGACTAATGTTTGCCAGTGCAATTTCAGTGAAGTGATGAGGGGAAAAGCCCATGGCAGTGAGGAGAGGGTGAGTAAGAGGTAAGGAAGGGTTGATGTGGACAGACCTCTTTAAGAAATTTGACTATGAAGCCATGAAGAAGAATATGACAGTAGCTCCAGGGGGATTCTGGGTCAAAGAGCCTCAAAAATAGTTTGACTGCACAAGTAGAGACCCTGTATTAGAGCTACTCCTCAGAACTCCATGATACACCTGCAATGCCAGCAGCACAGATTGATGACTGTTCTTCTCTGGAAAATGTCTCTCCCATAGGGCCCCATTTCCATCTAAAAGTCCACTAAGAAAGATTCATTTAGTTGGACCTTAAAGGCTTTTTACTGGCAGCAATTTTCTATTAAAGTGCAAATATCCAGTAACAACTGGAAATGAGGCAAGGATAGATACTTGAAGTAGAAAGGGGAAGTGATAAGGCAAAAGTCAAAAAATAAAAATTAAAAAAAATCTTTGCCTGCTTTATGGTCATGGGCAGAGAAGGGCAACTGTGATTAATCACAGGTGCTGGTTAGCTGAAGTTATTCTTTATGTCTTATATACAGACAGGCATCATACACAGAGTATCAATTTTTAAGAATAAAAATTAAATTTAAAAAACAATACTAATTTGGATCAAAATTAAGTCTCTTAGGTGATACAGATAGCATTTATAGATATTAAATGCCCCAGGGTAAAACTTATCAAGATCATTTGTAATTTTCCCTAAATGTATAATCATAGAAGTAAAGGAAGGACTTGGGAAAATCAAAGCCTGATAATGATTACTAGGTGACTTTCCTCTCTCCAAATTTTTCTCACAATTGAAACAGCTCATTGATACTATTGCCTGTTGTGTCTGTTGCTGTCTCCATCCCAATTTTTCTTTCTTCTGATCATAGGTCCACAGGAACAGTGTTGGTGACTTATATATTGAATGCAGTCATTCACAATTTATTTATCTGTAATCTACACATGGTCCTTTATGCATGTAAGAAACTGAAAATAAGGCTTCCAACCTGTCTAAGAGATACTGCAGCCCCAAATAGGCCCTTCCTTTCTGCTTCAAATTGAACATCCTTTCCTCACCCTGTCAAGGACAACTTTATATATATCATCTCTAATTCTCCCATGGTAAAAAAAAAAAAAAAAAAAAAAAGGGTAACATGACTAATGAAACAGGGAGGTGAAACAGGAAAAGAAGGAGCAGCAGAAGGAGAAGGAGCAAGTGGAAGAGGGGTCAGTAAATGCCAAAACCATTTTCTATCCATTCAATCACTGATACTCCACTTTCGTTCCTAAACTCTGTCCCATTTCATCATCTGTCCATTAATGCCTTTTCCCTATAGTCCCATCCCAAGCCAAACTCTTGTAATGAAATGCCTAGAAAAGTGTGAATCTGATTCTCCTCTGAAATATTTTGAATTTTCTTCAATTCTGTGGAAAGCCGAGGAAGTACCATTAGCTTTTATACTTCATGTTGCCTTTCTCTAAAGTTGAGCTCAGACCCTGGCTCTGAGGATCTGACATGTGGCAGTGTTGCTATAAGTTGAACTCTCAAAATTATTGCAAAGGATTTGAGGATTCATATGCTAGCCAAGCATTGTGCAAACTGGAAAAATATTAATTTGTTGCATAGATTTCTACCCTTTTTCTTTCAAATTTGATTCTCTGTGTGGTGATTACTAAAACATGTTCACTTAAAAGAATTGCTGAATATATAAGAATTGCTTTATATCAATGTGTATATTTATAATAATCAATCAATAAATAAGAAATCATTGCTACTATAACAGCCTGATAAGTTTGTTGATGTTAAGTATGCTGGGGAGTGATTTCCAAATTAAAAATTTGACAGTGGCCCAAGAAAGAATGTTGAACTAAAAATGGTATCTGAAAATAAATCCATCAGCATCTTCACGCATCCTTTTTGCTTTCTTTTGCCTCATCTGATGTTTCTATTCCTGTAAAAGGCCCTCTAGCCTATAGGGTGACATTTTGCAACTGAGAACAAGGCATCTCCAGTATGATGTATACCATACCAGGTAAACAGAGTACAGGTTGGCCTCATCGGCAAACTCGATTTCTTCCACCTGTGCTCTGAAACCCACATCCTCCCAATTTCTCAAGTAATCTTGCTCCTGTACCTTTACTCTAAGTCTATTGACTTATCCTCATGAGCATTAAAACAAGTCTAAGACCTCCTAGATCTTAACAGATCCCTTCCCCAACTCCAGCTACCACCCTGTCCTTCTTTTTCTCCAACCTTTCATACTTGCTAGACTTCTTGGTAAAATGTTTTACTCTCACCATCCCTACATACTCCCACTTACCTCCAACCCATTCCTGCCTGACTTCCAGCCATGCCACTTCTCTGAAACTGCTTAGATCAGGATTATCAATAAAGTCTGTATTATCAGATCCAATAGTTTCTTCTCAGAACTCATTTTGTTTTCCCTAGTTGCAGGATTTGATACTGTATCATCCCACCCACCTTGGAATGCTTTTATTCTGTGAATTTTGTGACTTTGAAATTACCCTGTATTCCTCTTATATGTCTGTCTACTCCTTCTCAGTATATTTTGTGAGATTGTCCTTGTCTAGTCATTCCTTCAACACTGGGGGCTCTTATTCTGCACACATAATTTTATTCTGTCCCTGAGCCTTGGTTCCATTTATAGGGTGATCCTCAAATCTTTCACCTGTCATGTAAACTACAGAACTGCCTATTTAATTCCTTACAAGGCATCACCACTTGGATGACTAGCATATACCTCATATTCAATACGTCTAAAACCAAATTATTCAAATCTGCTTCTCCTGCAGGATTCTCCCAATACATGGCACCACCAGCCACTCAGTTGTTTAAGGAGCAACCTAAAACTCATCCTTGCTTCCTCCTTTCTTTTCCTCATCTCCTACCTCAAGAAGTCCAGCTAATTTCACTTCACAAATCTCACTGGAATCCATGTATTTCTCATGTCATCATCCTCGTCAATGCTGCCTCATTATCTCCTATGTCATTATACTGTACCGAACTTGCTGCTTTCTCTCTTGCCCCTATTCAATCTATTCTCTGCAACACAATCAGAATACTCTTTTAAATATGCAGGTCTGATCATGATATTTCCTCATTTAAAATCCTTTATGAATGTGTCACTGCCCTTAGAATCAAGTCCTAACTCCTTAACATGGGTTATTATATATTCTGGGAACTGAGATTTCATGTTCCAATATCATCTTGGTCCATTCTCCAGCCAGGTTGGATTTCTTTTCATTTGTTAAAGATACAACACAGTCTCTAATCTATGGGCTTTTGCACAGATTCTCCCTCCATCTCATGTACTTTTTCCTACAACTCTTTCTATACAATGATAACTTGTCTTTCAAATCTCAACTTCCATATAATTTGCTCCAAGAAGCTTTCCCTTACCTCCTAAATCAAATATTGACAAACTATGGCCCATAGGGTCAATTTGCCCATTGCCTGTTGTGAAACAGTCCTCAGGATAAGAATGGTTTTGAACTTTTAAGAGGATATTAAAAGACAAAGAAGAAAAAGAAAAAGAACAGGAGGAGAAAGGGAAGAAAAAGCAGGAGAAGCAGAAATGAAGACCATATATGACCCTTCTAGCCTAAAACAGTAGCCTTTAAAAACTAAAATATTTACTATCTGACCCTTTACAGAAAAGTTTGCTAACTCCTGCCTTAGATCATCAGCATAGGCCCCCCTACTACGTGCTCCCTTGATGCCCTGAATTTTCCTGGTTATCACATTTGTGCTTTATATTACAATCAGTTTTTTTAATGTCTCATTTTAACACTAGACTATGAGCTCTTCAAAGTCAGGCACCATGTTCACCTTTATCACACTACGTTCCAAGTATGTTGTACCTGGTAGAGTCTCAGTAAACATTTGTTGAATGAACCAAAATGAAAATGAAAACAAACGACAGCTTCCACATTGCTGGTGTCCACAAATAGGCCACAGAAACACTTCCAGGGGTATATGACTAGGACAACCACACATCCCCATGTTTTTCAGGGCAATGATGATTTATTCTTATTGTCCCAGCAAAATTATTAACTGTTTCCCTTTCCCTGTTAAGAGCATCTCACTTTGGAGGAAGTTAAGATACTTGGAAAAAGTTTTTAAGTCAAATTGCCTGGGAAGATTTTCTAGAGACTATTGTTGCAGAAATGATAGTGACCTTCATATCAAACAGCAGCACTCTTTCTATGGGAAAAAGAATCATTGTAACACACAATGTTCAGAATCCAGAAAAATATTAGTAAAATGTGTTTATGGAACATTATGATTGAAATAGACTTTTCTTCACTGATCTAAAGGTTTTCCTGTGATTTTTAACATAGTCATTGTGTGAAATATGTTGCAAATGACCAACTTTTAGAAATCAGTCCATCTTGAGTTTGGAACAGTCAGTGTAATTACATTTAATGGATAAATATATAGTAAGTTTTTTTTGTGTGTACCTGACATCTATGCTTTAGTCATTCTTTATTCTTTTGACATGACTGGCAAAACAGATATTCTAGCTAATCAATGTGCAGGATTGATTTTAAAAGAATTGGCTGGGCATAGTGGCTCATGCCTGTAATCCTAGCACTTCAGAAGGCTAAGGAGGGCAGATCACCTGAAGTCAGGAGATCGAGACCCTACTGACCAGCATGGTGAAACCCCATCTCTACTAAAAATACAAAAAAATTAGCCGGGCATGGTGGCGGGTGCCTGTAATCCCAGCTACTCAGGAGGCTGAGGCAGGAGAATTGCTTGACCCCAGGAGGCGGAGGTTGCCAGGAGCCAAGATTGGCACTACTGCACTCCAGCCTGAGTGACACTGAGACTCCATCTCAAAAAAAAAAAAAAATTATTTTCAGATATAGAATTGAATTATAGTTAAGTTTGGGAATTTTCTGGTTCGACATTACTATTTTATGGATATAAATATGGATGACAAGAGAGGCAAATATTCCTGCAGTGGATAAGGCTCCTTTGAAATCATTAATAGACCTGGTTGAACATTTTTCCATAAATGTAAATAAAATGAAACATAATAAAATATATTTATATTGCATTCCTTTTTTAATAACTTTGAAATCACTTTGGAATCTTCGTGTCTCAGATTCACCTAACAAAAATCTATATTGTACTTATTTATACATGAATCTTACCTATCCAATGGAAGATATGAGTTCTATGTGTTTTCACTTCCTTTTCACTTCTCTAAATAGTCTTTTGCCACCACTTTTCTGAGACCCAGGCCAAACTCATTAAATATATATATTACTAATAATAATTATTTGAATATATGTTGAATATACACTCAATACTCAACACTCAATATAAAATTTTAGTACTTATTGAATATATGCAACATATTAGGCAGTAATCTTATGTAATGTTTTTACTCATCACAAAAACCAGATGAGGTAAGAGCCATCTATTTACAAAAATGACAAGACTGAGACTAGGTGCAAATAACTTGCCTAGAGATACACAGCTAGTATGTGCTACAGATGGGACCTCAATTTAGATCTTTCTGAGTTGACTAGGAACAACCACACTATCATAACCATTTCCTTAGGAGGCTGTATTAGACATCTCTTTTGTGCTACTTCAAAGCTTCTTGGTCTCATCTTTTACTTTAGCCACTGATGAGGCTCCCAGTTCCATGCAGGAGGAAGCTAAGAGTGCCCTGCCTTCTGCCTCAGGCCTCTTTGATGCTACTGCATGAGATGAACCACTTAGCATTCATACATGTGCAACCAAGCAGTTTTGGTGTTGGGGATACTTTAACCAATCAGAGACATGAACCTGTCCCTTCCACTTTTTCCCATGGGCAGTGTTGGGATATATTTCATAAGGATCCTGAGAAAGCCTCACAAAATCAGCATTTCCTGTAGGCATCCTGAGTTGCCTTCCCTCCTTCTTTGTTTCACTAATGCAGTCCTCCACTCCCGTTCCCTGGAACCATCTCCCAAATACATAACCTATACGCAAGCCTTTGTCCCAGGCTCTGTTTTCAGTGGCATTCAGCATAATAAGAGGCCATTTCCCTCACCAGCTGAAATCATCTTGTCTCTATCCCTGAGCTTTACGGAACTAATATGCAACAGCTAACATATTTTATCTGAAGAGGAAATCCCCTGTCTCCGATGGACCTGACTTCTTCATTTCCTGTGAATAGCAGAGCTATCTGCATCTGTAGGGTCTCAGGACCATGTTGAGAATATTTGTCTACCTCTGCTGGAAGCCCTTCTGATTAGTCAGGCTCCTTGGGTTGGAAACATAAGGATTTATAATGAAAAAGAGTCACACAGTAAAAACAGAAAGAATGAAAAGAAAACAAACCAATAAAGAACCTATCCTATCATAACATTTGAGGTTCTGGTATTTGCTGGTTTTGGAGGGAGTTCAAAATAAATGAAAGAAATGTGTATTTTATTAAATGCTAATATTTAGAAGATGTGGGGGAAAAAAAGAAAGATAAATGCTTCCAATCATATTTGCAAATATGAGGCATCTCCTACCCCTTTCAAAATGGTTAGGTATTTTCCTTGCATTTGAGCAACCTACATGGTTTTGGAAGTAATGCCTGGACCTAGCCAAAAAAATTGTACTAGGAGTAGCGTGTGAATCTAACCAACAGAGATTGCACCACATTATGCTCTCAGCCTAGATCACAATAAAATGATAGGCTTTCTCTAGTCAAGTTGTAGCTGCCACCTGACTTCCTCTACAGAAAGAGCCTGTTGCTTCTGACTCCACATAGACCAGTCTGTAATAAACTCTATCCTTTTCTTGCAACATCTGCTGTCGTTAACATGATCTCTGTTTGTCTTGAAGTATAAATAGGCCCCAAATTTCAAAAGTTCAGAACACACTGAACCGTAACAGCATAGCTTCTTCCTTTTCTTCTTAGTAAGAGCCTTATCCCTCTCTTGGGTTTTGGAATTCATTTTAAAAACAACAATGAAATAAAGTGGAGAGGAAGAAGATTTGGAGGGTCAGAAGTACTCAAGTGGATCAGAAATGAAGACTTCCCTTTGTTTTTGTTTTCAGTATTTTTGTAATAATACAGGTTGACCATGAATTTAAACCATTTCTTGTATACCCTTTTATCCACACTAAAGTGAGGAGTTTATCATCAAGATAAGTCAAAAGAAGAAACTAATTTTAATATTAATTATTTTTTATTCAGTACTCAAAGTGGTTTACAATGTTCAGATACACCAATTTTTTATTGTGCTTGAACAAAACATTTGTAATTAATGCACTTTTTTCAAAAAGAAAAAACAGGTGATTCTTATATTTCCTCTGATGTAGGGTATTGATAAAGGGCAAAGCACTGAGGCCTGACAGCCCCGTATTCTCAGCTAGCCCTGCGATCAAGCAAATTGATTTCACATATCTGAAACTCAACATACTCCTCGAAAACGTGGATGAAATCACTAATATTTTCATAGTACTGTTAAAGTAGTAGATGCAATAATGCATGTGAAATGTTTGATATGTGTATTTAATAAATAATAGATGATAATGATTTTCCAAAGGCATAATTG
Organism: Theropithecus gelada; assembly: GCF_003255815.1. Classification (NCBI taxonomy): domain Eukaryota; kingdom Metazoa; phylum Chordata; class Mammalia; order Primates; family Cercopithecidae; genus Theropithecus; species Theropithecus gelada. The sequence goes on from NC_037671.1 coordinate 53,912,787, forward strand.
GATCTTCCAATGTGACTGACAAAACTTTATGATCCAGTTATCTAAACTAAATCAGATGAAGACTGAAATCGGTTTCATATGTATCTCCAGCTGAGGGGTTAAAACAGATAAAATGATTGGAAGTATTTCTAGCAGGTTGTAACCACTTGATAAATGTTAGCTATTCATCACTATCATTATTAATATATCATTAACAATGTATAATTATTCATATTATTGTAATCAGTTTACTGAATGACCTGGGCTTAGCAGGTGCAAGAGAGGAAATTTAGTCTTTCTAACCAATTCATATTTAACTCATACTGTAAAATGATTTTTCTCAGATCCTGGATAAAACTCTAAGCAGATGACATAAGTTTTTTGAATACTTTCAAATATGAAAAATTCCAGTGCAATCTAATGCAATCTCAAATCCTTTTCAAAATTTCTTCCTTCCCTCAGCCCAAGCCTGCCTCAGGCTGGAAAATCTGTGATGGGGAAAAAAGTTTGGTTGGCTTTGGATCATTTTCCTTGACTCCTCCTCCTACACTCACTATGAAGTTTCTGGTTCTCCAGGGTTGAGCATAGGGCCTGGAGTTGAGAGAGGGAAGGGCAATATGAGACAGAAAAGATCTGCCATGAGTAAGAACATTGATAATATAGCTTTAATTTTTGCAGATTTATATCAAGCTTTGATTTTTCATGAGTTTTGCAGATATCTGAAACTGACTCCTTTTGGGGTCAGGCCCTTCTGCAGGTTCTGCGAGATTTACATTCAAGATATGCAGTTGCTTGCCTGGCATGGACAATTCCTGTCCCTTCTGGCTGTTTAAGATTTCTCTGGTAGACTCTAGTCTCCAAGTTCAACCCTGCACTTGAGGTCACCTCATGTCTCTTGTATGAGTCTCTGTTAAAATGAGCCATGATACACTCCCCTAACAGACACATATCTGGTCTACAGTTGGCCAGGTATCTTTGCTTAGAAAGCTGAGCAAAGCGGAACCCTCTTTAGCACAAGCTGCTTCAACTAGTCTCTCACCTGTAAACTCTTCTTCTTCAGGAATTGTACCAGACAACAATTCCTGTCTATCTGTAAACTCCTTAATGGTGCTTTTAAAAAAACTCACTGGTGTGAGATATGAGGGCAAGCACTACGCTCTGCTTCATCAGAGAAGAGATGAAGAATTCATAACACATTGAAAAAAAAATTGGCCAGACACAGTGGCTCATGTCTGTAATCCCAGCACTTTGGGAGGCCAGCGTGGGCAAATCACAGGAGTTCAAGACCAGCCTGGCCGATATAGTGAAACGCCATCTCTATGAAAAACACAAAAATTAGCCAGGTGTGGTGGCATGCGCCTGTAGTCCCACCTACTCGGGAGGCTGAGGCAAGAGAATTGCTTGAACCTGGGAGGTGGAGGTTGCAGTAAGCTGAGATCATGCCATTGCACTCCAGCCGGGGTGACAGAGTGAGACTCCGTCTCAAAAAAAAAAAAAAAAAAAAGTCTATAGATGATTCTCATAACAGTCCTCTTTCACCTTCCAATGAACACTCACCTTTCTTATATACCCTGGAAGTGCATGATGGACCAGATGAACAGAAGCCACACTAAGTTTTAACCACTTCCTTTGCAAGATCATTGTAAGTGGTCTAAGTATACACCATCCAATACAGTAGCCACTTGCCATATATGGCTATGCAAATTTAAGTTAAAATAAAAATAAAATAAATGATTCAGTTCCTCTATCTCATTAGTCCTATTTCACACGCTCAATACCTACCTGTGGCTAGCAGGCTACCATAAGGGATAGAACCAATATAGAACATTCCATCACTGTAAAAAGATGTATAGGCAGAGTCAGAACTCTGGAACCTCACTTCAGAAGGTGAATGTTTTGGCATCTATTTTTTTGTTCTCAGATCTTCTCAGATCTTGGACCCTCTGTTGAAGTTACAATACAAGAGGAAGAAAATCACATTTACCAATCCGTTACCTAGTCAGTAAGTAAAGTTCTAGCATCTGAGTTCTGACTAGGAATATGTCTGAACACATGAATACAAGACCATTTTCACCATGCTAAAATATAGAAATAATTAATTAGAATTATTAAGATTGAGCCTCAAGTCTAAAATAAAGTCCACTCCGGCAGAGTAAGCATCTCCATCCTTCCTAACCCCGTGATGGAACACAGAAGAGCCTCTACCAAAGTCAGTCTCCTTTCTACTTATGGTCTTTCCTAGTTTAGGAATTGTCTCTCTTTTTTTCTTCTAAAAGCAACTCCCAAAAGTAGGCAGAACAGTTATTATTATGCCCATTTTTCCAATGAGAAGATGGGCTCAGGGAGCATAAATCAACTTGCCCAAGTTTACAGAGCCAGTAACTGGGAGAGTCAGGTATTCCCAACTTTCCTACTTCATTATGCTTCTTCCTGAAAAGCAGGAAAAACATCAAAATACAAATTCCCTCTAACATGCAGAGAAAACGGGAATTCAAAATTGAACCACTGTCGAAGGCCACCACAATTTTGATTTATCACTCATGTATATTCTTCCAGATACCTAGTATGCCTAGAATTAAAATTAAAGGCTATTTTATTAGCAAAATATTGAGAACAACCTGGTCTGATGAAGACCGTGAAACACACACTAGAGTCTTTCCATGTCCCTTAACAAATTTGGAAGCTGGGTTTTGGTCTTTTGGAGCACATTTCTGCTTTGCCTTTTTGCATCTTCATGTCATTTACTCAACAACAGTAACAGAGTCGATGCCAACCACTTGGGAGGACCTGGGAAGAAATGTAGCACCTACTAGAAAGAGACATTTAACCACAGATTAGGGTGATGAATGTCACTGACACTGATAGGCAGCTACACAGAGGAACTGTTTGTTCGTGTTTTTGCAACCAGGCTTAATAAAGAAGAAAAAGAAGAAGAAATGCATAGGAATGAGAAACAGCAAATTCAGGACACAGCAAATTCAAGACAGTTATATCTGAAAAAGGACAGGAAAGGAAATTCAACTGGAGTCTAGAAGTCCACAAGGGACTTTAACTGTCTTCACAAGTTTGGCAAGTTTTACTTCTAGAGATGGATACTGACTATGTGGGTGTTCATTATACTATTAAAAGGTGGAATTCTTCAAACTCAGTTTAAAAAAATTTAAAAAGTTACTAAAGGCATATTTGCTAAAAACGGATTATTTCTATAGTTCTTTTGGTCTCATTTGTTGAAAAAAAAAAATTGTACTTGTAGTGTTTGAAGTATTTTTGTATAATAAGGCCAACCAAAGACCAAAAACTGGAATGTTCTGTGAATAAGGCTTGCTTTGCCTAGATGTGCTAATAAAAGAGAGATGTGAAATTAAAGTAATATTCATTTGACTTAACCCCAGCCTTCATATAAGTCATTAGCACACTCTTGATCTAGGTAGAGGAGTAAGGGGAGATAAATCAATTATCTGACAATATTACAAAAGCCTCATCAACTTTAACAAGCTTTCAAAATTGTGTAATTGTGGGTAAATACACAAATGTAATACAATGGCTTAGGTTCATTAATAGGCAGAGGCACCAAGAAGGGGTGTCCATTCTTACTTCAGAGTCACAAAAGACTTCATAGAGTCCCTCCGTTAGTTGGCCTTAAGTGCTGATTAGAGTCCTGTGTGTTGTGTAGCCACTGCTTTGCTGCCCCACGTCTTTGCTCCCCTTTCTTCTGGTTATGGATCCTGACCTCTGTCCACAAGAGTAGACCTATAACTGAGTTCCAGCCAGTCATATTCCCTTATTCCACTGAACTCAGGGGTTGGTCCTGAAGTGGGTGTAACAGTCAAAGAGAAATTATCAGTATTTCCCTGGGCCTGATATATAGACATCAGGAGAAAAAAATTCTTTGTCACCTGAGATGACTAAACTGGGGTTACTGAGACAGTACCATCACCCCCCTCTAACCACATGTAGGAAAAGCCCTTTGGCAGCAGAAGGAAATAAGGCCAAAAGTCACAAGAAGCAGAGACAAGCAGAAAAGAGAAAGAGAGAGGGCCAATAGCATTGAATCCTTGACACTAATCCTGGTAGTCCAAGGCCACGGTTCTTCTAGCTCCTTCTTCAACTGTGTTAGGGATTGCAGTATCCTTCTCAGAGGTACAAGCCAAATACTTATGTGTTGCTTAAGGCTCTTAGAGTTGTGACTCTCTTCCTTGTCCTGATTAATACAGTCACTAATTACATTACAACATTTCAGTTAATGAAGGACTCCAATGGCTCACGCCTGTAATCCCAACATTTTGATAGGCCGAGGCAGGTGGATCACTTGAAGTCAGGAGTTCAAGAACAGCCTGGCCAACATGGCAAAACCCCATCTTTACTAAAAAACAAAAATTAGCTGGACATGGTGCTGTGTGCCTGTAATCCCAGCTATTAGGGAGGCTGAGGGAAAAGAATTTCTTAAACCCAGGAGGCAAAATTTGCGTGAGCCAAGATCGCACCACTGCATTCCAGCCAGGGGCGGACAATAGCAAAACTCTATCTCAAGAAAAACAAAAAAATATGGACTGCATATATGATGATGGTCCCAACAGATTAAAATACTGTCATTTTATAATACTACATTTACTGTGTTCTATGTTTAGATAAACAAATATCATTGTGTTATAGTTGCCTACAGTATTCAGTACAGTAATATGCTGTGCTCTAGATTTGTAACCCAGGAGCAATAACTATACCATATAGCCCAGGTTTGGAACAGACTGCACCATCTAGGTTTGCGTAAGTAAACTCTATGACGTTCATACAATGACTAAATAATCTAATGACACACTGCTTAGAACGTATCACCATTGTTAAGCAACATATGACTATATTTTGAGTAAGCAATCCCTCAACAGGCAGGGCAAGGAAGGAGACTGGGAAGAGAGTGGAAGGGACACAGGCATGAAGGCATGAAACAGCGTTAGAGAAGAAGGTAGCCTGAGTTCAAAAGGATGGGTCTCTTAAAAAATAAAGCCAGCGACGTAGACAAAGGCCAAGCCAAGAAGACCTTGTTTTGCCTTGACCCTCATCACAAGTATCTGCCACGTGTGCCTCATTTCCAAAAGGCCTTTCTCTCAACAAAGTATTCCAGTACAGACACCCCTGGCTAAGGAAGCCTTGCTAAATGGTTTTATTCTAATGGTTAACAACTTTTGCTTCATCTCAGATCACTGACATTTTCATAATGGTCTGCTCAAGACAAAACAGTTTTTTAATATACCCAATGGATCAATCTTTTCTTTTGGAGCTTAAGGCCTGGGGGCAGGTGAGCTGATTAGACGTTGCAGGTGAAAAAGCACTTCCCTAATCCCTTCAAATCATGCCATGTGGACCATGGTTTACTAGCCCTACAAGCCAGTCTTACTTTCTCTCTCTGACTGCTCTTTCACCATGTGCAATTTGCCACATTACCCCAATGAGGGGTGGTGTTCTCCTGTGTCCTAGACACCATAAGCACACTTATTCTATCATGATTATTTCTCTTGGGAATACAAAATGGGGAAAATGTGTCTTATGTTCCAACTAAATCACAAAATACTGTCACAGCCTACAAATCTGAGTTAAGTCACTGTTGCTCAGGAGGTAAAATTTCTAAAGGGTACATAGAAATATTTAGAACTCCTTTTCATTGTATCTACTTCAAGTGTAAGCAATCAGGATATTACTGATAAGATGTGAAGTTGAGCACAGAGAGATTATACCGCTATACTATGTCACGTTCATTAAATAACGTGTACTATTTGTTATCTGATCTATAGATAAATAGAGATGGTCTCAATGAAAGTGATTTATGCTATTTCCAGTTTCTTTCACATAAAATGGGAACAACTATAAACGGAGATATAATCAAATAAAAAAAGCATGGAAATGACATTTAACTTCGATTAATGTCATTTCGATTAAATGCAATTTGATGTGATCAGATGTGCAAGTATACTGCATCAAGACAAAGGGAAATACAAGAGCAATAATCATGCATTCGGAGTTTATTTCACATTTATGTTGTAAGAAACTATCATTTAAGTACCTATAATATGGCACAGGAGTTATACATTTTTGTACTTAAACTGTTTTGATATTTCATGGCTTTATTTAATTCAGTATATAGTCCACACAGACTTGGAAACAACATCATAGCTGGCTAGGATGTCCAGGTGCTAATATATTAACATGACAGCTTCATGAAAATATGCAAAAAACTGCCAATTTTAAGTGCATATGTAATAGAAATATATTTAGTTTGAATATCAACTATTAAAGCTTCCAAAATGAGTAGTGTAATATAATAAAGAGTGTGCCAAATTAAGAGTTAGATCATGCTTTAAACAATTTTTTTTTTTCTTGAGACAGGGTCTCACTCTGTTGCCCAGGCTAGAGTACAGTGACACAATCATGGCTCACTGCAGCCTTGACCTCCTGGGCTCCAGCAATCCTCTCACCTCAGGTAGGCAATCTATCTTATGGTCAAAAAAGTAATCACTTAGTACAAGGTTTCTCACCCTTGACTATTGACATTTTGTACTGGATAATTATCGGTTGAAAGGTGCTATACTGTGCATTGTAGGATGTTTTACAGCCTCCCTGAACTCTATCCATTACATGCTAGTAGCACGTCTCCAGCTGGGACAAACAAAAATGTCATCAAATATTGCCAAATTTCCCCTGGCAGCAAAATTAATCATTGACACCCTCTCCCCTCATTGAGAAACACTGACTTGGAGAGGTTTTATGAGACCCAAAATGTGTTACTGTTTTTATAAGTTGTAAATTATCTTACAAATATGTCATCTCTTTATACAAAACTAATTTTCCAATCTATAATTGGACAAATCACATTATATATTGTACAATAAATGGCATTGCTTTCTAATAGCAAAAACTTTATTATGCTCTTGGCAAAATTTATAAACAAAGCAAGGTCTGGCAGCTCTTCAAAAACAGGATCATTCTTTATTCACATTTTTTTAGCCCTAGCACCTAATACACTTCCTGACATACATGGCATGTCTCCACAAATCTTTTGCAAATGAAAAAGAAAGTCTTAAAAGAGATTTTACTATGCATATTTTTAAGAATGCTTTAACTTTAATAGGTACCAATGAATTACACATAGTTGGCATTCTAACCGTTAAAAAAGCTTTCAGATGTGTGTGCACGGAGGCAGGGCAAGGGAGGCACATGGCAAAATGGCAAAAATATCCTTAATCAATTCTATTATCCATTATACTTTTCTATCTTGTGTGAAATATTTTTGAAATTTCAGAAAATTAACAAAATCTCCACTGCCACCAGAGTAATCAACATCACCACCATGGATCACTGAGATAGAATTGCTAATTCATCTCTCCCTCTTACCCACTCTTGCAAACCTCTCAGAGTTTTAAAAATGAGAAGTAAATTACATCAGTCTCCTCTGCAAAGAAGAAAGGAAAATCTCGTTTTCTTCACATGTCCCACAGGGCTCCTCAGGAACCGGTTCTCATCCACATGTCCAGCCTCCTCTCAGGCTGCTCGTTTGCATGGCACCCTTGTTCAGTCCCTACAGCCCACTTTCCTCCAGTGCCCAGGCTCTTTCTTACTTGCGGTTTCCACACGAACTGCTCACTCAGCTGTGAGTGGAAGTGGAAAGCGTTTCCCTCCACACTGTTTCTGGCCAACTCTTATTCAATTTTGGTTTCAGTTTAAATGCACTTCCAAGAGCCACCTGCCTTGACAACTCACATTGCCCCCATCACCACTATTCTAAATTTTGATGCACTTATAGCACTCCTATTTTTTCTTCATGATATAGCATTTATCATATTTAGGATATTATTCCTATATACCTATTCACCTATTTATAATTATACATTTGTGTGTATGTATATATATGTATATACATTTGTGTGTATATGTATATATATGTGTGTATGTATATATATTTATCTCTTTTTGTTGACTCTCCCCAATAAGAAATGAGGGCAGAGATTATGTCATTTTGTACATACAGCCTTTATTACAATACTTGGCATACACTAAATGCCCAATAAATATCTGGTGAAGAAATGAGTTAATAAATGAGTAAATGTACACATTGACTTTATGAAGGAGAAGCTCTGGCAGCAAAGGTAGCAATTTTAGGATAGAAAGGAAATGATAACATGGGTAAGGGAAGTATTTGAGGGTCAGCAAGGCTCTGGAAGAACCAGTTCCTCGAATCACATTGTATCTGTACCTAATTCCTCCATTAGTGCACAAGAATGGCTCAGCTTCTCCTCTCAGTAGATGGTCCCACTACATCCTTGTTGCAGATTGTTGTTTCCTAACCTATTTATGCCTAGTGTTCCAATAATGGAACAGTGGGCACATGGGAGTTATTTATATTCTACTGCTCAAGGTCATGGCCAAGGTCTGATTTTGCAGTTTAAAAAATTGCAACTTCCGGCATAAATGGGTTATCTTTACCACACCAATATTATTGGTAATAAACTTACATTTATGTTCTTTCTTCTTTACCAATATTATTAACAATAACCCACTACTATTGGTATATTATTAGTAGTATATTATTGATAATATACCTATATTATTATATTAATATACCAATAATAATATATCATTATATTATTAATAATATATCAATAATAATAGCATATCAATATAATTGATAAAGAAGAGAGAAATAAAATAAAGCTTCTCTACCATATTATTTCACCTACCACTTTATTCCAGATAATTTATGTCTAGCTGCAATTTATCTCCAAAGCTCTAATTCCAAAGATTTCAACCACCAGCTCAATATCTGAATGTTTCCTCTCCCATATAGTGCGTACCCCAAACTCACTAAAGGCAAAGCTTAAGCAACCATCCTCTTCTTTCCTACTCCCCCATATCTGCTACTGGAACTTCCATTCCCAAAGATATCCTGACTACGGACAATGGCGTCACTGTTGACACCCTCTCCACAGTCCCCAAAGTCAGGAGTAAGCAAACTCTATTTCCTCTCTTTTGTATTTCTTTGATCTGTACCATCCTCTCCATTCTGGCCGCCATCAATCTCCTCCCAGTCCTCAATCAATTTCTTCTCAATTTGAACAATTGAAACAGTGTCTTAACAAGTCTTTCCATTTGGTCCATGCTCCAACCCATTCTTCACCCTGCTTCCTGCTGTCTCATTAATCTTTCTAAAGTTCAGCTTTTTACAGGCTCCTCCTCTATCCTGAAATCTTCAAAGCCTGCTCAGTGGTTACTGAAGTAAATAGAAGTACTTTAATCAGACATTGAAGGCTCTCCAAAAATACGTCTCCACCCTTCTTTTCTTCTCGGCATGCTTTCCACACTGCATCCAAATGAAAATACCCCACACCTTGTAATATCTGAGCTCTTTATTCATGCCTGCCCTCAGTGTGGAGGGTCCTTTTCTCCGTCTGCCAAAATTCCACTAGCTCCAAAGCTCTCAGAATACAATTTATGCATTTATAGGTGCTTATCTTACATTGCTTTATATTACAGTTGGTTACTTGGATTTTCCCTCTTACTGAATTGTTATCTCTTTGAGGTTCAAGGTTGCATCTCACTTAAGTCTAAATTCCCCAGAAAGCTTATATACACAAAAGTTTGCGCATTAAGAAAAGCACGGGCCCTAAATTCAGATAGATTTGAATGCAAAGCCTGACTTTATCACTTGATATAAAAAAGCAAAGTCCCTAAACTCTGTGAGCATTGGTTTCATCATATTTAGATCAATTAGAATTGATTAACTGGAAGCTTATTTTCCAAGTTATTGCAAAGATCTGATCCGTAAAGCGTATAACACAATGCAGGTATGTAAGAGGCACCCAGTAAATGGGAGCTATTGGAATAGTAGTAACTATTACCACATTGTAATAGATAATCAATATATATTGGTTAAATTAAACTAAAATTAACATAATAAATCTTTCCTGCCCTCCAGGAGGATATAATCTAATTGGGGAAAGCCACATGCTAATGTAATTAACCATTCTAAGTAAAATGTAACATGAATGAATGGAATCAGCTATAAGTTCCAAGGTTATGTGAGCAGAAAGACTGACTTCCTCCCAGGGCGGAGAAGACATCCCCTGAAAAAAAACACAGGACCTCTGCAAAGTCTCCTGCAACAGGGAACCACCACAGAAATAGGCCTGCTCTGAACAATAAAGGGTCATTCTCATTTGTTTTCATTTTTGTTTTCAAATTAGGCATGTTTTAAATGAGTCATTAATCATGTACTTACTTCACTAATTACTGACTTCTTTTCCAGCTAATTTTTTATTGAAAGGCATCCTAAAACAGGGAGAAAAGATACTGTCTTGGAAAAGGGCATAAAAGTCTGCTCAGAACTACATCTCATTACCTGGTACTGTCACATAGATCAATGTCAGAATATATACCATGAAACTGTTGACTATTGAAGAACAATTCACGGTAAGTAAAGTAATTTCAAGACAGCTGGGAAAATGAATTGTTGAAAATTTCAAAGTGTGATAACATAACTAACTCCAAAACAGGAAGAGAGAATAAGATTAAAATAAAAATTGATGATGAAATGTTATTTTGGATCAGTTGTGTGTGGGTGACCAAGAGTGATTTAAGATATTTTCTTTCCTCTTTCTCCTTCATCTCTCTAAAAAGGAGAAAAGAGAAAGAAAATATCTTGAATCACCAGATCTGGGCTTTCCAGATATAATGCTAGAGAGAAAGAGAAAGAGTTGGGGTGTGTAGAATGGTACCCCAAAGTATGATATGAGGCTTGGCAAACTGAGCACTTTTGAATTAAAAGAAATTGAAGGGCCTTAGAAACTGCCTCAGAACTAGGGACTTTCTAAGCTTCTCTTACTTCTACCCCCTCCCCAACAAGTGTGGAAAGGTATTCTCTCTGGTATCTGTGTAAAGAAAACTTCTTCCAAAAGAAATGCAATTGTCTTCAGATCCCCTTTCTAGGAATCTTATCAACTAATCAGGAAAAATTAACCACCAGAGAAGAGACTAAAAATTGTCGTATGCCCACAAAAACTTTTCACCTATTCTTCTGAGGGCAGCTGCAAAAGATTACCTGAGAGACTGTATCTGCAAAATAAGATAACCTACGTTCACACTGTACTTTCTCCCCTCACCTTCTCATAACTCGTCCAAAGACTATTGTTTGTCCTTAGGTCTTTTTAAGCTTTCAAAGGGAATAATTTACAAACAATTATCTAGTCTTTGGGACCATTTACTTCCCCTAGAAATCATTTACTACTCCTCTAAACTGCCTACAGCCTCTCATACCACTCTCTCCTGTAAATAGGGTATTTAAGCCACAATCATCTGGTCCTTCTTTGAATCTGATATTCTGTATGGCTCCCACACTTACACACATTAATAAATTTGCATGCCGTTTGTCCTGTTGATCTACATATTGTCACTTCACTTCAGCAGACTGGAGCCTTCAAAGGAAGAGGAAAAATTCTCTGCATTCTACTATTAATATCTACCTATCTATCTATCTATCTATCCATCTATCTAATCTATCTGTATCTTGAAATCTTGGAATCACTGTGTATGTTAGTCTGAATAATGACCCTAAGATGACCATGCCCTAAACATCAGTATCTGTGAATGTTATCTTACATGGAAAAGGGGACTTTGTAGACATTATTAAGTTAAGGATCTTGAGGGAGGAGTGTGTCATGGATTATCTAGTTGGGCTCTAAATGTAATCACAAGTGTCCTTATAAGAAGGAGGCCTAGGGATATTTGACTACAGTAAAAGAGAAGGCAATATAACCACAGAGACAGAAATTATAGTGATGCAGTGATCATGCTAACAGCAAGGGGTGAACTGGATAGCAAAAAATTTTAATCATGCAGTGAAGGAAGTTAGGACAACACTTAGCTGTGAGGTTGTAGGAAGAAAACGGTCAAAGAGAGGAACTACTACAAATGCACCTTTCTGCCATGTGGCTCAAATCTTCCTGGATGGAGCCTTTAGTAATAAAAAAGTTAAAGTAGGTCCAGAAATAAGGAGAAGCTGTTCAAAATGAGTAAGGCTGCTGGAAAACAGAGGGGGATTCCAGTGATCCCTGTGTGTCCCTGCAGTGGGAAGGACACTTGCCCCAGGCTAGTGAAGGTGCCTAGCCGTGTGACATGATTGGCATCCCCAGTGTGGGACCACGTAAAACCTACATATCTGGAACAGGCATCTGGATCTTTTTTAAACAGGACTAAACAATTGCTCCTTGTTTTGAAAAACTTTTCTGTTGCTGTTGGTATTTTCATGTCTAAGGCAAACAGAGAGTCATGTGGATGCTCAGCAATTGAAATCTTGCCCCTGTTTTGGAAGAGATGTATTTCAGCCTGTCCTTCAAAGGGATTTCTCGCCATGTAATCTATTATGTTCATATTTTATTTGGAAAAAATGGAGAGAAAGAGAAGAGGAAATGCAAAGAAGAAGGAAAGGAAACAGAAGTGTGGGAGCAAAGAAGTCCAAGAAAGAAAGAGACCATCGGGTGTTTGTGCATGACTCTCTTTCATATGGAATTAATGGTGGTTTAATGGGGTATGAAAGGATGTTTTACTGGAAACAATGAGGAACAATTGTCTAGCTCACGTTTCATTTCACAGGTCATTATTGCATTAAGAAGTAAATCGACCAAGTCCGGTAAATAACAGTCTGTGTATTGCCGAGAGCTTCAAACCAACAATTTTAGCCATCACAAACTAATATCTCTGTCATTTTAACCCTTGCAGGGTTGTGCTAGGGGGCTAAACAATTACAGTCTTCACCCAGTTCTAGAAGGTGAGCATAATTCATTGCCCTTCTAGTCCCTTCTTTTGCAAAACCCAGGAGGCCATATTTTAGCATTGTTGTTTTGTTGATGAGCCAGCCTTAGCCAAATGCAGCTCTGGTGGCCTTGAAAAACAACCCCCATTTTTAGTGAATGCTGCAGGCATCTTTAAACAGACTGCTTCCTCTGCAAAATTAATTGCTGCAAAATGCAGTGCTCCCTCATCTAAGCTTTTGCAAGCTCAAACTCAGCTATTTGGGTAGGTCATAGATGTGTCTGAGAGATCCAGGGAAAATGAGCTGCTTTTCTTTATTATAGAAGTTCACGTTCGTGTCACCAAGCATCATCAGACACTGGACATACAGGAGTTTCTAATGCTTAAATTCTGGTTCCATTAACTCAGGGGCAATTGGTGGATGAGGCCAATTCTGGCCATATTTTGAAGCGATAGTATAGTAAATAAACACATCAAAGATAGTTTATCGTAAACAATCACACTTAAAATACATATGGTAAAATAAAGTGCATATTATCTTGCTTCAACTTGTGACAAAAATCAGACAAAAGTCAGGTTAAGATTTATAATATTACATAAGCATGTCAAAGACAAACCAGGCTATACTGGCCCCGCAGGAACTGGCCTCAATGTCCTCTTTCCTGCCATCCAATCCAGCCTTTTACATCTCTTGGTATACCCCGCATGAACTGACCCCTGCTCCCTTTAAGTTCCCATTACTGCTTCATCCCCCTCCAGCTTCCTGGGCCAGCCCCATATGAACTGTCAACATTTCCTCATAATTTTTCAATCAAAAACTGATGTTTATCCTACAGATTGAATATGGAATTCTCCACATGTCCACAGTACCTCTAAAACATGGTAAGGTCTAATTTCTTTCTTGAAAGAGAAAAAAATCTTGCAGAGATGGCATCAGTATTCCAATGTCTTACTTTTATTATTTCGAGTAACACTAAGGTCTTACAATTAACTACGGTGTGCTGAATAATAGCCTCCCTAGGATGCATATGCCCTAATCCTGATTATGTGAATATGGCAAAGGGACTTTGAAGATATTATTAAGTGTATAGATATTAAAGTAGGAAGACTATCCGGGACTACAAACTTAGAAGCAGAGAACATTCTCTGGTTAGAATTAGAGAGTTGTAGTAAAGGAGAAGGAGGGAGAGATTCAAAGCATGAGAGGCACATAGTTAACTATTGCTGATTTTGAAGATGAAGACAGCCACAAATCAGGGAATGCAGGCAGCCCTAGAAGTTGAGCATGAAGCCTGGCCTACAGTGAGCAAGGATACAGCGACCATAACTGAGCAGCTTAGCAGCTGAGCCTCAAACTGCATTTTAAACTTTTTTTTCTTGTTTTCCTTTTCCTCTTTTCCCTTCCAGTCTCAAGATACAATTTTGACACAAACTGCATATGTTACTGGTGGAAGGTATCCGAGTTACCAGCGGTAAATCTGTGCGGGTCTGCAGCAACCTTAATTTCTACTCCCTCAGATGAAAGAATTTGACAGAGGGGCATAAGGCAGAAAAAGAGACTGAGACAAGATTCAGAGCAGGTGAGGAAGTATATTTTAAAAGGCTTTGGAACAGGAGTGAAAGGAAAGTACGCTTGATAGAGATCCAAGTGGGTGACCTGAAGAACAAGTGCGGTGTGTAACTATTAACTGTGATACTACGACTTTATAGGGTGGCCCCCTTCTGGCGTCTTTAACCCCCTTCTCATGATTCTTCCCTTAGGGTGGGCTGCCCACATATGCAGTGCCCTCCTTACCCTTGGGAGGTGAGCATGCGCAGTATGTTTAGGAAATTGTATGCATGCCCATCTGAGGCTTTCTTCCCTTTGCTGCTGGTGTGCCCCCAGAAAATCAAACTCTGCCACTTTATGCACATGCCCAGGAAGTCGCTTCTTCCTGGCATCTCCATTCAATTAACACTTTAGTGCAACAGGTGTGGCCCATCAGGAAATGGCCTCTTCCTGGCACCATCTGCCAATTTGTCACTTTTAGAGAGGCAATGTGATAACTGCCGAACCATCACTCAACATTCCTAGTGGGTAGGGGAGAGCCCTCTCCAGCCCTACTCTATGCCTGTCTAACAACCTATAACACATCTGTGTAACCTCTCATATTAAAATACAGCCTCAGTGTGTGCTGTGAACCTCAACTCCCTTTCCTTTTCCATACAATACTCCCAAGCCTTATGCACATTTATTTACTTAAATGCTTGTTAAGCATGCACCATGCTTTCTTATCTGGTCATATATTGCCTTACATGCTTTAGGAGTCAGATCCTGATACTGGCAAGGCACCTCTGGAATTCTCTCTCCAACAAAAGATTGCTTAAAGATGGAACCCACTCCCAGATGAAGAGTGACTACAAAATTGACTGAAAGTAATTTATAACCTGGCAGGGTCCACGATGGTGGCATCCCCTTTGCCAAATGGGATAATTGTTCAAGAGGGGCCACCACAGCAAGTCATGCTACCTGGCACCTCCCAGCCCCCACACCTCTTCTGCATTCCAAATCCTTCTTTTAAAAACCTCTGTGTTCCCTCCACAAATTGAAGAGTGGAATTGCTTTCTACTCTTCCCCTGCTAGCATGAATAATAAACAAATCTTGCTTCCTTTTATCACAACTTATTATTTTGACTTCTTTTCATAAGCAGTAAGCAGCCGGACCCTTTTGCCGGTTACATGACCTCAGTCCTACAACCACATGGAACTGAATCTGGCCAAGAACCTGAGTGAGATTTAAGGTGAAATAATCTCCAGAAACTCTAGAAAGAAACACAATCCTGCCATTACCTGAATTTTGGCAATGAGAGATCTGAAGCAGAGAAAGCAGCCAAGTTCACCAGACTTCTGACCTACAAAACTGTGAGATAATACTTAGGTGTTGTTTGGAGCCACTACATTGTTAATAATTTGTTATAATAGCAATAGAAAACTTATACAAAAACCAATATGTCATGCTCAAATGTTCATCACCATCCCAACCAGAATCATGATAAACGGTGGCAGTTGTGGCAATGGAATGGAATAGTCAAGATATTTAGTGCTTATCCCATGCCAGGCCTGGGGCCAAGTTTTTCAAATGCATTTTGTCTACACAGTTATAAAGCTCTAAGATTTCCTTTGTCTCTAACATGTTCAAACAGAAAGACAGAATATAGCTTACAGATATGAATAGGCTGGTTTCCACATGGACAGTGCCCAAGAAAAGTTGCATCCTACCAATATCACCCAAAAGGGAAGAGATTATTATTCATAGCCACATAAAAAAATGGCTTCAACTCCCTTCCTTCATGACAATTACTTTCAAGAACTTACATTCAGTTTTTATTAATATTTCTCCTATGAGGCTTATCGAATTGAAATTGAGTCTTACTGGAAGTCCTTAATTCTGTAGTAGAAAGATCGGCTTCTAGGTCCAGGAAAATTTCTTTCCTTTGGTATTCTTTTCCTTGACACACTTTACAAAATAACCAACTCATTTTTCAAGAAGTATCTCTGTAACTCTAAATAACCTCATCAATATTTTCTAGTAATTGTATCGGGTTTTCCATCTTTAATCCATTTAAAATTTATTTTTGTAAAGAAAAAGATAAAAATTTCTAAATTGCTTTTTCTCCCTAAGTGATGAGTCAAATGGCTCAGCATTGCTAATTGAATAATTTCTATTTTCCCATAATTTAACATGCTATTTTTGTTATAAATTAAATTGTCAAATGCATCTGAATCTATTTCTGACTTTAAAAAGTTTGTTCCATTAACATATTTATTTCTAGAATACTTTTAATGAATGCTTCCAAAGTCAGAAACTAACATTAGTTTTTACATCTCATGAAAATGTAAATACATAAAGAAAAAAACTGTAAACCGGATAAATGATTTTTTCAGACCCATAATATTGAGATAACTTGCTTAGTACTTATTTATGAGCTGCTTTGGTATCTATTGGCAAGGCACAAGCATTTTATTTATTGGAGGGACTGTTCAAGCATTCCCTTCCATTAAAATGTGCATTTATGCATACACATGAAAATACAAAAATAATGAAACTGAAAATAGACAAATTTCAGTGTTTCATCTGAAAGACGAAATTCATCCATTCATCTTAGGCATAAAACAAGCTTAAATTTGAGCTTCTACCTTCTAAATTTTTGAGAGGTTGGAAGGGAGGGAAGAGGGTCTCACTCTGTCACCCAGGCTGGAGTGCAGTAGCACAATCATGGCTCACTGCAGCCTTGACCTTGCAGGCTCAGGCAATCCTCTTACCTCAGCCTCCCAAGTACCTGGTACTACAGGTGTGCACCACCACACCTGGCTAATATTTTTCTTAAATTTTTCAATACTATTGTACTGAAAGGATTAAAGCAGCAATGCAGCGTTACTCCATTATTAAAATTTGAAGACTAGGAACACAGCTTACTAGTCAATGACGTCCTTGAAATAATATGGGGAAAAAAAGAGAAAAAAGAAACTAAAATAAAAAGAAATAGAAAATAGAGAGCCAGTTTATTATTACGACAAAAAAATCAAGTAATTTCATTTAGGAATAGGTATTCAAAAACAGCTCCTCTGTGGAACACTGATATTACTGCTTTTCAAACATACAATAAAACAGAGAAATGTGAATAGATTTCTCATAAAGGATTGCTAACTTGAGTAGTAAAATTCTGTTTCAGAAAATCTTGATGCTTTGTTTGGAGGACTGAGTATTTAAATAATACCTCCTGCAAATGGCAGGTAATCCAAGTTTAGACAAGTTTTGTTTATTAATTGACTGAATTATATGCCCAGAATCAATTAGGTGCTCTCTAGAATGGTTTCTAATTCTGTGATTCATTTCTAATCCTAGGAACCCAGGCTGCATCTGAAGACCGCTGACTTACAAAAATGTAATTTAACAGGGATAGAGTCTAGTACATGGATTAAAAAATCAATGTTCTTTAATGTGTGTCCCTCAGAACAAAGGAAGAAAGATATCCATATGGTGAGCGCAGCTACATGTAGCTATTTAGTCTTTGAAATGTGACTAGTGCAACTAAGGAGCTAAGCTTTAAATTATGTATAATTTTAATTAATTATAATTTAAAATGTAAAACAGATAACAATTATTGGAAAATGTTTAGGTATATTTTAAACAATGTTTATATGTGATTCTGCTTTTTCAATTGCAAAGTTTACAAAATATAGGCAAAGATCAAATACTTTTGATAAAAACATACTTTTTAAATTGACATATGTCATAACAGTAAAAAGCACAACAGATTTTAAACACATAATATAAGAAACAGAAAGCAAAATATCTCAACTTTTACATTGATTACATATTAAAGTGATGATTTTTTAAATATATTGAGCAAAATTAAATGTATTATTAAATTTAATTGCATCTGTTTCTTTTTACTGCTTTTAGCCTGTATGCTAAGATATTAAATTACACTAGTGCATTATATTTCTATTGAACAATGCTGTTCTGGATGGGTAATGCTCAGTTCTTATTCCTAGATTTTGAAAAAAATCACTGAAGACAAGATCATCAAAAAATACACCAGTCCTTCATAAAAATTTCAAAAATTTGTGGATCAAAAAACTCTATCAACAGAGTGAAAAGGAAACCTGCAGTATGGGGGGAAATATTTGCAAATCATATGTCTAGTAAGGGATTAATATCCACAACATATAGAGAACTCCCAAGATTCAATAACAACAACAACAACAAAAACCAAATAGCCCAATTCAAAAATTACTATGGGACTTGAATAGACATTTCTCCAAAAAAGATATTCAAATTAACAGTGACCCCATGAAAAGATGTTCAACACTACTAATCATTTGGGAAATGCAAATTAAAATTACAATGCTATCTCACCTCACACCCATTGAAATGGTTACCATCAAAATAGAAAATTTCATGCAGGGTGCGGTGGCTCATGCCTGTAATCCCAACACTTTGGGAGGCCGAGGTGGGTGGATCACGAGGTCAGGAGATCAAGACCATCCTGTCTAACACGGTGAAACCCCGTCTCTACTAAAAATACAAAAGATTAGCCAGGTGTGTTGGTGGGCGCCTGTAGTCCCAGCTACTCGGGAGACTGAGGCAGGAGAATGGAGAGAATGGTGTGAACCCAGGAGGCAGAGCTTGCAGTGAGACGAGATCACGCCACTGCATTCCAGCCTGGGTGACAGAGCAAGACTCTGTCTCAAAAAAAAAAAAAAAAAAATATATATATATATATATATATAGAGAGAGAGAGAGAGAGAGAAAATTTGAAGTGTCAACAAGGATGTGGAGAAATCATTGTGTACTGTTGGTGGGGATGTAAAATGGTACAGCTATTGTGGGAAACAATATGATGGTTCCACAAAATTTAAAAACAGAACTACCATATGACCTTGCTATTTCACTTCTGGATCTATACCGAATAGAACTGAAAGTAGAGTCACTAAGTGATATTTGTATACCATATTCATAGCAGCATTATTTACAATAGCTAAAATATGGAGCAATCCAGGTATCCATGGGTGGATGAATGGATAAGCAAAATGTGGTAAGTTCATGCAATGGAATGAAATTCCATAATATGCTACAACATGGATGAACCCTGAGAACATTATGCTAAAAGAAATAAGCCAATCCCAAGAGGTATTGTATGATTCTACTTACATGAGGTACTTAAGGGTAGTCAAAATCATAGAGACAGCGAGTAGAATGTTGGTTTTCAGGGACATGGGGTACGGAAGAATGGGAAGTTACTGTCTAATGACATTAGAGTTTCAGTTTTAAGAGTTGAAAAGACCTATGGAGAAGTATGGTAGTGATGGCTGCACAATACTATGAATGTATTTAATACCACTGAACTGTATACTTAAATTTGGTTAAGATGAGCTGGGCATGGTGACTCACACCTGTAATCCCAACACTTTGGGAGAACGAGGTGGGCGGATCACAAGGTCAGGAGATCTAGATCATCCTGGCTAACATGGTGACACCCCATCTCTACTAAAAATACAAAAAATTAGCCGGGCGTGGCGGCAGGTGCCTGTATTCCCAGCTACGCCAGAGGCTGAGGCAGGAGAATGGCGTGAACCCAGGAGGCAGAGCTTGCAGTGGGCTGAGATCACACCACTGCCTTCCAGTCTGGGTGACAGAGTGAGACTCCATCTCAAAAAATTAAAAATAAATAAACAAATAAATAGTTAAGAGGGTAAATTTTATATTATGTGTATTTTACCACAACAAAAACATAAGCCAGTCTAAAAACTGAAGAACTAAAAAAAATCATATGTTAGCTGATAGAAGGAATTTAGAGTTCCTATGCTTGAAAAAGTCTCATTTGGTTTATTACAAAATCACTGTCTTACTGTCTTTGAATATATAAAAGGCTGTAATACAGAAAGATTTATATGAAACGTGGAAAGACATACTCTGTCATGACAAAAGGCAAACTAGGTCACTGGGTAGAAGTCATAGAAGGAAGAGCGTAACAATAACAGTTAATCAAAATATAATATAATCTAGGCAGCCTTAAAAGGGTGTGAACTCCCACTTCTTGGGAAAATGAAAGGTAAAGGGCACGTAGGTATGTGAAGTGAAGCTGATTGACCTTCAAGGGACCATCCAAATCAAAGACACTACAATCTTGAGATTTCTTTCCAACTAGCATGTATTCCTGTAGACTAATAGATTAACATAAGGTAATATTTCCCAAAATGTGTTCTGAAGTACACCTATTCCAAGGGACCCTAATGTGTAGTATGAACAGGTATTCTCTTGTCAAAAAGCTTGGGAAATACCGGGTAACACAAAATTAAACAGTATTTTTAAAAATTTAATTGCAGAACTTATCAGAATCCTTAGTATTTTCATACACATGGTGGTCTCCAAAATAGGAATAGTCAGAGTTTTCAAAATTTATTTGGCCATGTATAACATTTTTTACAATCTCCTGAAATTAGAAAATGAGGGAATATTCTTTGAAAATGCTAAAACAAATTATGCATTAATTTAATCTATAAAATTTACTTTGTGGAAGAGTTGACTGGCAAACTAAACTTAAATTCCTGACTTTCTTATTCACACTTGTTCCCTCATTCAACAAACATTAACAAAGCATATATTATGTTCCAGAAATTGTACTAGAAATTCAAAGACGTTTACCTTGAAGTCACCCACAGTCTGGTCAGAAGGCAGACTTGTAAAATGATGGCAGCAGCCCACGAGAAGGGCTGTAATGGAGCTGAGCAATGGGTGAAGGAGGGTCACAAAGGTCCTCCATATTCCTGAGTTCTGACCAACTGCAGATCAAAAATATGTGGAGAAAAAAAAAAAACAACAACTCTACAAAGTTCCAAACAGAGGTTTTACTTGATTTTGATTTTGCCACATGGTGAGTACTATGTTGAATCCACACAAACGAAGTGATGTGTTAGCCATCTTATTAGGTATTATAAGTAATCTACAGATGATTTAAAGTATATGGGATAATGTATGTAGATTAGATGCAAATACTACACCTTTTTTATATAAGACTTGAACATCTGTGGATTTTGGTATCTGTAGGGGTCCTGGAACCAATGCCACATGGATATTTAGGGATAGCTATATATATATTATGTATGAAGAAGAGGAACTAAATGAGTATTATTTGTGTGTGGTTGTTATAATATTGCCCTTCAAAAATGTTAAAGTAGTCAACAGTTACTCATTAAACTCTAAAAATCTATTTGTTACCAAGTAAAGTAAAATATGTGAATGATCCAGTTAATTATATCTTTGCATAGAGTCCTACCAGATGATTCAGACCACACAATGATAATTATCCAGAAGTGGCTATGAACTCTGGCTTTGGAATCAGACAAATATAGATTTAAATTTTGGTTCTGCACGTTCTAACTGTGGGACTGTGAAAAATTAGTTAACTTCTCCAAACCTCTATTTTCCCAAATGCTGCGGGGGATAACGATCCCTTCATGTTAAGGTTGTTGTAAGGATAAATGAGAGTATTCATAACTATTCAGCATAATGCCTGGCACATGGAATGCACTAGATAATGGTAATTATTATTATTGCTAGTTTGTTTGGATAATTGCTAGGATAATTGCACAATCTCAGTTTTCTTTGTTCTGTGTGGACAGAGCTTTGTATGTGACGAAAGCTGATAGATCTAAGACAGTTAACACTGAAGAATATAAAGAAAGAAGGAAGAAAACTTGGATAGATGGTACCAGGTAGTATAGCATAGTCTTAAAAACACAGTTTGAGGCTGGGCGTGATGACTCATGCCCGTAATTGTAGCACTTTGGGAGGCCAAGGTAGGAGGATTGCTTGAGTCCAGGAGTTTAAGACCCGTCTGGACAATATAGTGAGACCTCATCTCTACTAAAAATGTTTTTTAAAAAAACTAGCCAGGTGTGGTGACATGTGCCTGTAAGTCACAGCTACTTGGAAGGCTGAGGTGGGAGGATCACTTGAGCCCAGGAGTTGGAGGTTGTAGTGAGCTATGATCGTACCACTGCACTCTGGCCTGAACGACAGAGTGAGACTTTGTTTCTAAAAATAAAAAAAAAATAAAATAAAACACAGTTCAATCTGAACCTTGTTAATTAGCTTTATGACTTGGACAAGTTACCTAATGTCTACATCAGTTCCCACATCTATAAAATGGAGTCAACAGGACTATCTCTTAGAGTAGATCCCGCTGATGGCATTAAATAAAGTAACTCATTGAAAGGTCACAGCACAGAGTCAGAAATATGGTGGACACTCAGCAAGTGTTAGATGCTGTTATTGTTAATGGAAGATTTGAGGAGCAAGACAATCACAGTAATAACATGCCTAGATTGAGGAAAGGAAAAGGAAATTGTCCCCATAGATCACATGCCTGTTCACATCATCCTTTATAGATTACACATGAAAATCATTCCAACTCACAGCATGGACTGCTTCAAAATGTAATCAAATATTGTTATGCCATTCACTGCCTGGAGATCAGGCAAGTCATGAGGGAGTGGGAAAATAAGGTGAAGAAAAGGTACTTTTTGGGTCTTAACAACATACTACTAGAAGCCTTATCTCCCTCTGCTTGGGATTAAAATCCCTTGCAGCCATGTATCCCAAAGAGTCTAATATTTTCTGAGACTCCACTGTGCCTTTATATTTTAATACCCTGACATCTGGAATCCTAAAAGTCTAATGTTTAACCATAAATATCTGCTGAGATTAAAGAGCTATATACCAAGCTTCAATCTTTGGGGCCTATAATTGCTTGGGAAAAGAGAATGGTATTTTCCCCTCTAGCTAGAAGAAAAAGACCTCTGCAAGCACTGATATTGGCAGACAAATTTTCTAACAACCGTTTCCTCTCTCCATTCTGTCCTCTCATTGTCTCCCTCCCTCTCCAATCTCCCATTTTATAATACCATCTTGCTGTCATTCTCAGGACAAATGGGAAGAAAGAGAAGCCTAGAAAGCTTAAAGAAAAGACACATTTCAAGGTCTAGCAACAAAAAGTTGAGAAACTGCTAGCCACTCTCTGTTAAGCAGCTGAGCAGACATTGCCACAATACCTGAACTTTCCCCATTATTCAGTTAGAAACCACTTCATCACTCAATGGGCTGACAGTCAAATGCCAGCTTTATTTTCTTTTTTTATCAACCTAATCTTTTATTTTTGATTTGAAGCCAGTCACTTTTAACGTCTCCACAGTGGTTTATAACTTTCTTTCTTGAGAAGTGTCCAAGAAGTAACACAATTTGAAAAATGTTCCCTACTGTCTCATGGTAAAGAATGGGAAACTCACCTGCCCTGAAGGTGTATGTGGTCAGAAATCTTGGTCAGACCACAGCACTTTGCTGGAAATAATGTCAAGGAAAGTGTGGGAAAAGCTTATCGTGAGTTTATATTTTTAATATAACTACTCAATGTGGCATTTAAAACATAAACTTAGTATCAAACCCATTTTTATCCACTGATGTATTATGAAAGTGACATTTTGAGGTCAGTCACCTCACTTCTAGGAGATCAGTTTGATCTATTTAAAAAGAGGTTTAATATATTGTTTTTATTCAAATACTTAATTAAGTATTTGAATTAATTATTCAAATACTTAATTAAGAATTAATTATTCAAATACTTAATATATTGTTTTTATTCAAATACTTAATTAAGATTGTAAATATTCCTGAATCTTTTTAGCTAATGTTCTTTTCTCTTGTGGAAATACATTCAGTGTGTTCATAAGCAAGTATGTTTATATCTGTTGGTATTTGGCACAGAGAGCTAATTCTTGATTATTCATGAAAATTTGAAACTATCCACTTATTAAATTAAAAATATTATCTTCTTAATATCTTGTTTATTTACTTCAAAAGGAACATATAACTCTATAGTGGTGATTCTCAAACCTAACACAGCAAAATCACTTATTGTTTATATGTGCGTGTGTGTGTGTGTGTGTGTGTGTGTTTAACTCAAAGGTCTGGACTTTACACACACCTATTGATTCAAAATCTCCTTACCTGCCAATGAATGTTTAATGTCCTAGATGATCCTAACAATAAGCCAGTTTTAGGAGCTAGCGTCCTGACCACATCATGAAAAAATATTGGCAGGAGAATGAGGGGGGATTGTTTTGTTTTAAAATTTTCAGTCTATTGAAGAGTAATACTTTTTTAAAAAAAAAGAATACAGATTATCAGACAAATTAGATATACAAACTATAAGCCCCATGTTTTACTTATTAGACTCAACAGACATAAAATTACTCTGCCAAATTACTATGTTTCTAAGTGGTAAATTTCTGTGAATACATCACTGTAGACAGGTAGCCAATAGTTTGTGGGCCGGCACGTGTGGAGCAGCTACCTCCAAGCCTCACCTGCTCCCCTTCCACCTGCACAGCTTCCTGGCTGCACTGCCTGCCTCCAGATAGCCAGGGCACTCCAACACAGCTAGTACAATCTTTTCAGGGAACGAGGAAAATCCTACCGCCACCTTTCTTAAAATCTCCCAAAATATATAGAAATAGAAAATAAAAATGTGGTTAACAGAGACAGGTGTTTGGGGGTGAGAGGAAATGAGGGGATGTTGGTCAAAGGACACAGAGTTGCAGATATGTAAGGATATGTAAAGCGAATAAGTCCAGAGGTCTAATTCACAACGTGAGGACTCTAGGTTAATAATATTGTGTTGTAGTCAGGATTTTTGCTAATATTATGGATTATAGGTGCTCTTACCACAAAAAGTAGGGGTGGTTAACCATGTCAGATGATAGATATGTTCATTTGCTTCACTATAGTAGTCATTTTACTATGTGTAAGCCTATCAAACCATCATGCTGTACATCTGAAATGTACACTAAATAGAGAAATAAATTGAAATAAAATCCAAACCTTTTACCCTGGCCAAGAAGAAGGCGGCCTCTTGTCTATCTGCAACTGCTCCTTCTCTCAAAAACTGCACACAACGTTCTCCTTTCCAGCCACCTCTCACACATGCTGAGGCCCTTTCGGGTCTCACAGTCCCTGCCCTGGCTGCTTCCTCTCCCTGGAAGGCTCCTCTGTGTGCTCAGAGCAGGCCCTCCTCACTCCTCTTTCAGGTCTCATTTGAAATGCAACTATTTCAAATAGCAATTCCCCTGCACACAAGACACACACGCACACAGACAACTCAAACTACCTTTCTAGCCCAAAACACTATTGTATTTTTTCCATCCTTCTCATCTCTCCTGGAATGTGTGTGTGTGTGTGTGTGTGTATGTGTGTGTGCATCTATATATACACATATATACACTGCCTGCCTCCAGACAGCCAGCGCACTGTCTATATATATATACATACACACGTATATACACACACACATATATACACACACACACATATAATATATACATGTTATATACATACACATATGTGTGTATGTGAATGTATATGAATTATATACAATATATATAATTTTTTTTGCGTCAGGTCTCACTCTGTCAACCAGGCTGGAGTGCAGTGGCATCACCTAGGCTCACTGCAACCCCCACCTCCCAGGTTCAAGTGATTTTCATCCCTCAGCCTCCTGAGTAGCTGGGATCACAGGCATGTACCATCACATCTGGCTAATTTTTCTATTTTTAGTAGAGACGGATTTTTGCCACATTGGCCATGCTGGTCTCCAACTCCCAACCTCAGGTGATCTCCCCGCCTCAGCCTCCCAAAGTGCTGGGATTATAGGCATGAGCCACCGGTCCCAGAATATTTCTTTGTTTATTTGGAATTTTGTTTATGTACCTCTGGAATTTTTATTTGTTTATGTACCTAACCCTACTAGAACATAAGCTTGATGGCAGCAGAAATGTTGTTTTGTTCATTGCTATAGTTTCCATGCTTACAGAGGTTCTGGTAGACAGAAAGTAGGCAAAATACACTTGCCAAATCCATGAAAATGCCAATTTCAACGTGTAGCATAAAAAAGGTGCTCATGCAATGCTAGCTTTCATTTTACCTCCCTTCCGCTTTTTTTGTCATGGTTGAGAAATTGTTAAATGCTATTGAAACTGAAGCTCTGGCTTCTTTCTGTTGCCTCCCGACACTGCTGGTGCCCCACATGTATGAACCGGGTTGTGAGGTGACGACACCCATTTGTAGCCTGGAACAGACAGAAACTGAGTACGGAGCCAGAATGGAAAGTTCTGGTATCTGCCTAATTCTACCTGAATGGGACATTAATTTCAGTGCTTTGTTCTTCTAAATGATTTTGAATGTTCAGATCATCAGATGCCTCCATAATCAAAAGAACTCCTTTGCAGAATAAAATGTAAATGGTTCTCAGAAGATCACCTGCTTGGTATGAGCTGTCTTGCTCTCTACTGTTATACATTTTTCAAAGTTGGCTGCAAATGCAAACTTACAGATAAGTATAAAGCAAAATTAGCAGCTCTCTTCTCCCCTGGCTACACACTCTGCATTACACAGATAGCGAAACCCACTGGCAGAGTGTTCCTCAGAGCTGATCCACATGGATGGTTTTTGCTCCTAATGCCAGAATATATGACAATATGCTTGGACCTGTGGATATCTGTCTGGGTGAGTAGTTTTTGTATGAACTTATATGTGCAAATAAAATCTGTTATTTTCCAAATTAAAAATAAACCTCAAAGGCAATGGACTCCAAATGACTTGGAGAGATATGTTTAAAAAATATGGAAAGGATATAAGCGTCTGTTAATGACATTTGGAATAAATATAAAATTCGGTTCCGGTGGTCTCCATTTTCACCTTAGCTGCGTTACTTTCTCTGGTTTACTGAAGATAATCATAGATTCTTGTCTTGAAGAGAAAAAATACAAAATAGTCATTAATTATCCTGAGATTAAATCTGTGCTTTTATCATCCACCAGATTGTGGACAGGAACTGGAAAGTAGCTAAGAGAAAATGGTTTGAAAATGAAAAGAAATTTGCATTAGGGAAGGAGGGATTTACTCATACTTTGGAAGTCAAAGAAAAACACTGCAATCCTGTCAGCACCCAGAAGGCACCATTTACTATGTGCTGTCTCTTTCATTGCAAGAGGACACAGATTGTATTTTTAGTGCAGTAAACAGCAGATTCCACTGTGGGAATCCTTGCAGTTGGTACCTATAGCAACCTCATTTAAAATGTTATAAAGCTCTAAAACATCAGGAGTTTAGGCAGTCAGTCATATATACCTCCATACGGACATTCAGCCACTCACACACATACATGCTTGTCCACACAGTGATAGTAAATCGTGTGTAATATGATATTACTCATGCAGTTTTATCTTTGAATCATGTTTGACAGCCATGGTAAAGAGCTGAGAAAAAGCAAATATTCTACCATTGCAACCAGCAGCAAGAACGTATTTGTGCCTAAACAGCGTATTACACCTAGTAAGCAATCACCTAAAAAGAATATTCTTATGATTTAAACATGGAGAATTTGACGGACATTTTAGAGTTTCTATTTGTAACAGATGCTTTTGATGCCACACCTATGTATTTTTGGCACTCACCTTCATACACCAAAGGCTGCTACCACAAAAACCTATGACTTCCTTCTGAAAAGCTTTTTTTTTTTCTTTTGATAACTTTGGTATTAATGTTTTTCTCTCTCTCTTTTTTCCTTCTGAGAGTTTTTGGTGGCCCCAAGAAAGAGCACAGTTAGCCTGTGTTCAGAGAAAGCCAAAGGGCTGGAGAGTTAATGTCCCCAAAGCATCCCCCAAAGTCCTGACAGAAAAGAAAGTAAGCTCAAAGACAGAGGAGCCAGGATTTGAGATATAAATACATGAGCTTCCCTGTGGCTTGGCTGGGATAATTTGGAGTGATGTTCCCACGGTCTCCCGCAGTTCCCCATCAGACTTGAGCATCAGCTTCCACAGTGGCAACCAGGTTGATCACACTTCCCTTATTGGCCTTATTTCTTTTCCTAGTATACTTCTTCACTTCCCTATTGGTGTTTTATGGGATCACCCCCGATTAAACTACTTGAATTCTAAGCCTTGTATCAGGGTCTGCTTCCGGGACAACCCAAACTAAGACATTGTCTTCAGTCTTTATTCCCTTCTGTTAGGATAAAATATAATTTTCATCAAATACTCTGAAACACACATCCCTTATGGATTCCACAGAAATGGGATCCTCACCAAAAGCTCAAGTCCAGAAAAGTCCCACAATTAGGCATGTTTTTATTTTAACATATCAGAATGTTTTCCCCATAGCATAAATACCTGTAATTGCGGAATAATTCTTAAAACCAATAGAAAACTTACTATAGAACGCCATTTGAGTAGATCTAGGGGTAAAGAGGAGGGTAACCCCTTATCTTTTTTCTTTTGCTACTTTCTTTTTACTACTACCCACATATTTTCTCAGTATAAATGTGTCCCTGAGTTTCATTCTTCTGTGCAAGAAAGGTATTTGCTGGTTCTATTCAACAAATGCAGCCAACATATTAAAATGAACATTTACTCAGCATTTCCATGCACTTGGCGCTGAGTTTAAAACCAATACTGTAGTCCCCACAGCTTGTCACTCTATTCCAGAGATAAGCCTTCAACATATGGAAAAACATAAAATAAATATTAAAAAGTATAAGTACTCAAGCATGAAATTTTATGGTAATTAAAATAATTATATGTAGAAACAGCCCCAAGTACCAAATGCTGTACTGTAGCAGTAGTTCAGATGAAAGAAAGGTGAAAACAAGTAAAGAGATACCTAGAACTATCTGCATTTTAGGCTTTCGTATTACAGATAAATTCTTCAACCTGAAGGCTTCAGTTCATTCACATGCTCTTGGATGATGTGAAACAGCAAGTTATTCTGGCTGGTTACCTATAATCCATTCATTTGATCAGTCAACCAAAGTTTATTGAGTATCTTCCCAAATACACATCAGTGAGAAAAAAAAAAAAAAATCCTGCCCTCATGAAGTTTGTGTTCTAAAAAGGATAAACAGTACATTAACATAAGCAACTATATTTATAATACAATGTTAAGTAACACGACTCCAACAAACAGTAAAGCAAGCATAGCAGAGCTACAGAATAATG
The DNA here is from genome assembly GCF_003255815.1 of Theropithecus gelada. Taxonomy (NCBI): domain Eukaryota; kingdom Metazoa; phylum Chordata; class Mammalia; order Primates; family Cercopithecidae; genus Theropithecus; species Theropithecus gelada. The sequence goes on from NC_037671.1 coordinate 53,942,152, forward strand.
ATCTCATGATTATTTTAGATAGGGTGGTCAAGGATGGCTTCTCTGAGGGTACCTTATTTGAACAGTAGGAACTAGCTCCCAAAGAAGTGAGAATAAAATATTCCAGGAAGAGGAAAAAGCCAGTGCAAAGGCCCTGATGTAGGGATATGCTTACCATGTTAAAGGAACAGTAAGAGACCAGGATGGCTAAGTAAAAGGCCTGTCACAAGAGAGGAGGTGAGAGAGTAGGCAGGAACCAGGGCTGCAAGACTTACAGGTTTGTAGCTGGGTCTTAATTCTGAATGGGTGGAAAGCTAAAAATATCACTCTGGCCATTATGTGAAGAATAGACTAGAGACTACAAAAGTAGAAGGAAGAATATCAGCAAGGTAGCTATTCTCTCATCTAGTGAGAGACAATGGTGGCTAGTAGTAAAGGGAATAGTGAGAGTGGTAGTAGTGGAGGAAATGAGAAGATTGAGAATTTGGGTTAGGAAAAAGAAAAATAAAAGATGACTCCCAGGTTTTTTACTTAAATAGCCTCAGGAATGGTGGCACCAATTATTGAGGTAGGGACAGCTAGGCAAGAAGCAGGTTGTAGATGGGGCAGAGATCAAGAATCTTTTTGAGGCATATTGAGTCTGAGATGTCTATTGTCTTTCCAAGTAAAGTCAGTTGGCTATACTAGACCAAGTCTAGGCTGAGGATATAAACTGGAAGTCATCAGCATTTGATGGTATTTCAGTCTTGGTCCTAGGGAGCAAAATTAGAGAAAGAAGGAAAAAGGTCTCAGGACATAGTCCTCTGACAGTCTCACATTCAAAACTTAAAAAGGACAAGGAAGACCAGAAAAGACATCTAAAAAGAATCAACTAATGAGATAGGGAAAAAACAGAAAAACTTCTTTACGTTTGACCACAGCAGGTTCCAGCTGAACACAAATGGGAATTCAGAGTCACCTTGTTAGTGGAAATAAAAAGACAATGACCTCTCCAGGGGTCCAGCCATAAAAACTGATATAAAAGGGGGCTTTGCTTGCATAAGCAAGAAGACGAAGACGTTTGGAGCACAGCCCTGTTTGGGAGACAGTTGGAGAATGGAGAAAAGGGAGACAAACCACATGACATCTACCCTACCACTGAGACAGCGCTTTAAGTCCTGACAGAAAAGAAAGGTAAGCTTAAAGAAAAAGGAGCTGGTTCCATGGCAGACCAGTATGAAACACTGAGCATGATGACTGCTTCAGGCCCAAGTGCCCAAGCTAGGAGAGAATTGTCCTCCCAGCTGTGCACCGAGTTGGGCATTGAGAATCTGCACTTTTGACATGGACCCAGGCAACCTCATAGAGGGCACAGCAGTAAAGTTGTGAGATCACATAATGACTCAGCATTCCTGTGATACAGATGAATTGGCAGCAGATTAGCACAGACTCCAGCTTTAGAATTTAGGTCTTCACCAGTACGTTTCATTCTCAATGAGCACAGCTAAACCAGCTCCTTCACAAGCACCCTTGCCTCTACTACAGGCACTGAGTTCAGATACAGCTTACCTGTGTTGAAGAAGGAGGTAGTCCATTCTGCCTCTGTTTTAGGAAATATAGAAACTGGTGGAGGCAGACCCAGGGCTCTCCCATCCAGATCCTTGAAGAGATATTTCCTTGGACTTGCACAGTCTAATTCAGGGCAGACTACTTTTCCTAAATCTTTCCTGTAAAGACAGTCAAAAAGCAACTCTTTCATTTCATGATAAGCAGCAAGAAGAAAATATACACTGGTAGTGCTAATGTTGTATAAAATAAATTCAACAGATTTTTATTACTGATAATGTGCTACATAGATATAAAATAAAACTCTTTATGAAATCATTTTTTTGCTGGTTATATGGTCAAGAAGAAAGACATTCTTACTAATCAAATATTTTGGATATCTTAATATGTAATCTTTATATAGATTGCTAATTTTTTAAGAAGATACAAAAGAAGTTCCTCTCATAACAACTGAACATAATATAATTATTTTTAGAAACTTCAGGAGTTTGCAGTATTTCAGAATTATTATTATAAATATCAATTTTATTTATGCTATATACAAAGAAAAATAGATATTCTCATTCAACAAATATCTACTGAAAACCTACAAATGACAGGCTGGGTAACATAACAGTAATAAAGACAAACATGGCACCTGCACTTTCAGAATTTAGAGTCAAGTGGGTTATATAAACAATAAATAGATAACTATAACATTGACTTACAAAGAACTTGTTTTATTACCACTAATCTAAGGCTTTGAAATACAATAAGTAAGAATATTAAATATTTATTGTATACCAACACTGTATTGAGTATTATCAGCACAAAGATTCAGTTGTTAATATCACATAGTACTACGATTTGAATGATGGTCCTTTCAAATTTCATGTTGAAACTTAATCCTTAATGGAACAGTATTAAGAAATGTGGCCTGTGGGAGGTGATAAAGTCGTGAGGACTCAACTCTCATGAATAAGATAGTACCCTTATAAAAGGGCTTGAGGATGAAGAGAGTGCTCTCTTCCCTTCCATTTCTTCTCCTATGTGAGAACACAGCATTTCTCCCCTCTGGAGAGATGGTGCACCAACAACGCACCATCTTGGAAGGAGGGAGAAACCTTCACCAGACACTAATTATGCCAGTGTTTGATCTTGGACTCCCCAGCCTCCAGAACTATAAGATATAAATTTATGTCCATCTGCAGTGGTTCCTGCCTATAATCCCAAAACTTTGGGAGGCTGAGGCAGAGGATCACTTGAGCCCAGGAGGTCAAGGCTGCAGTTAGCCAAGATTGTGCCATTGCACTTCAACCTGGGTGACAGAGTGAGACCCCCACCTCCAAAAATAAAATAAATAAATTTCTGTTCATAAATTATCCAGTCTGCAGTACTTTGTTATAGCAGCACAAACAGACTAAGACATATAACTTTACAACTATATCAGCCTGGGGTAAGATATGAACATAAGGAAAACTGGATAGTAAATTTTAAAAAGTGACAAAATTACATAAATTGCCTACCTAATCATGTTTAGGTACCTATAATGATTCAGGGATGGACATCAAAGACACTCGTGTTAAGTCAAACACATGAATGTTCTAATTAGGGTGGCTTCTTTAGTGTGTTTTTTTGTTTGTTTGTTTTTGTTTTTTCCAACTAAAGGAGTTTGCCCCAGCGTTGTGGGAAAGAAAAAGTAATTCATTCTTCCTGCTTCTAACTTTCTACTCTCTTTCATGGCAAAAAAAAAACAAAAACAAAACAAAACAAAAAAAACAAAAAAACAACTCCTATCTAGTTTTCACATATTTGAATGAAACTCTTAGATCATACGTCAGAAAACAGTATTTACACCTGGTCTGAAATGCCAGTATCTGCTAGAGCTCATCGTTCAGTTCAGAGATTCCTGTCAGCAGACACAATCTCCTTCTATCCACTAGTTCCTGCACAAAAGGCTCCCAAGATCTCCTTCTGAAGACCACTGACACTTTACTCTAACGAAGAATGAAGAATTAGAGTCAATTTATAACCAGAAAGTTTGAAAACATCCCAAAGAAGTCTCTCTAATAAAGACAAAACAATAAAACAATATCAATAAAACTTGCACTTCATTACTTCTGCCTCTTTCATTAGCTAAAGAAAGTCACATGGCTGAGTCCAGATTCAAGGGGGAGGGAAATAGCCCCTGCCTCTTTAGTGAGAGATATTTTAAAAATCATATATCACAAGGCATGAATATACGAGGCGTAAAGAATTGGTCATTAAGTTAATGCATCTTACCATTCTAAGACTTATTTCTATTTCTTTGATGATTTTATTCTTTTTAAAAAACATGTTTAGGGTTTGAAGAATTGCCAAGTACTTCATAAAAATGGCTAATTATAAATACTAAAAATTATACCTGGGTTGTAATGAGGGAAAGTAGAACTTGTTTTTATCTTTTATCTTTAGCATCCTGGTCCTCTCTGCTGTTATTGGGTGCATAATTCCGGTGTTCTCTGCATTTGGTAGAATGCAGACATCCAGGTCATCGCTATAGCAACTCTTCACAAAACTAGAAAAGGTAACATCTGAAATTTTAAAAATATATATCATAACATTATATCATATAAACCACCAGTCATAAACATCGAATATACAACTAAATATTGTTACAATAACATATACCCCCAAGTTAGTTTAAGTTACCCAGGAAAGTCTTAGGAATTTACATAAATCTTGATATAAAATATCTGTAGTTCTTCAATACATGGACATTGTATTCAACAGAGAAGAGTATTTCAATACATTAAAGCTTTAATAGCAATAAGGCTTTTCATTTTAGGCTTAATCAAAATCCATTCATTTTACAGAAAGACAAACCCACTGCCAGATAAAGTAAGTAACAGGGGAGAGAGTACAATGGTACAAGAGATCTAATAGAAGATTAACTGCACAAGTCATGTCACAACTTTGATTTTAACCCTTGCCGCTCAACCATCTACTAAGCAGCTTCAGATGAGACACAACTTCTACATTTCAATTTCCTCACTTGTATAATAGGAAAAACAACACCTAACCAAGAGAGTTCTTACGTAATCAAGTTATATAATTGCTGTGTTGACCTGGAGCGGTCGCTATTGCCTGTAATCCCAACACTTTGGGAGGCTGAGATGGGAGGATTGCTTGAGGCCAGGAGTTTGAGACCAGCCTGGTCAAGATGCAAGATTCCATCTCATTATATTCAAATTTTTAAAATTTTTATTAAAAACTAAGTTGTAGAAAGCTCTTCAATATGTATAAAGCAGTGACTTTTGTAAGAAATTATAAACTACCATTGTGGCTATCAATACTCAGCAGGTTGGACAGCAAGCACTGGACCACAATGTACCTTTTTGTTGATAAAATTTCAGAATGCTATTAAAAATTATATGCATGGACGTATGAAATGGCATTGCCTAGATAAAGTAAAACATCCCACCTTGAAGTTTCATGATTCCTGAAATTGAATGGTCATTCCTCACTTTGTGCCATGGCTCCTGAGGCCACTGATTTGGTTCTGAGGTGAATACAGGCCACAGAATACCAATTCGACCCCCCCTTGGATTGGAAGGAGCTCTATCTGTTGATGTCAAGTTGGCTGAGAGAGGCTTCACTTTGTCCTGAATGCAGTCAAAAGAAGAGCTGGTGGCCACAATGATTGAATTCCTAAGCACAATTTGCACTTTTTTGATGGAATTTTGTGGAGCAGAAAATACATACACTACTGCCAAAAGACCAATAGTATTGTCTACCAGCGTAATGTTCTCTATCTCCACGCTGTTCTCTATGTGTAACATGGCACCATAGTCAAAGTTCTTGAAAGCCAAGAAGCCGGAGATTCTGGTACAGTTGTCAAGTCCACTTTCCTTGTAGAGGTGAAGGCCATGAAGACTTGAGTGGGCCACATTGTCAGACCAAAGCAGTCCACAAGAGCACTTGTGGCCTCGGATATGAAAGCCAACTCTCTCTGATCCTGCCACAACGTTGCCATGGAGGTTGATGTCCTTTGCTTGGTTCACTTTGATTCCTGCCACCCAAATGGTGGACCACGCTGGCTGTGTCATCAGAACCACAAGGTTATTAGTGACAGTATAGGCCTGACCCTCTAAATCTATGCCATGGCCAGCTGTACCAAACACAATATTGTCATTTAAAAGTACTCCATGACTGGCAGTTGCATGAATGCCCCCGCCACAGCTCTGGTGCAGAGTAGATGATATGATCCAGGATCCTTCTGACACATTACTGAATTCAACAGATGAGTACAGTGGTGACCCAAAGTTCTGAATTTCCACATTAAGAAGTTGAAGGACACCTATAAACAAAATGCATGTCATCAGGTACTTTCCCCACAAAAGGCTGAAGAATGGCCCATTTTAGGGCATTAAGATATGAAGATTTTTAATGAAAATGTAAGTTTATTCTCAACACCAGCATCATATTTCACACCACAGATTCTCAACTAAAAAGGTAGGAATCATTACAAGTATCACATTAATGCCTGAATTGCATGTGCAGTCTGAAGAGTCTGGTGATAGGATGGGGAATGATGAGAGGAGAAATAGTAAAGAGGCAAACTTTGGGGATGGGCATGGCTAAGTTTAACGATTCTGTGCATTTGTCTGGGGCCGGGTCAAAGAACTGAGTAAGAATAAAGAGATTCTGGGTTTCTGGCCCTTCACCTCAAAGTCAAGTCTCCCTCTCAGCGTCTCAGTGACACCACGTGAAAGGCCACAGCCATTCACACGAAGACATTGCACAAATGAATATTAAGCATTTCTGAAGAAGGTTATGAGTGCAAAATTTCCTTCTGCTCAGTTGATGTCCAGAAGCGTGATATTCAATACATGCTTCTGACTAAAATATGATAGAAGCAATAACATGCTTTTAAAATCACTTTAAAGATTCTGTAAAATCTTTTCTATATTTTTATCCTGGCTACACTTTATTCACTGTTTCATTTTCATAATAAGATTTTCTATATCTTTTATGTGAGGAGAAAATAGTAAATTATTTACTCTCATTTGTAATGTTATTTGTACTGTTTTAAATAGATATTGTTAAAACACATCATAAAATACAGCCAGTAAGTTGATTTAAAAATATGAGTCAGCATATATACTCTTGGTAAAATTAATAATAACATGATTATAGATGAATTAATATGAAATAATAATGAGGTGAATTAAAAACTTTAACTCTCATATAACACTCATTATTTGCAGACACTGTTCTAATTTATATTCACCTATTTATTCATACTCCTAATTTTCAAAAAAATTCTATGTGGTAGGTACAATTATTATCCCCATTTTACAGATAAGGAAACTGAGGCAGAGAAGAGTGAACTAACAAGCTAGAACTTAAACTTAGGCATATGGATGAGAAGTCGCACTATTAACCCCATGCAGGCATCCTGGCAAGACAGGAAGACTCGGTGTATAAAAGTAGCATCTCTGCATTATGATTCAGATAACTGCGCTATAGCTATTGAGCCAATAATTAGTTGTGCGTCCTTTGCTAAGTAGGTCACAACTTTGGCTCCTTTTATTTCATTTTTTAAGGTATTGACTAAAGTAAACTATGAAGTTATTTATCATAAAGATAAAGGAAGCAATACATTTGAAGTTTCTGTTTCACTGTTTTAATAATAGTATTTAAGGTTCAAAGACAGTACAGCCTAAGCCCCTCATTTCTTCAGTACCTTTTTAGAGATGAGAAACTAGAACCCTTGCATATTGGCTGCCATGAAGAAGGAAGTCCTTTTGAGAAAGACAGGCTAAGTAAAAGAACCTATACGTCTCCTTGTGGCCAGGCAACAGGATTCCAACGTATTTAAATTTCTCAATGAATGCTATTGAGGAGGCATTGGTAGATAGTGTGGGCATACTCACAGAACAATAAAACATCCAAAAGATATTTGTTGGGCAATATCCCTCACCAATAGCACATAGCTGAAAGAACTGGCAAACCTGCTCTGTGGAACTTTGGCACAAAGAACACCAAATGCAAGCATAAGTCCATACATAAACAGCTTATTTTTAGCATTTAATGTGATTTTAGAATCTCTGTCAAGGCAACATGTCAGTATTATTGTTATTTCCTAGGTTTCTTATAAAGGATATTACAAGGGAGATAAATAAAGACATGCGTAGGGCATGGCATGAGAGAAGGGCATGCATCTCCCATACCCTCCCCGGGTACACCGCCTTAGTCTAGGAAACTCCACATGTTCAGCTATCCAGAAGCTCTCAGGATTATTTGAATTATCAGGTTTTTTAATGTCTTATACTTCCATGGATTTAATTCACAGTTTTAAACTGTACAAGGTCTTTTTACTTCTGTGCACATTAAACAATGACTGAAAATTAATCAATTAGCAAAGACTTAAAAATGTCTTGAGCATTTAAATAAAGAATTAAGCAATTTTTTTTTTTTTTTGAGACAGAGTCTCACTCTGTTACCCAGGTTGGAATGTAGTGGCACAATCTTGGCTCACTGCAACCTCCATCTCCAGGGTGCAAGTGATCCTCCCACCTCAGCCTCTCAAGTAGCTGGGACTACAGGTTCATGCCACCATGCTTGGCTAATTTTTATATTTTTAGTAGAGACAGGGTTTCACCATGTTAGCCAAGCTGGTATCGAACTCCTGACCACAAGTGATCTGCCTGCTTCAGCCTCCCAAAGTGCTGGGCTTATAGGCATGAGTCACCATGTCCAGCCTGAATGAAGCAATTATTTTATTCACAATTATCTTCGTATTTTTCCTTTTGAAAATCACTACTGAAAAATATTCTAGCAAGTTAAGTACAACTTGGTGGGTATTATTCAGGAAGAGAAGAATGATGGAGCCCTCCAATATAAAAGTAGGACTCAGAAGTCTTGACCTGCTTTTCTGCTCTGTAACAAATCAGTACCCATATCTGGCATCTCTGACCTACACCTGCTGAGCCCTTCTTATTCAGGCCCTGGACTATGATTGAATTCTGGAACAAAAAAAACTGGTAAAATTTGAAGAATGTCTTGAGTTTAGTTCAGGGTAATGTACCAATGTTAATGTCTTTGTTTTGACAAATATACTAGTATTGTATCAGCTATTAATGGAAGAAAATTGAGTGAAAGGTATACAAGATCTCTCTATACTACCTTTGTAGCTTTTCTGTAAATCCAAAATCATTACAAAATTAAAAGTTTATTTAACAAGAACCAGGCTTGAATCTACCACCTACTAGTCAAATGACTTTCCTTACTCTTCATTAATATTTTTCATTCATATTTATTAAGTACCTAATTTACAGCAGTTACCACACTAGGAAAACAGATGAAAGACCTATTTCTCTCCTCAAGGAGTTTATAAGCTAATGAAGGAGCTACATAAATAAATAGGCAATTGTACTATAGACTCTATTTCCTGTAATAGGAATATAAAATTCTCTTATGAGGATTTTAGGATTAAATAAGATAAAATTTTCACTGTGTGAAAACCAGCACAGTTTCTGGTCCATAAGAAGCACAAAATAGAGTTTGAGTTTCCCTTCCCCAGGGGATGATGTAAGGATCAGCATTGTTAGAAGTTTAGGATCAGGTCAGTCTTGCTGCTGGTTCTGCTCTGACTTGGTGCTCAGCTGTAAGAACTGGCCTTCTGTCCTGTTCCTATGACCATGCTCCAGCTTGGCCTGTGGTTTCAGTTATCTGGGGCCTTATCTTGCTCTCTCCTTCCTGATTCCCCATCTTCATAAACCTTAGAGTGGTCTATTCTTAAAAGATTGGAACCAAGCCTTTGTCTCCATCATCTAGAGCGGGGTTCTCAACCTCAACACTATTGACATTTGGAGGCAGATACTCCTTTCCTGTGGGTGGCCATCCTGTTCATGCTAGATGTTTGGCACTATCCATACATGCCAGAAGCTCCCTCAAGTTGTGACAAGTAAAAATGTCTCCAGATATTGCCAAATGTCACCTGGGGTAGTGGGCGGAAATCACCACTGATAAGGGTTTATGGAGATAGAGCTTGTTCTATTAACTAGAAATCTTAAATGTTTGATTTAAGGTCCAAACACTGCCCTTTACAAAACTGGTGAAATAGTTGTGCCAACAAAGAGTGTCCCATATTTAATATATTTGGGAAGTGTTTAGATCCTTTATTCTCAGCCTTCCCCAGGCCTTTATATATTCGTGTACACCATGATATTCTAAGTTGGAGCTACAGTGACAACCAAACTGTTTGATCAGGAAAGAACTTTGGAATAAAGTATAAGGAACACACGTTTAAGAAACGAGGTCCTAATCAAATAATTTTGCAGCATTCCAAAAGGGCTAAAACTTGAAAGAAACAAGAAAGATTGAACTGATCCTTAAAGCAGTCTAGAATATGGAAATCATTTTTATTTAAATTTACGCTATTAATTTATAGCATGAACTGATGCCTGCCATCAGATATAGCATGCTACTGGGAAAGAGCAATAGAAATTCAGGAAAGAGATAAAATTGAAGTGGTCATTAAATCATCTATAATTTCAAAGCAGAGGAAATTTCACATCTGCTGAAGATGTTTTCTTTGAGGTAAAAATGTGCATATGTGCTGATCGCTAGTATATTATTTTAACATCACACTGAAAATTAAGCACAGATTAGGACTGAAAATTCATAGCTTCTCCAAGCACAAAGGAACTATCTCATTTGAACGTTTTGTTTTATAAATGAAAATTCTCACAGTTGGGATTTCTGGGTGTCCCAGATGAATAGGCTCCCATTGGTAATATCTAGTTACTTAACATTTCATTTACCTGAAAATTCTTCTCGGCTGGACTTCCTCAAGGGCCCCACAAACAGTCTCCCCCTACATGATACATCAGGCTGAATTTGTATATTTCGAGTCAACAGTCCAACCTCAGCAGCCAAACGAATGTGTCGGCCATCCTCCGTGACATGGACACTTCCTGGGGCAATAGAAGTTGGGGGAAAAAAAACTTTAAAAATCTATTTCAAAAATCACTAGCTGGGGACCCAGCAAACCTGAGAAATGAAAACATCCTTTCCCCTCGGAAGTTCTACCAACATTAAGGTCTGCTTTTCCTCGGGCATTCTCCACAAAGGTCAGCTGAGAAATAAAATAACCCATTCACTTGTCTCTCTTTGGGATCAGAGTCAGAGTGTTTGAGCAAGAATTCATTTCTTCTTAATAACTGTGGGTACTGGGACAGGTCACTGGTTCAGGGAAGTCAGGGCAGACCGGTCCAATTAGTGGGGTCCCCAACCTCCTTCCTTAAATAGGTCAGCACGAGACTTCAGTGTTGGGTTGTACATTGTCCATGGACCTCTTTCATGAGAGTGAGGAATCCCAGATCAACTGAGGCAGTGACAGGGCAAAAGCAGCTATGTGTCAGAGTAAAAGGAGAGCAAGAAGCAGCACCAGGCAGCAGCAGCGCCCTCTCATGGTAGATCTTCCACTCATCAAGGCCTGAACAGCTTCCGCAGCAGTGGGAACTAAGCATCTTGCTAGTTTGTTTCACTGTCTACCATTTGCATTTCACCTTGCATCTTACTGAAATCAGTGCTGAAGATTTCTTTTTTCTTTGCTGCTTATTAAAAAAGAAATCCTCCTGGGAACGATGATTTAGATATAGCTTGAGACATTCGTGGTGAAACCGTGGATTTGACTCTCATGTACCAGAGACAAAAAGACATTCTCATTCCCCTTTATTTCCACAGTTTATTACTGATCAGCTATATCTCCTGGGTTAGATTTATTTATTAGACTGAATCAGGAAGGTTATCGTGACTTATTATTTATGTGTAGTACATTCTGTGTATTCTGTATAAAAATATTTGGTACCTTTTTATTTAAAAAAAGGTCTGGGCTTTTTTCTTTCATTTTTTGCAGTAATACTAATAGTAGCAGTTAATACATAAAATGTACTTCATGTCAGGAAGGACACATTTCTAAGTATGGAAAATGAAATCATTATTTACAGTAACTACCATATTCTGAGGGATTGTAATTCAATGTGTCAGGAAATAAACTGGAAACTCAGTGCCCATGAGTTTTATTCTGGCTTAAAACTGCCCAATAACCTTGAACAAGATTCTTAACCCTTCTGCTCTTAGACTTGCCATTATAAATAAGGAGCAAAACGTGTGGAGATGTGTATGTGTGTATGTATATAACATCCAAGTATTCTTTAAAAATAAAGCAACAAAATTAATGAAGGAATAGAGATAAGGCCATGTAGCATGAGTCTAGGGCAGCAAGAAGGCATTGTTCTTCCCCTCTGAATGGCAATCAGATCCAAGGTCCCCAGCCAGGTTACCAAACATGGTCTTCCTGGCTCATTCACCTCCCTTAACCAGCAAACCAAGGCCTTACCAATGTGTCGGTGTTTGAGCCGTTCATGAATCCTCACATGGTGGCCCTTGACTTCCTTCACAGTGAGGACCTCTGCTTCATGAGGCTCATAAGAAGAGGAGCTAAGGATGATTTTGTCATGGGGGCGCCAATCCACTGCATCTTCTACTATAATTCTGTAACAGCATAAAAATGGCATTGGATATAGTAACAGTGCAGCACAAGTTATCTATCAACTCCAGAGCAAGAAAAGGAAATCCACTGCGACCAACATATCCCACCAGAGAAACTGAAATGGAAATAAGACATGACAGTGGAAAAAAGGCTTTTGCAAATAATTTAATTTAGCTAATGGAGTCAGTTTTCTGGCTTGGAAATGCATATGTTACAGAGATGGTGAAGATACTCCATGACCCCTGAAATAAAACAAAGGAATAAAAAACAATAAAAGTTCCAGAGGTTAGCACACATGTCTACATCAGCAACCTTCCTTCTGGATTAGGGAATAGATTCAATAATAAAAGCATTTCAGAAGAGATCTTTTCTCTAATTTTCTGAAGAAATATAATGCCATTTTTTGACAACCTTGGACATTTTGCACAACTTTTCATCATTCATTACAACTTCTACCTTCATAGCGAGACAAACACAAGTGTGAATCGTAGAGGTGTCACTTACTAGCTGTGTGACCTTGAGAAGTCACTTCACTCCTCAGCTGCATATCCTCATCTGAAAAGTGCTGTATTTGTAACTTCCCTCTTCTCTCTCATCACATTATGAAGCAATGAGGGTCGTGTGCGTTTTTGGTGTTTTTCAAGATACACATTTAATACAATTTCTGTTCAGTCTTTCACTGCTGCCTAGCATTCCCTCTGAATATGACTGTTTTATTCTCTTCATAGTCATTACCAATTTCAACACCATAAATGTAATTACCTGCTTCATTAGCTAATGCCCAAAGTTTAGCAAGCTTTGATAAATAGTCTCCTCTATAGTGAATGTTCATTCAGACGACAGTGTCCATGTGCAGGGCATTCAATCATTCAACCTTTATTGACTGAGCAAATCTTATGCACCAGACAATATAGTAGATGCTAGATACATACAATAAGTAAAACATACATCATTTGTATTAAAATACGTAACTTAAATTCTGCCCAGCACATATCTTTAAAGAGTCTACTGTATGGGTAGAGGATTAACAGATGTTTAATATACAGTATTAAGCCCTGAAAAAGAAACATAAATTAAACCTAATCATTCATAAGGGTCTAATAATCATATGAGTCTAATAAATGAAATATTATAATAAATTCATATCTACATACCTAAGGTGGGAGAGAGAAAGAGTCATAGAGAAGATAAAAGACTACTATCAATTGATGCAACTTTAATGAAGGAATTTAGAGTCTTAGCTCTGTTCCTGATTTGCTATGACTTCCTAGAAAACTCCCAGTTATAGAATATTTAAGCAACATTAGCTTTGAAAGGCAAGGAAACTAAGTTCCAAATAGATTAAATAAAAAAATGTAAGACTAGATAAATAACTGGAGCCACTGATTGAATTGGGACAAAGGAAGACTACCAATGAAGTCCAGCATTTTTTCCACTAAATACTCTCACTTTGTCTATCTTATTTTTAGTTCTTCGGGTGCTAAATAGTATTAGAAAAAGAGTATTCCCACATTTCATAATCTGTGAAATTATAAGAAGTCTATGATCCATACAATGGAATACTGTATAGCCATGTTTAAAGTATCTTGCTGAAGAGCACTGAATTACAAGAAATTTTGTTCATGATGTATTGATTTCAAAAAGCAGGACATAAAATAATATGCTTCATTTTTTAATAAAAATAATACATGCACAGAAGAGAGGAAAGATGCATGTTAAAATGTTAGCCTACCTATGGATGGTGGGATTATTAGTGATTTTCACTGAAATTTCAATTTTCTAACTTATCAGGTAGTATGTTGTAGTTAGGGNGGAGGGAGGGAGGGAAGGAAGGAAGGAAGGAAGGAAGGAAGGAAGGAAGGAAGGAAGGAAGGAAGGAAGGAGAGGGAGGAAGGAAGGAAGGAAGGAAGGAAGGAGAGGGAGGGAGGGAGGGAGGGAGGGAGGAAGGAAGGAAGGAAGGAAGGAAGGAAGGAAGGAAGGAAGGAAGGAAGGAGAGGGAGGGAGGGAGGGAGGAAGGAAGGAAGGAAGGAAGGAAGGAAGGAAGGAAGGAAGGAAGGAAGGAAGGAAGGACAGAAAACAAAAAAGAAAAAAATCACTATCTAAATCCCATAGTACCTAACAATGTTCTAGGAATTATTAAAATTATTACTTCAAACTTTATATTAAAAACATGAATGAACTTAATCTGACCTTTTCTGTTCTGACTTCCTAAACCTTGTGAGTTCATTAAAATGTATCTTTCCTCTATACTCCTGATGTCTTTGGGGTTCTCTATATCATGAGAACCACACACACAGGTGAAAGGAGCATTGCCCCTTCCACTTCTACGTCCATAGAGCAACAGTGGTAACTTCAGAGGAAACTGGGGTCTCAGTATCAATAGCCTAGTTGGTTCTGCTAGTCAAATGTCAGTTTTCCTTAAATTCCAACATCCACTATTCCTAGTTCCAGTCTTCAAACATTATGGTTACCCTCCAATCATATGAAGAAATCTTAGCTTAATGACTGGCTCAAAATCCCAGCTGTATTCTATGCTTCTGATTAATATGACTCCTAGAGTTACAGGGAAGAGGTGAGAGTTGCTTGTTGTTATGAGCAAAACATACCTCAAATAAAAAATAAACAAAAAATTAAAAGACTTTTTTGCAACGTAATTGTACCTGAATGGAAACCATATGAGAAGAGAGAGGAAAATATGAATAATCACTGTGAAAGTCTTTTTAAAGATAACTCTAAGAAAATATAAACAAAATATCAGCACAGTTTCTTTATTTTGGCATAAATTTTGACCTACTTCAGAGAAAAATAATATTTACTAGTCAAAAATATAACACTTATTATTTACAGAGAATAAAAAAGCTCCAAAATTTGATTTCAAAGTTTTTACAAAAATGAATAAGACATTCACTTGTAAACACCTACAACTTAAATGAATTTGTTAACACTTGTCAGATCTTAATGATAATAACTGCATTTGACCATTAAGTTGTTATTATTATAACAACTTAGTTCAAGTATTAGAATATAGAGTTGGTGGTCTGATCCATTCATTGGCAGGAGTTCAGAATCACATATGTAACATCTAAAAGATGATGGCTTTTTTCATATGTTAGAGGTCCAATAAACTACTGGGTTCTATTCCCAAACTGACTACTATTTTGATGCTGGTGACTACTATTTTGGCTCGGAGGGTACAGATCACAAAACATGTCCCCTCTCACCTGCACCCCCAGGAACAGAGATGGCCACAGACTTCTGAACTCTACTAACATTTAGTCTTTTTTATTTTGTAACTTCAGTTTAAAATTTTTCTATCAGTGCCATTAAAATGTAATGAGGATTCTCAGACTGTATTAGTCTATGCTTGATAGTAAAGAAATTAAATTCTATAATGATGCTGGTAAAGATGGTGAGTGACAACAATAATAGCTATAGTTGATACCAATTATTTGTCTACCTGACTTCCTCTCTGCTTCATTCCGGAAAATCCCTCACACCTCATCTGAGAACCGCTCTGCTCATCCACTGTACTGAAAGCTGTGAGAGCTGCAGGATAAAGTCCCGTCCCACAAACCCTTCACGAAAGGTTTGGCATAGGATCCAACCTGCATTCATTCACCAAAATCCTTCCCCTGGACTTCTGAATGAAACTGAGGAGAATTAGTAGTAATCTCCTCACTGGTGGTAAAGCTAGGACAAGTCAAACAGATCTGAGTTCACTTGCACCATACAGAATGAAGAAAACTATTCTCCAGTAGAAAAAAAAAAAAAATGAGGTTGAAATAAAGAAGTAAAAAAGTAGAGGAGGAGAGGAAGGGCTTGATATTGTCTCCAAAATGGCTTAAGAAGGGTTACTTTTACTTGTACTTTGCACTTAAAGAGTCCCAACTGCCACAATAGCTACCCTGTCTTAAGGCTTACACTGTGCCAGAAACTGGGCTTAATACTTTATATGCATTAACTCCCTCAATCCTTATAACTATTCTATTAGTTATGTATTGTTACTCACATAATTAAAGAAAATAAAACTGAGGCTCAGAGAGAGTAATTTACTCAAAGTTACACATTTAGCTAACTACATAACTAGAATTAGTCTGCCTGCCCTCAAAGTGCAAACTCCTTTTCATTGCAGAATATATTTCCAACCTACCTTCCAAACATACACCTTTCACCAGCATCAAAATAGTAGTCAATTTGGGAATAGGACCCAGTAGTTTATTGGACCTCTAACATATGAAAAAAAAAACATCATCTTTTAGAGGTTACATATGTGATCCTGAACTCCTGCCAATGAATAGATAAAGCCACCAACTCTATATTCTAATACTTGGACTAAGTTGTTATAATAATAAAGTGTGAGGAAAGAGCAAAATAAATTATAGTAGTATTTGAAAATAAATTCAAGATTCTCTCATTTGTTAGATAAGATGCTATTGAACCAAGAAGCTCAATGAGTTCTGATTACCAGAAAATACACATCAAGTCAATGTAGCAGGCATTTATTGGAGCCCTTCTCTATGTTCTGCTGTGCACTAGACACTAATATACCAAATCAACAATAACAAAAATATATCCCTCTCCTACATAAGCCACTTGGAGGAACAGGACACACAAATGTTAAACATCTTAGCGTTATGTTTTTCTTAAAATTACAAATCATAAAATCTCATCTTACATTCAGATGATGGGAAAATTTGTAGAGTCGGGGAGACCTAAAGCCCCGTGTCAGATGTAATGGAATCTTTTTTTTTTTTTTTTGAGACGGGGTTTCGAGACAGAGTCTCGCTCTGCCGCCCAGGCTAGAGTGCAGTGGCCGGATCTCAGCTCACTGCAAGCTCCGCCTCCCGGGTTCACGCCATTCTCCTGCCTCAGCCTCCCGAGTAGCTGGGACTACAGGCGCCCGCCACCTCGCCCGGCTAGTTTTTTGTATTTTTTAGTAGAGACGGGGTTTCACCGTGTTAGCCAGGATGGTCTCGATCTCCTGACCTCGTGATCCGCCCGTCTCGGCCTCCCAAAGTGCTGGGATTACAGGCTTGAGCCACCGCGCCCGGCGGAATCTTTAAAGATAAGTAGGAAGCTATAGACTCAAGGAGGAGACGCAAGAGTACTGCATCTGATACTCTTATTTCACTTATTAGGTCCTTAAGGAGCCAGTACAAAAGTTGTTGTAGAGAGCCATGTGTGAAGTGCTGAAATGAGAATGTAGCAGAAGGGAAAGAAAAAAGAAGTATTCCAAGCAAAATATATACAAGGAATACATCACTAATTTAACATAGGAGATAAAGGAATCGATACAATCAATTATGACATTCAATTTAAAGGTTTAGGGCCTGGAGAAAAGGATGAGGTAACAAATGACGTGATTTCTTCTTCAGTTCACAGTTTCTTCCTTGTAAATAACAGACTATATTAATAAATCACTTCAGACACCTCACATCCGTCAAAATTACCAAAACAATGAAAGATAACAAAGGTTAGTGGGGATGGAGAGAGGAGAGAACTCTTGTATACTGTTAGTAGAAATGTAAATTAGTACAACCATTATAGACAACAGTTTGGAGGGTCCTCAATAATTAAAACTAGAATATGATCCAGCAATCCATCTTCTAGATATATATTCCAAAGGATACAAAATCAGTATGTCTGAGATATTTGCATTCCCATGTTCACAGCAACATTCACAGTATCCAAAATATAGAGTCAGTCTAGGTGCCCATCGACAAATGAATGGATAAAGAAAATGCGGTGTACACGTACACTCTGGAATACTATTCAACCTTTAAAAAGAAGAAAATCTGGTCATTGGCATCAACATAGATGAACCTGGAAGACACTATGTTAACTGAAATGATCCAGGACCAAGAAGAGAAATACCACATAATCTCACTTGCATGCAGAGTCTGAAAGAGTGGAACTCTTTGAAGCAGAGAGTAGAATGCAGGTTACCAGAGGCTGCTGGTTTGGGTTGGTGGTGGGGGGAAGCAAAGGTTGAAGAGATGTTGATAAAAGAACATAATATCTCAATTAGATAGAAGGAATAAGTTCAAGAGTTCTATTGTGCAACATAGTGACTACTGTTACTAATATATTGTATTCTTTTAAAGTGCTGAATGTGGATGTGTAGTATCATTACCACACAAAAAAAAACTATGAGATAATACATGTTAATTACATAGATTTTGCCATTCCACAATGTAATACATGTATCAAAACATCATGTTGTACACCATAAATACATAAAATTTTTACTCGTCAATTAAAAAATAGAACAAAATAAGTCAATCACTTGAGAAACAAAGGATAACAGGACAAAGAGATTGGATGTCTTACACATTTTCTTGAAAATTTAATGAGATAAGAAATAAGAAAAAATAAGAATTTAGGAGAACTTTCCTCATAATGCAGCTCTTCTCCCTGTTTTCCCCTTCTCAGTAAATGGCACAGATCCTTACCCAATTGCTTAGGGTCAAAAATTTTAGAGTGATCTTTGACTCTTCTCTTTCTCTTTTCCTCAATATTCAGTCCATCAGTAAGTCATGTCACTTTCACCTTTAACATATATTTAGCCACATCTTTACTCCTCCCTCACTGCCATCCTAATCTAAGCCATCATCATGTGTTACCTGAAAAATTGCAATAACAATGTCTTAGCAGTTAGTGTCTCTATTTCCACTCTTATCTCTTCCCCATCACCACCACCAACAGTCAATCCTCCACACATCATAAATCAGATTAAAGTATAAGTCAGGCTCTGTCCTTGCCTTCTTTAAAATCTTCCAATGGCCAGGATAAAACCTAACCTTTATCATAAGATTGGTTGACAAAGTAACCATTTAATTTCAAAGGTCACATGGCTACCCTTCAAAGACTCACAGTAAAAGATATACATAACACTTGTAATGGGTAAAAGCAATTTTTTGTGTCTAAATCTAACTTGTCTTGATTTATTTACAATCCAAATAAAACCTCAAGAGTTTTGTTCATCAGTCTTCACAAGTCAACTCAAGCAAGCAACAACAGAGAGTAATTTCGAGATAAATTGATAAAACACAGAACAAAAGAAAATAATTTTTCTTCAAAATATCTTGCTAAGCTTACTTTGGTTGATTGTGTAAGATATAAGTTTATAAAGTTAACATGAAACTTTTTCTCCAAATCACATTACCATTATTCATGTATATATATGTGTGTCTGTATATATATATATTCGGGTATCTAATATATATAATATATATATTCAGGTATCTAATATATATATTATATATTCAGGTATCTAATATATATAACATATATATTCAGGTATCTAATATATATAACATATATATTCAGGTATCTAATTCTGTTGGTGAAAATTCATGAAAGAGTCCAACTGAAATATGCTTATATCACAATATATTAGAAAGACTTATTGAATTGACTTTTAAGATTGTAGAGCCATGTTTAAAATGATGGCTCCAATAAGGTCTGTAGTTCAGTTAATACCGCACCAATATCAACTTGCCAGATTTGCTAATGTTTTATAGTTATGTAATATGTTATCATCAAGGAACATCAAGTGAATAGCATATGTAAACTCTACTATTTTTGCAACTTATTTTGAGTCTGAAGTTATTTTTAACATTTTTTAAAAGGTTTTAAAAAGAAAGAATTCCATAAATGAATATACTACGTTAATTGCATATCATTTGTATAAACTCATTAAATTGCTCCTCCTCAGGACTGGTATTAAGAAATTTTGTTTTTAATAGTTGTAATATGTAGAATACATGCAATGGAATCAGATAAATCAGGGTAAAAAATCCAGCCTCAGGAATTTCTAGCTTTATGAACTTGGAACATTTACTTAACTTCTCCAGCCTCAGTCTTCATATCCATAAAATGCAGATAATAATACCTAACTTACAGCATTGAAAGATTTAAATGAGATAATGTATGTAAAATGCTTAGTAGAGGCCTGACATATAACAAGCTTATATGATAAGAACCAAACAAATGGTAGCTAGTTAATGACTATGGATAGTTTTAATTAATAAAATTGAGTTCCTTTCAAAATAGCCTGTAGCTCAGACTCTGAATGAGGTTTTTAGCACATTCTTATAAGAAAAATCCATTCATATAGTTCCTGCCAAATTCCAGCTTGCTAACCTTTTAATTATAATTAAAGTTTCTTATTGATCCTTGTTAGAAATGCTTACTTCACAAATCCTTTTCAGCATCAGAAAAGCACTTTAAATTCAACATGACCTAATCTGAATTCATAATCTTTTCTCTAAACTTAGTCCTCTTCAAGCGAATGACACCACTATCCAGCTACACAAACCAGAAACCAAGATTGCACTTCATATTCAACGTGTCTTACAGATTTTATCTCCTGCCTCTAAATCTGCCCACTTCTCCATTACTCCTGCAGTGTACAAGTTACACTGTCTCTTGTTGGGTGTCTCTGGATCTACTTTCGACCTCTCCTGCTGTCTACATTCTGCCTACAATATTTTAGATGTACAAGTATGATAATAAGTGCTACCTCCTATCCATACTACCCCCTTAAAAACCTACAACAGCTTCAGGACACTCTTAGGATGAAAACTAAAATTCTTGATATTGACAATGTATGTGGCCCTGAGACTTAACTCCTTGGAACCCTGTCATTGTCAACCCCTACTCGCCACATCAACCATCATGGTATTCTTTCAGACCCTCATGTTCTCCATTCTCCCTCCCACCACAGAATCACCTCTCCACCCTCTGCTCCTCAATCACCTGTGCTTACTCCTTAATATCTAAAAAGTTAGAATGCCCCTAATCTCAATCTCATGCTCCAAATCTCTCTTCTACCCATGTTTTCTTCAATAATGACATCACCCACTTCCAACATGGCTGCTTCCAAACCCTAAATTATGCATCTAATTTTCTTCTTGACACCTACTCTTGATGTCTCCAACTTTGCATGCCCCTGCTGCCTTCCATCCTGACAAACCTATTCCCCTCTCAGTCTTCCCATCTCAGTGCATGCTTCCACCACTCACCAGTGTGCTCCATCAAAACACCTGCAGCACTCTTTCCTTGCCTCCACATGCAGTCATCAGCAGGACCAGCTGTTCTCTCCATCTCCACTGCCTCTTCCAGAGTCCCAGCTACATGATTTCTGGCCTCAGCTGGCCTCATAACTGATAGCCCAGCTCTACTCTTATCTCCATAATCCATCATCTACACAGCCAGAGAAGTTTTTTAAACAAAAATCAGATTCCACCATCCTCTTGCATAAAACCCTTCAGTGATTTCCCCTTTGACCTCTCATACCTGAACAGGCCCTGTATGACTTGGCACTTGCCATATCAGACAATGCTGCCCTCTGCTCACTCTGCCCCAACTATAGTGACCTTCTGCCTGTTTCCCCCCTACCCTCACCCTAGGCCAGCTGGTTCCCTCCCGTCCTTCAGGTCTCAGCTCAAATTTCTCTTCCCCAAAGAGACTTTCCCTGCCCATTCAATCTAAAATGGTACCCTTCACATTTTATGCCCCAACTATTTTTGATCATACCACCATACTGACTTCCTTACCAGCATATTTTATAATTTCAACTATGTCATTTATATTTCTGTATTTGTTTGGGTATTGTCATTCTCTCCACTAAGATCTGAGCTCCCAGAAGGCAGCAATCTCTTCTAATTTGCAATCTCTTCTATATGTCTAGTGCTTACAGTCTGACCTGGCACATAGTAAATATTCCTCAGATATTTGCTTAGTAATTGAATGCTGTTTGCTCTGGCTAGAACACCGTTTCCACATATGTCCCACTTTGCTTAATTAATGCCCATTCTTCTTTCAGATTCCACCTCTGAAATTATGCTTCAGGGAAGCCTTCTCCAACTTCCCATAAATGCCTCAAGTTGACATATTCGTGTTTTCAGAATCCTATATAACCCATCCCTTCACAGAATTTATCATATATGTAATTTTACATTTACTATTTGATTAACGTCTGAGTTTTTACTTAACATTATATCTCCAGATCATAGCTCAATGTTTGACAAACATAAGCATCTGTAAAATTCATGTCAAATAATTTTAAATAACTGTGAACATAATACCTACTCTACAAAGAAATTCTGTACATAGAGAAAAGCACATCAAAGCATACCTATCAAGATATAAGATAGCTACCTATCATTTCACCAACAGGGATCCCTGCTGTGCTGTATGTTCTTCCAGAAATTTCCATATTATGTATATGCATACATATTTTTATTTCTTTATCTACAAAACTAGGCTAGTATGTAATATTAATCCCCATATGAACATGAATCTCTGCTCTCTTTTGTCAACTTGGAGTTCACTATTTTTCATCTTTGCCAAATTAAACTTTAAAATGGTATTCCATTGCTGTTTTAATTAATATTTACTTCAATTTTAGTAAAGAAGACCATTTTTTCTATATGTTTATTAGCCAGGTGTATGTTTTGTTTTATGGCTCACATATTCAAACCCTTTCACAAATATGTTTCTGGTGTATTCATATTTTTATTTTTATTCTTGACATATAAAAGTTCTTCACATGTAAAAAAGTTAGTCCTTCATCTGTACTATTGTATGTTGCAAACATTTTCTGATTGATCATTTGTCATTACATTTTGTAATTGACATGCAGAAATATTGACCTTGTTATATTGTCAAATCTATTATTTATTTGCTACGGCTATTGTTTCGCTTGTTATGATCAGAGAAGTCTTCGCTAGTTTAAATTACAGGTTTACATAAACATTCTTCAAATAATTTTATGGTTTTAGTTTTTTACTTTTTTTTTTTTTTTTTTTTTTTGAGACAGAGTCTCACTCTGTCACCCAGGCTGGAGTGCAGTGGCCCGATCTCAGCTCACTGCAAGCTCCGCCTCCTGGATTCACACCATTCTCCTGCCTCAGCCTCCCAAGTAGCTGGGACTACAGGCGCCCGCCACCTCGCCCAGCTAGTTTTTTGTATTTTTTTAGTAGAGACGGGGTTTCACCGGGTTAGCCAGGATGGTCTCGATCTCCTGACCTCGTGATCCGCCCGTCTCAGCCTCCCAAAGTGCTGGGATTACAGGCTTGAGCCACCGCGCCCGGCTACATTTTGTTTTATAATCCACCTATAATTTAGAGTAAAACATAAAGTGAGAATCTAATTTTATATTTTTCCAAAGCATTTAGTGATTATTCCAGCCTGTCTTCAACTAAATTCAAATGCTAATTTATTCAAATTCTAAAAATAATTCATGACTGTGTTTATTTCTTGGTATTCTTTTTAGTTTTGGTGCCAACAACAGATTACTCGTATTAGAGGCATATATTTTAAAAAAGTAACGGCTAATGTTTGGCTATTTTCAAATATATATTGTTCCAAAGAATTTAATGAGTCAGATTCTGATGAATATATTAGACCTGTGATTCAAGTTGTATTAGATTTGACATCTTTAAAATAATGAGCTGTCAAATTTTTGTTCTGCATCACCATTTATTCTAAACTCCTTTTATGCTTTTGAACAGAGTTTTATAGTTTTGTTTTTATAGGTTCTGTAATTTTTCTTAAATTTACTTCTAGATATTTGTGGTTGAAATTTTAAATAAGATTGTACGTTATAATTTAAAAGTTTATTGCTTGTATATTAAAAAGCTGTTGATGTGCATTTATTGAAGGCAATTGATAGTTTTTCAGGTAATTCTCTAGTTTTACAGGATGAAATGTGGTTTATAAACCACATAAAAAATAGTTTGGATTATTTTCAATAATTGGATCTAATGTATTTTTCTTGCCTGGATACATTAGCTAAAACTTTAATAATAATATTTAATGATTGTTGTAATAAACAATAAAATTTAATGTCAGTTTTTCTCATAAAATACAAAACTGAGAGGAATCCTTTAGTGTTTATTTTGTATTATTATTTAAACCAGTGCTTCTCCACTAATGGTTATACCATCCAAATAAATAGCATTAATTTAAAAGAAGTATCCTTGTAGTCTTCATTTACTGTTTATTCCAAGAATGTTTGCTGAATTTCATTAAACGTATTTCCATTTTGTGCCAAATTGGTCATGTTCTTAATCTTCACATCTGGTATTAAGGTAAATTATATGAATGGATTATTTCATTTCAAATTATCTTTGTTCACTTGAATGAAACACATTCAAACATAGCTTGCTTTGTTGCTTTTTTACTCATGACTTTTACATTCTATTTGGATGTTGTCTCAGTTTTCTTTTTTTTTTTTTAGCTATTTTTAGTAGCTATAAACAAGTATAAAGATTATTTTATGCCTGTTCCCTTAAATTAATTGGGAATAGATTATATAGCATAGGAATTATTTGATATTCAACTGATTGGAAGAATATGGTATAAATTTATGTGAGCCAAATATACTTTTGGAGATAAATCTTTGATAAATTTATATCTTTCACTGTTTCTGGTTCTTTATGTTTTATTCTTCTCTAGCCAATAATGATAACTCTAAATTATCATTAAAAATTCCTTTTTATAAAGTATTTTTCTCAAAAATGTTAGTTGCACTATATACACATATTTTTTACATTATAACTGTAACCTATTCTATACATATATTTGAACTGTCATTTCTCATTTTATATATTGGGGTTTTCTTGGTATGATTAAAGTTACTAGAGATTAAACCACTACCTCTTTTTAAAAATCTAATCTTACGAATTTTCTACTTTCTATTTCACCAATTTCCACCTTTTTCTTGCATCGATTGAGTTCATTAGACTTGTGGGTTATTTTGTTTCTAATTTCTCATATTGACAGTTATTCTTCTTTGTTTAGAAGAATTCTCATTGTTTAGAATAATTGTCAATATGAAAACTGTCAATAAGAAAAGTTTGTTTGCTTATTCAATCACAAAAGCATTGAATGTGATGGCATGTTTTACAGTATCTTGTATGCTATACTCTCATTATTGTTATTTCCCAGCTATTCTGTTGGTAAAGTTTTGATGTTTTCTTGGGTATAAAAGTTATTTAGAAAATAATTTATTATACCTTTTTTTCTTGTAAGAAATTAAGATTGTTGGTTTATATTTTATTTTAATCTCTATGTTTATTATATTGTGATCACACACTATCATTAAAATTTATTAAGGTTGTAATTATGGATATATATTTTTTTAGGTAAAGGAGTAGTTTGATATATAAATTAAATTTCTTTTATTATATTACTCATGTTCTTCATATTTTCTTTACCTTTTTTAACCTAATTAAAAGATTTGGAACTGAAAGAGGTAAATAAATATCTTGGATTGTGATTTTTGTTTCTGTCAATTTCACCTTATATTTCCTAGAGATTAGCTTTATATTTCTATATTGTATTTATCTGCTGTAAAACTTTTCTGACTGTTAGGGTCTCGCTATGATTGAAGTCTTTACTAATGTAAAGCATAATTATTTAACCAATTGAAACATTTATTTTGATTTTTACATGTTTTGTTAATAATTTTGAGGCTCCTTTACTTTATTTTAGATGTCAATGATTTATTCTTATTCAATATTTAACTTTAAATTTCTCCTAATTGGTTTTAAGTTTTCCTCTGGTAAAAAAAAGTTATAATTACATTTTGACTTTTAACCCAATTTTTCTACATAGCATTATTTTTCACAAATATTTTGTTTTGTAGCTGGTAAATGTATTCTTACTTTCTTATTTCTGTTTTTTTAAATATATCTTTTTGTTGCTTTTATTCTTTTACCATTTCATTTTCTTCTTTTTTTTTTTAATTTACTATCTATTTTATGGTTTCTTTCATTTTTTCCCCTCTGGTGATTTGGAAAGTATATATAATATTCAAAATTCTAATAAAACAAATTAACTCATATTTACCTCCTATGGTTATAGTTCCAGATTTTTATCTGATAATTTTGAATGGTGAAGATTCGTTTATATGTCATATTTGCTAAACTATTATACACAGTTAATCAATCAAACACTAATCTAGGTGTTACTGTGAAGGTATTTTGTCAATGTGGTTAACACAGTCAGTTGAGTTTAAGGAGATTAGGCCACCCAATAATGTGGGTGGGCCTCATCAATGAGTTGGAAGGCCTTAAAAGCAAAACTGAGATTTCCTTTGGGAAGAATAAATTCTGCCTTAAGACTGCAAATCAGTTCTTCCGTACTTTGCAACGTGCTGGCCTGCTTACAAATTTCAAACTCTCCAACTCCCATAATTGTGTAAATCTATTCCTTGAAATATATCTCTTTATATATAAATGCATGTATATTAATATCTATTATATCTATTGTATAATTTATATACATATAACAGGTAGGATACACACATACACACACACACAAGCACATAACCTACTGATTATGTATTTTTTGTATAAACAGAACCCTAACTAATACATTAACTTTTCAAATGTTATGTTATTTCTTTTACAAGAACAATTATTAGAATTTGTTTTAGGTTGGACGTGGTGGCTCATTCCTGCAATCCCAGGCCTTTGGGAGGCCAAGATGGGTGGATCACCTGAGGTCAGGAGTTCAAGATCAGCCTGACTGACATGGTAAAACATCTCTACTAAAAATACAAAAATTAGCCTGGCATGGTGGTGTGTGCCTGTAATCCCAGCTACTTGGGAGGCTGAGGCAGGAAAATCGCTTGAACCCAGGAGGCAGAGATTGCAATGAGCCAAGATTGCACCATTGCACTCCATCCTGGGCAATAGAGTGACACTGCGTCTCAAAAAAAAAAAAAAAAAAAAAGGAATTTGTTTTAATAACCATAGTTACACTATAATATTTAAATTATTTCAGTGCTTCTTAGTTATTTATATTATTCTCAAATTTTATTTCTGTTCCCGAATTTTCAATTTAGTTTAATCTCTTTATTTGAACACTGAATTTTCTTCCATTTTTCACATGTGCGTCTTAGCAGTGTGTCCAATTCTTTGGTCGCAATATCTTTTTTTCCTTAAACATTTATAGATGTGGCATCATGATCTTCCCACATGTGATGGTATAGAGGTGAATGCTAAGGCTAGAAAGCTTGATGTTCCTTTCCTTTATTTTTTGTTCACTCTATTTTTCTTATACTATGAAGATGATGTAATGAAGCAATCACTGTCCTTTATATTAATCTTTTCTAATAAAATGTAACTATTCTCATGTTTTCTATGTGTATTTCAGTTATAGTTTTCGTTATTCTTTCTGTTGTAGTTATTCTGAGTTCTTATTAAAAAGGACATATTACCCATAGATAGCTTTTAGTTTTCTGATCTCTATTTCTAGTACTTTATCTTTTGTCATTTTCATTTCCTAGTCTGATCTTCTGTGTTCGAATAGGTCTCCATCAGTTTGTTCTTCATTTTACCCCTGCAGTTTGAGGCAGCAATGATTCTATCCTTTACTGCCTTCAATGCATTATTAAATTTCACAATATACTTCATATGTTTCTTCTCCCTCCTGTTTTATTTCTGTCTATATCTTAATGAGCTATCTTTTCAGCTTAGACATAGTATTCTCACCTCATACTTCACCTCTTATCTCATGGAATTCATGTATTTTAAGATTTTATGGACAGCAATAATTATGTATTATCTAAAATTTTCTCCGGGAATAAACTATGTTCCTCTACTACCTTTTGCATGTTTTGTTGTCCTTCTATTAGGCTATAGAGATATTTTTTAAATTCCCTATAATCGCTTCTTTTTCTACTTACTCATCCTTTAATTATAATGCTTAACCTAAAATTCAATTTCATATTGTAACAAAATCTCAAGCAGAAGCAACCTAAACAACCACCAAGCAAAAGCCCTAAGTTACTCTCATTCCTTACCTCTCATTTCCTGAGGCAATATCAGCTCCAAGATGTGTCCAGGAGTTCTTAGAATAAGCACTGTAAAGCTGAACTTTCCCATAAACCCCTGAAAATAAAAGGAGTAACAGTTGGATAGAAAAATCCTTCAGAGGAATTAAAGTCAGGTAAGTAAAAGTCATTCTATAGGCTGTTGTGCAAAACATGGGATATAGAATCTCTATATGAAGGTTCCATATTATCAAAAGCATTATCTAAATGCTCTATTTTACAATACTAAGATATATCTCACATGGCTATGAAACTTATTCTCTCAAATGCTATAGAAAAAAGAATGCTACACCACATCATAATAATCTAAAAGGTGGGAAGCAGACCACTCTAATGACTAAAGTTGAAGAGGTACTCCTTTCCACTCTTGATGTGACTCCAAACCATTTGCAGTTCTTTTGGAAGTTAACCAGTTTTGGTATTTTTTGTTATATACTAGGTTCTCCAGAAGCATGGTTAATTTTATTTCCTTAGGATAGAGTTTTGGAGCTATTAGCTTTATGTTTAGTGGCTGGACTTAATATTTTGTCTCATATCAAGGGAGAGATTTCTAAGTCCTTTGTTTCAAAATGCAATTTATTTCAGACTCATAAATTAAAGTCTTACCAGGAACGTGCTTGATATAGCCCAGTTTTATTTTTTCATGTCTTTCCTCTTACATATTTTATTGCCATTTTCAACCATAATTCCTCATATTCTAGTGGTTGAAAAATGTTTTGACCATGAAACTCACCAGTAAAAGAAAAAACATGTGATCGTGTACTCTAAGCACATGTATATTTATTTTATTTACATAATTCAGATATTTATATTTAGATAAAAAATATACACATATATGAATATACTAATATATATTTGAATAGAAGTTCTAATATTTTATTCCTGCTTCCAAATGTATTGTCTATATATCCCTGGATTGGTGCACACTATTTTATTGCAAGTCACCAATTTAAAATTTTTACAGTTTTCATCAGAAATCATAGAAATAAAAGAAGCAGGAAATCACTAAGGTACAAATAATATGCCTTGGGTTTTCATCTGATATGGACCGAAAAAAAATCCCAGTTAATTAGAATTTAACCAACTGTTCATATCAACATCCGTATCTTTTCCCCTACATATCAACTATGAAAATGTCAGAAGATAATAAAACTAAATCAGGATAAATGGATATAAAAAGAACCCCATTTTCAGGATGTGTCCTGAAACCAATCTTTCATAATAGTATTTATGTATTTCATAAGACATCATCACCCAAAACAAAAATCCATCTTTTTTCACTACAGGCTAAGTAAGCTAGGCTTAGAAGGATTCTGAAGTAATTTAAAGAGATTTCCAACCAAAACGTTTACAACAAAAAGCAGTTCATGTCCTTAAATTTGAATTATCCAGAAAATTCAATTGACCAGAAAAGTAGATTTCTTGGTCATTTCCAATCATCAAAGTTTACTGTAAAATGACACAATTTCTTAGTTGTTTCAAGAAGATTATAAATGATTTAATACGATTAAAATTTTTCATCTACTTATGATACTACAAAAATTTGAGCATGCAGTGAAAGAAATACTTCATTCTTTATTTCAATTTAGTATCGAAGAAAATTTCAAAGACACTAGTTTGACCATACGGCCCGGATCAGGGATCAGAGCAGACATCTGTGGATAGTCCTAACAGAAAGTTTGTTCCAGTATTATCACACTACAGAAAAGAGTGGATACCACAGGCAAAAGGAGATCAAATGTTCTTATAATAATCCATCTAGTCTGTCAACTTGGAAAAATTAGAACATTCTTGAACCTCTTATTGTTAGAAAGAAAAAATAAATAGCATGCATGGAAAAAAACCCTTTGGAAACTATAAAGTGCTATCAAAGTATTATATGACAATGATTGTATATTATGGAACTAAGTTAACAAACTTCATACTATCTTAACATTTTTGTCTCCACTCTATTGAGTTACTGAGACCCAGAGAGGGAGCCACTGACTGCTAATGAATATTAAATTTATATCTCATAGTGTTCAGAAACCTCAGAAATGATGATCCTTGCTCTTTTTCCACAAGGTAAAATGGTTTACTTGAAAACCTCCAACACAGCAATGCATCTAAAGGAGAATCCAAGGAAATTAACAACCAATTTTCTTTAAGAATGCTCGTATTTTTTTCTTTTAATTTTTTTCTCATTTATATAATAGTTGAAATAAGTTCACTATACTTTATTATTCTTTTAGATATTAAACTGTCACATAGCTTAAATATAATAACATATTTATTACTCTTTTAGATATTGTATTGTCACACAGCTTAAGTACGTTATTATATTATAATAACCACACAGCTTTATAGTGTCAGCATTTGGATTAAGATTATTATATTATAATAACATATTTAAGCTATGTGACAATAAAATATCTAAAAGAGTAATAAAGTATAGTGAACTTATTTCAACTATTATATAAGTGAGGGAAAAATAACTAAAAAAAATGAACATTCTTGAAGAAAATTGCTTCATGCCAAGAGTTATCCCTCTTTACTTATAAAATTAGTAATGCCCATATAGAAAAAGTGGGAAAATACTTAGAATCTGGTGAACATTCTCTTATTCCTCAAAACTGAGTTGGTTGGGGATACATACATATGGTTATACAAGCCCAGTCCCAGTTTCTGTACTTTTACATAGATCAATTTAAAATAGGATTTGATATTGTGGCAATAACAAATAAAGAAATTGTCAACAGTGAATGTTTCTTATTAATGTATAGATCAGTTGTATAAATGTATCAATAATAGAGTAGTATTTATAGTTGATAATACTGACTCAGTCAAAATTTTAGTGTCTGACTAATCTGAATCTTAATTCCAAATGCTGACACTATAAAGCTGTGTGGCTTTCTGCATGTCGTTCATCATCTCTGAGTTCTTAGTTTTGACATCTCTAAAATGGACACTGCTCACAAGAGAGCTGGTAAGTAAAATAATAAATATAAATTACCTAAAAGAGTGTTTCGAATTTAGCATATGTTCTATGAATAGTATTTCTCTATAAGATACAAACACACAATACACACACAGGCATTTTATTTTTAATGAAAACTATATTATACTCTTACCAATTGTTCCTGGGTCAATATGAATTCCATTCAAACGATCACAAAAGACTCCCTCTGAGGCTCTAAGGAAAATCAGAAGCTTTTGTTCCTTTTCTAAGGGATTTTCTAAAGTACCTGTTTACAAAGAAAAGTATATCATTCAAATTAATTTGAAATTAAAAGAAAGAAAGGGAGAAATTGAGGTATAATTTCTTTTTTTTTTTCAATCAGTGATAGTTCACTCATTTATTGTTTTGAGTTTTTACAATAGCACATATACATAATATATACACCTATACATACTTTTGGAGACACACATTGATATGCAATATTTAAAATATTAATACTACATTAAGTTCTACTAAATAGCTTAGCTATGCATATTTAACAAAGAGATACTCCATTTCACTAGGCAGTCCTTCTGGGGAAGCCTGTTCATATATTTTTTCTCTAAAGAATTGCAAGCCTGATAGCTCTATAATATGTGCAAGATGCTCCATATTATTTAAAATACTATCACAGGGAAGTATAACCTGGTAAAAATCCTCTGTGTCCTGCTGAAGTCATTAATTAGCTTATTTTTTTTTATTTATTTTTTTATTTTTTATTATTATTATACTTTAAGTTCTAGGGTACATGTGCATAACGTGCAGGTTTGTTACATATGTATACTTGTGCCATGTTGCTGTGCTGCACCCATCAACTCGTCAGCACCCAACTACTCATCATTTACATCAGGTATAACTCCCAATGCAATCCCTCCCCCCTCTCCCCTCCCCATAATAGGCCCCGGTGTGTGATGTCCCCCTTCCCGAGTCCAAGTGATCTCATTGTTCAGTTCCCACCTATGAGTGAGAACATGCGGTGTTGGTTTTCTGTTCTTGTGATAGTTTGCTAAGAATGATGGTTTCCAGCTGCATCCATGTCCCTACAAAGGACACAAACTCATCCTTTTTTATGGCTGCATAGTATTCCATGGTGTATATGTGCCACATTTTCTTAATCCAGTCTGTCACTGATGGACATTTGGGTTGATTCCAAGTCTTTGCTATTGTGAATAGTGCCACAATGAACATACGTGTGCATGTGTCTTTATAGCAGCATGATTTATAATCCTTTGGGTATATACCCAGTAATGGGATGGCTGGGTCATATGGTACATCTATAATTTCAAGAATGCAATGTAGATACTGTAAAATAGACTATATGGAGGAGTCAGTGATTATGTAAATGAAATAAGAATAGGAAAAACAAAAGATTCACTAAACGTCTCTGAAGGAGACTCATGTATTATTCACCAGATATTCACTCTTCTTTCTTTATTAAGGCAGCGTAAACTTTCCTGACCAACTAATATTTATCCTGGTTATATGACTTGCTTTGGCCAGTGAAATTTGTGTGAAAGTGATAGGAATATCAGTTCTCAGTTGATGCTTCAAGGGACTTGGCAAGTTGTTTTGTTTTGTTTTATTTTGTTTTTTACCAGATTTCTTTCCATGTTGTTCTCTACCATGAATGGAAAATTCCTTAAATAGCCTCTGGTATCTGAATGAAGAGACATAAAGAGCAAAACTGAATAGAACACACAAGATGGAGCCAAGTCCAACCAAGTCTAACATAAATATTTCTTGATGCAAACCACTGAGATTTGGGGATTATTTGTTACACACCATTATTATGGCAAACCTGCCTGATACACTGTCTATGGCTAGATAAACTTCAAATTTCTTTATATGCATCTTAACATTTACTCCTCACAACAAACCTGAGAAGTCAGTATAATTATTATCCCAGTTTTAAAAATTTGCACATAAAGAGCTTTAAGGTTAAGGGACTTGTCTAAATTGATCCAACTATTAAGTAATAGAATCTATTTTAACAAAGATCTGTTTATGCTAAGTGTTTATTTAACAAATAAGAGGTTATTTTCTAAAACTAAATTCTTTTAGCAGCATAAAGACTCATAAAGACATAAGGCTGTGATACTCAGACAGCAGTTGGAATTGTTTCTGACCTTATTTTATTGATGTTAACAGTGGAGTTTGGTATGAAAATTCATACTTCTACGGTAAGATAATTGTTCAGGGAATTTGTCAAAATAGCGTTAGTGACTATGGACCTAAGGAAGGTTAGTCTCTTTGGAAAACATGTCTTGGAGTACAAAAATATTAAAGTTATTAAAGTCAGGTTTTTAAGAAATAACTGGTCCAGGCACGGTGGCTCATGCCTGTAATCCCAGCATTTTGGGAGGCCGAGGCGGGCGGATCGCGAAGTCAGGAGATCGAGACCATTCTGACTAACACGGTGAAACCCCCTCTCTACTAAAAATACAAAAAATTAGCCGGGCGAGGTGGCGGGCGCCTGTAGTCCCAGCTACTCGCGAGGCTGAGGCAGGAGAATGGCGTGAACCCGGAAGGCGGAGCTTGCAGTGAGCTGAGATCACGCCACTGCACTCCAGCCTGGGCGACAGAGCGAGACTCTGTCTCAAAAAAGAAAAAAAAAAAAAGAAAAAGAAATAACTGTTGGGAAGGTAATCCCCAAATTACATACCAAATCAGACAGATTCATAAAAACCACCGGCTATCAAATGCGTCTTCCCAGTTTATAAATTCCCGAAAAGATAACCAAAAATGATATTGTTAAATACAATGTGAAATAACTAGCAAATTTACAATTGCCTGGTTTTCATCTTAGTTGCTGGTCTTTCGAGCAACATAAAATCATCCCCTCTAGCTGACACTTCCTATATACCTGGTTAGCCAAAAGGCACAGGTAAGTCTGAAGCTTGCTACATACCTATCTTTATAGTTCAGCCTTCACTGCCATTATTCCAGTACTCTGCTGAAAGCAAGATTCAGAGAGGTAAGTAAATCTGCCTAGAGGCATATAGTAGGTCAGTGGGTGAGCAAGCCTATGTATTTCCAATAATATGCAAAGATGTGTTGCTCCTCTGTGTAGGTAATGAAACTCCTCAGCTGAGAGCCTGATGCATCATCTTAGTGAAAATAAAGATGTGCTAGAGCAGAAAGAAGGGAAGCAGGGGAGGATGAAAATGTTCAGTAAATGTGTATAGCGTAGCTGTTATCTTGCGTTACAAGTCTGTCCAGTAAGCTGTTTTCCAACTGTGATTTCATTTATTTCACGGAGGGTAGTTTAGAGTCTTTGGGGGAAAAAAAATGGCCTAGCACTAAAGAGATACCAGAGAGAAAAAAAGTAGGACAGTTTTTGCCCTAGAGAAACATATGCAGAGTCCTACAAAAAGAGTTCAGCGTTCCTCTAAAATTAGAGATTAAATCAATTATGCAACCCAACACTGCAGCACATGTGGAGCTTTCGCAGAAAGTCTGGGCAAAATTAGTTAGCCTGCTGTGATCTTTTGGTATCTGCAATGGCCAGAATTTGGCTTCCTTTTTGTAACTGAGGGAAAAAGAAAGATGGAGAATAGGGACTAAGTAGAAAGAAGGCAAAGGTGACCTAAGAGAAGGAAAAATGCTTCTTGAATGTGTAAAAGCTGATAAACGGAAAGGTTTAAAGGCTGAGATCCTCATTTTCTTCACAAATCTAGCAATCAAAGAAAGGTGAGGTGCTCTCTCCAGCATGGGCTTTGCCCCTAAATGAGGGTAGCCACTTCTGAGACAGAAGATGCTAAGGATATGCAGCTCCTCCTTGGTTTACCTTTGTAAAGCTTCTCTAAACTATAGCAAGAGGCATATTAAATCTGGGCAAATTTATGTATTCATAATGGGCAGGAATATAATTGTCATTGTGCTGCAAAGACATTCCGGATGTTTCCACATGCACGATTTAATTCTCACAATTTTATGACGAATACAGTTGAGGTTCTGATGAGGAAACTGAGGCAAAGAGAGGTTAAGTAGCTTGTCAGGAATCACATAACTCTTAAATGGCGAAGTTGGGCCTTAGACTTAATAAGTACCATCCTAGGACATGTGGATATGGAGGAACAGAAAAGAAGTAAAGGGAAGCAGACATTACTTTGTATAATGGTGGGCAGTGAAGGGGAAACAATGTGTTCCAGATGCTAAAATCACGTGAGATGGAAGAAAATGAGTTCTGGCATATGAAAGAGAATCATTATAATTATTTGGGGAATATGGTACAAATGGGTTCCAGGAACTTCAAAAGGTAAGAATAAGAAAAAAGGACATTTCCTTATTTTATTAACTAAAGCTCTTTGATGGAATCAAGTATAATCCTAGTTTGCACTTAAGCCCACTCTATCAACATGACTTACCAGACCTTGTACCAAGCCAACCCATAAGAAATTATTTACCCTTCCCTCAACTCACTCTCCTCTGTGCTCATGAGATTTCCCAGCGTTTACATGTTTTACCTTCATCTTAACTAACTTTGATTCATCCCGTACAACTTGGTTCTACCATAATTTATTCCTGAAAGCCTTCTATGATCTTGAATTAGATGCCCCCTTTTGTGTGTAAAATGTTCTGTACCCCTTGCTAAAGTAATTCTACTTCAAGCAACTTGTCCTAAAGAACTTGTAAGGGACAAGGGCAAAGAATAATGCCCAAAGTTCTCCACATCAGTGTTACTTATTTATAATTGGCAACATTTAAAAACACCTTGAAATAGCAAACAATTAGAAATATTTTTGTCCATTTTAAACTCCTTCCTTTCTTCCCAGACTTTTTGACATACTTAATAGCTGAAATGTACAAGTCCCCAAGCAACCGTATACTCCCTTGCTTCTGCCGCTCTCTGCCTTCATTCCTGTTTTTGTCACAGCCAACTCTTACATACTCTCAAACCCAGTTCAGATGCCATCTCTTCTGGAAAGGGCCTTGTCAACTAAGTCTGGGCTAAGTGACCTTCTAAGGGCTATCACAGAATGCCATGTTTTACCACAGTACTTCTAAAACTATATTGTAAGGGCCATTTACCTGATTGCCTCCTTCTCTCAGTGAGCGCAAGAAGAAACTATGTACTCCCAGCAGAGTTTATCTGAAGATATTTTATTCCAGAAATGTTTAACTTGGTAATTTTTACCAACCCTCCTGGAGAAAACAATTGGAATAAAGAGAAATACCCCATAGTAATAAAAGACTAACTTCACCAGTAAATTACAACTTTTAAGCATTTATGTACCTACTATTATAGCTTAAAAATATATACTGCAAAAATCAACAGGACTACAAGGACAAATGGATATACCTATAACACTTGTTGTAAAGCCAACACAACTGTTGTTAAAAAAAAAAATACAGTAATGATACAGCAGTTTTGAATAATGCAATTTGCATATTTGACATAACAGGCATAGATGGAAAACTAGACCCACAAAGAATGTACATCCTTTTAAAGCATGCACAAAACATTTTTAAAAATTGATCATATGATAAAGCAGTTTAGCAAATTTTTAAAAATTGGAATTATACAGCATTTGTTTTCTGACCATAGTTCCATCAAAATTTATAATTCGTAACAAAAAAATTTCAAAAGTAAGCTATATTAATTTTTCCAATTATCAAAGAATACCATTAAGAAAGTAAAAAAGCAGCTGGATGTGGTGGCTCATGCCTTTAATCCCAACACTTTGGGAGGCCGAGGCAGGCGGATCACAAGGTCAAGAGATCTAGACCATCCTGGCCAACATGGTGAAACCTTGTCTCTACTAAAAATACAAAAATTAGCTGGGCATGGTGCCACACACCTGTAGTCCCAGCTAATCAAGAGGCTGAGGCAGGAGAATAGCTTGAATCCCTGTCGTGGAGGTTGCAGTGAGCCAAGATCGCGCCACACTGCACTCCAGTCTGGTGACAGAGCGAGACTCCATCTCAAAGGAATTAAAAAAAAGAAAAAAGAAAGTAAAAAAGCAAGCCACAGAGTGGGAAAAGATATTTGTACTACATATAACCGACAAAAGATACATTCCAAAATATATAAGTAACTTCGGTAAATAAATATAAAACAGGTACATTCATCATTAAAAAAGAGTAAGAGAACAGCTATTTTACAAAACAAGATACTCTCAAATAAATAATAAATACATTCTACTATGCTCAATCATATCATAAAAAAGAAATAAAAATTAAAACAAGAATGAGATCTCACTACATATCCAGTAGACTGGATTTATAATGTTTAACTAAGCATATATTTTTTATTTTATAAAATTTGTTGTATATGTGTGTCATTTTCCACAATTAATAAAAATATATTAAATGACTATGTTCCAAGAATACTCTTCAATGAGTTTTGTTGATCAAAAGAGGGGAAACTGGCCAAAATTTTAGTCACATCTTCTGAATATACTATTTTCCAGGTGCTATTCACTGACTCCAAAGCAAAAATTGTATTTTTATATAATTTGTATTTTTTATCTGAGTTAATCTTAAAACTCTATAAATACCTTGACTGCACATGAAAGATAAATAAATTACCCCAAAAATAAATTTTGTACATTTTTCCCTTGTCCTCAGAAGTGGGTTAAATGGTGATGACTTTGGAAGTTGAACTTCTACCCAAAGCATAACTATTTTTCTCATGCCCTGCAATAGCGATTTTCTCCAGACCAGAGCCTCTAGAACCTTCTTACTATCATATAAACCCAAGCCGGTAAATAGCACTGAACCAAGTAAATTGCAGCACACATTTTTTTCTGAAGTAGCTTTTAATTCGCAGTGTATATTTGACCCGCTTATTCCTAAAACATTCCTCCCCAATAGAACTGATTCCATCTGAAAATAAATGTAGGGTAGAATGGGGCTTGCAGTCCAGTAAGATAAAAATTGGTTATAAAAATCAGTAGGCATTATCAAATGACAATGTCCAACCCCTCATACAGTGATTTTATTCAAGCTGACAAATTTTCATTTTTAATGAGGCCTCTCAACTTATCAATAATGGAATATTAAAATAAATGTGAAAATATGTGATTCATTCACTACTTGCAAAATGTACAAAAATTCTTAAAACTTCTTCCATAAGGTTGAGCAAATTACCTCATTTCTTTAAGCCTCAGTTTCCTCAATGATAAAATAGGCACAATAATAGCATCCATTTTTTGTGAGGGTTAAATGATTTAGTCCATGCTAATAGTACAGGGCACAGTGTCTGTATATGATACATGTTTTTAAAAAATATTGGCTTTTAGCAGTATTAATAATAGTTGTAAAAAAGATAGTAATAGTAACCATGGAGGTATCACAGTTATTCAAAATTAACCTTTAAATTTGAAAACTTAAAAAAATAAGGCAAGTTCTTCCTAGCAAGTAATATCTAATTCCTAAAGTACTAGCTAGACACTAGACATTTCAAAGCAAAAATATTAAGTGACTACTTATTTCAATGTCCAGCCCAAGGAACTTCAGAAAACACAAAGTTTACCTTAAACTGAAACATTCCTGTAAGTTTTCTAACTAAAAAAACAAATCATTCATTCATTAATTTATTCACTAGTTTTCTTAAAATTATTCTGTTTGTATGCAAAATTAAATATTTTATAATAAATTTATTATTTGATTAATTATTTTAATAACTAAATAAATTCCTAAGAAATATTATATTACTGTTATATGGATTCATAAGTCAAAAGTACAGTTTAAGAAAGACTGATTTAAAAATTATTAAAATAGGAAAGATGATTACTGCAAATGCCTTTAGTAAAGACTGATGTCCCAATACGACAGAAGAATCTTTATTTGTATTAGCGTTTGGCTTAAAAAATATATTAAAAATACACACACACACACACACACACACACACACAGATTTAAGGATAATGTGATGTTATGAGAGAACTAATATCCATCAGAAAATAAACAGATCTTTCTATTCCTAATATCATTTTGAAATAAGTATTATTTAACTGTTGGCTGCCAGCCTTATTAGGGACTCTCCAAGCACGGAAATGAGTTTTAGCGTTTCCTGTACCTCTAAGGGGCAAAGCTTTTACACTTTTGCTCCTACGGCTAAATAAGTAACAGCTTTAAAAGTCACATCCCTTTTGTGTCACCTTTTTATTTTATCAAGCAACTGTTAGTTTGATTAGGGAACTGTCCATCTAAATAAACTGAACAAACCATCTATTTTGCAGATATCTATGTACACTTATATTTTACACATTGCATGCGTGGGTATTTGTGTCTTTTTCTAATCATAGTTAAATTTGAAGGAGGACATACTTTTTAACTTCATATTTTTTTTAAATGAACATCACATACAAGATTCTCTCTGGCTGCTCAATGGGTCTGACTACTGGGTATTGTGGCTTTAAGCTGGAGGATATGTTTTAATCTACACTTTTCTCAGGTTTGTCT
Source organism: Theropithecus gelada (assembly GCF_003255815.1). Lineage (NCBI taxonomy): Eukaryota > Metazoa > Chordata > Mammalia > Primates > Cercopithecidae > Theropithecus > Theropithecus gelada. The sequence goes on from NC_037671.1 coordinate 53,981,434, forward strand.
CCTTGTTATTACTTAATCATCCAATGAGCCTTACAGAACTGTCAGTTTGAAAGGCAATAAACTGTGTATGGATTTTTCTTCTTCTTTAGGATTGAGAAAGTCCCAATCATGGAAGCAATGAAAGAAACTTCCATATACCTAGTACTTCATTTCCTGACAATCAAAGGCATGTGCTAATGATGACCTTAGGCTCCTGGCTACAAATGTGAGACAGGACTGACAAATACCCATCACTGACCCTGAAAAACAATATGTGACAAGTTTTAGGATAAAAGCCAAGTGCCTAGTATAATTACTGAGCAACTAGATAATGCATCATGTGACCTGGTTGTGACAGGCCAAAGGAACAATGAACTGCTGTGTCCCCAGGGATGGCAATGGTTGGGGCATATCTTGTTGACTTAGGGATCAAGGAGGGTTCTATTAAGCTGTAAATATCCATCAGAATATTTGTCTCACAAATGCATTTTTACAATACAAAAAAACTTTATAAAAGTATATAAATTTATTATTATTTTATATTATTTAAATGATACATTTATATTATTTTAATAATTAATATAAATGTATTATTATTGGTAACCCGTCTCTGAAGTCTTCCTAAAAAGTATTAAAAGAAGATTTTTCATTCGCAGTTTTAAAAGTACAAGATTAAAACAGTCTTTATTGAGTTGAATGTTTGAGTCAATAACAAGTTAACAGCATTGATATCTAAAACAACAAGGAACACGTTTGTTAAAGCATGGGCACAATGTCTCATATAAGAGGAGACACTGATGAAAGGAATGGACTCAGACAGCTATTCATGGGCAAAGCTTTTATATGTTTTAAAAAAACATTTAAATCAACAAACAAGTGTTTATTGAACAAGCTTTGAGTTGGGGACATTTTTAAGTCGGTTTTCCTGTTCTAACAGATTGTAAAAATGAAAATACTTTGAATTCCTACAAGACACCAACGTTTTCAATTTGATTTTATACCTCCTTTTTTCCTTTCGCATAGGGGATAAATATATTGTAGTCATCTAAACATTAACACCATAATTTCTTCCTCACAGATATAGACATTTAAGTCTAAGGAGATTGAATGTTTTCCAAGAAAAAGGCAGTGAGCTGAAAGACAAACCTAAATATGCCCATTCACTTGTGTATAGATTATTAGTCATAACAGCATATTATCAGAATTCTACAATGCAGTAGGTACTAGGGTTATAAAATGTTCTGATGAAGTCTATCATTTACTGGAGATAAGACACTAATTAATTATTTAATAGAGATAGACACTAATGCTATTCATGTCACCACTGAATGCAATAATGGCAACATGAATGAGAAGCATGGACCAGAAGGAAAGGTACGCTGAAATTTACCGCATGGAGACAAGAGAGCCTTCATATTAGATTGGTGCAAAAGTAATTGTGATTTTTGCCATTAAATAGTAAAGGTAGTCCTTGGGCAAAAGCTTGAAGGACGATATTTAAGATAGCTAAAATAGCCACTTGTCCTGGTCTTGTTTTTTGTCAGCTCTGAGACCTTGAAACAAATCAATAATCTCTCTGGATTTCAGTTTCCTTACCAATAAAACGAGACAGATGTTTCAAACAATCACAGAGATTTGCAACATCACAGTTACGAATCTACTATTGGGGTATTTTCCAGAAATTGTACAATGAGTTACTAAACTAAAATCATAATTCATGTCTCTGGAACTTCCATATTTATGAAGCTAATTTCTGTCTTATTAAAGCCATACTCAAGAGACTATCAATAAGTAGCAATTCTCAGCATAATTTGGACTCATTTTGTTCTTTAATGCTTTAGAAAGCAACACTCTATATAAAATCTGGCCCATGAAACTCATGATGTTCACTATAAACTCACTACTATTTATGATTCTCCAACTACAGGGGCTGCCTTTCTGCCTCACAACTACTACACAAAGCACATTTCTCCCTCGGGACCTTTGCACTAACTCTCCCTCAGCCTGAAATGCTCTTGTTCAAATCTTTGCAGGTCTAGCTTTTTCTTGTCTCTACAGTCTGATGTCACATTGACTTGTTAGAAAGGTCTTTACTAACTATCTAACATATGGTTGCCAACATCCAACCTGGATCTCTCATTAATTAATGTTCCTGTTTAGTTTCTTTCAGAGAATGTATTGCTATCTAAACTTATCTTCCTCATTTATTTTACTATTTGTCTGTTTCCCCCAATAAAATAATGCAAGCAGGAATTGTTCACTACTGAACGTCTTGTTCACTGTGGAATATTCAAATGCCAGAAAGAACGCCTGGCTCTGAGTTGGCATTCAATGAAAGAGGGAGGTGGGGAGGAGATAAAGGAGGAAGGGACAAATCTACAAAGGAAACTTTGGAAAATCACCATATCAGAGGAATTATTTTCTCCTTAGTATCTGTTTATCCATTTCATTTCACCATCCAAAAGAAAATCAGTTATTCATGAAAGCAATCCCATAAAGTTTTGATGCCATGACTCAATATGGACAACTATTCATTTTCAACCATGAAATTCAATATGTTCAATGACACCTCAGGCTATACTAAAGCCAAAAAATAAAGTTGTTAAAGAATAGATAAATGGTATTGAGCTTATGAAAAGTTATTGCTCCTGAAGGAGTAAATGTTGCATTTTTATTTGTTTTACATGAAAAGTAACAATTTGTGTCAAAACTATATTTATAAGCCATTATAAAAAACAAAAAGCTGGAATAAGATGGTCAATTTTCTCTTCTATTTTCTTTGTCATTTCCACTGTATCTCATATCACTGACCACTTCCTCTTGTAAATTGCCTTCTTTGTTTCAAGATATTATTTTCTTGTCATTTCATCTTCTTTCCACCTATATAACTGTTTGTTTTTTTTTTTTTTCCATTCTTGTTCCTGAACTCAGCTTCCTCTACCACCCTTCAAAGACCGGTGCTCCTCAAAATTTCTATCCACAAAATCTGTTTGGCCAATTTTATTCACATCTTTAATTTCACATTTGAGCTGATGATCCTCAAATATGTACATTTAGCACAGACCCTTCTCATTGGTTTCTTTATTCATAAATCTACCTGCCCTTTAGGTATTATCACTTGCATCTTTCATTGAAATCTAACCTTGAGATTTATGAGTCTGGGTACTTAACAAACCACTGTATAAAGTTTACTGTATACTCAACATTGTTCAAGCACTTTAATAAATATTAACTCATTTAATTTTTTAAAACCTCTATGAAATATGTACTATTATTATTTCTACCTTGGAGATAAGGGTACTGAGACACAGCTAGTTCATATAACTTGCCGAGGGCCATTCAACTAACAGAGTGAGGAAAGGGCACTCATTCTTGGCATCCCCATTGACCCAGATCTCCCAACCCGAAACCTTGGATATATCCCACACAACTCCTCCTTGCCTCAGATCAAAATTATCACTAGGTTCTAGTGATTTTTACCCCCTCAATGTGTCTCTAATTCATTCTTTCCTCTTTAACTCCTGTTAAAGAGTAAACCTTAGTTCACTCCCTTACAATTCCTTTCCTAAAACATCTCAGTAGACTTCTCCCTTTTCACTGTGTCCCTTTTAAGTGCATTCTCTACACTTCCAGCACTAATTTTTCCAAGAATAAATATAATCATGTCACTTCCTTACTTAAAACTATCCAGTGACTACCCACTGCCTTCATAGGAAAATCCAAACTCCTTAGCATAGTATATCAGGTCAACCACCATTTCATACAAAGCCGGCTATCCAGACATACTCATTCCCTGCAGTTTCCCGAAAGTATAATGCTCATCTAAAATATGTACCTGTTCACAGGTCTTCCTTTATCTTTAAGCTCCCTCTAGGTTGGAAGACATGACCCTTCCAATCATGTTTTTACTCATTTGTCACACCATTTTATTGAGACATCTCTTGAAAATTCGGGTTCATGATTTCTGTTTCTATATGCCCAGTATCCCCCATGGTACTTGGTACACGGTAGGCACTGAGTAAACCCATGATAAATGAAAGAATGAACACACATGTGTAATTCTTTAAGCTTATCTTAAGTGTTTTATCAGACTAATGAGACAAGCACTGAACGAAGAATGAAATTGAGTTTGGCATTTGTGATGCAGCTGTAGCCCTCTAAGCAAAGCTTTGATCTTGAGCTTCCTTTCTAATTCTAGCATTCTATGATTCAACTCTATTAAAAGTCCATTGATACCTTTGCCAGCACCAGCTGCCTTAAAAGCAGGACCACCAGCTGGGCGTGGTGGCTCATGCCTATAATCCCAGTACTTTGGGAGGCCAAGGCAGGTGGATCACGAGGTCAGAAATTCGAGACCAGCCTGGCCAACATGGTGAAACGCTGTCTCTAATAAAAATACAAAAATTAGCTGAGCCAACATGGTGGCGGGCGGCTGTAATCCCAGCTACTTGGGAGGCTGAGGCAAGAGAATTACTTAAAACTGGAAGGCAGAGATTACAGTGAGCTGAGGTCACGCCACTGCACTCCTGCCTGGGCAACAAGAACAAAACTCCATCTCAAAAAAAAAAAAGCAGGACCACCAGAAAATATAATTCTACAATGTTGGGACTTGGATCAAATGGTATCAGATAGCAGGCATACACTGGCAGCACTCTGTGCCAATGTCCAAATCTATTAAGTTTATTTACTAACTAGTCTTATTATCTGTTTCATGTTGGGATTTCTTTAGGGTGTGGTAAAATTGGACAGATGGGTTGAAAGTCTTCCTTCAGGCATAATACACATAGGATTGGGCAGATGGGCTCCAATAACCAACCTTTAGGCCTGGAACACATGGATGAAGCAAGGAGAAAAAGAATACACTATCTAGTGAGGGGTAAAAAATAGAATTGGGAATGGAGAAATTTTTTAATGAGACCTGAAATATATAAAGTAAAACTGGAAAGTGGCACAGTGTCACTTACCTTCAAAGGTACAAATTTTTCAGGCAGCAAGCTACATATTATAGTAATAAGTGACCTTAGAAATCCAAATATAACTTACCGAAAAAAGAGATCAATCTTTGCAATAGAAGATATCAACTGGAAATAAGTTTTGTAGTAACAAGAACAGGGTTCACTGTTATTTAATATTTCTCAATTAATTAATGAGGATTTTACACAATGTTAAACAAATGGGCAAATGATAGTAATCTGTGAGGAAAAGACCAGACTTCAAGAGAATATCTCCAGTGTAGAAAGATGAACTGAAATAATTAAATGAAGAGATGGGTAAACAGTATTGCCATTAGATTCCCTCAAAACCCAAGAGAAAACAAAATAAGCCCAACACAACTGTACAATGTAGAGATACGTATTTGTGGCAGCACAAATAAAAAGAGCAGGAATCAGAGTCAACAATGTAGTTGGCAGGACTAACAGCATGACCTGGCTGGATAAAGAAGTCAGTTTAATATTTGGCTTTATTAACAGAAGAATCATATCTGTTCTGATAGCTGGAAGCTGTGCTGGAGAGCTTTTGTTGACACCTCCATTTCCAAGCTCTGTGCTTCTCCACCCTACCCAGTGCCCCAGGATGTGGCTGACCTTTGTGTACTGCATCAAGTTCTCCTTTACTCTGACTTCCAGTCAGGTGTGGCCAAATGGTAGCACAAGCAGAAGACAGGAGGGAAGCAAAAGAATGAGATAAGACTGTTTATTCCTGGAGTTCCTTCCTTGTACTGGGTGAATCCCAACCATACAAAGGCCATGCCTCTGGGGTGATCTGACAACCATCTCTAAACCTTTCTCTTTATCTCTGGGTTCCTGTAACATTCTTTCCTCAGTCCTTTATGGCAAGAGGTAGTAAGGATAAGTGGCTTTACTAGCCTTAGGGTATACCTCATCCCATTTGGATCTTTGTAAATCATTCCTTTATTTAAATCCCTTCAAACTGTCTAATGCTTATGACATATATTTTCTGTGGGCACCCTGGCTGATAAACATTTATTGAACACCTACCATATACCAAGCATTTCCTGCGAGCTGTTATGTTTAATATCTCTCTGAGGAAGGTTCTACTGTTATCCTACATACGTTGCAGATGATGAAATGAAGGTGCCCAGAGGTTGACTTGCTGAAGGTCAAACAGCCAATAGGTGGCCAAGGTGGATTTGGTCCCTCCACCATTTGACTTAGAGCCCATTCTGTTAACTGCTATACTCATTTCATTCTGTTCAGAATAGGCAGATCCCACCTGGGAATAGTTCTTTCTCCCTGGCTTTCAGAGGAATTAAACAAAACAAAGTTGTGTTTAGAGGCAATGCCAGCAAGAAAGAGGGAATCTCATAATAATCTATAGGAAATGGGGTGTACAAATTTGTAAAATTTTTCTGAAAAGCAATTTGGCAGCATGTATTTAAAACCTTTAAAAAATGTTCTTATCCTTAGGCCTATTAATTTCATGTTTAAAAGCCCATCCTAAGGAAACGAAGATATGAATAATGATTTAATTATTGAATGTTCATTGCAGAGTGAGTTACAAGGACAAAAGTCTGAAATATCTTAGATGTTCAACAAGAGAAAAATGGCTAAATTATTATACATGCATGCATATCTATATATTCCCATATATTATATAACGTTGAAATCATTAAAGTTGGGCCTTTGGAATACAATGAGTTGCAGAAATTCTTACATTGTTTATATAGGATCAAAAAAAGTCAAAGCATATGCCCTACATTTTGAAATATATGCGTGTGTGTGTGTGTGTATGTGTAAGAAAATAAATGATTTTGAGATAAAACACCAAAATATTAATTGTGGTTATATTTGCACTTGGAAATATTTGCACTCGGAAACTTTGAGTGATCACTTCATTTCCACCATATAATTCTCTTTGTTTTCCTGTATTTGCAGTTTTGTACCATACACTAAAAAAAAATACTTAAAACGGCAATAACTATGAACCATGGTTATACTGTATGACCTAAAACAGAAAAGATTCAAGAAGATGTGAATGAAGTGCTATAGAATTAAAAGGAGTATGATACTTGTCCTGAATGGCTCAAGAGGAAGAGCCTGAACCTATGGAAATTGGAGGAAGATAGACTTTAGCTTAATGGAACAAAAAGAATTCTAATAGAATTTTAAATAGTGGGAACAGGTTGCCTTGAAAGGTTTTGATTTTTTGGTCACTGGAAGTATTTAAGAAAAGGATTGACCATATTTTTTCAGAAATCTTTTTACAGTGACTTAACCTTTGTTCAGGTAATTAGATCTAGAATTTTCTCCCAACAGAGAATCTAAAATTTTCATGCTACCTAACAACGATATCTAAATATTTCCTTACCACTAGAGATACATTTCTTTGGAATATGATATGATTTTTTTCTGGGAATTCTCTTTTAATCTTCTTCCTGGGGCAAAGTAGAATGCCTTACTAAAGTTCTAAAGTAGTTCCTTTGGAGACAGTGTACATGTCTTTTCAGCATTTATACCCATCGCTTACAACAGTTCTAAGTATATAGTCTACCCATAACATTTCAGGTTTTTTTAATTAAGTAAGCCAAATCTGGTTAATACACTACCCCAGATCCATTCCATTCTGCCTGTCCTGGGGCCCCAGTAACATGATCCGCTTCCCAGCAAGAGGAGCCTCATCTCCTGGCACCTACTGATTCTCTGGTCCTTCCACTAGCTACCCAGGGAGCCATAAAAATAACAAAGTCAGAGGAGTTAATGGTGTGGAATGGGCCAGGTGAGATGCTTGCCTTCTCCTCACTACCTCCCCCATATTGTCCCAAGATATGGAGGTTCTAATAAGGCTTCTCTCAAGATATCCCACATAACCAAGCAAACCAAGCATGCTTCTTCAAGAAGCTATGACTACCTTGTATTTGCTTTCCCTCACTTTCCTCCTCACTTTTCTTTTTCCTTCATTCTCACGTCTTTGGGATTATTAGTCCCAGTAAAGTGCTAGCACATAGCTTTGCTTTCAAGTATATTTTCTCAGGAAATTGTTAAGACAGCAATTGAAATTTTATTGTGAGTTAGTTGATCAGATGATATCAAATCCATCCTGTGATATCTTCTGAAAGAGTGAGTTAAAGGCATATTCTGACACAAAGAAAACCTACTGGAAGACTTGATCTGTAGCCTGGAGGAGGTAAAAAAAAAAAAAAAAAAAAAAAATAGCCCTGGAATGAGCAGCAGCAGGCGGACCAGAAACAGCCTGATAGTGCATGGGCATGAGAGAATGACCAATACAAGCCACCTGTGACCACGTGTAAAGCTTGCCAAAGAGTAACTTTACTAGTACACTCACTACTACCTTAACCCTCCCCAGACTCTGTTAAGCAACCTGCTTGATGATACCATTTGTTTCCCAGAGCCCCTTCTCACAGAGTATAATTCCCAACATGCTTGCAATCCTTGTGCCTTTACTCACCAACTTTCAGCTCCCCTCCTGCAATGACCATGCATGCCACACTCAGAACATTGCTTCTGTCCACAGGGAAGTCTAAGGTACCCATCACATACAGCCCTTTGAAGAATGGAAGATCTGTATCCACGAGGACAGTTCTGTCTGTGGAAGAAAAAGAAATTGCTCAGATATGTCACAAAAACAAGAATTACGTCTTTTATTCTAGGATTCTCCCAGCAGTTTGGGAGCTGCATACAGTGTTATCTAAACCAGAACAGGTATAGCAACTGGAAGAATGAATAGTCTGCCAAAGGCTAGGCCTTACTGAACAGGAAAATCAGTTCTGATTGATAAATGCTACCATTGCTTAACACACCACATTCATGGACAAAATGCACTACTTATGCACCAAACAGCAGCCTTGAGTCTACTGCAGTGGAAACACACAGATCGAATGAGCTCCCTACCCTTTGTTCCTGTATCTTCACTTTTGGTTCTAGCTTCAGGGATATACAGAGCAGTAGACATGACATTGGCCTCTGAAGGCAGACTACTTGGATATGAATACCAATTCTGCTACTTACTAGCTGTCTAGGCAAATAACTTTATCGCTCTGTGCCTCAGTTTTCTCATCTGTGGAATGGGAATAATACTAAAAATAACTGTTTTGTTCATAGGACTTTTGTGAGGGTTAAATGAGTTAATAGATTGAAAATGCTTATACAATATTAGTAAGCTGTATCTAATTCCCTAAGTCCCATTGTGTAAGGCAAAGTACATGGTGCATGCTTAATAAACACTTGATGTTATTATTTTTACTGTTGTCCCTTAGCTTGCCAGGCTTATAGAGCTTACTGGAAAATTTAAAATCATTATGTTTTATTTCCCCTTTCATAAAAGCAGTCTTCATATAACTTCAGAAGAAATAATCATAGCTTTTGCCTGAGATTTACTATAGAGTAATATACAAATACAACATTTTCATTTAAAACAGTATTTCATGTATGCCAAAGTGTTGTGTTACTTTTTGAAATTTAGCAGTAATTCAACACTAATTAATGACATAAAATAAAGATTTTTGCTTAAATTTCTAGTGCCATAATCACCAACACATGTAAAGATTTATAAGGAATTATTTTGTTAATATAATCTCATCTCTCATTCTAGGAAACAGTGCACTTGCCCTTCTTAAGGATATGCCCAAGCAAATTAACTTGTCATGAGTTGTCTTTCCTAGCCCCTCCCTGCTTCCTGCATTATAAGAATGGCCATGCCCTCCTGTGGCAGAGACTATAGAGTTGTAAACCAACCATTTCTCTTGTTTTCCTAAGTTCACAGACTACGGTTTCCACCTCCTTTGCAGGTAGATGAAGTCATGTGACTGAGTTGTAGCCAATAAAATGTGGGAAGAATTAAAGTATGACATCTCTAGGCCTGGTCCATAAATTTTGTATGCCTTTTCCCTCCCCTTTTCTCTCAGTTAGATGTAGAGCAGTGATTCTCAAAGTATGGTCCTATCCCATCAGGATGCAAAGCAAGCATTAGTTCTGCTAGCAAGATATTCTCTCTCCTCGCTGGCTCCACCACTCTCCCTAGGGAAAAAACCTCTCCCTTTTACACTTCAGTGACACACTGTAATGCATCTATCAGAGTACCGAGACACATTATTCAAATTATATACAAACACTATTGTATGTGAGGAAGTAACTATCACTGGGCTAGTCCTCAGTGTGATTATGACTTCCTCTCCCACTCTGACTTCCTTAAGTGAAGAGATCATTCTTTTTCTTTTTAAATTCCTAGTGTTTTTGCAATACTGAAGATAAAGACACTAAATAAATGTCGTCCAGATCTGTTGAGTTTAATCCCCTACATACCTTAAATTCAAGAGCTCATTGGTGACTGGTACAAAATGAATGATCAAGCTAAACAGATAAAAATAAATATATATCTTACTCTCATCTCTGGCACTTTTCAAAATATTCAAATAAAAGAGTGAAGTACCTAGAGAATGTTCTAGGTTTAGCATACATTTTATGGGTTCATAACTTTAAGAATTATTTGAAGCAAAACTTGTAAAAAACAAGAGGGCTTTGCCTCTAATTTATTTACTTATTTATTTAATTTTCATCTTTCATTTTAAATTCAGGGATATATGAGCAGGATGTGCAGGTTTGTTAACACAGGTAAACTTGTGCCAGGGTGACCTGCTGCACAGATCATGCCATCACTCAGGTATTAAGCCCAGAACCAATTAGCTATTCTTCCTGATCCTCTTCCTCCTCCCACCCCCTGCCCTCTGACAGGCCCCAGTGTGTGCTGTTCCCTGCCTTGTGTCCATGTGTTCTCATCACTTAGCTCCCACTTACAAGCAAGAACATATGGTATTTGGTTTTCTGTTCCTGTGTTAGGTTACTAAGGATAATGGCCTCCAGCTCCATCCATATCCCTGCAAAGGACATTATCTCATTCCTTTTTATGGCTGCATAGTATTCCATTATATCCATGTACCACATTTTCTGTATCCAGTCTATCATTGATGGGCATTTAAGTTGATTCCATGTCTTTGTTATTGTGAATAGTGCTGCAATGAACATATGTGTGTATGTGTCTTTAAAACAGAATGATTTCTATTCCTTTGGGTATATACCCAGTAATGGGATGCTGGGTCGAATGGTATTTCTGCCTCTGAGTCTTTGAGGAATCGCCACACTATCTTCCACAATGATTGAACTAATTTACACTCCCACCAACAGTATAAAAGCATTCCTTTTGCTCTACAACCTTACCAGCATCTGTTTTTTGATTTTTTAATAATAGCCATTCTGACTGGTATGAGATGATATCTCATTATGGTTTTGATTTGCATTTCTCTAATGATCAGTGATGTTAAGCTTTTTTTCATATGTCTGTTGGCTGCATGTATGTCTTCTTTTGAGAGGTATCTGTTCATGTTCTTTGCCCACTTTTTAATGGGGTTTTTTTTTCTTGTAAATTTAAGATCCTTATAGATGTTGGATATTAGACATTTGTCAGATGCATAGATTGCAAAATTTTTCTCTCATTCTGTAGCTTGATTACCCTGATGATAGTTTCTTTTGCTGTGCAGAAGCTCTTTAGTTTAATTATATCCCATTTGTCAATTTTTGCTTTTGTTGCAATTGCTTTTGGCATCTTATCATGTAATCTTCGCCTGTGCCTATGTCCTGAATGGTATTGCCTAGGTTTTCTTCCAGGGTTTTTATAGTTGTGGGCTTTACATTTAAGTCTTTATTCCATCTTGAGTTGATTTTTGTATATAGTTTAAGAAAGGGGCCTAGTTTCCATTTTTTTGCATATGGCTAGCCAATTCTCCCAGCATCATTTATTAAACAGGAAATTCTTTCCCCACTACTTGTTTTCTGAGGTTTGTCAAAGATGAGATGGTTGTAGGCGTGCAGTCTTGTTTCTGCTTTCTTTTTCTGTTCCATTGGTCTATGTGTCTGTTTTGTACCAGTACCATGCTGTTTTGTTATGCTATTTGGTTACTGTAGCCCTGCAGTGTAGTTTAAAGTTGGGTCATGTGATGCCTCTAGCTTTTCTCTTTTTGCTTAGGATTGCCTTGGCTATTCGGACTTTTGTTTGGTTTTATATGAATTTTGAAATAGTTTTTACTAATTCTGTGAAAAATCTTAATGGTAGTTTAAGGGGACTAGCAATGAATCTATAAATTGCTTTAGACAGTATGGCCATCTTCATGATATTGATTCTTCCTATCTATGAGCATGGAATATTTTTTCATTTATTTGTGTCATCTCTGATTTCTTTGAGCAGTGGTTTGTAGTTCTCCTTGAAGAGGTCCTTCACTTTCCTTGTTAGTTGTATTCACAGATATTTTATTCTTCTTGTGGCAGTTGTGAATGGGAGTTCATTTGTGATTTGGCTCTTGGCATGTCTATTGTTACTGTATAGAAATACTAGTGATTTTTGCACATTGATTTTGTATCCTGAGACTTTGCTGAAGTTGCTTATCAGTTTAAGAAGCTTTTGGGCTGAGACAATAGGGTTTTCAAGCTATAGGATCATGTCATCTGCAAACAAAGATAATTTGACTTCCTCTCCTCCTATTTAAATATGCTTTATTTCCATCTCTTGCCTAATTGACCTGGCCAGAACTTCCAATACTACCTTGAATAGGAGTGGTGAGAGAGAGCATCCTTGTCTTGTGACAGTTTTCAAGGGGAGTGCCTCTGGCTTTTGCCCATTCAGTAGAATATTGGCTATAAGTTTGTCACATATGCCTTTTATTATTTTGAGGTATATTTCTTCAATACTTAATTTATTGAGAGTTTTTAATTTGAATGTATGTTGAATTTATCAAAGGGCTTTTCTGCATCTATTGAGATAATCATGTGGTTTTGGTCTTTAGTTCTGTTTGTGTAACGAATCACATTTACTGATTTGCATATATTAAACCAACCTTGCATTCCAGGCATGAAGCCTACTTGATCATGCTGGATAAGCTTTTTGATGCGCTGCTGGATTCAGTTTGCCAGCATTTTGTTGAGAATTTTTGCATTGTTGTTCATCAATAATATTGGCCTGAATTTTTCTTTTTGTCATATCTCTGCCAGGTTTTGGTATCAGGATGATGCTGACCTCATGGAATGAGATAGGAAGGAGTCCTTCCTTTTTAATTCTTTGGAATAGTTTCAGTAGAAATAGTACCAGCTCTTCCTCGTAACTCTAGTAGAATTCAACTGTGAATCCACCTGGTCCTGGGATTTCTTTGGTTGATAGGCTATTTATTACTGCCTCATTTTCAGAATTCATTATTAATCTATTCAGGGATTCAATTTCTTCCTGGTTCAGTCTTGGGAGGGTGCATGTGTCCAGGAATTTATCCATTTCTTCTAAATTTTCTGCTTTATGTGCAAGAGGTGTTTATAATATTCCCTGAGGGTTGTCTGTGTTTCTCTGGGGTCAGTGGTAATATCCCCCTTGTTGTTTCTGATTGTGTTTATTTCAATCTTCTCTCTTTTCTTCTTTATTAATCTAGCCAGCAGTCTATTTCATTAGTTTAAAAAAAAAAAAAAAAGCTCCTAGATTTGTTGATTTTTTGAAGGGTTTTCATGTCTCTATGTCCTTCAGTTCAGCTCAGATCTTGGTTATTTCTTGTCTTCTGCTAGCTTTGACATTTATTTGCTCTAGGTTCTCTAGTTCTTTTAGTTGTAATGTTAGATTGTTAACTTGAGATCTTTCTCGGTTTAGATGTGGGCATTTAGTGCTATAAATTTCCCTCTTCATGCTGCTTTAGCTATGTCCCAGATATTCTGGTACAGTATATCTTCATTCTCATGAGTTTCAAATAACTCTGTGATTTCCGCCTTCATTTCACTATTTACTCAAGAGTCGTTCAGGAGAAGGAGAAGGTTGTTCATTTCCATGGTGTTGTGTGGTTTTGAAGAGACCTTTTTTTTTTTTTTTTTTTTTTTTGAGACAGAGTTTCATTATTCTGTTGCCCAGGCTGGAGTGCAGTGGTGTGATATCAGCTCACTGCAACCTCTGCCTCCTGGATTCAAGTGATTCCTTTGCCTCAGCCTCCCGAGTAGCTGGGATTACAGGCGTCTTCCACCATACCTGGATAATTTTTGTATTTTTAGTAGAGACAGGGTTTCAGCATGTTGCCCAGGCTGGTCTTGAACTCCTGACCTCAGGCAATCCACCCACCTCAGCCTCCCAAAGTGCTGGGATGACAGTCATGAGCCACCACACCTGGCCTTGAATAGATTTCTTAATCTTACATTCTAATTTGATTGTGCTGTGGTCTGAGAGACTGTTATTATTTCAGTTCTTCTGCATTTGCTGAGAGTGATTTACTTCCAATTATATGATCAATTTTAAAGTAAGTGCTATGTGGTAATGAGAAGAATGTATATTCCTTTGTTTTGGGGTGGAGAGGTCTGTAGATATCTATCAGGTCCACTTTATCCAGAGTTGAGTTCTGGTCCTGAGTATCTTTTTTAATGTTCTAAATTATCTGTCTAAGATTGTCAGTGGGGTGTTAAAGTCTCACGCTATTATTGTGTGGGAGTCTAAGTCTCTTAGAAGGTCTCTAAGAACTTGCTTTATGAATCTGAGTGCTACAGTATTGGGTGCATATATATTTAGGATAGTTAGCTCTTCTTGTTGAATTGAACCCTTTACCATTATGTACTGCCCTTGACTTTTTTCATTTTTGTTGGTTTAAGTACATTTTGTCAGAAACTAGGATTGCAACCCCTGCTTTTTTTCTGTTTTCCATTTGCTTGGTAAATTTTTCTTCTTTCCTTTATTTTGAACCTATGTGTGTCTTTGTATGTGAGATAGGACTCTTGAAGACAGCACACTGATGGGTCTTGGTTCTTTATCCAGCTTTAAAAGACTCTGTGTTTTTTAATTGGGGCATTTAGCCCATTTATATTTAATGCTAGTATTGATATTGTGTGTATTTGATCCTGTCATTATGATGCTAGCTAGTTATTTTGCAGACTTGTTTACGTGATTGCTCCATAATGTCACTGGTCTGTGTATTTCAGTTTTTGTAGTGACTGGTAATAGTTTTTCATTTTCATATTTAGTGTTTCCTTCAGTTCTTGTAAGGCAGATCTGGTGGTACCAAATTCCCTCAGCATTTGCTTATCTGAAAAGGATCTGATTTCTCTTTTGATTATGAAGCTTAGTTTGTCCAGATAAGAAATTCTAGGTTGGGGGCCAGGTGCGATGGCTCATGCCTGTAATTCCAGCACTTTGGGAGGCCAAGGCAAGTGGATCACTTGAGGCTAGAAGTTCAAGACCAGCCTGGCCAACATGGCAAAATCCTGTCTCTACTAAAAATACAAAAATTAGCCAGGCATGGTGATGCATACCTGAAATCCCAGCTACTTGGGAGGCTGAGGTACAAGAATTGCTTGAACCTGGAAGATAGAGGTTTCAGTGAACTGAGATCACACCACTGCACTCCAGCCTGGGTGACAGAGCAAGACTCCATCTCAAAAATAAAATAGAAAGAAAGAAAAAGAAATTCTGTGTTGGAAAGTCTTTTCTTTAAGAATGTTGAATATTTGCCCCCAATCTCTTCTGGCTTACAGTGTTTCCATTAAGAGGTCTGTGGTTTGTCTGATGGGCTTCCCTTTGTAGGTCACCTGGCCTTTCTCTGGCTGCCTTTAATATTTTTGCTTTCATTTTGACCTTGGAGAATTTGATGATTATGTGTCTAGGGAATGATCTTCTCATACAGTATCTTACTGGGGTTCTCTGCATTTCCTGAATTTCAATGTTGGCTTGCCTAGCTAGGTTGGGGAAATTTTCCTGGATGATATCCTAAAATATATTTTCCAAATTGGTTCCATTCTCCCTGTCTCAAAGCAAGAGTTTTAAACAAATTGATTTTTATCTGTTCCAACCTATAGCACATTCAACCAATATTCAGCTATTAAACCTGATTGTACAAAACGATAAAATTTGTTGAACTAATGCTATCTCTCATCCACAGAGTACTCACACATACACATAAAAGTATGATAGTGGTGCTTTTAGATGTATTTCTCAGCTAAAATATGATAAGTACATGAAGTTTAAATTATACCCCTTTTAGAAAAAATTGTTCCTTTTAATTGCCCTACCAACTCCAAATGTACCAACAAATTTCCCACAAATCACACAAAGACTATTATAACCACTTGAGAACAGGAATGCAGCTGATGTTCTCACTTTTATTTTCTCAGGACCTAGAAGAATAATATTTATCTCATAATAGATGATCAAAAATAACACCACACACACACACACGCATAAGTAAACATGTGTGTGCACACACATAAATTCCAATAGCTATCAGAGGAAAAGTATAGAATGAAGATAAGAAGAGAAACATTAGTCTTATTTCTTTTGGTGCCACACTTTTCACCTTGAAATTCCCTGGATTCATCTCCCCACTTTTTCTTATTTATTCCTTTTCTTTCCTATAATGTGACAAATCTTGATGGGTGTTAGGAATTTAAAGATGAGCGAGTCATGTTTCCCACCATCAGATGAAGACAGGTATATATACGAATAAATAATGTGATATACTTGAAATGATGACATACTTTTTAATTATATGGGGGTTAACTCTGTTTTTATTCCCAGATGCTTCAAACTAGAGTCTACCAATGTGTCTCTTATAAGAAAATTCTGCTAAAATAAAATAAGCACATAGCATACAGAGATTTTCATAAAGGAATTCTCCTTGTATCACAATAATAAAGATTTCAGATAGTTACATGAGCAAAAGAATTCACCCTAATGTAGCCTCCAGAGCAGATCAGCTGCAGGTCTAAATTGATCAGTTCTCAGCTACAATGACACTTGCAGAGGATTCCTCTTTTTTCCAGGAGTCAAAAGCTGGCATCTATGTGCCACATTTTCTAGAAGTAACATCCTTTCCATAAAATTACTCAAGATATTTCAGAGCAATCACTCAGAAATAGTTATGTATACAACTCACATAATAATATACGGGATGGACCACATCTAATTTAAGTGTGTTCCAGTGCTTTCCACCCCGTCCTGCCTTGGCTACAGATATTCCACCCTATTCTGTCAGTGACCAATCTACCCTACTTGAGAGAATGAGCACTGGCATATGGAGGGAACCATCTGGAATTTCTGTTGCTCAATGGGTGGCTGATGGGGGAGCTGATCTGGAAAGAGGCTCCAAAAAGAATTAATGAGTTCCAGATGTAATTAAAGACTGCTTTTCCCCCCAAAGGGGCTCAGGACTAGCCATGGGGTGGTGCCTCTTGGTTCCGAATTACACCCTTTAACCACTTGTTCATCCATCAAGCACTAAACACCACCATCTTTATCCTTTTGCGTTTTGCCAAGCAGTGTTTTGGCTTTTTGGTCTTTTTTTTTTCCTGAAAGTGTTCTATTTTTACAATTAGAACACTAAAGCTTTAAAAATAATATCTGGAAAGTTAACAATAAGGAGAAACCCCTGAATTTTTCCATGCACCAAATGCAACAACAACAACAAAAAAGACTCGGAGTTTTATTAGAAATGCATTAAGTAGCCTCAAGACCAGAAAACCTGAGCCAGACTGAAAGACAGATGTCTCTGAAAGAGGGGTGGGGCTTCTTTTGTATCAAGAACAATTTGACTACCACAGTTACAAAGCATTCCATATAAGTTCAACACTAGATTTAAACTCACTTTTTTTCCCAGCAAAGTTAGGGAATCAAGGTCACTATTGTGTAGCATTCCAAGGGTCTGACACTTGTCTAAATCCTGTAGAAATGAGATCAAGGGCAAAGGGCACAGATCCTGGGAATAATGATGGGGTCACATGAACAGGCATAATTTAGGGCAGGCAGACCCACTGCTTGTATGGTATTCACTGTATCAGGCCCCATAACTTAGGTGGTGAAGACAGTTTCCACTACAACCCTGCTATTGTCAGGAAAGCAGCCTATACTGACTTTGGACACAGCTCAGACTTCTGAGGGAGAGCAATGGCATGCCAGGCAGAGCAGGACATACAAGGACTATTTGTGGGCTTGTTATTTTCCTGTACCTTCCATAATTAATGGGTTTTTTTTTCTACACTCAGCCTTGGCCCCTATATTTTCTATTAAATATGTGAACCAAAGGAAAAGTAAATTTTAAAGCCATTTGAATCACTACTAAATGATCTAATCTTCCTTTGTAGAAAGAAAATATTTTTAGCTCCAAAGTGACTACTTTAAATATACATTTTACACAATGATTGGTGATATTTTCTTTCCTTTGTGGTCTTGTTTAACTTTGGAGGCATCTAACAATTTATCTAAATAGTCTATCATAATTTATAAAGATGAATCATACATCCAAGGAAAGTATTCCTAAAATAGAATGGAAACTCTTATACATAAATACTTCATAGAGATGAAAGATGAACATGATTGAAAACTAGTGTCAAGTAGACTAATTTACTGAGATGATGGTATTCAGTTCTCTGGAGTTCATTCTCTTATAGAAAAAGCTGAACAGAGATGTGCTAGAAGATAAGGATGCAGTCTTTCTATAACTAAACTCTTTCCAAAGAGTTGCTAGCTTTATAGTCTGCCTTTTTCATCAAATCCACACAGGTGGTTTCTTTATTCAACTCTGCCTATCATTTTTTTCAAACTGGTCTTAAAAATAGGCAGAAGAGGCAGTTTCAAAGTGCCCAGAGGCACACTATTCAAGACTAAAAGCCAGTTTCCTAACACCTTGAAGAAAAACCATCTGCTGGCCTGATTGTATGTGTGTGTGTGTGTGTGTGTGCGTGCGTGCGCGCGCGTGTGTGTGTGTGTGTGTGAGAGAGAGAGCAAGAGAGAGAGAGGAGGATGGGAGGGGAGGAAAGAAAAATAGCTCTTCTCACTCTCACTTCATGAGAAGAGTCCCATTTAAACTTTGGACAATAAATCCCCATCCCACTCCCCACATTCTTTCTGTGTCTTTTTCAATCACACACAGACATGCATAATTCCCATAGTAGAATAAACATTTTAAATTATGATATTTTAATTGATCAATAAAATGTTTAACATACAATGTTTATTTCTTCCTCTAGTCTATACCATCTGTTCTTCAAAAATATTTTGAATCTATTTAATAGGAAGGTTTTTAAGTAAAATTACCAACTGTATCAGATCAGTCCTCTGCATCCCAAATTCTGAAAGGAAAATACCAGAAGGTGCTGCTGTTTTCATAAAAATAGAAAAGATTCTGTGCCTTCTCTCATCCCAGGCTTTATTATTATTGTTTTAAATCTAGAGACAGTGCTGTTGTTCTCTTCATTAGACTTCAAAGAAATCAGAGTGGTTGACATGGCATTGCTATTTAAACCAAGGTCCATAGTTGTCACCTTGCTCAGATGGCTCAAGGCAAAAACAACAACAACGACAATCAAACAAACAAAAAACCTAGACCTTGCAATCCCCAGAAGACCTAAAAAGGAACAATATGCATTTTGATAAACTTTAGTTCTGATGTTAAACTACAGTTTGGCTTTATTCACGTAACTCTATTACCTCCATACATTGTTAATGAATTCCAACTAACACGAGGTTTGGGGATAAAATCCCTCTCCAATCCTGTAGCGAATAATGCTTAATATGTGAAGAGGCATAAACTGGCAACTCTCAGGTGATCCAATTATTAAATTTTTACATGTTACAGTTGGTTTGAAAGCCAAACTAAGCACTTATTTTCCTATGTGGGTTTTTGTTTTGATTTGTTTCCTTAAGAAGAATAATATGATCAATTTTTAGTAAATAAATATATGTTTTACTTTTACCCTGAATAGAAAAATATGAATATCTATGAAATAAGTGATTCATTCCTGAATGGTGCTGTTTAGGCAAAGGTCCAGATATCAAATATTATATCAAATACGTTTATTTCTCCCCATCAGGTCTTTTTTGAAAAATAAATCTCTTTTTGTCTCTGCTTGACACTAGACAGGTCAATATATCCAAAAAACTATGAGATTCTTTAATTTTTCTCAGTGTTATTGGCTTCTTTTCTTAAGTTCTCAATTGTTTCTTATGCAGGAAAAGAAACCCAAAAGATTATTAAAATCTTAAAAATAAGATGCTTGTATCCTTTTTGTTTTTTAAACATACATATATCAATTATAACTGATGTTTAAGAGAGAGTTTAAAATATAGTATCTGACTAACAAATATTTAGTAAATAATCTATACTTTCTATTTTAATATCTTGTACCAAAATTTATATTTTCTGAACAAACCAATCTATGTGTTGTGCTCCTAAATTAATAAAGTGCTTATAGTTTATAAAGCACAAAATAACTTCTGTAGAAGTTGTTATTGTTTTCAACATTTTTATATTTTCCATATTTTTTGGAAAGTCCCAAAAAATTAAGTCCCTTAAAAGTCTTCTTGTAAATTCCAGTGAATTACATATGTTCAAAGCAAGGAGTTCTTGCTTGGGGTTTCCAAAATATGTTATTTTCCACTTGAATTCAAATATTGTCCCAGAAATCATGAAGGTTCCTAGAATGTTTATTGATAATTCTAAGTATTCTAACAATAATGTCTGGATTCTACAGCCTCTATCAAAAGTTCCAATACTCTAAAATATCTTTGTATGGTAAACATACTGAAATCCTTGTCCTTAGAGTTAATTCCTCTTTTTAATCCAAGGTGACTAGAAGACCCCAGGAGAAAAATAATATATAAAGAAAAGCTATTCTCACTGACCTATACATTTGTTCATCCATCCATTCATTCGCTTAGCAAATACTACCAAGTGCTTTGTCAGACACTGTGATATATGCCAAAGAAACAAACATAAATAAAACAAGTCTCCCACTTCACATAGAGAAGAAATTTTTTTTTTTTTTTTCTTTTCCTGAGACAGAGTTTCACTCTTGTCACCCAGGCTAGAGTGCAATGGTGCCATCTTGGCTCACTGTAATCTCCGCCACCTGGGTTCAAGCAATTCTCCTGCCTCAGCTTCCCTAGTAGCTGGGATTACAGGTGCCCACCACCATGCCTGGCTAAATTTTTGTATTATTAGTAGAGATGGGGTTTCACCATGTTGGCCAGACTGGTCTCAAACTCCTGACCTCAGGTGATCTGCCAGCCTCGGCCTCCCAAAGTGCTGGGATTACAGGTGTGAGCTATGAGGTAATGAAATTGATGGGATGAGTTTTGAAAGAAGAAAGAAGTAAGATCTGAAGTCCTTTTAGTATTTGCTTCTGATACCCACCAAAATGATCATGGCAAAGCCCAGGCAACATTTCAAACTAAAAAAGACTATGTCTGTTTCTTCTTTCTTTCTAGCGCCCATCCATCTCTGATAAACTACGGTCCTCATTTGCTCCTAACTACCAAATGGCCAGAATCCCACTGATGCACACCCACCAACAGCCCACACATATGAAAGGTCTCAGTAGTTCTACAGTTCCAGTAATTTCTCAGTTGTGTCCCAAGTCCCTCCAGGCTTAACTCACTTATACATGACTAACTAGAGAAATAATACTTCATTGGGGTAACAGGAGAAATTAAGCAAAATTCCACATAAAAAGTATTACAGTGCCTGGCACATAAAAGGCACTCAATTATCAGCTATCGCTTCCATATGCCCAACATGTAGCTTGGAGTACTTGCTCTATACCTGTCACTTCACTATTGTGTGAACCAAAGAAACACAGTTCCTGGCCTCATGAAATCACAAATTTTGTGGAGGAAATAAGACATTGATACACAATTGCAAAATTTACTGCATAGGCACAAACTCTGCAAATTGGTAAGAAGAAAAACACATAATACTATGAGAGTAACAGCGAGGGATCAAGGATGAAACAGCTGAGACCTAAAAAGCGAGCAGCAGTTAACTAGGTGTAGAGTTGCTCCAGAGAAAGGAGGCAGGAGAGATGAAAAGTCAGAAGTGGGAAAGAGCTCCATACATACAAAAGACTGAAAGGTGAGAAACGCAAATCAAAAATCACAATGAGATACCATCTCACACCAGTCAGAATGGCTATTATTAAAAAGTTAGAAAATAATAGATGCTGGTGAGGCTGTGAAGAAAAGGGACTGCTTATACACTGTTGGTGGGAATCCAAATTTGTTCAGCCACTGTGGAAAACAAGTTTGGTGATTTCTCAAAGAACTCGAAATAGAACTACCATTAAAACCAGCAGTCACATTACTGGGTATATATCCAAAGGAAAATAAATCATTCTACCAAAAAGACACGTGCACTTGTAGGTTTATCACAGCACTGTTCTCAGTAGCAAAGACCTGGAATCAACCTACCTGCCCATCAATGGTGGATTGGATAAAGAAATTGTGGTACATATACACCATGAAACACTATGCAGCCATAAAAAAGAATAAAATCATGTTCTTTGCAGCAACATGGGTGCTGCTGGAGGCCATTATCTTAAACAAATTAACACAGGAACAGAAAATCAAATACTACATGTTCTCACTTATAAGCGGAAGCAAGCATTGGGTACACATGGACATAGAGATGAAAACAACAGACACTGGAGACTGCTAGACAGGGAAAGAAGAGACAAAAGGCTGAAAAGCTATCTATTGGGTGCTATGCTCACTATCTGGGTGAAAGAAAGGATTCATTCATATCCCAAACTTCAGCGTCATGTAATACTTACATGTAACCAACCTGCACATGTACCATCTGAATCTAAATGAAAAGTTTAAATTATATTTTTTTAAAAAGACTGAAAAGCAACAAGAATGCCCACACTGCTGCATCTGGAGGACAGAGGTAAGAAGCAGGGCTGGAAAAGTGGGCAAGAGAGCGGATCAGGAAGGACTTTGGAGGCTATGTAAAAACCATGAGATTTTCATCTTGAGAATGAAAGCAAGCCACTAAGGGGAAATTAAAGAGGGAAATTACACAGCCAACTCATATTTTTAAGAGTGCTCTGTATAAGGTGTAAGGAAGGGATCCAGTTTCAGCTTTCTACATGTGGCTATCCAGTTTTCCCAGCATCATTTATTAAATAGGGAATGCTTTCCCAGTTTCTTGTTTTTGTCAGGTTTGTCTAAGATCAGATGGTTGTAGATGTGTGGTAATTCAAGATGGATTAAAGACTTAAATGTTAGACCTAAAACCATAAAAACCCTAGAAGAAAACCTATGCAATACCATTCAGGACATAGGCATGGGCAAGCACTTCACGTCCAAAACACCAAAAGCAATAGCAACAAAAGACAAAACTGACAAATGGGATCTAATTAAACTACAGAGCTTCTGCATAGCAAAAGAAACTACCATCAGAGTGAACAGGCAACCTACAGAATGGGAGAAAATTTTTACAATCTACTCATCTGACAAAGGGCTAATATCCAGAATCTACAAAGAACTCAAACAAACTTACAAGAAAAAAACAACCCCATCAAAAAGTGGGTGAAGGATATGAACAGACACTTCTCAAAAGAAGACATTTATGCAGCCAAAAAACACATGAAAAAAAGCTCATCATCACTGGTCATCAGAGAAATGCAAATCAAAACCACAATGAGATACCATCTCACAGCAGTTAGAAAGGCAGTCATTAAAAAGTCAAGAAACAACAGGTGCTGGAGAGGATGTGGAGAAATAGGAACACTTTTACACTGTTGGTGGGACTGTAAACTAGTTCAACCATTGTGGAAGACAGTGTGGCGATTCCTCAAGAATCTAGAACTAGAAATACCATTTGACCCAGCCATCCCATTACTGGGTATATACCCAAAGGATTGTAAATCATGCTGCTATAAAGACACATGCACAGGTGTGTTTATTGTGGCACTATTCACAATAGCAAAGACTTGGAATCAACCCAGATGTCCATCAATGATAGACTGGATTAAGAAAATGTGGCACATATACACCATGGAATACTATGCAGCCATAAAAAAGGATGAGTTCATGTCCTTTGTAGGGACATGGATGAAGCTGGAAACCATCATTCTCAGCAAACTATCACAAGGACAAAAAACCAGACACTGCATGTTCTCACTCATAGGTGGGAATTGAACAAAGAGAACACTTGGACACCGGAAGGGGAACATCACACACTGGAGCCTGTCGTGGGGTGGGGGGAGGTGGGAGGGATAGCATTAGGAGAAATACGTAATATAAATGACGAGTTAATGGTTGCAGCACACCAACATGGCACATGTATACATACGTAACAAACCTGCACATTGTGCACATGTACCCTAGAACTGGAAGTATAAATAAATAAATAGACAAAATAAAATAAAACTAGAAAAATAAAACAACCAAAAGTAGAACTGCCATTTAATCTAGCAATCCCACCACTGGTTATCTACCCAGTGGAAAAGAAGTCATTATACACAAAAGATACTTGCACACGCATGTTTATAGCATCACAGTTTGCAATTGCAAAATTGTGGAACCAATCCAAATGCCCATCAATCAACGAGTGGGTAAAGAAACTGTGGCATATATATATATGTGTATATATATATATATGCTAAGTGAAGTAACTTAGCTAAGTTTTATATATATATATATGCATATATATATATATGCTAAGTGAAGTGAAGTAACTATATATATATTCTAAGTGAAGTAACTCAGGAATGGAAAACCAAACACTGTATGTTCTCACTGACATGTGGGAGCTAAGCTATGAGGACACAATGGCATAAGAATAATACAATGGACTTTGGGGACTTCGGGGGAAGGGTGTGAAGGTTGAGGGATAAAAGACTACAAATATGGTGCAGTGTATATTGCTCGGGTGATGGGTGCACCAAAATCTCACAAATCACTACTAAATAACTTACTCCACTAAATAACTTACTCATGTAACCAAACACTGAATCTAAATGAAAAGTTGAAATTATATATTTTTTAAAAGACTGAAAAGCAACAGGAATGCCCACACTGCTGAATCTGGAAGACAGAGGTAAGAAGCAGGGCTGGAAAGGTGGGCAAGAGAGCAGATCAGGAAGGACTTTGGAGGCTATGTAAAAACCATGAGATTTTCATCTTGAGAATGAAAGTAAGCCACTAAGGGGAAATTAAAGAGGGAAATTACACAGCCAACTCATATTTTTAAGAGTTCTCTGTATAAGGTGTAAGGAAGGGATCCAGTTTCAGCTTTCTACATATGGCTACCCAATAACCTATAGAAAATAAAAAATAATTTAAAAAAAAAAAAAGAGTGCTCTGGCTGCAGTGGGGGAGAATAGAGTAGATGAGGGTAAGTACAGCAGGAGAATAATAATTAAAAGATATTCTAGTGGTTCACCCAAGAGGCCATGATGCATATATTAGGGTGGTGAGAGAGGAGATTAAAAAACACATATTTGAGTTATACTCAAGAAGCCGAATAGCCAGGATTGGATAAAGTGTCAAGAACAACCCTGAGCAATTTGGAGTGGAAGATGGTGCCATGTACTGGAATGGGAAAGCTGGAAGAAGAGTAAGCTGGCCACTGGCAATGGCAGGCTTGGCAGGGAGAGAGCAGGAATAGAGGATTCTCTCTGAGTTATTTTGGTTTAAGATACCTGTACATCATCACAGTGCAGATTTCAAGTGGGTAATTAGACATATAGGTCTAATCCTTGGGAAAAGAAAAAACATTTTTATGAGTCCAAGTACTATCAATAGCTTCACAACTAGAAAATGTATGTTCTCCAAAAATCACCAAGACAGAATGAGAAGAATCAAGAATTTATTTTAATTCAAGGGAATTTTTTAAATCATATGGAGCATTCAAAAAATGTGTTCACTGATAGGAGATGTCATATAGAGAGGGAAAAACTGCAGACAAGAAAGAGAAAGGAAGGAGATAAGTATGGACTGAGGTATCTGAAAAGGAATAACAGCATTAAGATGCAGAGAACATCAGGTGGGATTATCTTTGGGAGAAGGTAAAACACTTTGTTACAACAGGAGGAAAGAAAGAGAAGATAAGGGGTGCTGCAATTTATGTACACTTGTCTCCTTTAAAGAAGAGCCTGAGGATACCTAAAACACCCTGCAAAAGACTATGAACTTGGGTCACACTCTCAGTTCACCTCTAAACCATATCATGGTAGCATTGGACTCCACCTGCTAATAACCAATAGAGATCAGGGATGATCTCTACTATAAAACTCTGTGTATAAAAATATATCTATCTGGCTGGGCATGGTGGCTTATGCCTGTAATCCCAGCACTTTGGGAGGCTGAGGCGGGTTGATCACCTGAGGTCAGGAGTTCGAGACCAGTTTAGCCAACATGGTGAAACCCCGTCTCTACTTCTCTACTAAAAGAATACAAAATATTAGCTGGGCATGGTGGCGGATGCCTGTAATCCCAGCTACTTGGGAGGCAGGAGAATTGCTTGAACCTGGGAGGCAGAGGTTGCAGTGAGCCAAGATCATGCCATTGCACTCCAGTCTGGGCAACACAGATGGAGATATATATATATATATATATATATATATGCCACAGTTTCTTTATCCACTCGTTGATTGATGGGCATTTGGATTGGTTCCACGATTTTGCAATTGCAAACTGTGATGCTATAAACATGCGTGTGCAAGTATCTTTTGTGTATAATGACTTCCACTGGGTAGATAACCAGTGGTGGGATTGCTAGATCAAATGGCAGTTCTACTTTTGGTTGTTTTATTTTTCTAGTTTTATTTTATTTTGTCTATTTATTTATTTATACTTTAAGTTCTAGGGTACATGTGCACAATGTGCAGGTTTGTTACGTATGTATACATGTGCCATGTTGGTGTGCTGCACCCATTAACTCATCATTTATATTACGTGTGTGTGTGTGTGTGTGTGTGTGTGTGTGTGTATCCATCTATATGAGCATTTGGCTTAATGTCTACTTTAAAAACTTTATTACCTTAACACCATCTGAACAGGATTCTTTTTAAAGTAACTAATGAGAACTAATACATAAGAATGAGTGACTGCTGTATAAATACATAAAATAGTTAATGAAATTAATGAACATGCATCTAGACATCCATATATCAAGCCAAGCATGTATTTTACATATGGGGTCTTTGTAGTCATCCATTCATTCTCAAATAGAGACTAGTTCTATACTACAACATGGATGAAACTTGAGAACATTACGCAGGGTGAGAAACTTCACTATATGATTCATTTTATTTTATTTTTTATTTTTTATTTATTTATTATTATTATTATACTTTAAGTTCTAGGGTACATGTGCATAACGTGCAGGTTTGTTACATATGTATACTTGTGCCATGTTGCTGTGCTGCACCCATCAACTCGTCAGCACCCATCAACTCGTCATTTACATCAGGTATAACTCCCAATGCAATCCCTCCCCCCTCCCCCCTCCCCCATCTCCATGATAGGCCCCGGTGTGTGATGTTCCCCTTCCCGAGTCCAAGTGATCTCATTGTTCAGTTCCCACCTATGAGTGAGAACATGCGGTGTTTGGTTTTCTGTTCTTGTGATAGTTTGCTAAGAATGATGGTTTCCAGCTGCATCCATGTCCCTACAAAGGACATGAACTCATCCTTTTTTATGGCTGCATAGTATTGCATGGTGTATATGTGCCACATTTTCTTAATCCAGTCTGTCACTGATGGACATCTGGGTTGATTCCAAGTCTTTGCTATTGTGAATAGTGCTTCAATAAACATACGTGTGCATGTGTCTTTATAGAAGCATGATTTATAATCCTTTGGGTATATACCCAGTAATGGGATGGCTGGGTCATATGGTACATCTAGTTCTAGATCTTTGACGATATGATTCATTTTATATGAAATGTCTAAAGTAGGAAAATCTGTAGAGATGGAAAGTAGATTAATGGTTGCCTGTGACTGGGGAAGATTGTGGACTAGGGAGTTATAGCCTAAGGGGTATGGGATTCCTTTGGGGGCTAATCACATGTTCCAAAATTAACTGCAGTAATTGCATGTCTCTGTAAAAACCACAAATTGTACATTTTAAATGGATGAATTTTATGGTATGTGAATTATATCTCAATAAATAGCTTAAAAATTAAAGTACATTTTGTACAAATATGGAATAATCATATCTTTCTGTACTAATATGGAATAATTATATGGAATAATTATAGCTTTTAAAGCAAGGCACACATAGTGTACAGTTTGTAATATTTATACAAAGGGAGTGAATAAAAATAAATATAATTTTTTAAAATTTTTGCATATGCAGCATCTTTGAAGAGATACCAAAGGAAGGAACCAGTAACACTGTCATCTTCAGGAAATGAAACCGGCTGGCTGGAAGACATGGGTGAAGGGAAAATTTTCAATGAGAAATCTTTTTCTCTTTGAATTTTGAACAAAGTAAATACACTACTTTAAAATCTTTTTAAAAACTGAATTAAAATTAAAAGTAGAGAGTAGCCATAATTTTATTTGAAATACAAATTAAAAAAGAATCTCTCACACACACATACACATTTGCATGTGTGTGTGTCTTTCAGTCCTTGTCAGACATGTAATTTTTTTCTGCTGACAGCAATATAAGAAATATGAGAAAGAGAATAAGCTGTGCAGACTTCTTATTTGACCTGGCTTCGACTTCCTGTTTCTAATGTCTCTTAATTTACATTTTGATATGTAATGTTCCCTTCTCATTTTATCTTCATATTTGCAATTTCTACTTTTGGATATTTGTGAAATGCTTCACACTGTTGAAAGTCTGTGGATCTAGGCAAAATTTGACTCTGCCACTGGAATTGGAGTTCAGTGTGATGTTTCAATTTATTCTGACTTCAGTTTTTGCTTGCTAAGTTAAATTAGGACAAGATCAAACTTCATTATCTTGCATAGATTACTCTCTAGAAAGTTCTCCCTGTTGCCACTGGTCCATAATCACTATAGACAACTTCCTGAAATGTGGAATTATGGGAAGGCAAACAAAGTATTATAAACACAAGAAAAATCAGAAAACTATGAAAGAGATATACTGAATAATCAATAATCAATTCAATATCCCAAGAGCTAATACTCAAAGATACAAAATAAAGCAAATGGAAAATTTAGCTTAAGCATATTCCCAAACACACTTTAGAAATAAAGAATATTTTAGAAGCATACAAAAATAGTTTCTTGTATTTCCTTTTGATTCTTTTATATTTAATATAAGACTCTAGTTCATCTGGCATGGCATGACTTGAGAACACAACAGAATTTTTTTTAGCATAAGGGTAGACAACTATTCCAACATAATTTACTGAAATGTAGTCTTTTCCCACTGTTTTGAAACACCATCTTAATTACTAAGTACATTCTGTTATATCCATGGGTCTGTTTCTGGACTCTATTTTGTCTCATTCACTTTCCTCTCCTACCTCTTCCTATGACAATGTCATACCTGCTTTATCTAGACCAACCCTCCCCAAAATAATCTGTTTTTAAAATCCTTGCCAGTTGTATATTTGCTTTTCCTAAAAATATTAGAATCAGCTTCTCACTTTCTAATTTTTTAAATTCTAAATGCAATTTTAACTAAGCTTACTTGAATTTACAAATCCATGTGGGGGAGAATCTTCGCATCATTGTGTCTTCCTGTATTTGTATGGCATTCCACCTATTTAGCAAGGTTTTCAGGGGGTTTTTCTTCATATGACATATGAATTTTTTGTTTATATCTAGGTATTTTATCTTTTTCTATCAAAAGTGGAATCTTTTGTCTATTACATTTTCTAATTGATGACTGCTATCATACAGGAATGCTATTGTTCATTGCATGCTAGTGTTGTTGCCAGCCATTTTACTTAAATATCTTGTATTTTTCTAGAAAAAAAAAAAAAAAACAATGTAGGCTTACCAGTAATTGTTTTCCTGCTTCTTTCAAGTGGCTGTGCTTTCTATCCTAATTTTTTCATGTACTATTGCATTGTCTGGTATCTCCAGTAATAGAAATAAGAGTAGGCATTCATGTTTTGTTCCTGACACTAACAGGAATGAAATTAACCTTTCACGGTTAATTATAATATTTCCTATGGACTTCTTGTAAACACTTTATATCCAGTTAGGAGAAATTCCCCTATTTCTATAATAATAAATTGTTGTTGAGTTTTAACAGATAGAAATTTATCAAATGCTTTTTAAAAAATTAATTTGGGGTCTTGGAAAACACCCTACAAAATCCGCTTGATATTACCATGTAAACACTTTTTCTTCTAATGGGAAGCAGAGGAGGTTAACATACTGTAATTATTAACTTTTGCCCTTTACTAAGGGATGCAAATACTCTATGCCACATTCAAGAGGAAGACAGCATATATTTTACAACAAAAGAAAGCAACAATAAAAAACATGAAATGCCTTCAAAAATCTTGTTTTAAATGTCTGCTTAGATTTCAAATTTCTTTACTTCAGATGCTTCTGTAAGACAGAAATTTTACCCTCAGTATCCCAAGTTTTCCAAGACTTGTGATTAGGAACCATAATAAGCCTATTAATTTCTGTTTCGGTTCATCTTCTCCTTCTTCAACCCACTAATACCATCCTTCTCTCTGCCCCACTGCCGTAGGAATAGTTTTCTCTGCTCACTTACCCTCAGCCCCCTAAAATATGCAACACTTTCCCATGGCCCTGATGTGCTCTGGAACCTTGGACAGTCTGAATATTTAAGAAGCCCTTACTCAGATAAAGCGACAGAGTAGTATAGGCAGAGGTTGGCACTGCACGTGACAAGGGGAAGAAAGAGAATAAAACTTATTTAGTTATTCTTGGCTCTTTATATACTGAATGTTGTGCCTCATTATTATAAAAAGAAAGTACAATCTTGGGGGAAGAGAGAGAGACTTCTAATTTTGTCTTACTGAATTATGTTAGATTTTTTTCCTGAGGTTCTAGAACTATCCTTGCATTCCTGGGATTAGACCCTATTCAACTATAATTTGTGATTCTTTGGAAGCATAAGTACATTTGATTTGGTAAGACTTCTCAATGTCAATGAGATTAGCCTTTAATTTTCTTCTTTGTGCCACCTTTATCTAATTTTATAATCAATCCCATAGCCTTAAGAATGAATTAGGAAGATTTTTATTTTTCTCCAGGTTCTGAAAGAGTTTATAATATGGTAAGTATGTGTTCCTTTAAGGTATGTTTTACATTTTTAAAGAAGTAACCTGGGTGATCTCAGCTGTAGGTAGGTTATGAATTCACTTTAAGATCAACTGACCTGAAAAACTTCTCCCACTTGTACAATGAGGCATAAATATTTTTGTTGTTGTATCGTTTACAAAAGTGAAAAAATTGGGGGGAAATTTGTGTTCATCAGTAAGGTGGTAATTCAATAAATTATATCACATTCCTACTCTGGGTAACTACACAGTCATTTAAAAGGATGCAGTAGATTTGTCATTACTGATATGATAGTATTTTGAATACATACTTAACTTTTTTGGAAGTCACATATGAATACTTAAAACATATGTTTTTCATTGCTTAATTAAGGAACATTTTAGCATGGCATATAAGAGATCTAGAGTCAAACTATTGGGTTGAAAATTTCCCTCTATCAATCAGTTTTATGATCTCTGTTTCTCAGCTTCCCACCTACCTGATAAAGAGAGACAGTAATAGTACCTCACAGGATGATGTGAGAATTCCAAAGTGAATTCATCCAAAATGCTAAGGATAGAAACTGATATGTAGTAAAATACTTATTAATTAATAATTTTAAAGTTATACATTATATAAATAAATACACATATTTTTTAAAAAATGCAATCCCAACTGAGAACAACTGTTATACAGGGGAGGGCAAAAAGAAAGGGCTAAATGGTTCTTGATATTTTGCTTTGTATATTTTTATATTATTTTGAACAGAAAAAAATTATGTATTATGTTCAAAATTTTTTAAAGAACAAAATTATAGAAGCCTAATACTAATTATAAAGATGTCAGATAGTCATATAGAATTAGATGTCTAAGACAAGCAAGGTAATCATTGAACCTTCATTCAGGTACAAAGCAACATGGAGGCCAGCATGGAGAGAGCAGCAGGAATGAGACACACCTGGATTTACATCCTGCTCATTCACTTTCTAGCTGTGGGACCCAGGGAATATTATTTATCCTCTAAGCTAGTGTTTTTCACAAACCTAGCTAGTAGGTCCACAGACACCCTACTTCAGTTTCAGTACTATTTACAGAGTTGGTTCAAAATATAGATCACTAGTAATTTAAAAACATTTCCATTGATTTTTATGCATGCTAAAGTTTAAGGAACAAAATAAAGTTAAGAAACCAAAATAAAATACAATAAAAATTCTAAGTCTCCCAACCAACTGAATGGATCCTCCTCTCGGCCAAGGAGATTCCAAAGAAACCTGAAAAACTATCTCAAGCCACGACTGGAAGAAGTGGTCATCAGACATACCTCATTATACATTCCTCCCTTTGGAATTTAGGTACAACCGACCAGCATTAACATTAAAACAGATATATTAACACTGACAGACTATTTTGGAGCAATAAGTTACTAAATTCCAAACTCACTCTAGTATAGCATCACATGACAGATAGCAGGTCCTAAAAGTATCAAAGTATTTTACCCCAAAATATATTTGTCTGTCATATTTTGAAATGGCAATGCAAAGCTGTCTCTTATGGGGGAAATTTACATTCTTTAGAGACTCACATTCCATTTCCAGGTCCTTTTTAGATCCTGAAGAGATTAGCTGAGAGTCTAGCACCTTATAAATCTTGGAATAGGAAATATTTGCCATCTATTACCTCTAAGGGTAGTCACCTAAAGACTTCATCTTCATAATAAGAACCTTGGTATCCACAACCCCTTATCTTAACCCTGACACTTCTTTCTGTTGATTCCAGGTTTTTAGATAATAATTTAACTTTTTCAACCAATTGCCAATCAGAAAATCTTTGAATCCACCTATGACCTGTAAGCCTGCTTCCCACTTCAAGTTGTCCCACCTTTCCAGACCAAACCAATGTATACCTGACATGTATTCATTGATGTCTTATGTCTCCCTAAAACATAAAAAAACAAGCTGTAACCCCACCACCTTGGGCACAAGTTCTCAGGATCTCCTGAGGCTGTGTCACAGGACATGGTCCTCATATTCAGCTCAAAGGAAATCTCTTCAAATATTTTGCAGAGTTTGGCTTTTTTATCAACAGAACTACTCTCAATCTTGATTCCATAGTGTGTCAAAGATGGTTTGTCATACCATATTTACAATATTGGTAATATGATATTACCAATGTCATACCATATTTACAAAGCTTTAGTGAGATAAAATAAATATTTAATACCATGCTTGGAACATTAAAAAAACTGAACTCATATTATTATAATAATGGGAACATTGTTGCTAGTACTACTACTGTTATCACCATACTCTATAATAACTGTTCCTATTTTAAATGAAGGATCTGATATTTTTTCAACATGCCATAGTCTTCTATGGCCTTATATTTATATAACTTATTACTTTTTCTGACAAAAATAAATAAATGTGAATCTCTCTACTATTTCTTACATTATTTTTTACTGGCAATATTTTATGGCCTTCTGATTTTAACTTCTGACCACTAGTATTCAAGTAACCTCAGATCTTGAAAAAATAAGTGCAGTGCTTGGAACTGAAATTCTGGTATGGTCCTTATTAATGCAATGTGATTTGGGCTTGACCGTGATGGGAGATTGTAGAAATAGGATAGGAAAAGAAAAGATATTGGAATAGTAGAGCTTATAAAAATTGTGGTTAAAGTTTTCCTCTCTGGGTGAGGCTTGTACTAAGCATGGGGTGGCAAAAACTATGTTATTAATAAAATACTATATTTTCTAAGAACAAGCCTTTCCCTTCTCTTTGTTACCTGAAAAACCTAGGCATAAAGCTACATGAGTCTTTGGTCCTGATTCTCCATTTCCTT
Source organism: Theropithecus gelada (assembly GCF_003255815.1). Classification (NCBI taxonomy): domain Eukaryota; kingdom Metazoa; phylum Chordata; class Mammalia; order Primates; family Cercopithecidae; genus Theropithecus; species Theropithecus gelada. The sequence continues at coordinate 54,015,234 of NC_037671.1, forward strand.
TGGGGAGAAAAAAAAAGTCCACATTTCTCACACAGCTTTGGGGAAAAGACTCATAACCATAGTTAATGTATAAAAGCTGTGATTTCCATGCAAACTGCTGCTTTCCCAGAAAAATGTAAAAGCCCCCTTTAGCAGTTTAAAATCCTTTAACCATTTCCTTCCTGTTCCACTTGAACTAGGGGCCAGCTTACTCTGCCTAAAGCCTTCCCTCAGTGGCTTTCAGATTAATAAGTTAATTTAAGAAGCATTAGAAACATTCTTAATTCATTCAGACTTGCAAGATATCATTAAATGCCAGGTATGTACAGTAGGAGCCAAGAAGAGTTACTCTACAATTCTCTCAGTCACGAATAATTTCCTCACCATACTGGGATTTAGGCCTTGCACTGCAAACAGCAAAACTTGGGCTTCCTCACAGTAGCCAATGTCATAGCTCTAAGCCTGCATCAATGTTTACTCATTTACACTCTTTCGTTTGTAGTTTCACCAAAAGAGAAAACAAACAAAAACAGGTGCATCCACACTATACAAATGAGAAAAAGGTAACCTCTGAAACCATTTCACAGCAAACAGAAGATCCACAAGCTGCTCACTAGCTAAAACCACAGGAGGTGTGTCAGGCACCTTGATGCTGAGCCACGGGAGGCCTGCAGGCTGGGAAGGCAGTAAATCCCCAGAGAGCTCTAAACTCCTGATTGGCAAGCGACACCAGGCCCATCAGCTCCTCAGGTGCTGAGCCACAGGAGGCCCGTCAACTGCTCAGGTGGAAGGTGCGGGAGGAGGGAGGAGGCAAACTGTGTGGAGGAGCTTGAATGAAAGGCCACCGGCTCACCAGGGGAGATGGGAAATGAGAGGTGCCTACTGGGAATACTAGAGTTCAGAGAACTTCATCAAGAAAAGGAATGAACCCACCCCCTCCTTGCATAGTATATGTTCTTACCTGCAGGGAAACGCATCTCACAGAGAGTACATTTCTGGCCCAGGGATTCTAAATAAATAAATGCTAATGTAGAATGATTCCCAGATTGAGTTTTGCAGCAGACCACCAGGTCTTCCAGAGAAAATCAGCACCTCCTTGTCAGTTGCTAAGGTTCTTAGGGAATGGTCACCCTTCATCCGTCCTTTGTTTGCCAAGATTCTCAGTATGACAGTGACACAGTGACATCTCCCCCTTTAGTTTCCCAAAAGTCCTGGAAATACTTTAGTAGGGACTTTAGTAGGGACTAGTCAGTGACTGCATCTCACTCTTTCATTTATTTACTCTAGCGTTTGTTGTGGCTATAAGTCAAATCCTCTGCTTTGCATTAGAGATATAAAAAAGTCAAATAAGACATAACCTCTGTTCTCAAGGTGACATAAAAGTAAGTAATATTTACAGAATAAGGGTATATGACAGAAATATATCCAAGGTGTTGTAGGAACCCGGCAGAAGGAGAATTAAATCAAATGAGGATTCAGGGACAGTTTCTAGAAGAGGTGACACCAAGTTGAGTATTAAAGGACAAAAATAAACAAGCTGAAAGAGAGGTTTAGGGTGAGGAGGGAGAGAAAGGAAAAGAAAGGAGAAGTGAACCAAGTTACAGGTAGTAAGAAGAGCAAGTAAAAATAACTGGAAAAGACATAGTCGATTCCATTCAGGAACAGCGATTAGATAAGTGTAACTGGGCAACAATGCACGCAGGAGAACAGCAGACAATGAGGCCAGATCACAAAGGACTCCGCAGTCCAAACAAATACGTTTGAAATTGACTCTGAAAGCTTCAGGAAGCCCCCAAGTATCATGCAACATCAATATCCAAGACCAAGGCCTCAGAAAAATTAAAGCCTACTGATTTTGAAAATTGGGTTTCTCAGGTTTCTGTAAAGGATAACCTATTTCCAACAAAATAAGAAAAAAAAATTATTTCAAATTCACAGTCTAGCCTTAGCTCTGGTTCCTGAAGTAAAATTTCTCACTTTATATTTTGCCACTTGGTTTTTAAATCTTTTGTAAAACCATATACAGGCCAGGTGCGGTGGCTCACGCCTGTAATCCCAACACAGGCCGAGGTGGGTGGATCACAAGGTCAGGAGTTCCAGACCTGTCTGGCCAACATAGTGAAACCCTGTCTCTACTAAAAATACACAAAAAATTAGCCAGGTGTGATGGTGTACGCCTGTAATCCCAGCTACTCAGGAGGCTGAGGCAGGAGAATTCCGTGAATCCGGGAGGTGGAGGTTGCAGTGAGCCAAGATCATGCCACTGCACTCCAGCCTGGGTGACAGAATGAGACTCTGTCTCAAAAAAATATATATATATATATATACACACACACACACACATATATGGTCACGTATAGCATACATAGCACATATTTTACTAACATGTCTTTAAAAGAGGATGCTTGCTACAGTAAATAAACACTAATATGATATTAAAACTCAAGTAAATGCCAAATATTCCTTTTCTGGAAGGATAAAATTTTAACCATATATTCCCAATATGATTTACTTTCTCATAAACATATTAATAAATTGCTAATTACAAATATGTACTGCAATACTAATGTACTAATGTAATAAATATTATCTACGTAATAAAACATATACAAAAAGAAAATGTTCAAGGAATAGATTAAGGAAAAATAAAGGTTTTGATATTTTCTATTTGTTCTTCAGTAAGTCATCGTTCAAACCTATGTTGGAAGCCCCCTACTAACTTAGACAGCTAAGACAGATCTATACCCCCATGCTTCTGTGCTCTGTGCAAATGCATGTAGATGTCAGTACACCTTTCATTAAACCAAATCAACTAAAGGAAGAGGAACGGACATAAAGAGAGTCATAAAGGAGAGTGGTGAGGTAACACACCTGTGGTGGGCTGTGTAGTCGATAAGAAGCTGAGGCAGTGGAGTTGGATGGGAGATTACACCTGTTAAATCAAGTTTAGCCTAAAGCTGCCTCCTTACATATTTTAAGTCTGGCTTAAAGGTTTCTCCGTAGGTAGTGAATTGTAATGTAACTGGATATGTAAACAGACTGTAAACTACTCTTGTACCCATCACAGAGCTTCAGCCAATCAAAGGCTGAACCAATCTGGCCATTTCTGTACCGCATTCCTGTTTTCTGTATATCACTTTCCTTTTTCTGTCCATAAATCTTCCACCACATGGCTGCGCGAGAGTCTCTTTGAGCCTACTGTGGCTCAGGAGGCTGCCCGATTTGCAAATGGTTCTTTGCTCAATTAAACTCTGTTAAATTTAATTTGTCTAAGGTTTTTCTTTTAAAATACCCTTCCCTCAGCTCCCTGAGGTCAATGTGAGACTGAAGGAAAACACAAATTGTGAACCAAGCTCTTGATCCTCTTTGTAGTACATGAAAAGCAACCTGGGGTGAAGGCAGGGATAGAGGCAGGACGCTTTATCTGAGGAGCAAGAGAGAGTCATGGGGCTTCCAGGAAAGCCTTGGCCCCAGAAGTTCTTTCCCATATTACCAGAACTCTGGAATCTTAGAGACACGTTTGTTTCTTGAGGGGCCGATTTTCCCATTTTTCTCCAGAAGCATTTAGAAGTCAGCAATTTGGGAACCACTCTACCTAAGGTATCTGCCTCTATTTCCTCACTACAGGTGATCTTGCTAAATGTAAACCCTATTCACAAAATGTGCACCATCACAGGATCTTGCCCACTTCTCTTTTCCACAGGATTTAGTAAGAAAAAAAAATGATGTGATGAGGATTGGAATTATCAATACGTCAACTTATGGGAGGAAACTCTGCTCTAGACACCCATCCCCGCAGATTTCTCAAGAAGGAGGTGCAACACACTACTTCCTGCCCTATGATATACTGAGGAGGGAGGGAAGGGGACTGATGTGTCAGTTTCAGAGTTTTGATTCAGGACTACAGCCATGTCCCCTGAGCAAACACCCCAAGGCATTCAGCCTCACTATGCCAACAGCAATCATTCCTGCTGATCCATCACACGTTCACTGATTATGCTGTCAATATGAATGAATGAGAGTGGCTGGGATTTAATCAGCATTCTATTCAATCCACCATGCCTCCATCCATTCATTCACTCACTCGGTCACTCCTCTAACAAATATACAAAGAACTTCTCCTCTTCTGGAGCTTCCCTGGACACAGGGAGAACAAAGATGAGAAGGCCCCATTGGTGTCAATAATATTCTGGAAGACAGCAGAGAAGTGCCTGCCATTTGCATTGCTGACCACACCCCAGCCAGCCTGGGCACAGTGCAGAACATTCACCACCTCCGTGCATGGGCTTTACAGACACCATCTCTCCACACACTACTCCTGCCTGAAAAATGCAGTCAGATGGGTTGTCTGTCATTAAGCCTGACAAAAACCCAGCACAATCTAGGTAAGAGCAATGTTTTTTATCCAGACACTAAATTGCAATCAGGTGACGTTATCATGTAAATAAAGAGGCAAACAGATGGTTTCAAACAAGATCCAGGGCTTTCAGAGCATTGCCGATGTTACAAATGAAGAAAAGCAAGGATAAGTCATTAGACACAGAGCAGGCCCTGGAGTGCACAGCAGCCCAACAAACAGAATCCTGGCCTGGATAATGCAGCCAAAACAAAAGGCAGTCACTTACTGCTTGCAATTGTTTGTTAATCAAATACCACTAATTTCCAAATCTGGGGATATGTCCTAAGAAACATATATTCATACTTTTTCCTTAAAATATACTTTGCAATGGTGTCATCTGTGTATATCACCATGACCTTTAATAACACCACTTTCTAAAGGCTCTGTTTTATTTCCTCCCACATGTTTAAATAGGAACAGTGTAATGAACTAGACAGATTCAAGGAATTCAGAGGCCTAGATTTGATTCTACTGTCTCTGTGATCTCTGAGCTTTCTTGGACATGCCCTCTTGCGATCATTTCCCTCAACTGTAAAATGTGAAAACAAAAAATGTAGCAGAGGCCATTAGCTGCTTCCCAGTAATAAGATCCTTCCTTAGTAATAAGAACTCCAATTTTTAGCTAGATTGTCACCTAACCAAAAGACTACATTTCCCAGCTTCCTTTCCAGGTAGCAGTGGCCATGTGGCTAAGTTTACACCACTAAGATGTAAACAGAAGTGTCATGTGAGAAGTAAAAGAAGAATCCTTTCTCCTGTCTACTGCCTGGAATGTGGCTGCAATGGCTGGTGCTCCAGCACATTGATGGATCACACAGTGAATTTGGAAATAGAAAAACACTGGAGGACAAAAAGGTAGAAGGGGTCCAAGTCTCTGACACCATGGAATACATTTTTATGTAAGAGAGATATAAACTGACATATCTATCAACCTCATACTGTAATAATAATTTTTAATAAAAATAATAATTTTCAGGTTTTTGTTATTCACAGAAGACTTAATCTGCCTAATACCTGGATACCTAAACTCCTAATTCCTAATACCTGGACACTAAAACTCCCAGAATTGTTGTGAGTGTTAAATAAGGTGTGAGAATTCTTTGTACTCAAAGGGTTTCCCTGAATCCTCAGCATATAAGCTGCTCTGTGAATAAAAGTGTTGCATGATCAAACATGCTGGAGAACAGCCCATACTATATCCCCCTCCGAAAGTTATACAACCCAAACTGTCATATGAAAGGCTTTGAAAAAAAACAGAAACAAAAAAAAAAAGTATTTATCTGTGCTCAGTCCAAAATGTTTCAAATTTGTTTGACTTATTTATTTTTCCATGATGATGCTTTAAGGAGCTTATAAGATACTTTAAGGAGCTTTAAGGTGATGCTTATAAGGAGCCAGTTTCAGAGGAAACACTTTGAGAAATCCTTGGTAAATTTCTTACCAGTTATAGTTAATATCTAAATTGTTGCTTTCAGCCTTCAAATATGAATTGTAATTGAATTTACTTCTATGCCAGTCCAGGTCCAGGTCCCACAGTATATGCTTTCATCACTCTCTGAATGTTTCCTATAGCACATTTGTTAGTCATATTCATTTTTAACTACATGCAATTATATTTCTATCTCCCCCACCAGGCAGTAAGTTCCAGGTGGGTCTTGAAACTGTTTTGCTTATCATTTTATTTCCAATATGAGGCAAAGTGGCACATAATAAGTTATGCACCCAGTAAACAGTTGCTCAATAAATGCATGATTTCTGAACTCTGTTTTCATATCACACATGCAAACAGCAGTGATGGAATAAATGTAAATCAATTTTGGCTTTGCAAGGGGTTTTAATCTCTTTTAGCTCTCTTGGATGGCATTTGGACCATTAGCTCCACCAGTGCCTATGTATATACTCTTAATGAAATGAACATTAGAATGTCCCTTCTAAGTATCATTATTTAGTAGACATAAGAAATCCTGAGTAACATTGACCTAAAAATAAAAATAGGAGATTTTTAATGTACTTGCAGATAAAGAAAAACTCAGAATTCTCAGCAAGACCCATTATTGGGCTCAACAGGTCTGGATATCCAAGATAGATCACGTACACAACTGGAAGCTGAGATTGGCTCTTGGCTACAGCTTATCTCCATCAGGGGCTGCCAAGCAGTGCTACAAAAATGACCTTTTCATGTGATTTGGATTTCCATAGCCTAAGGGCTGTGTTCTCAAAGGAAACACCCCAATGGCAAATGAGACTTCCAGGCAAAAGGATCTAATGCAAGCGTTCTTGTGACCTAGGCTTCAAAATCCCAGAACATTATTTTATTAATACAATCTATATCAGTCCATCTAGTCACAAAGGCCAGCCCAGATGCCAGAGGAGGGCAGGAAGCCCCATGTCTCCGTGAAGGAGCAGCAAGCATTCATAGGAAGGAACAAAATTTATGGCAGCCCTTTGTGGAGAATTTCTGCAATAATGACATGGAAATTATGATACCTATTAGAACCGGTGCTAGGTGCTGTTACTCAACCTTCTAACAGGGGAGCTTGTCACATTTTATTCTAATATTTATTTATTTAATATTTTGATAACCGTATCAATAGAACTGATTTCTTTTATAATTCTACTTTATTTTATATATCAAAAAATTATTTAGAGAATGGGTCTAGGCTTTACCAGACTGCCAAAGAGATCTAGGACACATAAAATGTTAAGAACTCTTGAGCTGCTTAATAGTGTGGTAACCCAAGGGTCAGCAATGAGCCAACTATGCCATTCCTGCCCCTGCTGGCCTGTCTGTACCTATAAAGACCTTGTCACTTCAGCAAAGTTCTTATCTCTAAACCTCTGCACATGAGGAGACTCCAGAAGCTCCCTCAAGGGAGTATAATCAACTCAAGAAATGGCAACTGTACCTAAACCATTGATTGAGAAATCATGAATTATTTAATTTCACATTTCAAAAAAATATCCACATGGAAAACAGACCATAAAGAGAAAAAGAAGTAATTCAGTGAGAACATGTGAAAAGAGCCCTGCTCTGCATTAAAAACTCCCATGGGCAGCTGCTCCTTGCTTGGCTTGTACTTCCCAACCCCAACCAGGGGGGTAAAATACATATGTAATCACTCAGGTTCCCTTCTTTTGTAAGAAAGGCCTCTGTAACACTCCTCAAAGAATATTAATTCCATGAGACAAAGTTCTTGGGGCAATAAAACTAGGTAAATTATGTTTATGCATTTTAATCACGGGAAATTTTCATTAACCCTCAGCAAACTTGTTGCAGTGCAAATCATAGAATACGGGGTTGGCACAAACTTTAATGGTGATTTCTTAGTAGGGTGACCCACTCATTCTGGTTTGCCTCAGACTTTCCAGGTTTTATCACTGAGAGTCCTATGTCCCAGGAAACCCTCAGTCCTGGGTAAACCAGGATAGCAGGTCATTCTCTTTACCAGTGATTTTAAAGATATTAGTTCCTGATATCAATGTCCCCAAATAAATATTAAAACCTATGGATGCCACTTTCAGTATTCCAGAGCTGAAAGTAATTAAACAATGAGCTCTGATAGAGTAATGTTGCCTGTTTTAAATAACATGGACTTCAATTCTTACCTCCAGAATTGAACTCATTCTAAGAGTTATACATAATCTCCTAAATTTTAAAACAAAATATATTTTGTATTGTGTTGTGTTTTTGTAATACTCTACTTTTAGGAAAGGACAGTGATTCAGTGATTTTGTTTTCTTTGTTTGTTTTTGTTGTTGTTGTTTTTGAGACGGAGTCTCGGTCTGTCACCCAGGTTGGAGTGTCGTGGCAAGATCTCAGCTCACTGCAAGCTCTGCCTCCCGGGATCAAGTGATTCTCATACCTCAGCCTCCCAAGTAGCTGGGATTACAGGTGCACGCCACCACGCCAGGTTAATTTTTGTATTTTTGCTAGATACAGAGTTTCACTATGTTGGCCAGGCTGGTCTCAAACTCCTGACCTCAAGTGATCCACCTGCCTTGGACTCCCAAAGTGCTGGGATTACAGGCATGAGTCACCGTGCCTGACTGACAGTACTTTCTTAATGACATAACCTATTCTGTTTTCCAAATCAAGCTGATTAAGCTATGCACATTAACCAGTTTGGTGGAACCTATTACCTGAGCCTATTAATTTAGAACACTTGGCAGTATTGTAACCAGAAAGTGACCAGGGACAACCTGGCTGCCACCTTAAAAGTCTGCTCATGGGCAGTAATGGCTTTTAATTTTAACAAAGATATGTGTATCCTTGAAGACACTGATATAATCCAGATGTGTGAAACTATAAAACAAGCAAGAGATGTTACATTAGGTTTTGCATTTAATTAGTGGGAGCCTGCACAGAGGATACAGTTTATTCTCAAGCAATTTCCAAATTACCATCCTCCTTGTACTCCTTGGAACATTTACTGTTAACCACCTCCATCATCTTGGTGTTGCTCCTTTCTTGCCTTGCCTTCTACTGTCCTGGTTCTGATTTCATGACGACTCATTCTACGACATCTCTTCCTGCCACTTAAATTAGCATTTCCCTAAGATGCTGACTTCTACCCAATCCTTATATGTCTCTGCAATAGCTCTCATATGAGTCCTAATCCCCATTCAATACTCAAGGCTTCCTTAGTCAATTCTTCTGAGGATTACCAAATTGCAATCCAGATTCTCAGTTGGCCTTCCTTTTAATCTTCTGGTCCATATTTCCTGTTACTATCTAGGCATCTGCACATGAACCTGAGCATATGTCTATAATGGAATTTATTATCCTCCCTGCTAAACCTACTCCTTTACATGCAACCCCTACTTCTACTGATGGTACCCCTACACATTCACCTGTGTGTAAAAGTTCTGGTCATCTTTTCAGATTCATTTATCTTTATTTTTTTTGCAATCAATAAATTGCTAAGCCCTATCAATTCTCCTTTCCCATCAAGTTTATGATATTTTTCCATAGCAGCCATCCTTGCATTTACTGCTACCATATAGCTTGTAATTTGTATTGTTAAGGCCAAAGTATACTTAAAATCCTGGGGAAAGTAATGCATAGTTTCTTTAAGAAATAGTTGTAAACTGCTGCTGAAAGTTTGTACAGGTTGCATAAGGAAAGAAGTTGCTATAGTAGCAAAAAAAAAAAAAAATTACACCTGTTGCAACTGAAGGAAAGCATCATAGGTGTTTTACAGGAATACCTGCTAGAATTCTCTCAGGCTACAACAGAAGGTGCCCAATAGGGTCACACCTCTGGAAGACTGAGATGGAGTATTTGAAATCATAAAAGCAGTTAATCTCTAGGTGGGAGTAGGTATCAAAATAAAACCCCAGTCTCTTATATACTTCATGCTTGCCAATTACCTCCACCCCATGATCTTTACATCCTGGGGACGTGCGCCCCTCCTAGAAAATGACTATGATCCATGACGCTAACACTAATAGACCATGACAATGAGTGCGTTTCTCAGGTGAGTGAAAACAAGAAAAGGTTTGTAAAAGCCCTCTATTAGAGTAAAACTCGAATTAGTTCCAGCAAGTTAGCAAGCCATAAAGAGTGTCAAGGTCTACACGACTTTGGATCCCAAGAGTAGATACTAAGTGAGTTCTAATTAGCCCAGAAACAAATGCCATGATTGAATCAAGCAGAGATGGACAAATTAAGATTAGAAAAAGAATCTCAACCTATTTCAATATATTTATATTTTTTATGTTTATTTTGTCAAAGGGAAAATGTACTGTTATTTTAATCAAAATTTCATTTTTATGAAGAAAAGCATATATAGTTGGCGGAAAAATTCTTTCTAATTCCAACTCCTAATTGTCCACCCTGGCAAAAGCACTGTGTCACAGGTCTTGATCAGAAAGTGTAGGGGACCGCTGCTATTTATTTGGGAGCATCCATTTGAATCACGGTCATTGCAACTAGAAGGAACTCCCTAGCCTCCAAGTGTTTCATCTCAAAATTCAATCTTATTTTAGGAACAAAACAAATAAAGCAATAATAGTCCCTCTAATAAATTTTAGAGGTCAACTTAAAACACTGGGTTGAAGCATGGGGACTAAAATTTCACTCAGCTTTGGTATAAAACATAATATAAGTTTGGGCAATAATCTGAACATATTTCATAGCATTTTACAATTTATAAAACACTTGTATTATCATGGTTCATTTTAGTTGGATTAGAAAGCCACTACGTTTCCTACCAACTCAACAATTGTATGTGTCTATAATTTACATGTATATTAATATTTATAAGTAAATCTACTTCAAAATAAAACAAATAAATTACTAGGTAATCAGTTCATCAAGGGACTCCATATAGCAAAGCATTTTATACTTAGACTGCTTTAAATTGTAAGTTTCTATAGTATATTTTTAAACAATTTGATATATGAAAAGTTTATTTACATTCATCGTTTCAAAAATAAACTGCTTAGGAATGTTGGTGAGAGTCTGAAATCCTGGTTCTTCCTTCTAGTGGTGTCTGTGGAGTCTGAAATCCTGGTTCTTCCTTCTAGTGGTGAGGACATGACTTTGACATCCTTAAAGCAAGGTTCACTAAGGTCTATGATTCCCTCTAAGAAATTGTCTAAAAGGAAGGAGAAATAGTTTCCAAAGATCCTTTCATCTTTGACTTCAGATTTTCTTTTTATTTATATATTTTTATTTGAAAATAATGTCGATTTAAAATTTTGGGTCATAAGTAGCTTAAAGAACAGCTTTTCCATTCACTTTCTAAACAAGGTCAAAGGAAAGTTCAACTGTTGTCTCCCTGGATCTTTAATGTGTGCCCTGAAAGAAAATGATCCAAATATGTTTCCTCCATGTCTTTCCTCATCCCACCACATCCCTCTCTTCTAAGAAGAGGCTCTGGTCACACATGTAAACATTTGACCACAAGTTGCAGTCCAACAACTATGGTCCATTCTCACTGCAAAGTGAGCAATTCCAAACTAGGGGCCCAATTATGTTTGGAGAGTTCACAAATACCATTTTCAGGCAGAGAAGAGGTGGTATAATCAACACTAAGCATTACAGGTAAAAATAAAATAAAATAAAGAAACTAAAAACCCTTTGAACAGTCTGTCTCCTGGTGTTCTGTAATTTCTGATTCATGCAAGCCAACAGAATCTAAATAAAGTCTTTCCAGACAGGGAAGACAGCACAAATTTAGCAGGCTCTAAAGCACCTTTTGAATTAAGTCAGGTACATCTGCTTTTAATTACATACATGCATATATACTTACACACATAAAAAACACATACACAGAGGTAGATTAAAGACAGCTGCAAATTCTTAGCTATTCCTCCCATTGGGAGGTGGAACCTAATTCTCCTCTCCTAAATCTAGGCAGACCTCAGGACCTTGCTTGACCAAGAAATTTATGGCCATGATATTCTGAGCTTGCCAGAGCCAGCTCAGAAGGCATGTGGCTTCCAAATAGGTCTCTGGGACCACTTACTTTTGGAACACCCTTTCTTAGGCTATTCCTTCTTGGAATCCAGCCATCATGTTGTGAGGAAGCCCAAGCAGCCCCATAATTAAACCCATGAGGAGAGGAACTGAGGCCTCTTAGTTGATTGTCCTGAGCTCCCAGCCAATAATTAGCATCAAGGCCCAGCCATATGAGTGACCCATCTTAAAGGCATCTAAAGGCAGCCAAGGTTAGCCTTTCAATGACCACAGTCCAGCCACTATCTAACTACAATGCATGGAAGAACCCAAATTAGAACATCTCGGCCTAGCCCTTCCCCACAAAATTGTAAGCAAAATAAAATATGTATTTTACGTTGTTAGGTTTCTGGGTGGTATGTCAGGTAACGATAGAGTTTCAGAACACCCACTCCACTTGTCACCATTCTGATGTCACACATTACAAAAAGGACTCCAGTAATTGAAGTCTAAATTTCTTCCCCCCCCACTTGCTAATCCAGAATAAGTGGGGCAGCGGTCTTTAGTGCTTTTATGTCCCATCCAAATGGTACAAGACCAAAATTTGAGAACTGCACAAGCTATAGAAACATCACCAATATTTGTTTGGTTTCTAAATGGTGTTGTAGACCTACATCTCTGCTATAATTCAGTATGAAATACTGAATTACATGTAAGCTCAGATAAGAAAAAGGTGAATGAAGTCAATAGTTCTACAATCACAACATTTTATAGAAGTTCCTCCCCTCAAAAATTACTTTCTGATTTATGATCATCCTGCTTCATATCACCAACCTATTATGATGTTTTGCAACTTAACAAGGAGGTGCATTACATATTGCCCTCTTTGAACATCACATGACTTTGGCAAGCTTCTCTGGCATTTAAGGTACTGAATATTAAAAATCAGAACAAACAGAAGAGCTATTATAAAAGAAAAACAGTGCTCTCCCATTCATGTCTTCAAATAAGGACAGTTCAAAGTAATATAGAGAATGTAACAGTGAATTCTACCACACACATAAACACACAAAGATGCTGAGGCTACATGATATCATATCTGTATCCTTTAAAACAGAATCCTGAGAAAGCACTGGAGGCATCTTAAAGAGCAGAAACAAGAGTGATCCTTTTGCCACTTGACAGCTACTCTTTATGAAGGTTTGAGATTTGCATAGTAAGGCAGAACTTGTTCCTACTACTTAAGAAGTTGAGAATGCATTCAGGCCAATTTTTCCAATATTTAGAAAGCAAAGACAGTCAGATACACTTATTTGTTGAAGCAAAGTTATCATGAACTTAAACTACAAGAGCAAATTCTTAATGATTACCTCAGCTTACTCTATATAATACCACAGAGAAGAATTTACAGCTCTTTCAAAATCCAATGTCCATAAAGATAGAACGCCTTGAAGGAAAATGATACCATACTTAAGATAGTGATATCTTTTATTAGTACAGTAAAGTCCTATTTTTATGGAATAGGATGGGTCTGAGGTCATTCCATAAAATTGATTTCCCAGAAAATGGAAATAGGCAATTTACTCTAAGAATTTTATTGAAAAATTATGCTATTCTATTTGAATAATGATGGGAATGTTCTACACGTTTCCTTTATTAATGAATTAAAATACACAAAACACCATAAAATTATATTAGAGGTTCAAAAGTATCACTTAAATCTTTTTTACCAGTCACTTTCATTTTGTAAAATCAGCAGTTCCATTAAAATCGTATTATGTAAAAATGGGTTTTTACTGTAATAATAGTTATTACCTATTTAGCTCCCAAGGATGTTGTGAAAATTAAATAATAAGCCATTGGAAAGCAAATACAAAGCGTTGCTAATACCAGAGGCCAAGAGGGGCAGCCAGATGGAAAAATGAAGGAAAGGAGCACCTGATACATTACAAATCACAGTTTTCATCTGTAATTCCATTACCGCCAAAACTCTATGCGGTGGTCATGTGCACAGATGTTATCTCATTTCATCTTTCTTAACATTACGATATATTAATTATAGCCCTAATGTTATAAATAAGGGTCAGAAAGGTTTACAGCTTGTCCAATGTCACACTGTTGTAAATGTCAGAAGCCAAATGTGAACCCCAGGTTTATCCTAGTCGACAGCTCATCCTATACTCTGAAGGATCCCCAGTAAGCCCTTGTGTCTCATAACTGCCCCTCTAATTCTTACCTCATCTTTCAAAATTCACTTCATATGCCTCTTCTTCCATGAAGCCACCTTTACCCCAGAGACACTATGATTCTAAACACATTCAGTATTTACTATGGCTATTTGTTGTATTATTGTGCATTGTGTGTTTTATTAACCCAGTTAAATCCCTAGCTGTTTGAGGTCACAGTTATATGGTACTTGACACTGGGTTCCCAGATCATGAGCACCTGGAACTGTGCCTTGAACACAGTGAATGTTTGGTAAATATTTGCTAAAGTGAACTGGAAAGGGGGTGTTCATTTGAATTACAACTACATTTGCTACCAGATGCAAAGCAAATGCATTTACTAATGGTTCATTGCATTAGAATGGTTCTAATGCAATGGTTCATTGCATTGAATACCTCTTTGGGAAGTATCTCCAGTTTTTCCAAGCATGTGTGATAAGATTAAATGCCCCAAGTAGTGTATCTGACATACAGTAGATACTCAACAAATAGTAGTTTTTTATTTTATTTTTGTTTTATTTCAAGTTAAGGGAAGAACGTGGATGGTAAAGAGAGGGGCATAAATTCAATATAATATATAGCCTAATTTGGAGATATCAGAGCAGGTATGGATGGCAAGTTTTTTTGAAAAAAGAAAGATATAATGAAGAGTTAGAACTCCCGATTTAAATTCTCTGATTTTCTGCCCAGGTTCTTTACTTATTAGCTGGGTAAACCTTGAGCAGATTACCCTCTCTGCATCCTAGATTTTTCATCTGTAAAAACAGGGATAATAACAGAATCCACTTATAGAGTAGTTGTGAGAATTATATGAAAAAAAAAATCCTTGTAAAATACTTAGTATAGTGCATGTCACACACCAAGCACTCAAGTTATAGTTGCTACTATCACTATCATTACTATCATCATGAAAATCATTTCATAATTCTTAGGAATCTGTTCAAAGGAGAAGACATTATTTTCCAGACTGAAAATCTTAGAGTGGTATGTGTCAATCCTGTCAAACCCAAAGATTTATTTCTGCTATTGAATTATGGATGGGAGCAATGAGTTCATGCACTTCATTCAAACGATGCTTACTGAACGTCTACTTTGCGCCACAGTCAGGTGGACAAATTTATTTGATTTAAAGAAGGCTAGGAATGAAAGAAACAAGGGGAGCCAGGAAAAGGTGAAGAGTTCAGAGACAGACAAAACCACAAGCAGAAAACAAAGTTAGATTCAATCCAGAGACCCATCAGTGGTCAAAATATCAGTCTGTCAAAAATCAGAAGGGAAGAGTAAGGCAGAGCAGCTCCTGCATAAGACCCCAATCTGAGTGCTACAATGGATTCAATTGCTCATCAATCACAGGTCATTTGTTGGAGATACAAGAGGGTTATTAGAGAACAGGAGAGGAGCAATGAGCAGTAGAGGGGCAATGAGCAAGGATTTTATTTTTTATATACTACACAACTGTTTTTCATTCACCTGACTTTTCATGTGAAAGCTAGAAATAATGAAAAATAACCGTGTATATTTTAAAAATCTTAACTTTTCTGATTCTCACAATAACACTGAAAGGTCAACTGGAAAATCCTCTCTACATCCAATGTCTGTGCCCCACCTCCTTTCCCCCACCCAGCATTGATTTGTGCTATTTAAGAGCAGTGTCACGGAGAATTCAGGCCCATACTATGTTATTATGAGCTGACCATAGACAAAGGAATGAAGGATAGTGGAGAAAGCCAGGGATCCCGGGACCCAGGGCACACAGTGGACACAGTCAACTGCAGGGCCAAGCAAGATGGCCAAGATGGCTCCTTGCTCAGCATAAAAACCCCAAAGGATACTAAAAGCTTGGCAACCTTCAAAAGCTTCTCTTGCTTCCTGCATGGGGTGGGGGAAGCAGCTTGCTTAGTAGGAAAAAACCATAGCCCAGGGCGAATCCGCTGGCTAGATTAATCAAAGACATGGCTGAGACAGAACAGATTTTTCCTTTTCATATAGGAATGACTCACAAGCTTGTTTATTCAAAAAGTTACATCCTCCATCGAAGAGAGGTGGTTGATGGGGAAGCTGGATGATAATAATAATAATTACGTTTGTACTGGTCAGCCCACTCACGCCTGTCCCTTGTGTCTCTGGGCACAGTCACACAAACACACCACCAATGGGAAGAAGGTGGCTTGTATATCTTGTTTCATTCTTCCTTCATTCTGCCACACAAATAAAGCAAAGAATACAGTGACCCTCTTATTTTACTCATAGTCATTTTAGAAAGGGAATGTGCTTTATTGGTTCAAGATGAGGACTGGAGGAAAGACTGCTTGGGTTCAAATTCTGACTCTGCCTAATTGCAAACCATGGGGCCCCGAACAAGTGACTTAATTGCCATAGGCCTCTGCTATTCCATCTGTAAAAATGGGGATAATAATGTTACTTATTTCATAAGGTTATTGTAAGGATTAAATTAGTTGGTACATGGAAAACAGTTTCCAGCACATTGTTAGTTCTCAGTAAATGTTTGACATTATCATTATTATTACTTCACAGATGGTTAAATGTTCTTCCATTACAGATCTTCTTTTATTCACTATTATCTTAAGAGGTTCAAATTAAACCATAAATGTAATTAGGTCTTTGGGGGAAAATATAATTGTCCTATGAAAAACATTTTCTTCTCAGGCTAGGAAGATATTCTGGAACTTTTGAAAACTCTCTTTTAAATAAGAAGAATTTTGTAAGTATGACTGTGTGTTTCTGTATATCTAAGAAATCATCTTTTTAAAAATATATGTGTATACTAGAAGATAGGTCTAGATAGATAGATGAATAGATACATAGATAGATATTTTTCTATTTTATTAACCTACTTTTCTGCAATTTTGAAAATTCATAGCAACCAAAGAGCTTGACATTTTTCCTCAGTCCTGTGTTTCAAAATTCACAAAGGCAAACCACCAGAACACATTAATAAATTGTTCTCTTCCATACCCTCTGTGTCTTTCCAACTTAAGGATACTAGAACCTGTAAATCCATTCTCTGACCTGTAAATCCATTCTCTGACACATGAAGAAAATTAACCAGCTAGTGGATTATTTTAACTCCTTTCAGCATCACAAGTACCTATTCCACTTTTAATGAAGATATGCTAGGTTAACGTTGGGGGATTTCACTGGTCTATGAAATTGCTCTCCTACATTAACCCCCCAAAAAAGAGGAAGAATGAAACAACATAAGTGCCTACTTATTTCCATACTCGTTACTGTGTTGTACAATATAAATGAAACATAATAAGATCTGGCTGGGTTCAGCCTGTCTGTGATTCATCTCCTGGGTTATTTTACTCACTGGGTAAAATGAGAACATCATCCCCAGGGCCTGGAAGGGTATTGTTGTATCCTCCCCAGCCTTCTTCAACACCTTGCCATGTTTCAGGGAGGGACCATTTTAAAGCTGATTCAGGTGCAGAGGTAGAAGCTAGAAAATAAAAAAAAAATTTTGAAAATCTAATTCATTGTGAAAACTTCCAAATACTATCCTTATTTTAGGATGCTAGTGGTATTTTCACCTCCCAAAGAAGTTGTCTTTTAACATTTTATAAGTTTCTGTACAAATATTTATCAGCTAAAAAGCAAGTAATTATTCAATCCTTAGATTACCTTCACTTCTGAAAAATATCCCACTTTTGTTATTATACATTTGTGTTTTGCCTTATAATATGGCATGCTTATCATGAAATATTTAGAAAATGCAAATAAAGAAAGGTAATAATTGCCTATAATCTCACTACCTTGCAATAACTACCTTTTATTTCTATTTCCTTCCAGAATTTCTCAGAATTTTTACATAATTGAGATTATATCAAATCCTGTTCTTATTTTTTACACCCAGTTTGAATTTTTCTTAGCTTAGCCTATTTTCCTATGCATTTTATCATATTATTTAAATGCCTTGTAAACATAATTTTAGTGGCTACATATCATATTTTTTAAATCTGTAATTTACTTAATTCCTATTGTCTGACATTAGACTCTTTTTACTTTGTTAAATTGTAAATAATGCAGTGTTAACTGTCTCTATGCAAATCTCTCAATAATCCTGATTATCTTCTTCAAATACATTCCTCAATGGAATGACTGAGTCAAAGGTTATGTTCTTCCCACAGCTCTCCGTACATATTAAAGGCAGGGTAATAATCTAAAAACTTCTCAGGGCAGTAACTTACAGACAGATCATACATTCAAACCAGTTTCTATTGATTCTGCCTTTGATGATCAAATGGCATTTTCTATTCAACCATTCTACTAGTATCTTCATCGCATAATTGAAATGTAAATCTAATAATTTCCAGTGGGAACTATCCAATATCACATCACGCACAACACCATGCTGAACCATATCTACTTGTTCTTTTCTGGGACATGATTACTGGTGCAGAGTCAGAAGGGCAGAGAGATTGCCTCAAAAGAGTAGAATGAAAAGGCCTCCTCTTTTGAGGGGAGGGAAGGAATCATGTCCATGATTTGCTAATTTTACAACATAAATAGTGAGCACCTTCTCTATCAGACCTGCCCTTGAAAAGGAGGGATACAAAAAGAAATAAAATGTCACCCTTGCCTCCAAGGAACTGATAGTGTTACGTCAGTATTAAGAGGATAAAAACTCTACACAGGCACTGAGAGGAGTTCTTTTTAATGGTACCTGATAACGAAAGGAAGCAAGATTTTGCCAGGAGAAGCTTCCTGAGGGAAGTAGAATCTCAGCTGCATTTTAAAGGCTTAGAAGTTATTCAGGTAAAGGGGAGGTTGTGATGAGTATATGGCAAGAGGGTTGCACTGCAGACAGAAGGATGAGCATGAGCAGAGGCAAAAAATGGGAAGTCCACTGGAGGAATGATAAGAAATTTGGTGTTGCTGAACCACAGGGCTAGAAGAGAGGTAAGTGACAAGGTTGGTAAAATAGACAGAGGCCAGAGTATGAAGGATGACAAAGGTGGAGGGGCCAGAGACTTCCAACCCATTAAGGGTATTATTAAGAAGTGGATGAATACAGTTTGTGCCACAGGGCATTTGGGGTATCTTTGTGGTCTCCAGATGGAGCTACGCAGCAAGCAGTGGAAAAATATGAATTGGAAGGATGGGAAGAGCTCTGAGCCCAAAGATGAATTTGGCATCATCGCCCTAGAAGCTGTATTTGAAACTCTAAGGGTGGTTATAACAGCTCCAGAGGATTTCAAGGTGAAAAGGGAAAATGCCTGATGCCAGAAACACGAGGAACACTTAGTTATTTTTTCTACCAGACCCAATTCCTCAGTAGTCATGGTTTAATTAGAGCTCCAGGATAACCTAAAAGTATATAGATTGTGGTCAAGCAGAAACCATAGGCAATTTAATTAGTACAAAATATACCACACACCTTGGGAATAAGGCAATGTCTTGGAATAAGGATCACTCAGTAAGAGGCTTTATAAACATTTCATAAACTCCAATACTGTAATACCTTTCTAAGTTTTCTCCCAATGTTGCCTTCTTCCCAATATTAGACCCAAAATACCCAGTTGGGGGTTGAGTAGGGGTATTTGTGAGGGTGACCCCTAGCTTGCCCCACAAAGTCCAGATAAAATGTCTCTGATGCCTCATTTCCAGTGATATTTCAAACAGGCAACGATTGTTCTCTAAAACTTCATGCCAAGCTCCAGGAATCTTTAGTTACTCCAATTTTATATCACAGATGATGGAAACAAATATTCTGTACTTTTTTCACCTTTACTCTTGCTTATAAGAGGGCTGACACAGTCTTTAGTTGGACAAATTAGGCCTTCAGGTAGCTATTCTAATGAAGGAAGGTTATTATGCACAAATTTAATTATTCTATACCATCCTGTCTTAAGATAAGAACACTAACGGATAAGAAAACATGTTTCAGTCTCCTGTCAGAGTTATCAGATTTCTATACAATTAATATTAGGATTCTATATGACTACTATTGACAATCAAATTTGTGGAGAGAAAAAGAAGCCTCCAAGAGTTAAAGAAGCATCAGTCAGAGATCTACTGGGAAAATCAGAAGAGAGGAAGGTCTTGGAATCCTAAGTAATACAGCATCTCCAGAGAGCACAAGTGACCTTGTTAATAGTAGAGCTCTGGTAAGAGAGAGAATTACAAGTGACTGTTAAACTTAGCAATCAGGCCATGGGTGATCCAGATGACAGCAGTCCCAGTTGAGTGGTTCAGATGGAAACCACATCAGAGTGGATTGAGGAATGCACTGGAGGTAAGGAAGGAAAGATGTTGGGTCAGATCATCCAAAAAGCTCACTGAGGAATGAACAGTCTTAAGATTTGAGAACCACAGCCTTTGATCTGTCTTCTGAATCTTTAGATAAATTAGACTAGTTTCAAAACTGCAGCCCATGAATTTTGGTCTGGACCAACATTCCTGATGAGGCCTCTCCTTGCTTCCCTGTAGAAATTTGTCACTCAACAAGCAGCTAAGATTGTAGGTGGTCTCGAGCCTGATATATGAGCCAAATGTTGCCCTCCACACCGTTGCTCTTCATCAACCCAGGTTTTCATGGCTCTGCAGGAAGACGAGGCTAGGCTTTTGAGAAGTTTGCAGGACAGCGTCTGCTAATGGAAAATTCAATATCCACAAATTTGTTTTGTTTTATTTTTAATTGGGAGGCACTGAACAGAAGAAGCCAGTAAGGAAAGAAAGGTTAACTACACAAGACAATGAGTTGTTTTGCTGATGGGGGAAAATGTGGAAGATGCACGAAGGGGTGAGTTAACTTTGAACAAGAGTAGGGCTGCCTGAATCTCAGAGATCAAAGAAAGGAACAAAAACTTAAGTCTGTGGGAAAATTTAGGAAAAGAATCCCTGATGATCTGGATGTTCTCATATGACCATGGACAATATGTGCACTTAGTATGGGTGCATACTACATACTCATATGGGTTAACATGTAGATAGATGGTTAACTCATTCAAACATTGGATTGACCCATTCAAACAATGCAATGAATGAGTTAACACAGATAGATGAGTTAACACAGATAGATGTATTAACTCATTCACTCATTCATTCTTATTTTCGGCAAAAAAATGATATTACAATAATTTTACTGTTTTACATAGAGCTACTCACTAAACAAAATACATGACCATGTTTAAATTTTGGCATTAGCACATATGCTACATACCATGAGAATCAGGCAATGTCTTGGAAGTATGTTATTTAAAATTTCTTCCTGATGAATGATATTGTACTAAATCTGTAACTCTTTGTGTTTTGAAATAGTTTTCTGTCCCAAACTATACGAGGTAGGAAAACTGGCTAGATTTTAATATAACTCATAAGTTAATCTATGCTTAATAAGGCAATGTAAACACATTAGAGGCTACATTGTATAGCAGAAGGAACACTGGGCTGAGCTGAGACACCTGAGTTCTTATCTAGGCTCATATGACTGACTACTGATATGACTAAGTTTAATGTCTGGACTCTGGACGTCACATCCCCATTTGTAAAATGAGGCAACTGGATAGGATAGCCTGTAAGGTCTCCACCTTTGTTAAAATACACAACTCTATGAAGTATGGGCTTTCTATTTATCAGCAGTTGTAATTGAAGCATCTCCACTTAAACTGACCCCTTCTAAAAAGCTCTGAATGCTAGACACCATGCCGTCCTTCCAAAGAATCCTTAGTACAGAAATCATCATACTACGTGCTGAGTGACACCACCCTGACTACAGATGGTTGAGCCAAGAATGGCCATTCATAGATGGTCCAGTATCCACAGAAGGGTGCCTGGCATGAGAGCTTCCCCAAGAGGTATGTCCTCTACGGACTAGGCAGTGACACAACCAATCAAATCTCTTCTTGAGGAATATGAACATAGAAACTTTCAGAGAAGAGAGAACTATCCTTTTCCTTATAACAGTTATTTTAAAACAATTGTATTAATTGATTACTTAGTAGTTTGACTGACATCCCCAAGAGATCATAAGACCCCATAAAGTCAAAGTCCATTCCATCTTGCTCATCACAGTATCCCCTACACCTTGCATAAAAGGCACTCAATAAACAAGGCACTTTGAATCATCTAAAGGCACAGAGAGATGAAGGACAAGGAACATAAAAAACAAAGTGTGTGGCAGCTCAGAAAACATTCTGAAAACAATCTTGAATCACATTCTTCATAGCCCAATAAATATGGAGTAGTAACCTTCAGGATTATTGTTTACAGTTTTAGTCCAGTTCTCTTACCTCATTTATCTATTAATTTAAATGAAGGAATTAGATCATTTTCTGATTAGCATGGGCTCTGCTCTGACATAGCACAAAAATGCCACTAAAAATTAAAAGAAATCTCTGCCTTTGAAAAGATTTATTCCTCCTGCAAATGCATAGTTAAATTGACTCAGAATAAACAAAAACAAACAATGAAATACATCAGAAGGTGCTTAGGAGACATTTAGTCTTTGAGAATTTGGCTTTTTGAGTTAGAAAGATTTCACAGAATGATCTGACTTTTGAGGAGGGTTTGTTTACCCTGATTTCCTGAAATTACCAGGAACAATTAAAGTTTAGAGATACCCTGAATTTTTCTTTCCATTTGGAGGGGGCCTAATAGCCCATCTGCAGATCTGGAGTCCTATGTGCACATATGGTCCATAATTTATGAAATGTGCTTATTAATATGTTTCAATTCTTACTTTCATTGTTTTGAAAAATAAATGCACCTTTATATCATTTTTTGACATGCAGATACATATTTTAGTTACAGGGCAACACAATAGAGAGTTATCAGACATATAAGCTTTAGGACTGATATCTGCCTGTTTATTAACAGTATGACAAGGTAGAATTTGTAGAACTACTGGAGGACATTCTGCTATACTAGACACTTCTATTTGGTGTGTTAATACTCACCTGAAATAGTTGGGGGCATACCTTCCTTCACCCAGAGAATGACTCGAACTCGGCCTTCACCTGAAACTACATACCAAAAGCCACAACTTGCATGTGATACAAAGATCATCTTAATATTAAAGATAGTTACATGTGAGAAAAAAAGAATTTATGCTAAATTCTAGTTGCCTAAATTTTCAAAACAAAAAATGAAATCCTTGTTAGTTAATCTAACAATTGATTTCCAACATTTGATTTTGATTGCTTTCATTTGATTAAACTTAACTGTAATAAATGTCTCCAAGAGAACCGGCACATAAATAATTAGGAAAAACAAAAACAGAAACAAAACCTTTAGCCATATGTTCTCTGGAGGCCAATGGTGTCCAGCAGGGCATATACCTCATATCCTATTTTTCTCTTCATCATTTTGTAGGCTCAGCTTTTAGAACTCATGTGTTTTTCACCAATAGAGTTCAGACCATCCATGAAATGTATTTGCTTTACCTTTATCCAAACAAATTGTCCTTTTAATGAAGCCTTTTCCCCACCCCCTATCCTCCTCCCATCATCCAAGCCAACTGAGCACATTTAAAAGGACTGGGGTTCATTAATTTTAAGTGTTCAATAAATTAGTGGAAATAATCAAAAGGCCTGATTCTTTCTGATAATGACAATTTGATGTCAATATAAACCAGTAGATTAAGCTGGGAACATATGCTCCTTTGCCAAGAGAGGCTGCTATAATTAAATAGTGAATGCATCTACAAGGTGCTCTCACGCCTGATTAATTAGTAATCAGGTGCGCAAACTCCATTTTTCGGTCACACCTTGTCTCTTATTGGTTAATTACCTTTCTGCCTTATCGTTTGTCACATGAGCCACACCTCCCACCACTAGAGGGCTCCATGTTGCTGAAGGCTGCAGCCCGGGGGACCTGGCCGAACTCACACTCTCCACTTTTGTTTTCCTGGAACCCTAAACCCTTTCCTCCATCACAGATGAAATAAACAGAGGATCATTCTTTCTAATTATAAAACATAAGCAGCTGGGCACTGTAGCTCATGCCTGTAATCCCAGCACTTTGGGAGGCTGAGGTGGGCAGATCACTTGAGGTCAGGAGTTCGAGACCAGCCTGGCCACCACAGTAAAACCCGTCTCTACTAAAAATACAAAAACTAGCCATGCGTAGTGGTACACTCCTGTAATCCCAGCTACTGGGGAAACTGAGGCAGGAGAAGTGCTTGAACCCTGCAGTGTGGAGGTTGCAGTGAGCCAAGATCATGCCACTGCACTCCAGCCTGGGTGACAGAGCAAGACTCTGTCTTGAAAAAAAACTAAAAAATGAAAAATAAAAATAAAACATAAGCTTCAGAATATTACAAAGAAAATGATCCCCAAAGAGATCCATGACGAGACCTCTTCAATTCCTCTAATCTTATTTTGGTCATTTTCTCTTTTTAAAATTTTTCTAAGGATGTAAAGCACAAGTTTGTGTCTTTCACCTTACACTGCCACATGCAATGTGGTGCAAGACCAGGTGCAATGACAACATGCTCTTGACATGTTCTACCTTTATCACCACTTCCAAGACTTTGCTTAAACTGTTCCTTTACCCTGTTGCTGATTTCACGCGTCTTTCTAACTTAATACTAATAGTAAAGTCACTAGTCAAGGTGTCATTTCCTTTTCTTAAAATAAGGTCTAACTCATCCACCTCTGTTCACATTGATTTGTGCATTCTCTAAAGTTGAAAAGCACTTCTAAATCCATCCTGTGATATTCATCCCAAACTTGTTCTCAATTTAATAAATATTTATTAAGCATCAACTGATAATTTAAGATTACATCAATAGTTAGCTATGTCTTCAAATTTTTGAGAGAGAGACTTTTCTCATGCACCTTATGAGACCAGATATTGCTAGAAATGTAGATACCTCATTTTCATGGGCCAATTTAGAAATCCTAGGTTTAATCTTGTATCTGTAGCTCTTTCCACTACACTGCACCAGTGGCTTCTGGACTGAGTGGTGACTGATTTTCTTAAACCTCTACACATGCACAAATGGTCCCCACCTCCAGGAGAACCCCCTCCCAAAACAGACATTGCAAAACTAAAAACTATACTGAAAATCTATTGCTCACCTCACTAATGTTGAGTGTGTGAATGCCAGTCAGTGAAGTGAAGTAGTTTCAGGATCAGAGCAGATAGAGAAAAGTTAACAAAAGCTGGAAAAATTAGAAGTCTGATTTCCTGTACCACCACCTATACATGCCACTGGGGGCAGATGAGTATGAGTCAGAGGGCTATCTTCCCAAATACCATTTTCTGGTCATAGTCATGAGAAACAATAGTGAATGGTGGGAAGAATGTGGGTACTGGAGCCCAACAGCCTGGATCTGAATTCTGGCTCTTCTGGTTCCTAGACATGGGCCACTGACAAGTTATTTGCCATTTCTAAACCTCATTCATTTCATCTAGAAGTGGGAATAATCATACTATCTATCTCATAGGGCTATTGGAAAGAAAAGATAGAATAATCCACAGAACATGCTTAGCACGGTGCCTGGCACATCATGAACATAAATGTTAACTATTATCAATACTGTCATTATAGCATGTTCATGATTCCAGGTGCCAGTCAACAAGGCTCAAGAAATATGCTTTTACGTTCTACTCTTTTTACAGCTGTATCCAATCATGATGGGCTGTAGTATTACAGAGTTGTAAGCAACTTAACCAGGTCTGCTAAAGTTTGTTAAGTGTGTTGACTCTATAAAGAACTGTAAATGTGAAGTGCCATTTCCAATTTGAATAAATACAAAGAGGGATGAAAATCATTTGAGAACGAAGGTATTGACTTGGGAAAAGTTTAAAAGCCTTCCACAAGCTGTGATATTGTACATATGTTTTCTCAGTGCTTATGATTTCTGATTTTGTATTTGTAATATGAGAATGGTTAATCTTCCATGTTTATAAATGGAGCCCCATTGTAGTTGATCCTTCCCAGATTGTAAGAAGATCTGATGCTCAAAAAGACAAAAATAAAAAGTCTTTGGGTCAATTATTGCCAACTTTTTCTGACGAGTGCTATGTGATCTAAATTTGCTATAAACACAGACATCTAGGGTGAAGAGGAAAATGTGCTAAGAAAATGGCTCCTGGTAAAAGAGAGTTACTAAAGTAGATATGATACTAGCGCCTACCAGGTTAATGAGTTGTGTCTGATAAATTCTGTCCTTACTTAAGGCTCTAGGAAAGAGAAAAATTAATTAATTCTCTCCCTAAGCAGGTCTAATTCTCTCTTGAAACTTTAGAGGGAGAAATAAGCACCCACTTATTTAAAAATAAATGGTTTATAATTATTATTTATAATTATAAAAATAAATAATTATAAACCATTTATTTAAAAAACATGGAATCTTAGTAGGTTACAGACTCCTTCCCTATTTCACTCTTTCATTCATATTCTCATTCTCACGTTGTCGTTTTAGTTTAGGCACATATTAGTACCTCTCATTCAGGCCACATTTCTCTAGTGTGCCAGCCACTGACTACATAGTGAAAGAACATAAAATAGCAACTGCAATCGGTATCTGCAAATGTCACGCAATCTCACTCTACCTCATGACTTCTCTTTCTGTCTTTGTCTGCCCTGGACCCAAGCTCCAGCTCTGTCTCCCTGAGCCAGCTGTTGACTCTCTCTGCATTTTTACCTATTACCTCCACATCCTCTCTGTTACCTCCTCTGTTGCCTCCACATCTTTTCCCTGTCCTGACTCACAAATCTGCACACCCCTGCTGTTCCTCCTGTCCTGCTCAGTGAACTTGACCTCATTCCCCAGAAGCTGACCTCTTTGGCTTAGCCACAGAGAAAGCTTGCTTGTCAGTTAGTCTCTGGCAGCTAAAGCTTGATTTGCAGGACCACACTCCTGTCTGATTTCAGCCTCAGAGGCAGCCATGGAAAGCATCTTGGCCCTCATAAAACATGATCCTTTAAAGGCCTTCACAGAAATAGTATATGAAAATCCTGCGATTACCTTTGAGTCTTCTATTATCCCTGTATCATTCACTTATGAATTTTGGGGGGGACAAAAGGAAAAGAACTTGATCAAGACACCAACAGATATGTCTGCATTAGCCACAATCCTAAAAGTTAGCTCAATTAAACCTTCTTAATTAACTCAGAGAAGAATAACAATTGTCATTCTTACTCAGAGTAATGTTTTTCATACTTCTGTGAAGGCATCTGTGATTTCCCAGACCCTGCCACAGACCAACAGAGCCCGAACTTCTCAGGAGGGTCCTGGGAATAAGCATTTCAGCTGTTTACCCAGGAGGCAAAAAAAAACCACAAATGTAAGGAACTAAACAAATTTTCTCATACTATACTCTCAAAACATTGTTTGTTCTCAGGAACAGGTGTTCTTACCAAGTGAAGAGTGACACCCAGATGGAAAAGATTCTTACTTCACAATTCTTAATTTTTATCAATTATATCAAACTCTTACAGACCAAATCATATTCCTAAGATGTAAAATGCACAGTGGTTATTTGAGAGGCATAAAAAGTTTCATTTTAGTATGTATACATTGTAATGTATTTTTAGAAAAAACAACTAACCCATTAAACCCATGATTTCACGGATATTACTAAGAAAAGTTAGGTTTTAAAAATAAGACAGTGTAGAAATTGATTTAGGAAAAATATTAAGTAAATAATCAGACAAGAGGTATAAGGATATGACACAATTATGAAAATGGTACTAAAATATCTAAAGTTCAGGTAGTACAGTGTAACTAAGTATTGTTTTTTCTTATAAATTGAAAGAAGAAGAGTTGGTTTATAAGGTTAGGCATATAAGCTCAGATTTAAAAAAAGAAAAGATGGTATACTAGAAAAAGCACCGAACCTACAGTCAGAAAAGCTGTTTGAATACTGGTTGTGCCACCTAAGACCTGTGTGAATTAAGGCTAGCAACTCAGCATTGTGGAGAATTAACTCCTTAACCTGAGAGATTCCTAAAAGATGTATTTGATTCTAAGTTTCCTTCCCTTCCCTCTCCTTTCTCCTCCTCTCCTCTCCTCTCCTCTCCTCTCCTCTCCTCTTCCCTCCTCTCCTCTCCCCTCTTTTCCTCTCCTCTCCTCTCCTCTCCTTTCCTTTCCTTTCCTCCTTTTCTCCCTCTCTTCCTGCCTTTTCCTTTTGGAGAAGTTGTTTCCAACCAAGAGGCAAAATCCTTTTTCACATCCCCAGCCTCTGTTCCGTTACCTGTATTTTTGCCATAAAGGTTAGAGCAGTTCCCTGAAGTCAGTTCTCTACATTACTGGTAAAAATCCATGGGGATCTTTGGGAATGAGTTTTTCATAAGAATGTAAATTAGTTTATTAACTAGAATGCTGTGGATTGCCTTAGAGGGGCTCAGCATGGGAATGGCTGCAGAGTTGCGAAAAGATCCTGATTCTGCTCTGCCTACAAAGTCTTCCCGAAGAGGTCAGGGGAGCCAGTTGACGCCACTCTCCTCCTTAGATCCTAAAGGAATTCTTTCTCCAGGATTTGCAGGGAGTCTTCTAGACTAGCTGAAGAAGAGAAGATCTATGCAAGCAGCCTGCTTGACTCCAGGGCCCTTGTTGCATTGAGGAAAGGAAACCTGGGCAGTGGTAGACAGGATCAGGAGCCTAGGCTCAAACCCAGGAAAGCACTCCTGATTTTTTAGGATCTCCCAAGTTAACAGCATCTTTTCTGACCCATCTGTGTGATGAGACAGACCTGAGTTCTTCTAGGCAACTTGGCACACACAATAAAGTCCATCTGCCTTTCCATGCACGGCCCTCGTGCCCTTTATTCATGGTGAGGGGGACACTTGGACACAAGTGTTGGCCAGCCTGGCTAGACATGTCCTTTTTTTCTCAGTCAGATCATAAGGTGGTGGTGCAGCAGGAGCCTCAGCCTCACAGGCAGACCTTCTCAGCTGCCGCCTCACACAACGTCCCAGCTCGGCTGCACCTCTGTGGCATGAGTGGGGGCTGTGTGAACTCGGGAGGGCAACTGTGAATGGCGCAGCATCTGATATGAATTTATCACCGGCTGCTGGTCGGGAGGGAGATCAAGCTAGGGGAAGGGGCTGTGAGTGTTTAATGCACCCTGCCACAACCCAACAGTTTGCCCTAAAGAGCCTTTTACCAATATAAAAGGACAGGGTCAAAAGTAAGTTGACCCCTGACAGAATGTACAATTATTAGAAGAAGGCTGTGTGCGAGCAGCTGCTGGAACCCCACTGGCTCTGCATCGGGCTTCCAAGAGTCAGATTATGAATAATCAACTCAAGATTGTTTTCTCCACCCCTCTCAACCTCCCCCGCACCTCCCTCCAATCTTCTCCTCCTGTTTTGGGCAAGTCCTATTCTATTTCTACAGGAAGAAGCATAGCCCTCCCTAGCAGCTGCAATAATTGTGTTCCTATTGTGATGAAGACCTCCTCCTGGCCACCCCCCTACAAGTGGCCATTGTGAGTTGAGAGTCAGTGATTATACGCTCCCTCTGATGCTTTGGGGGACCCAGCTGCCTAAGTGCTGACACAGGAGTGTGCGGAAGGCCGGGGTGGGGGCTGGTGGAGGTGGAGGCAAGAGGTGGGGGAAACCCACGTCTGTGAGATTGGACTCTGACATACCAGACCTTTTGCATAAGTCAAGCCAAGAACAAATGAGGCATTATCAGGCCCCAGTGTTGAGAGGTCTCCTCTGCCTTTGAAGTGGAGCTGAGCATGGGGTCGAGCAGCTTTTCCTCCTTTGGACCAAGCAAACATCCTTCTTTTGATATGCTACATGCTCATTATCTCTGCCCCATTTAATGATTTTTGATTGAAGGGTGGCGGCTGGGATGCCGAGAGGATCGTTAGAGAGGCTCCATACAGCCAAGCCCATAAGAAAGGCTTTCCTTGTGCCTGGGCCTAAATTTGGAATTTCTTAACAGTGTGCGCTTGTTCTTAGAGGCAGATAAGGGCTGAGCGTGAAATTCTTAATTAAGCAATAAATAGAGAGTGGGGTGTCAGCAGATGTAGCCAGTAGCCATGGCAACAGGAATCACATGGGCAAGAGAGCTGAGACTCGATGTAGGCCTCAGGCCTGGGCCTGACTGACAGCTGAAGAATCCTACAAAGCTTGTAAACCAGATTAATTAGCTGACTAATTATTTCATAGCATTAATGTAACTAAAAAATAAAAATAGTTCACCATGAACTGAAACATCCTTGGAAAAAAACAGCAGGGAAAGAAGAGGCAGTGGGAAACTGGCTCTGTAAGGCAGAGACATGAGCAGTCAGTGCATCAGATCACATGAAGGGAAAAATGGGCTTGCTGGATTTTTCTCCCAACTTCGCAAATATAAAAGAACACTTGTTCTACAGTCATACCCATTCCCAAGCATGGCATAGAAGTTACAGTTGGGATGCGCAATAATAGTTCATTATATTCATAATAGTTTATCCCATCAAATATTGCTCCTGCAGCATCCTAACACAAACAATAGCGCACACAAGGTACTTCATTTGTGGTCTGTTTTGTAAGTAGCTCCTTGGGCAAAATTCTCAGTGGCTTTAGAAAGGCAACATGAACCAATCTCCCTAACAGATCTTTTTCAATGAGTGAGGTTATCTTATTCTGTGGCTAGCAATTGCTTAAGTGGCATCAGATTTCAGTCACGGGAACAGTATATCATATATGTCATATTATTGTGAATCTCATTTATCTCACAAAAATCTACTTAAAGAAAATAGAGGGAGACCCTTTCAGAAAAGTTATAACATATACACTGAGCTCATGACACATGATATTATTAATCTTCTAAAGAAAGAAAACGTCTAGAGAAATAGTCTATCAGGAAAATGTTTGTGAAGTAACATGGCACACTACCACACTTGAATATATTTGGGTGTTTTGTGCCGCAATTCCAAGAGACAAGTAAGTATTTTCTTAACCTTGCTGTGTAAATAAAGCCACTGAGGCATGGAGCAATTATAACGCCATGCCCCAGGTAAAATAACCAGCCAGCCACTGATTAAAACCCTAAGCCGCAAGCGCTGGCCATGCGCTTTCCAAAAAAAAACTGCACTCCGTGAAGATGTTTGCTGAACAAAGGCAAAACTTGCCTTGGTAGAAAAGAAAAATGCAAGGGTCAAAACATACTGTATCTGTAGGATTTTTTTCTTTGTCACTGGGAATCCTTGAGAAGCGTTCTCCCACAACCCTGCCTAGCACCCCCGCCATCCTTTCTGGTCAGTGATCCACGATTATTTAGTGGGCAGCACACTCTAGTGGAGAGATCCACAGCCAGGAGCTAGAATGCCTGGGTTCAGGTTTTTTCCACTCTCAGCTGGGTCAAAGATGAGTCAGGTATCTTAAATCATGCATGCAGCAGCCAAACAGAGGAAATGAAGATAATTGCGATTTTTTCTAAAGCTTCCTATCCTGGGGGATGTGGTTAAAACAATACAAATGATGGCCCACTTAGAAGTGGTCAACCAGTGAATGAAAATTCAGTGGATTGTCAGTGAAGCAGCACGCTGAATGAAATGCCAGCCAAGAAGAGGAGCCACACCCCTCGAAAAAAATCTAACATGGAATTCTGTGGCCGTGATAGAGATCAAGCAGCTTCCCTACAATAAAATAAACTTCTGTATACATACATTTCCCATGCTTTTCATCCCAGGAATATGTCCACATAGACTATGTGGTCTTGACTTATACTATCTGCATAAATTAAATGTATTTTATGTAAATTATCCCAGTCATGGTTCTATAAAGTCAAATGGTCTGAAAAAAACAATTAAGTGAAAGTTACAATCTAATCAATACATAAAATGCACGACACAGAACTGAAACTCTACTTCTTGGGCTATTGCTTGGGTACCAACAACAGCAACTACCATTATGGCACTGGGAAATGCAGTCAGGTATATGGAAAACATGGAAGCCTAATCACCACCTTGCTAAAGATCTTATAAACTTTACACAGATGACATCCAAAATTACAGCTACATTTACACAACCCAGTAGAGCCACGTGGCGCACAGCCATGGAGGAGCAGGGTGAGCCTCAGTTCCTCCTGAGTCCTCATACCGTCACTGTGACAGCCCAGAAATGAGAATAGAAGTGGCTCTAGTCAAGTATCTACTCCATACACTCACAGGATAAAGGAGGCACCAATGACCATAAAAGCTCCTATGGGGAATCCCTTCAAGAAGCAAGAGTCTCCAAGTTTATTAAACATTCAACAAATCCTCTGTGACTTCTTATTCCTTTTCCAACTCATATTCGAAGGAGGAGATACTAGGATATTCCAATACGAATAATTTTTAAAAATTAATAAAGGCTATCTCCCTAATGGAAATGTTTTATACTAAGACATTCATTTACATCATACATATGCACAGATACGCATGTACATCTACATATAAGCACACATGTAGATTCACACAGCTATTTACACAGATGTGCATTTATATCATATGTGTATATATAATCGTACAACTTGCTATTAATTCAATTAATAATGCTATCATAAGGGAAGAAAATCTATAGCTGCATGATTTGATTTTTTTCTCTTTCTACCATAAATGGTTTTTATTATGCTTAGCTTATTTGAGTATTCAAATTATTTTGCAGTTCATGAACAGAATATGACCTATGGACAAGACAGCCTCTTCAGAAGCAGGCTAAGTAATGGAAAGAGAGCAATTCAAATTAAAATTTTGTTCCAGAATACATATCAAGTGAATAGCCATAAAGTTAATGGCAACTATTTACTCTTATTTATGGCTGTATTTAGCTGAAGTGATAAAAAATCTCAGAAATCTCTGTCCATCTCAAGTTTTTATAGTTTTAGGTTACATTTATGAATGGATCAAATCAGAAATAAAATTTGAATGGTACAATTCAGTGCAAATAAAATATACAACAATCATTTTGTCAAAGACATAAAAAAATACCAAGGGAGCACCAGACTCTCCTCTCTGATGCTATTAAAATTTAACAGTTCTGGGGCTCGCCTGTAGGTCAGACTCACTTGACATGGTTAGGCACAAGTGAGAGAGGCAAGGGATGGACTCGGGATCATTGCCTTGCCCTCTAAATCCATGGTCACCTTGGGCTTGTGGCAGGGCCTAAAACTTGTTAGCTAATAAGATCCTCTGGATTTGACCAGAATCTACTAAGAGCAATTTAAAACAAAATTGTCACTCTTGAGACCTATTTAGCCAGATTCTCCTTTTTAATGTAAGAAGTGGCCTCATAGTGAGCTGAGATTGGAACAAGCAGGTACCACGGTGCTCAGAGTGACCAATGCTGACATGGTATAGAAAAGGAGTATGAAATAAACTCCAGGAAATCAAAAAAGTGGATAGTCCTGACTCTCACACTGGGATCTTGTGAAACATGCACAGTAAGAAGATAAGGCAAAACCGTTGGCCTCTGTGACTCTGCAGTCACAGCAGGGTTCCTGATTCCTTCATCCTCATGTTAATCTTGACATAAAACAGACACAGCCCAACCCTGGTGCTTATATCAGCCCTCCATGCTACTCATCTTCCTGACCTCAGATTCTCATCAAAAGTTTTCCTTCTCACCTTCTACGTAAACTTCTGTCTTAATTCAGTCTCTCTCTCTGCATTGGTACTGTCTACCTGGGACTCTCTACTGTTCCTCATATCAATGGTCATAATCAGCCATCCATTTTGTAATTTTTTTCTTTTTTCTTTTTTTTTTTTTTTTTTTTTTTGAGATGGGGTCTCAATCTGTTGCCCAGGCTGACGTGCAGTGGCATGCTCATGGCTCACTGCAGGCTTGACTTCCTGGGCTCAAGCTATCCTCCCACCTCAGCCTACCAAGTAACTAAGACTACAGGCATGCACCACCACACCCAACTAATTTATTTAACGTTTTTGTAGAGATTAGGTCTCACTCTGTTGCCTAGGCTGGTCTCAAACTCCTGGCCTCAATTGATCCTCCCACCTTAGCCTCCCAAGTAGCTGCGACCACAGGCACATGCCACCATACCCAGCTATTTTTATTTATTTATTTATTTATTTTGGGAGATGGGGTCTTGCTTTGCTGCCCTGGCTGGTCTCAAACTCCTGGACTAAAGCACAGGCATCCATCTTTACATGTGCAGTTGTTTCACTATAAACAAATATGACACTGCCCTAATACGAATTAAAGATATTATTAATAATAACTACCAATGTCCAGTAAGCATTTTTTGTGGGCTAGGCCTTCTGCTCAAGAATTTTACATGTTATTCTTTATTTTATTTCCTATCCTTTGAGGTAGGCCCTATGGTCATACTTCTTTAATCGAGGAGGAGGCTGAGCCTTAGAGAGGCTGTGTGTATGCTCTAGCTGGTGAGTGTTGGACCTGGGATTTAAATCCAGGCAATCGGACTTCAGTGCACACTCACCCAACCATAACACACAGCTGTCCCTTTCAGTTCCTCAGCACTTCACAGTACAAATGTCTGGAATTGAAGGGTGATTGGCGATTTCTGACTACGTGCTCTCAAAACATTCCTCCAACTGGATACTTACCCAGGTAGGTGAGTTGCCTCAACTGACTATTGAAGAACCAGTCACAGCCTTGGTTCTGGCCTGGTGATGGAAGAAACGGAAAAGACAGACCCACTCGACTCCCACATCTTAGGAGGATGTCAGGGTAAGGCGGCAAATCTGTGTGCACCAGCAGTAGGTAATTACCAGGAGCAAAGTTGTCAAAGGTTGCTGAGTACTTGAAGCGAAAGAAAAACACAATATGCTCATTTAGTAAGGAACCCCATCATTCCACCTACTCCACCACACCCCCCTGCCAAAACAACTACAAAGAACGCAGATGGAGTAGTTTAGAAATCATACAGTTGAGACCCAGATTGTACTTTTCTTGTGGGAAATGGGCCTACTTAAATCTACTTCATAAAAAATTCATAACTAGAGCTACGAAATCAGACTATGAAGACCAAAAGATGCCATAAGGTTCATCTCGTTTAACAATCTCAATTAACAGAGGAGAAAGCCAAGGCCCAGACATGCGAATTGACTTGTCTCAGGTCAAACAGCTAGAAGAGACAAGGCCAGGTCTAGAATTCCTTTCCAGCTTTTCCCACGACTTGAAGGGACAGGCAATAATAGGCATGTCATCCATTTATCACAGTAATAGCTAACATTGTGGGAGCATTTACTATGCAATCAGCACTATTCAGTCCTCGAAAGGCACCCCCGTCATTGTTACTCTTACTGTCCCATTTTTACAGTTGAGGAAACTGAGGCAGGCAGAGGTCCAGTAGCTTGTCCCATATCACAAAGCAGAAGAGTGCTGTGTCAGGACATAAACCTAGGGTAACTACCTCCAGAGGCACATCCTACTGTTTTCACTGCATGAAAATTCTCCAGAATGCTCTCATGGGAATCTCAAGGCAAGAAAAGAGAGGCATGCATCGTTTCTGAAAGCCATGGAGAGAAGATCAAAAGTGATTCTGTTCTGAATTCCTCGTAACTATGGCAGGGCTTCTGTCTCCCTAAGATAGGCTCTCACGACTGTTAGCGAGAATGTGTATAATAAGATAGGAAGAAATACATGTGTTAAAAGTATGAAAAGAAGCTTAGGTAATTTCACCAGATTGCTATTTAAAAATATAGAAAAATGTATTCACTTTCCTCACGGCCATTTCTTTTTTTTTTTTTCTTTATTTCTTAAAAAAAAAAAAAAAAAAAAAAAAAAAAAAAAAAAAAAAACCACGATACAGGTACAGAACGTGCAGGTTTTTACACAGGTATACATGTGCCATGGTGGTTTGCTGCACCTATTGACCCATCCTCTAAGTTCCCTCCCCTCACCTCCTACCCCACAACAGGCCCTGGTGAGTGTTGTTCCCCTCTCTGTGTCCCTGTGTTCTCAGTGTTCAACTCCCACTTACGAGTGAGAACATGTGATTTTTGGTTTTCTGTTCCCGTGTTAGTTTGCTGAGGATGATGGCTTCCAGTTTCATCCATGTTCCTGAAAAGGACATGATCTCATTCCTTTTTATGACTGCATAGTATTCCATGATGTATATGTATCACATTTTCTTTATCCAGTCTATCATTGATGGGCATTTTCCATGTCTTTGCTATTGTAAGTAGCGCTGCAATAAACATACATGTGCAGGTGTCTTTACAGTAGACTAATTTATAATCCTTTGGGTACAAACCCAGTAATGGCATTGCTGGGTCAAATGGTATTTCTGGTTCTAGGTCCTTGAGGAATCGCCATACTGTCTTCCACAAAGGTTGAACTAATTTACATTCCCACCAACAGTATAAAAGCATTCCTATTTCTCTGCAGCCTCACCAGTTTCCATTGTTTCCTGACTTTTTAATAATTGCCATTCTGACCAGCATGAGATGGTATCTCATAGAGGTTTTGATTTGCATTTCTCTGATGATCAGTGATGTTGAGCTTTTTTTCATGTTTGTTGGCTGCGTAAATGTCTTCTTTGGAGAAGTGTCTGTTCATATCCTTTGCCCACTTTTTGATGGGGTTGTCTGTCTTTTTCTTGTAATTATGTTTAAGTTCCTTGTAAATTCTGGATATTAGACTTTTGCCAGATAGGTAGATTGCAGAAATGTTCTCCCATTCTGTAGGTTGTTTATTCACTCTGATGACAGTTTCTTTCACTGTGCAGAAGCTCTTTCGTTTAATTAGATCCCATTTGTCAATTTTTGCTTTTGTTGCAATTGCTTTTGGCATTTTTGTCATAAAGTCTTTGTCCATGCCTATAGCCTGGATGGTATTGCCTAGGTTTTCTTCTAGGGTTTTTATGGTTTTGAGTTTTTCATGTAAGTCTTTAATCTATCTTGAGTTAAGTTTTGTATAGGGCATAAGGAAGAGGTTCCGTTTCAGCTTTCTGCATAGGGCTAGCCAGTTTTCCCAGCACCATTTACTGAAAAAGAGATCCTTTCCCCATTGCTTGTTTTTGTGAGGTTTGTCGAAGATCTGATGGTTTTAGATGTGTGGTGTTACTTCTGAAGTCTCTCTTCTACTCCATCAGTCTATATGTCTGTTTTGGTACCAGTACCATGCTGTTTTGGTTACTGTAGCCTGGTAGTATAGTTTGAAGTCAGGTAGCGTGATGTCTCCAGCTTTGTTCTTTTGCTTAGGATTGTCGTGGCTATACGGGATCTTCTTTGATTCTATGTGAAATTTAAAATAATTTTTTCTAATTCTTTGAAGAATGTCAGTGGTAGTTTGATGGGAATAGTATTTGAATCTGTAAATTACTTTGGGCAGTATAGCCATTTTCACGACAATGATTATTCCTATCCATGAACATGGAATGCTTTTCCATTTGTTTGTGTCCTCTCTTATTTCCTTGAGTGGTGGTTTATAGTTCTCCTTAAAGAGGTTCTTCACACTGCTTGTTAGCTGTATTCATAGGTAGTATTTTATTCTCTTTGTAGCAATTGTGAATAGGAGTTCATTCACAATTTGTCTCTCTGCTTGACTATTGTTGGTGTAAAGGAATGCTTGTGATTTCTGAACATTCATTTGGTATCCTGAGACTTTGAGGCTGAAGTTGCTTATCAGTTCAAGAAGTTTTCGGCTGAGATGACAGGGTTTTCTAAACATAAAATCATGTTGTCTGCAAAGAAAGACAATTTGACTTCCTCTCTTCTTATTTGAATGCCCTTTATTTCTTTCTCTTGCCTGATTACCCAGCCAGAACTTCCAATACTATGTTGAATAAGACTGGTGAGACAGGGCATCCTTGTCTTGCACTGGTTTTCAAAGGGAATGCTTCTAGCTTTTGCCCATTCAATACGACATTGGTTGTGGATTTGTCATAAATAGCTCTTATTACTTTGAGATATGTTCCATCAATACCTAGCTTACTGAGTTTTTAACATAAAGGGATGTTGAATTTTATCAAAGGCCTTTTCTGCATCTATTGAAATAATCAAGTGGTTTTTGTCTTTGGTTCTGTTTATGTGATGGATTATGTTTATTGATTTGTGTATGTTGAACCAGCCTTGCATCCCAGGGATGAAGCTGACTTGATAATGGTGGATAAATTTTTTGATGTGTTGCTGGATTTGGTTTGTCAGTATTTTGTTGAGCATTTTCACATTGATGTTCATCAGGGATACTGGCCTGAATTTTTTTTTTTTTTTTTTCACTGTATCTCTTCCCAGTTTTGGTATCAGAATGATGCTGGCTTCACAAAATGAATTAAGGAGGAGTCCCTCCTTTTCAATTGTTTGGAATAGTTTCAGAAGGAATGGTACCAGTTCCTCTTTGTACCTTTGGTAGAATTCAGCTGTGAATCCATCTAGTCCTGGGTTTTTTTTGGTTGTAGGCTTTAATTAGGCTATTAATTACTGCCTCAATTTCAAGGCTTCTTATTGGTCTATTCAGGGATTCAGCTTTTTCCGGGATTAGTCTTGGTAGGGTGTGTGCATCCAGGAATTTATCCATTTCTCCTAGCTTTTCTAGTTTATTTGTATAGACATGGTTATAGTATTCTCTGATGGTAGTTTGTATTTCTGTGGGGTCAGTGGTGATATCCCCTTTATCATTTTTTTATTGTTTCTATTTGACTCTTCTCTCTTCTTTGTTAGTGTAGCTAGCGGTCTATCTATTTTGTTAATTTTTTCAAAAAACCAGCTCCTGGATTCGTTGATTTTTTTTTTTTTTTTTTTTGGAGAGTTTTTCTTGTCTCTATCTCCTTCAATTATTCTCTGATCTTAGTTATTTCTCGTCTTCTGCTAGCTTTTGGATTAGTTTGCTCTTGACCCTCTAGCTCTTTTAATTGTGATGTTAGGGTATTGATGTGAGATCTTTCTAGCTTTCTGATGTGGGCATTTCGTGCTACAAGTTTCCCTCTTAACACTACTTTAGCTGTGTCCCAGAGATTCTGATACATTTTCTCTGTGTTCTCATTGGTTTCAAAGAACTTCTTTATTTCTGTCTTAATTTCATTATTTACCCAGGAGTCATTCAGGAGCAGATTGTTCGGTTTCCATGAAATTGTATGGTTTTGAGTGAGTTTCTTAGTCCTGAGTTATAATTTGATTGTACTGCGGTCTGAGAGACTGTTTGTTATTATTTCAGTTATTTTGCATTTGCCAAAGAATGTTTTACTTCCAATTATGTGGTTGATTTTAGAATAAGTGTCATGTGACTCTGAGAAGAATGTATATTCTGCTGATTTGGAATAGAGAGTTCTGTAGATGTTTACTAGGTTCACTTGATCCATAGCTGAGTTCAAGTCCTGAATATCCTTGTATATTTTCTGTCTCATTGATCTGTCTAATATTGACAGTGGGGTGTTAAAGTCTCCCACTATTATTGTGTGGGAGTCTAAGTCTCTTTGTAGGTCTCTGAGAACTTGTTTTATGAATCTGGGCGCTCCTGTATTGGGTGTATGTATATTTAGAATAGTTAGCTCTTCTTGTTTTCTTGTTGCATTGTTACCTTTACCATTATGTAATGCCCTTCTTTTCTTTTTTGATCTTTGTTTGTTAAAGTCTGTTTAATTAGCGACTAGGATTGCAACCCTTGCCTTTTTTTTTTTTTTCTTTCTATTTGCTTGGTAAGTTTTCCTCCATTCCTTTGTTTTGAGCCTGTGTGTGTCTTTGCACATAAGAGGGGTCTCCTGAATACAGCACACCAATGGGTGCCTGACTCCTTATCCAATTTGCCAATCTGTGTCTTTTAATTGGGGCATTTAGCCCATTTACATTTAAGGTTAGTATTGTTATGTGTGAATTTCATCCTGTCATCTTGATGTAATTTGGTTATTTTGCACACTATGTGCAGTTTCCTTGTAGTGTCATTGGTCTTTATATTTTGGTGTGTTTTCATAGTGGCTGGTACCAGTGTTTCCTTTCCATGTTTAGTGCTGCTTTCAGGAGCTCTTGCAGGGCAGGCCTGGTGGTAACGAAATCCCTCAGCATTTGCTTGTCTGGAAAAGATTTTATTTCTCTTATGCTTATGAAACTTAGTTTGGCTGGATATGAAATTCTAGGTTGAAAATTCTTTTCTTTAAGAATGTTGAATATTGGACCCCAATCTCCATTGGCTTATAGTTTCTCACGAGAAGTCTGCTGTTAGTCTGATGGGCTTCCCTTTGTAGGTGACCTGGCCTTTCTCTCTGACTGCCTTTAACAGTTTTTCCTTCATTTCGACCTTGGAGAATCTGATAATTATGTGTTGGTCTTCTCATGGAGTTGGGGTTGGTCTTCTTATGGAGTATCTCAATGGTATTCTCTGTATTTCCTGAATTTGCATGTTGGCCTGTCTTGTTAGATTGGGGAAGTTCTCCTGGATAACATCCAGAAGTATGTTTTCCAGCTTTTTTCCATTCTCCCTGTCTCCTTCTGGTACTCCAATCAATCACAGGGTCAGTCTTTTTATGAAATTCCATATTTCTTGGAGCCTTGTTCATTCCTTTACATTCTTTTTTCTTATCTGCATGTCTTATATCAGTGAGGTGGTCTTCAAACTCTGATATCCTTTCTTTCACTTAGTCTTTTTGGCTGTTGATACTTGTGTATGCTTCACAACATTCTCGTGCTGTGTTTTTTGGCTCCATCAGGTCATTTATATTCCTCTCTAAACTGGATATTCTAGTTAGCAATTCCAGGTTCTTAGCTTCTTTGCATTGGGTTAGAGCATGCTCCTTTAGCGCATTATAGTTTTTTATTACCTATCTTTTGAAGCCTACTTCTGTCAGTTCATCCATTTGATCCTCTGTCCAGTTCTGTGCCCTTGATGGAGAGACGCTGTAATCATTTGGAGGAGAAGAGGCACTCTGGCCTTTTTGGTTTTCAGCATTTTCTGATTGATTCTTTTTCATCTTTCTGAGCTTGTCTAGTCTTAGTCTTTGAGGTTGTTGACCCATGGATAGGGTTTTTGTGGGGGCCTTTTGGTTGTTGTTGTTGATGCTGCTGTTGTCACTTTCTGCTTCTTTGTTTTTCTTTCAGGTCCCTCTTCTGTAGGGCTGCTGCAGTTTGCTGGGGGTTCACTTCAGGCCCTATTCATCTGATTTGCTCCCGTGCCTGGAGATGTCACTCAAGGAGGCTGGAGAGCAGCAAAGATGGGTGCCTGCTTCTTCTTCTGGGACCTCTGACCTCAAGGGCCACCAACTGGATGCCAGTAGGATCGCTCCTGTATAGGGTGTCTGACAACCTCTGTTGGAGGATCTCACCCGGTTTGGTGGCATGAGGAGCAGGACCCGTTCCAACAAAGCACTTTGTCCCTTGGTGGAGAGGGTGTGTTTCACTGGGGGGGAACCCACCCATCTGGGCGGCCGGGATTCCTCAGAAATACCAGGAGGACAGGCCAAGTCTGCTGGTCCACAGAG
Source organism: Theropithecus gelada (assembly GCF_003255815.1). Taxonomy (NCBI): domain Eukaryota; kingdom Metazoa; phylum Chordata; class Mammalia; order Primates; family Cercopithecidae; genus Theropithecus; species Theropithecus gelada. The sequence continues at coordinate 54,056,520 of NC_037671.1, forward strand.
ACTGCAGCTACCCCCTCCCCCAGGGACTCAGGCCCAGGGAGATATGAATTCTGTCCCTGAGCCTCTGGCTGGAGTTATCAGAGATCCTGCGGGGAAGCCCTGCCCACTCAGGAAGGATGAGTCAGAGTTAGGCCTGAAGAGGACTCTGGCTGCAGAGAGCCACAGCCGGTATGTTGGGCTGTCAGGACAAGTCTTGGGACAAGTCATCCAGCCTCCCTGGCTCCAAGGGGGGAAAAAGCGCAGCCTAGAGGTATAGAAGTGGATGCTGCCTTTCCCCCACCCACGGGAACTTAGCGTGTTAGGCAGTTGCAAGTCCCAGTGCTGGCTGCTGCCTCTCCTGAGCTCCAAACTGGGAGTTCAAATGCTTAGACAGCGGGCAGCTGCAGCCAATGCTGGTTGCCCTTCCCCCTGGGAGTTTGGTAGGCTTAAGCAGATTCCAGCTGAGAGGCTGTAAGAATCTGCATGTTCCAGGCTTAGGATGCTAGGCCCTGGTGGTGGTGTGGGTTCGCGAGTGGGATCTTCCGATCCGTGGGTTGCACAGTTCCATGGAAAAAGCACTTTCCCCGGCTGGGTAGCAGCTCACTCACCGCCTCCCTTGGCTGGAAGAGACAGAGTTCCTTTTCCCGTGTGGCTCTCAGGTGGGCCACCGCACCACACTGCTCTTCCCTTTTCTCCGTGGGCCACACCAGCCTTCTAGTCAATTTTGATAAGAGAACCTGGATACCTTGGTTGCCAATGAAGGCTTCACATGATTATTATGATTTTGTTTTGTTTTTTCGATGGGAGCCTCCGAACGTCTCTGCTTCTAGTAGGCCATCTTGCCACATGGTCATTTCTATCTTCACTGCTGTTAAATTTGTCTCCCTTAACCCAATCCCACCTGCGGACTCATACAGACTTCTATTTGAAAGTTAATCTTTGACCACAAGGTGGCAGTATGCAATGTATAAATGCTTTGGTAAGGCATTTTCTCTGGCTACAAACATCTCTCTCTAGGGTAAATTGGCTATTAACCAATAATTTTTAAAGAAATGCAATTCTATAAGATGTGTAGAGGTTGTTTCTCATTGTATTAATAAATTTAAATTTTCATTCTGCATTCACAATAACACATAAATAGATTCTAAAATTTTCAAGTTTAAAAAGCAACCAAATCTCATATTTAGCTTATTTTCATCTGGCCAAAATACTATTGAAGTTTTCTTTATCTGCATCAGAATATGCCAAGACTTTCAATAACTAAATAATCTGCTCCTCTTTCAACCTATTATCTCAAACAAAGAAAGATAAGAACAAGTGAGAATGGGGCATACCAACTAATGGATTCCTTGGGTTACCTGCAGAGATCTGTTGATCCAAAGGTTCTCAGATCGCAATGAGTAGGTCTCTTGGTCCAAGAGCAGAGCCATCCAGCCATGAAGGTTAGACAATGTATCACGTACATAATTGACAGTGGTTGTTTTATTTCTGCTGTCAGTCATGGTTAAATCATAAGAAACTTCAGGAGCACTAGCTCTAGGGTGATTTTAAAAGGAAAACAAGATGGGTTGCAAGATTATTCACTCATTCTGAATCCAATACATTCCTCTTTCATCAATTGCAATCATCTTTCTATTCTCTCCATGTATGTCTTAGGCCCTCTTTAGTTGTATGTCTAGGGAGGTGTTAGCAGTCACTGTGTGAGTGAAAGCAACCCATTGTGAAGTTACCATTGGATCATTTGCAAATTACAATGGCCTGGTGAACTGGAGGTAGTGACTCTCAGGTTTTTTGTTCTTTTGTTTTTTGTTCTTTGTTTTTTTCTTGACACAGAGTTTTGCTCTTGCGCATGCTGGAGTGCAATGGCACGGTCTTGGCTCACTGCAAACTCTGCCACTAATAAATGTCATATTAATGATTTTGTATGAGCCAGGACTATATACTACAATTTTAACAAAGAAATGTCTATGGCCAGAATTTTGCCTTGGACCAGATTTATCAACAGCAAAAAACATTATTATTGGTAACTGGATATTCACATGAGGAACAATTGACAGAGGCCTGGGACCTGACACGCCTAAGTGCTGAGACTCTCAGAAGTACTGCTCAAAATGCCCAGCAGGAGTCGCTTCAGCATCCTTCTCTAGAGTGATGAGGCAACCTTCTCCTCTCCTGAAGCCTTGTGTAATGCCTAGTGCTCACTGCTATTACAGTATCCATGTGTTCTTGCCTTTTTAAAAACATAGATTATAAGACCTATAAATTAGAGGTGTTTTCCCTTTTCTTATTGGTATCCTCTGCCGTGGCACAGGGCCTAGCACACAATGGCACCCATATCATGTTTTTTATATGAATGAAGAATGCATAGATGAGATCCTCCAAAAGCAGCCAGTGACATTTTCTAATGTATATAAAGTGTTCTAGAAGAACTGCATTTTACCAAATGAGGAAACTGAGGCAAGGTAGAGCAAAAGCAATATGTGAGTATCACAAAGTAGAACTAGAAATTTGTGAATCAAGTTACCCAACTTATTCTATACAGCCATCCCAGAAAATGACTTTTAAGACTTCATTAAAACATAAGTAGATTTAGCCAATGATTAGACCCCTAAAAGAGAGACAAAGTGGACCTAAAGAAATAAAGCAAAAGCCAAAAAAAAAAAAAATCAATACACATTATGACTATTCTTCCTCCTTTGGTTTAGTTTTCATGAGAATCTTTAACTGTGACATTTTGCCGCAGGCAGATAATTAAATTCTCAAAGTAAGGGAAATGAGTCAAAAGAGGACATTGGGTTTTCACAGTGAGATGGGGCATGAGTATATCTAAGGCCAATTTAAAAGCCTATGGAATATTACAAAAAGGAACATTTTTAGTGTTGCACACTTGGGCACTGGAACCAAATGGATATCAACTGAAATCTAGATTGGCACTCAGTAGGTGTGTAAACCTGGGCAAATTTCAGAACCTATTTAACCTTTAGATTCATTTCTTTTTCAAATGGAGGCAACAATAGAACAGATCTCATGTAGGTACTATGAAACATAATCTACATAAATCACTCACCAAGGTCAATAACATCTACTTAGATCTCATTTAAGAACCTCAAATATGCCAGATTTACCATTCTGCACTACTTACTTGAATGCCTAGAGGTTTATTCAGGATATTCGTTCATTTTAAAATGTACCAAAAACCCTTCCATGGGACAGATCATTGACCCTGGCAATGTAGCACTTGACACATATTTCTTGCAAGATTAAATGTACTTGTTTCATCCATTAATTAATGAAATGAAAGGGATTAAAAATCCTCAGGGCATTTGGGAATGAAAGAACTACTCTTTTTCTCTATGCAGCATTAACTGAACCTTTAGAAATCTTGGAGGAGTGGAAACCGTCTTCCTTCCTTTGGGTTTTAGATACTTAGGTTTGTTGTCCACCCTTCCCCACGCCACCCCTTCAGGATTTAAATTGGAACTAATGGACAATTCTCAACCTGTATTCTTAGAATCAGGACGAACACAAAGATCATCTGTTCTAATTTCCAATCCAGTGCAGGAATTCCCACCATATTTCATCCCTCCCCTTCTTTCAGTTATGGGGTGTTCACATCTTCAAATAGAAAACATTCCATATACGGAATTTAGTTTTAAATTGTAATCTTTACAAAAGCTTTAGAATGTTAAATTTCCCTTCTTAGAATTTCCAGTCATTTGCCTTCAGTCATCATGGCTCTCTCTTCCCCTGATGGAAACCATGAGTCCCATAATCCCATGATATTGTCCAGTAACAGTTTGGCCCAACTATATTTAGCAAATAAAAATAAGCTTTGGGGACATAAGTGTAAAACAAATATGATAAGAAGAGGTAAGTTTGAACTAAGAAATATCAACATTGGCTATCGTAGGTACTGTGGTCAATAAATAAAACACACTAGAAATATCTAAATTTCCTCAAGTACGGAGAATGATTATAAGTGTTTCAGGTTCCAAAAGTATATCCTTGCAGTTTTTACTGAGGTATATGGGCTTGGAAAAATAAATCACAAGACCTAAATCCAAGAGAGACTAATTGATAAATCGGAATTTTCAGTTAATGATTTACAGTAAGAAATAAAAGTGCCTTTCATATAGTGGGAGTTTAACAAATATTTTCTGAATGAATAAACGAGTGTTATATGCAGCAGAACACTCCAGCTGGTTATGTAGCAACATTTCTCCCCAACTTGAAAGTCTACCTAGAAAACCACATGAGGGTCGAGAGATTTCCTGCAAACTGATTTTCAAAAGAAATCAGCAGTTGGATGGCACATGTATACATATGTAACAAACCTGCACATTGTGCACATGCACCCTAGAACTTAAAGTATAATAATAAAAAAAAAGACATCAGCGGTTGGAGGATCCTAAGTTATCAGAGCTTGATACAGTCAACCCCATATCAGTAGGATATTTGCCAAGAGGACAAACACAGTCGGTGGTCAGAAAACCTCTCCTGGGCACATGCAAGCAATGTGTACTAATAATGGTCTCAGGTCTGGGAAAATGCTATGATTTCCTTGAAAACTCATATTTCTTCAATCCTAGTCAAGTGCTGTCAATTAAACTACTTTTTAAAAATAGTTTTAACTATACACCAGAAGAAGATCTCTATTCAAAAGCATCCATCTGTTCACATTTAATTCCTCCTGCCTCACCTATCTTCTCATGCATACCACGTTGATGATTTTAAAAAAATTACCTCAATATGTGATAATACAATCAATTGGGTAGATATTTCCAGAAATGTTTTTTAATTCCAGCAATGTGGTCCCAAGAATTCCCCTGGTCACCTTAACTGGACTTAATTACTCCTCAAATTTCAATTAACACCATGTTTATAGACCAATTTTTAGGATGTTATTTCCCCTGACTCAGTTTCTATAGATTACAATTTCAATTATTGAAGGAAGTATTTTTCAGATCATCTCCCCAGTTTCTGAAGGCCCATGCAAATGTGATCCCTCTTCAAATAGTGTCAAACTGCTAAATGCTAGCAATAATTTGCTTCTATTCGTCCTTGGAAACATTGCACCTTCCTTTTGATGTTCTTTTCCTTCTAGTCAGAATCCAATAATCTGATGCAAACTCCTTGGCCAACCAGAGACACACCATAGCACGCTGTGGTCCTAAATTACCTTTCTTATTTCTCCTTCATGCACTGCTCATTCTCTCAGAGCCTTGAGCCTATCAAGCTCCCCTCACCCATCTCAACCAAGGTTTATTAGGGATGCAATTTCACAGCTTTCCTGTGCAGCACCAGCTTTCTGCAGTGCAATACAGGTAGAGAAGGAGGTTATCATATATACTACACTTTTATCACAGCTGGTAGTAGAGAGGGTCATATGGTAAGCATTCAGATATGCTTTCCACTCTGAAAAGCAACTCAAAAAGCAAAAGACCTGTCTCCCATCAGGCAAGATGCCTTGTACCGACCATCACCAGGGGCCAAAAATTCCGTCAGATCATCTCCTGCCCTCCTAGGCCAAATGCCAGAATTGACCATGGAGGGGTCTTCTGAAAAGCACCAAAAGAACATCAAGAGTCAAAAAAACACCATGAAGAGAACTTACCAACCATAATTACTACAATTTTCACTTGCCCTAAATAGCCACCAATTTCCCCATGCCCTAAATAGCCACCAATCTCCCTCTCTTTACTGTTAATGAAGCAAAGGAGCACAAAAGTATTTCTAATTTGGAGGAGCCAAGGGAGTCTGCATGGGCCATTAGCAACAGAGAGCTTCATTACTAGGGGAAGAAGTCTCTCCCTGAACTTCTCATGGCTTTATGTGCAAGAAATCAGGAGGCAACCAGTCCATTTTAAATGTTAACCCTTACTTCTGCATCAGCAATAGCTCCTGCTGTCTATGATCAAAAAGACAAAAGGGCTACAAGCCTTACATGTTGTTTTTCTTTTCTGTGGGCTGCCTTAATGTTTGTTCTTTTTAAATTTATTTTATTTTTTATTTTATTATTATTATTATTATTATTATTATTATTATTATTATTATTTGAGATGGAGTTTCACTCTTGTTGCCCAGGTTGGAGTGCAGTGGCATGATCTCAGCTCACTGCAACCTCTGCATTTCAGGTTCAAGTAATTCTCCTGCCTCAGACTCCTGAGTAGCTGGGATTATAGGCACCCACCACACCCGGCTAATTTTTTATGTTTTTAGTACAGACAGGGTTTCACCATGTTGGCCAGGCTGGTCTCGAACTCCTGACCTCAGGTCATCCACCTGCCTCAGCCCCCCAAAGTGCAGGGATTACAAGTGTGAGCCACCATGCCCGGCCCAAACCTGTTTTTAATTCAGGGAAATGTTTCGTTAGAAATATAACACTGTCACTTAGTAAAACTTCCTGGTCAAAGTACCAATTTACCATACTAGTTACTCAAATAGTTATGTAAGTTAGTGCCCATGTATTGTGCAGAACTGTTGAATCTCACAAAGGATTCGTTAGGCAATCAATAATACCAATGAGAGCAGATATTAACTCCCTGGTTTTTGTTTACCATTAGCTTACTTTTCCTGAGGGTCCGTATCTCTGTGTATTAAAGACAAGCATTGCACTGAGCTCTAAATGCTCTTGATTTGGAACAATTGTGAAATAAATCCTTTATAATTATCCATCTCCTAAGCCAGACACACCACAATACCTAACCTCAAATGGTGTTGCAAACATCTTCTGAGTATTTGTGCTTGTTGCTGTCACTCGCATCTTTTACTGCGCAAAGGGGAAGAAAAATCAAAACTATGAGCACAGCAAACAAATTTCTGTGGCATGGCTTTGCATGAGCATTCTTTAAAAATACACCATGGTCATAACAGTCCTTGTCACAGCACCACTATTCTAGCTGCTGACCTGCCACCATTCAGTAATATATCATTAGCATTGTATCATTAAGTTTTTCCATCCACAGCGTTATGGATTCAGAAACACTTAAATATTTCTCCTCTAAGGAAGTATCTACAGTTTTGCAACATAGTTATCTGCTGTTATATTAGGACAATACCTTTTGCCCATTCTATCCTAATACATGAAGAAAAGGATGCCCATTATCCTCCTTTAGGTGACCATATGCCATTGCATCTCTACTTTTGATCTGTTGAGTCCAATTGGAATGGCTGTTTGAGAACATGAGAACACTGTCATTGAAGCTATGCAACCAGGGACATTGAAAAATATTTTATCCAGCAGGTAGGAAGTTAGACTAAGAAGCTTGTACTCCCATATATGTATACATATGCATATATATATATATATATGCATATCGGAACTGTGATGGGGATGACTGACACAGGCTGGCAGGAGCGCATCATTGACCCATTGACCCTTCTTCCCAACTTCATGTTCAGTGCTTTTAGGTTGGAAGTTTAAAATAAGGCATGTGAGAGTATTTTCACCATAGAATTAGGCAAATGCAATAAACCAGAGCTTTTTATTCTGGAAAGCTAGTTGTTAAACATTTACCAGCATACCACTGCAACCTTTTGTTATCCATAAAACTTAACAACCATGTAATATTGTTGATGATATTCCTCAGTTTGGGGTCCACTGTGATTTTTAGATCTTTTTCTACTTTAATTCTGTAACATTTGCTGCCAAGAAAGGATAATACATCTTTGAATTTTCTTGTCTCACAGGGTTGTTTTTTAGGGACTGAAAAGATACCATTAGTGATGCCATACCTATTTATCCCTAGGAAGGAAAGTCAAGTGATTATTAGAGGAAAAGCTAGGCCAAAATTTCCATTTGAACTCTTCTTTATTTTTGCATTCACAGAGGCAGGGGGTGCCTCGTACTTTGAACACTGACACATTAAGAGCGGTTACATAGGTAAAAACTGAACGCAAGCTCTACAGGAGAGGATATTAAGCAAGATCTAAGAATCAAGGTGATCAACAAGAACATTAACCTTTTACTTTCCAGGAAAGATGGGAAGGAAGAAACAGAAGGTACTGGGGCACGATGAATCGAAGACTACGCCCTGAATGACCTCAGATTCTACAACCACCTGGGAGGTTTTGCTGGGCCACTACAACGTCATGTGATTATTACAAATTATTCCCTATTTTTCAGGAATTGGATGAAGTTACTTTTGAAAAAACCTAATTCCCTTGCCAGGCATTTGTTTCTCAGAAACAAAAAATTCTACAGTAATCTATTCAATTAGTATTATGCCTATGCGTTGTTTTGCAAATCACAAATGTAAAAGAGATATTCTTTAAAGAGTACCTACTACATGTCAGGCAATGACCTTGAGGGATAAATACCATTATACCCATTTTAGTGATGAAAGAACTGAAACAAAAAAAGGTAAACTAACTTATCCAAAGAAATATACCTAGGAAATAGAGGGGATATGACTTGTACCCACAAAGGATGGTTAATTACTTCTTTATTCTTCAGTCTGAAAAATAATTTCAAACATGTACTGTATATATGTCCTGACTATTTTATGTACATCCTGTAAAAACTCAGAAGGATTGGTCAGCCAATCTACAAAATCCTGCAAGCTCTTCTAATCTCCCTCACACTCAATACAGTTAATAATTGGAAGACAGAATCAAGGTCTGCTTTGTTGATATCTCAATGAGTCTATGACAAGTGACGAAGTTATAGATTGCTGTAAACAACAATGAAACAACTTTTGAGAAAATAATTATGAGGGTGGAGCTTACATCTTCTCTATCACAGCTTTATGTATCTATTCCATCAGGGCAAGAAAACAATTACAAATAAAGGCAAACTGATGATTGAGTTGGGCTAGAGTGGGGTTGGATAGAGAAGGAATCAGCAATTAGAATAAATCCTCCAGTCGAATGATTGCCCCAGGAAAGTAAAAGCCCAAAGAATATTATGAAAGAACATCCTTAAATATTAGATATTCTTAGGAATTGTAGAAGACTGGAGATAGCATTCTACTCCTGGGTCTTCTAAAGAAAAGCCGAACGCTGCGGACTCCTCATGAACATGTCCTAGGAGAGAAATGGACAATAATGACACTAAAGGAAGATTTGGGGGCAGTCCACTATTTTTTATTTATATTTATTTACTCAACACTAATTTTGTTGAGTTGCTATGTGTTAAACACAGTTTGGGGCATCACAATACAAACAAAGAAAATCCCTATTCGCCCTCCTTGCTATCTATGAGGAGAGATGGAAAATTTAGAAAGCTATGCAGATGCTATGAGTACTGATTAGAGCAAGTATAAAGAGCTAGCACACAATACAGATATCAAAACCTGCACAGCATGCTCAGGGAAGCTTAGCAGAGAAAACGACTTCTATGCTGAGTTCCTGGAAGCTGAACATTATGAATTGAAGAGCACAAAGAAGTTGAATGTGGCTGAGAGACAGAATGCAGGAAAGGTAGAGCAGAGTGCGGAGAGAGAATGCTGGAACCCAAAGCAGACAGCAGGTCATGGAAGGTCCATGACACATTAGAAATGTCAGACTTTCCGGCCATGCGCGGTGGCTCACGCCTGTAATCCCAGCACTTTCGGAGGCAGAGGCTGGCGGATCACAAGGTCAGGAGATCGAGATCATCCTGACTAACACAGTGAAACCCCGTCTCTACTAAAAATATAAAAAATCAGCAGGGCGTCGTGGTGGGCGCCTGTAGTCTCAACTACTCAGGAGGCTGACGCAAGAGAACAGCTTGAATCCGGGAGGCGGAGCTTGCAGTGAGCCGTGATCTCACCACTGCACTCCAGCCTGGGCCACAGAGCGAGATTCCATCTCAAAAAAAAAAAAAAAAAAAAGTCAGACTTTCCTTGGAAAGCACTGAGAATTCTTTAAAAGTTTCAAGCAAGCGAATGAATGGCAAGATCAGATCTGCATTTACAAAGTTCAGAGATTGAAACACAGAAAAATGGCAAGCTAAGCAGCTGTTGCAGTTCTACAGGTGAAAAGTAATGGTAGCCCAGACTGGAGAAGAATTTGGGGAAGGAGAGAAGTAGAAAGACTCAAGAGCGATTTCTTAAGAAGAGAAAATTGAGCTGATAGGTGATTAATGTGGGATATAAAGTACAAGGATGAGTCGAGGATGACTCCATGTTTCAGGTTTAGACCAGCATTCCCCTCAGTGGGATTCTGAGCACCCAGAGAAACAGGTCTACAGAAAAAAAATCATAAATCCCATTTTGGCAAGTTGAGTTTTAAAGCAGCCACACTAAAAAGCTCAAAATAAACAAGTTAATTTTAGTAATATATTTAGCCCAATCTATCCCAAATATTATTTCAACATGATCAATATAAAGAAATTATTGAGATATTTTACATTCTTTTTTTCATATTAAGTCTTGGCTAAATGGCGGGTAATTCACTCTTATGGCACATCACAATTTGGACTAGGGAGATCTTTAAAAAGCACACAAAATCCTACTGATAATATTGTCCTTGTTTCGTGTAATTATTTCTATACAGAAAAAAAAAATTGTTTACCTAAAGTTTGGGATAGATAAATCCAAGAACTATGTGGGACATTTTATAATTATGGGACCCTGGAGAAAAACTGTCACTGGCATGTATGTCTGATATGAGGTCCTGACTTAGACTGGCAGAACTAACACCACCCCTGTCTCACCAGGAACACTGAGGTTCATAGGGGGAAGTCGGAAGAAACAGAAGCTGGGAAAGGAATGCTATCCAGAATACCTGTGGGTTCTACAGAAAGCATGTTTTTAGAGCTGATGAGAGGGAAAACAATATAAGCAGCACTCATGCAGATCAAGCATGCTGTCATTTTAACAAAAGATAAACTAGACTCTGCCTTGTAGAGACTGGCAGTTTTTTCTTCACCCAAATATTAAATAGTGTGGCCAACTTCAAATATTTAAGTACTTCTGTCAGCCCGGCTGTTGGCTTTGAGTCATAGGAACCAATAAAGCAGGAAGTGCCACAAAGGTAAGCACCGTCAGATTTAAGGCAGTGAGGGACAGGAATAGAAGTTTGCCAATGTCAAACAAATAACTTGTAGTGAAAATGGGCCAGAGAGGGGGCCTACCAAGGAAGAACTCACACTCCAAGAGCCTGGTTCTTAGCAAAGCGGGAAGAGGATGTCTTGTTTATGCAGCTATGTAAAGCCTCACTCCCTGCCCTCTCGGGACCTCTCACTGAGGGAGGGAGGTAAGGGTTGAAAGTGAAGACAGCAGGGTGCTTATGCCATATTAGATCTCCATCAACATGCGACCCCAAAAGATCATGACTGTGGGAGCTTTGTAAATCAACCCGGGGTGCTTGCCCTGGGGCAAATAGCACAACAAATTAATCCTTTCTCCATGAAATGCAGCAAAGTTTGTATCTATGCTGAATTCAAATTGCTCATTAGCTCTGACATGTTCCTAATGAGGTTATAATGCTTTGGGACAAAGATCAAGTCACTGAACACAAATAGCTAGGGATAGAATCGTAGAAAGATAAAATTAGAAGGACCTTAGAGGAGTGTCTCTCAGACTTTAATACGGATCACCTGGGCATTGTAATTCAGGACATCTGGGGCCCAGTCTGAGATTCTGCATTTCTAACAAAATCCCTGGTGCTGCTGCTCCTGCTGGTTCATGGACAACATTTTGAGCAGCAAGGCCTTAGAGATCATTTAATCCAGTTGCCTCTCCTAGAGGTGAGAGCATCAGGGCCAAGAGACGTATAACTGGAAGCATGCTGAGACTTCCAGGTGGCTAATTAAGGTCAGTTGGGTATTTGTCCATAGACCTGTGAGTCAACCTGAAAATTTTAAATAGAATCTAAGGAGTAGAGTGACCAATCAGGCTAGCTGACTGAGGAAGTTTCCGGAACATGGAATTTTCCTTTTTAAAAGAAGAAAAAATCCAGGAAAACCAGGATACGTTTTTCACCCTGCTAGACCCTTTTGAATCTACTTAGAATACAGCATCAGGATTATATTTTTCTTGACCTTGTCAGTCCCCAAGTGGTGGGATCATGACCTGCCACCAAGGCAAGCACCTGAATATCCTGTCCCAAAGATCTCAAAGAGCAAATGCTCAAACAAGTTTGAGGCTCTACAGAGCCTTCTAACATCACAGTGACAAGTGCCTCTCTAAGAGACAGCCTACCAGTAGATCTCAAAGTAAAGCATAATAAAGGACTATCAAGAACACACAGAAATAAATATTATATAAGCACATAATGTTCCGTTTAAGTACACAAATCTGTTTTCCTCATTTGATAAAATGCATGTAAGAAATAAATCAGTAATTTTTATAACTCTCAAAACACTCATTTAAAACATCCTTGATAAAAACACTAAAATAATAAAAATTAGGCTGCATCCCTGAGAATGAAGAAAAAGTTATGCTCTGCACAATCAAAATGATTAGAAATAAAAATATATCCCCACATATTATTATTTTACTCACTGGAACTGGGCTCATTAACGTTAGGTAGAATAATGAATGTCCAGAAAGCAAAAATGAAAAATTTCCAGACTATTCAATGCTAGCAGTGCATTGCTAAGGCTTCCCAAACAGAATGCCAAAGTACTGATTCCATATGCATTCAAAATACAGAGTTAGTGCAATCCTAACCACAATGATTCTCACTCCCTGGAGTTTACTTGTTCAAGTAAGAGGCCAATGTGGTCTGACTGAATTACTTGACTTAATATTCATGGAGTTAGGACACTTAAGACAAAGGAAGAAAATAAGTGTGGCTAAATATATACAATGCATTTGGAATAAGTAAAAGACAGAGCCCTAGACACTCAGCAATTGTTACCTGGAAATTAAAGAGGGCAGGAGCAATCCTATTATGCATTATAAACAGCCCCGCTGCTGACTTAATGGTAGTTTGAGTAGCATAACCAAGGAGTCCTTGCTCCAATATTAATAGGAAATGTATTGTAGGAATCCAATAGTTCATGAAATTAACAAGGAAAATGAACTGGAGTGAAGCAACTTTGCAAGTAATAGGAGGCATCAGCAATTGCTTCCCCGGAGCATACTGAACACTTAAAAAGAACTTGGGAAGAGCACATGTATATAAATGAGAATGGACATTATTAGAATTTTTTAATAATACTCTTAATTTAAATATATTTCAAACTCTCTGTTGGTTGTAAGTCTTTTAAAGAAGAAGTTATTAGCCCAAAATGTCAATAAGAGGTCACAGGCTATGAGATCTGGTCCAGAGATATTTGCAAATTAGCTGCCATTTGAGTCAGCTTAAAACTACCATACACTCACCATTAGGCAGCTATCAAAATTATTCCCATTTCACTTCTGTAGAGCTAAATACTTCAAATAATCTAGAAAACAATTTCCCTTCTATAAGCCTCAACAGCCAGAGTAACAGATGCATGCTCATCAGCAAGCTAAAAAGTATGGTTAATTCCACTTACAAACCAATCGACATACGATGAAAAAGAACACCTCCTCCACAGGCACTGCCATGGACAACCCGACCAAAGCTTGCATTGACCAAACAAGAAGCTGAAAGGGTTTCCATAGAAGCAAGAATGTGACTTCTGTTTTTCCCAGACAGAGATCCATCCAAGTCTTCCAAAATTGCTGCATGAGGAAATGGAAATGCCACTAAGTTTGAAGAGTTTATAAACTTCAACTGGCTGGTCTTCACAGTAAATCCACCTACAAATTTGAAGACAGAAAGATTATTACACAATGGCACAAATAGCAACTAAATTCACTGGAGTAATGGTCTTAGGATTTAAATTGCATATTTATCCAGTTTTACAATTCACCTATTCATGCAAGAAAAAAAGTGTTTTCTGTAGTTGTTTTACAGTGAGTGTTTACTGTCTTCCAACCTCTGGTATGTGCTAGAGATACTAAGAGGTATAAGTGCAGCATTGGCCCTACCTTCATGCAGTCTGTAGTCCACACTGTAGAACAGTGATTTTTCTATCAGGGTTGATTTTACCTTCCAAGAGAGATATGACACTATTTTCAATAATTTTTGGCTGTCACAACTGGGGAGTTGGCAGTGCTACTGGCAGCTAGTAGGTAGAAACCAGAGATGCTGCTAAATATTCTACAATGCACAGGAGAGTCCCCACAACAAAGGATTATCTCACCCAAAATGCCAATAGTGCCAAGGGTAAGAAACTCTGGTCTAGTGGGAAATAGAAACAGAAAACATTAATTTATTAATTACTTAGCACTAAAGATGCTATGGTTTAGTCTTCCAATCTTTCAGCTTTCATTCCTCTATGGTGAGTCTAAGCCCTCCAATACCTCTTACTATGAGGTTTATACTTTAAACATTTACTTTCAAAAGCAAACTCAATTAATCACTTGGGCAAATAGTATTAGTAATACACTTTCTAAGTATTAGCTGCAGGGCCATACTTCTTGGCAGTCTTTCTCCAACACCACTGCCATGTGACTCATTGGTACTATCAGTCCAATTGCCTAGAAGGAAAGTATGGCAGTGATCTTCTAATTCACACACCCATGTCATTAAAAGAAGAAAACTGAGTACACATCTCCCAGTACATATACTACCATACCGTAATGTATTATGTACATTATAAAATATACAAAAAAGAAAATAAAATGAAAAATATACAAATTGAGGCTCTAATGTTTTCATTCTGCAGCCCAATAGAGTACATGCAGTGAATTAATTCATGCATGAAAGGCTACACAATTGCACCTCTTGCAACTTCTGTATTTCATTTAATACCACAAACCACCTGCAGCTCTACATTTCAGTCATGTTGGACTTCTTTGTGATTTCCGAAGCACAACTGGCTTTTTGGATTCTATTTTTGTGTGTGTGTGTGTATACTGTTCCTAGAAATTCTTCCTTGCATATACCTTCTTGCAAACTTCTCTTCACCTTCCTAAACCCTACTCAAGAATAACCTCTATGAGCTCTTGCCTGATTCCCTTCCTCAGCCCCTTCACTGACTTCATTGGGTGCTCTATTACTGCGTTCATCATGCTTTCTTACAACGATGGGCTTGGACATTTATTTTAGTGCCTAGATCAAGAGTTCCTGGAGGACAGAAATTATGTGTTTTTATATTTGCACCCCCTAGGTCCTTAAGCAGAGCCTGAAATAGACAGTATTTAAGCAAATGAAGAGAGGAGTTAACCAATATTATTCAGTGAAAAGGGATTAGAGTTCATAGGAGTAGTGTGATTTTTTTTTCACTGTCTCATGAATGATATGAAATAGTCAAGATATTAAAGAATTGAGGAATTGTGACTGCAAGCACTTGTTATAAGGCATTTTTATTTCTATTATTATTTCTACAATCCTAAACTCAGATGCCACCCAAATAAAAACAATCTTTCATTCTGCCTACATAGGAAAAAAAAAGTGGAGACTTGTTGATTATTCATTTAATTAAAAAAACAAACAATTATCTAAATTGGTGATTCAAACCACAAGAGCATATTTAGTTGAATTACTTGGTTTGGCTGTTTACAATGATCAAATCAACTAGATTACTCTCTACCTCTTTCACCTTGGCCCATGAGTCCTCCAAGTTATTTCTTACCACCTCTGAGATGTGGTTAAAAAGTGGGCAAGAACGCCTATGGTTCCTTTGTGCATACATCAAGTCCTGGACTGTTGAAAACATTAAGCACCTGAACTTTGGCTCTTTTGAGGAAAGGTTGTATGCATGTTAGTTTACACCCAGTTATCTACCCATCTAACTCTATTCATTCATTTAATCAATACACTGCCTGTCTACTAGGCATCTGGCTCTGTGCTAGGTACTAATAATTAAAACTCTGAGCAAGAAAGACATGATCTCTGCCTTTATGAAGGTCAGAGTCCAGCAGAGACATAGGACCATCATGATAGAATGTGATAGGCACCGTAATAGGAGGAGGACAGGGAGCTGCAGAAGCTGCACTGAGAGAACCTCCAGGATATCTTTTAGGAAATTTAAGCAACAGTTTCTACTGATGCAATCTTATAACTGAAAGAGATAATGATTCACAAAATATTTGCCACTATTTATAATACTGACTTGAATATTGGCCTTATTTATCATCTGTTCTGTCTATTCAAATAATTACCTTGTCCTTGGGAACAGTCTGAACAGGTTCTAATGGCCACACAGTTGATGAGATCAAAATTAACAAAGGTTGTGTTAGACACCATCAGTTCCCATCTTTTAGGAGTTTTAATCCCAGATGACATACACAGACTTCCCTGTGATTTAAAAGAAAAAAAGATGAAAGCAAAATAAGAAAACTGGACACATGAAATACAATTCATAATGCAAGAATAAAAACAAAGATAAAAAAGCGAGCTATCGACTAAGAGAAAATATTTGCCAATCACACATATGACAAAGGACCTATATCCAGAATATAGAAAGAATTCTCAGATTTCAACAGTAAGAAAACACACAATGCAATTCAAAATTAGGGAAAAAAACCTTCAAAAGATAACTCAGAAAAGAAAATATACAGATAGTAAATAAGCACAGGAAAAAAAATGTTCAACATCATTATTCACTAGGGAAATACAAATTAAGATCACACTGAAATATACTATGCACCTATTAGAATGGATAAATAAAAATACAGTGACAATAGTAAGTGCTGATGAGGATGAGAAAGAATTAAAACTCTCCTATGTTTCTAGTGGAATGCAAAATGAGACAGCCACTCAAAGTTTGGCAGTTTCTTATAAAGTTAAATATGCCCTTATATGACCTAGCAATTCAACTCCTAGGTATTTACCTTAGAGAAATGAAAACTTACATTTATATAAAAACCTGACACAAACGTCCTAGAAGTTCCATTTATAATCACCAAATCTGGAAACAAGCCAAATGCACCTCAATAAATGAATGGCTAAACAAACTGCATTACATCTATCTAATGGAATACTATTTGTCGATAACAAGGAATGTAATATTGATACATGCAACAAGTTGGATGAATCCCAATGGCATTCAGGAGTGAAGGAAGCCAGTCTCAAAAGGTTACATACTCTATGACTCCATTTATATGACTGTTGAAAAGGCAAAACTATAGTGACAGAGAATACATTAGTGATGGCCAGTGGTTTAAAGTAAGAGGAGGCTGTGGCTACAAAGATGGAGCAAGGAACTGGAATGGATGCAACTGTTCTGTGTCTTGATTGTGGTGATGGTAAAGCTCATAGAATTGTACATCAAAAAGTCAGTTTTGCTGTATATTAGTATATTTTTAAAACTTTAACAAAAAGTCTGAAAAGAAAGAAACAATAAGTGTTTTCATGATTTTCCACAAAATCTCTTTGACAAACACTATCCAATCAAGTTGCTAGTGCCTCACTGTTCCATTGTTAAAAATAGTCTTACATTTGAGGATTACCAGAATTTTTTTCAATAGCTCCCAACATGAAAAATGATGAAACAATAAACAAATAGCAGAAAAGAAACCCAGTGGACACAAAGCTAGTCTAGAAATCAGAAGAAAACAAAAACTATAATTAATGGCCTCGGAGAAATAAGTATATTATATCCTTGAAACAAAGAGAAGCCTAAAATATTATTTTTAGAAAAAAAAATAGGAGAGTAGAAAAAGGAAACTCAATATCATAGAAAGTAGAACAAAAAGACAAAGAGATGGAAAATTAGTAAGAACATTAAGACAAGAAAAACATTCCAGGAGGCCCAATATTTAAATAATCATAGTTTTAAGGAAAAGAAGAAAATATAGGGGAAAGAATTACCAAAGAAATAATTAAAGAAAACTGTCCAGAAGGAAAGGATATAATTTTCCAGACTGAAAAGTCCCACTCAGTATCTAGCACAATGTTTAGAAAAAGAGCCACAGCAAAGTGCATCATATTGAAATTGCAAAACACCAGGGACAAGGACAAGTTCCTAAGAGCTTTCAGAGAGAAAAATAAATAAAAGGTTACATATAAAAACCCTGGAATCTGAGTATCTTTTTTTTTTTTTTTTTTTTTTTGAGACAGAGTCTCACTCTCTTGCCCTGTCTGGAGTGCAGTGGCGTGATTTTGGCTCACTGCAACCTCCACTTCCTGGGTTGAAGTGATTCTCCTACTTCAGCCTCCTGAGTACCTGGGATTACAGGTGCATGCCACCACTTCTGGCTAATTTTTGTACTTTTAGTAGAGACAGGGTTTCGCCATGTTGGTCAGGCTGGTCTTGAACTCCTGACCTCAGGTGATCCTCACACCTCGGCCTCCCAAACTGTTGGGATTACAGGCGTGAGCTGCTGCCTCCTGCCCTAAATCTGAGTATCTTAAAGCTATTCAACCTCAAGAGCAGAAGGAGCTACAAGATGATGGAATATTGCCTTCAAACTTTCAGTGAAAAATGAACTTCAACCTGGTATCCTATAACCAACAACCTGCTAATCTGCTAATAAAGGGGTCTCCATATACAGCTCAGAACTTTTACCTTCCGTCGTTTCCTTTTTTTTTTTTCCCCCCCAGAAAGTTACCTTAGGCTATGTTCAAATTGAGGAATTAAGTCAGAAAGGAGGAAGATGTACAAATCAGAAACAAGAGTTCCAATACTAGACAGACATGAAGGAAATCTCCAGGATAATGTTCTAGGGAGATTCCAAGATGGAGCTTTGAAACCCTTCTTATACATTGCTGGTGCAAGCATAAACATTCTGGATTGTTGCTTGGCATTATCCACTAAAGCTACACGATGATCCAGCAATTTTACAACTTGGCTTATATTCAACAGAAACGCATGCACATGAAGACCAGAAGGCATATAGAATAATGCTTATGGCATCATTATTTGTAAATAACCAAATTTACAAATGATGAAAACAATCAAATGTCCATCAATAGCTATATGCTTTAAAAAAATTGAGGTTGAGTCATAAAATGGAATACTACCCAACGATTGGAAGAAGAAATACTTGTAACACAGAGAAACATGAACGAATCTCACAGATATAATGTTGTGCCAAAGAAGCCAGGTACAATAGAGTTACATCCTTTATGATTCCATTTACACAAAGTTCAAAACCAGGAGAAATTAATCTATATGGATAGAAGGCTGAATAATGCTTGCCCTTTGGCTAGGGAGTGTGGAGTGGGGTTGAATGGCAGGACATGAAGAGGCTTTAGAGGAGCTGATAACGTTCATTTCTTTATTATTACTTTTTATTTTTTAGAGGCAAGACCTTTCTCTGGCAAAGTTCTATTTCTTGTTCTCGGTTGTATACATATATATGGTTGGTTTGCTTTGTAAAAATCCACTGAGCTATTCCCCTGTGATTTGTGCACGTTTCTCCATAAATGTTATATTTCCATGAAACATTTACCTTAAAAAGTAGGACAAACATTAGAGAAAGGTAGCATAGAAGAGGAAAGGGTAAGGAAAGAAGCTAAAGGAGTTTAATGTCCTTGTATTGCTTATGTAAAGTTTAACAGTGCTGATGTAATTTAGACTTTGTTAAGACAAGCAGGCACATTAAAAATTTAAGGCCAACAGCTAAAATAATCATAACAGAATGGATAACTTTCAAATGAGTAAATATAAAAAGATGGTATGCAAGACAAATCAAAATAGAAAAGAAGAAAAAAACAGAAACCAAAAACGGATTGCAAACTGAAAGCGCAAAATAAGATGGTAGAAATAAATGCAAATATATGGGAGACATCAGCATGTGGAAGGTAATTGAAACCACTAGAGAAAATGAGATTTCTCCCAGGGAGAGCTAGTATATTGAGAAGAAAAGGGGCCCTACAACAGAATTTAGGGAAACAAAAAGATGAAAGGTCTAAATTGAAGAAGACAAATCCACAAGTGAAAATGGGAAATCACCCCTAGAGAAATAGGAGGAAGAATGAAGCAACTCCATCAGCATCTGTCTGAATAAGATATTTTTTAAAGTAGCATCATCTGCTCAAATTAATTACAATAACAACCAAGACAGCCATCCTACACATACTTCGATAAGTAGGGTGACTCATTTAAATTAAAATTAGACTTTTTTTTTAGTGTGAAAGGGTATGTTAATTAGACAGAATGCTGGGACAATAAGTATAAACAAACTACTCACCCAAACTAGGATATACCGTCATGTTATAGCACATCTCTATCTTGTATATTTAAGCCATTCTTACTGAAAATTATTCTATTCATCTCAATACAAAGGTAACATTGGCTGTGAGAGTACCAACACATATACAGTTATGCTTACAGGAAAAAAATTCCTTCTAATGATAAAAAGTTCTTCCAGAAAGTAATGTTTATTTTAGGATATGACTCACTGATAATTGTATGCCACCAGTTATATGTGAGTGGAAAGTCTAACAATGGACAGGCCAAATTCTTTAAAAGTCTTAATTCCTGGCTAGGGGCGGTGGCTCATGCCTGTAATCCCAGCACTTTGGGAGGCCCAGGCGGGCGGATCACGAGGTCACGAGATGGAGAGCAATCTGGCTAACATGGTGAAACCCTGTCTCTACTAAAAATACAAAAAATTAGCCAGGCGTGGTGGCGGGCGCCTGTAGTCCCAGCTATTCAGGAGACTGAGGCAAGAGAATGGCATGAACCCGGGAGGCGGAGCTTGCAGTGAGCCGAGATGGCGCCACTGCACTCCAGCCTGGGTGACAGAGAGGCTCCGTCTCAAAAAAAAGGGTTAATTCCTAAAGGAATGGAAGGCACAAAAGATAGAGGCTAAAATCAGAGTCCCATAACCACAGAGGTCAGGCACCCTCTTTTTCTTTTTCTTTCTTTTTTTTTTTTTTTTTGAACTGACACCTGGCAACACAGTGGTTCCCAAATAAATCTGAAAAATACTGTGCTAAGTAAAGATAATAGATGTTTTTTGCTTATTCACTTTAATGCTAGAATTTCTCATAGCCTTTAGTATATTTTTTCAATGAATTTTATTCTGTATATTTGAGGTTTACAACATGATATTACAGGGTACACACAGGTTATAGTGAAGCAAATTAACATATCTGTCATTTCACATAGTTACTTTTCTGTGACAAGAGCTGCTAAAATCCACTTATTTAACAAAATTCCCTGACACAATACAATTTTATTATCTCTAATGCTTATGCTGTACATTACATCTCTGGACTTGTTTGAGATTTTGGGAAATAGAGGGTACGGTAACCAGCACAGCATAAATGTAATTATAACCAAAGAATTTTCTTTTTCCAGACACTATCCAAGGGCTAGTCTTTCATGAATAACACTTCAGGGAACATTGGTATGGGCACTAATAAACGTCCTTTGCCAAAGCCATTTTCCATGTGCAGTTGAAGAATATTTGACCAGGAGTGGGAGGGTATCAGGGTGGTCCTAGCTCCACAATACTAGGCATGAACCTTAAACTGCCATTCAACTTTCCAAGCCTCCATTTTCCCCTAAATTCAAGAAGTTTAACCAGATCATCTCTTAGGTAATAGTTGGCTCTTTAATTTTGTGATTTTATGATCTGGATAACTAACCAGCATCTAGACATCCCCTAGAACAAAACTGTTTAACATTTTCCATCAGGGGACTCTTGTCCTGTACTTACTTAAGAGCCTGAAAGGCCCTCAGCTGTACCACTTTCCCAGTGAATCACACCCCAAGGGTGTGATTATTTTTGATTATCTCATGATAGGCACCCTTTTGTCATAATTTGTATCTTAATTTATGTCACTTTCTCATTAATTATGGTGTCTATTTAACATCAATTAAGATACTGCAACATTAATTTACCAAGACAGTTGCTCAGTTTGCTGGGAATTTTGTTTTTCACATCTACTCTAAGGTTATTTCTGGAAAAGTTAAGAACCTCTGATGTACCACAGCATCACAGAATCTAAATCTGGGTACCATCCTCTCTTGAAAACTACACAGTCTGAAAAGAAGAATCATCTCTCAAGGTGGTCATCCTTTTAGAGGAAAAACAAAACAAACAAAAACCCTGCCAGGTATTTGTCTCCTGAAAAGGATAGTTCAAAGGAGATTTTACTAAGAAAAGTTGAGAGTTAAATCCAAGAAAATGTAGCTCTATAAGAAAATGACTTTTAAAATCTTCACATTTTTATCTATAGCTATGAAATAAATAATCTTCATTAGAAGTATAAGAATCAAAACTTATTGAAATTTCAATTGAATTAAGCACTCAGGAACAAACTGAAGAGAATATTCTTTCCTTGGCTCCCAAGAAATCTATGATTTTCATAATGATGTGATGACTAGTATGAATGTAGCTCTAATGAAAACAAGAACATAGAGGATCCATTATAGATCTGAAGCCTAAGAGACCAATGGCAGCCATGAACCTCCCCGAGGAACTGGTGCTTCCTACCTGGAAGTACTCTTTGCCCCATCTGCATTCTTGTACCCTGAGAAGTCATCTAGAGTCTGATTTTTATCATGTAGAAATCCATACGTAGGCACATATTAGTGAATCACATACAAAATAATGAACTAGGCAAATCTGTATTTCATGATTTGACTTCTTTCTGTATGAGTAATAACTGTAAATTGCAAACAAATAAAATTCTGTAAGCTACTCATGACTTTTGTGATTTATATGTACTCATAACATTGAAGCCCTGTGTATATATGAGTTCTATTGTCAATATCACCACTATTACAAATAAAAAGCTCCTTTAACTTTTACCAATGAAATACGAGATTCACCAAAGAATGCTATTAGAATTGCATATCCTGGATCACCAGCACATGTAATTTTGTTGTGACGGACAGCCTAAAACAACCACACCGAGGCACTTACCTTGTGGGCAAAATGACCAAGTAATAAGCTGTCAGTAACTGAAGTATTTGCATCACTTTCCAAGATGTCAATTCCAAAATCTCTGCATGAATAAACTTGGAAGTTTTTCAGGTGAAGATTGCTACTTCTAAAAATCTATAAAATACAGCATGTTACAGCAAAGGTCTGAGGCTTCGTTTTTCTTGCAGACTTCCTGTAGTTTTTAAAATTATTGATTAAGTATAAGGAAGCATGCTATGTTGCATTAAAGCACCTTTTGTCCATCAATGTCAGTACAGGTATCCTAAAGTTGCTGTGAGGTCAGCACTAATGAGTCTCCTTTGGTAACACCTCTTCGCACTTTTCATTTTTCCTCATAATAACCAATACATTAAAAAGATAAATGTGAATTCTCCACATATCTAAAATAAACTTGGAGTGGCCAAATCACACAAAGGTAACAGAGAAAAACATCGCACCCAAGAACTCTAGTGCTTAACATTTTCTTCAGTGTATTATATATTAACCCATATTGTCAGAAGATTGCAAATATGAAATAAGTAGCTCAGCATGACTACAGATTCACAGTTATGTACATTGTTTATGATAACGCAAACAGGGGTCATGTAATAACAAAATTAGGTTGGTAGAGTTGTAAGCTCCCTACTTGCTATGGTTTAAGCCTGTCCCCCAAAAAGCATGTTTTGGAAACTTAATCCTTGATGTAAGTGTTAGGAGGTGTGTAGGTCATGAATGGATTGGTGCTGATTACAAAAAAACTTGGGACTGTGAGTTCTATCACTTGCTCCTTCTTTGCCTTCTTTGCCTTTCTGCTATAGACTGATGCAGCAAGAAGGTCCTCAGCAGATGCTGGCCTCTCAATCTTGGATTTCCAAGCCTCCAGAATCATGAGTTAATAAATTTCTGTTTATTATAATTTACCCAAATATTATTATTCTGTTACAGCAGCACAAAGGGACTAAGGCACCACTGGTCTGGGAGACAGAGTTGTGCTTATGTTTATGTCTTTGACCAATTTTTTGCTAATTTTATTTATTATTAATACATAATGACCCATTTTAATTTTTGTAAGTAGTATGAGGTAGGATACAACTTAATTCTTTTGTGTGTGACTATCTAGTTGTACAAGCACCATTTGTTGAAAAGACTATATTTCCCACATTGAATGGTCTTGGCGTCCTTTGTCAAAAATCATGTTTATAGATGTATGGGTTTATCTCCGGACTCTCACTTCTATTTCATTGACATCTATGTCTGTCTTTGGGCCCATATACCACACTGTCTTGATTATTGTTGCTTTGTAGCAAGTTTTAAAATAGGGAAGGATAAATCTTCTTACTTCATTCTTCTTTTTTGGTATAGTTCAAGGGAAGTTTACTTTTTAAATTTGCTGCTATTATGTTATTTAATTTCTGCCTTATTCTTCACTATAAAAGTGCAATTCCAAGAATATTTTTTATTTTTTAAACTTTTTGATTGATCAAATTTGAGTGCACAACAGTTCAAGCTGTAATTCTGTATTTTTTTTCCTTCACAGGTTTAGCATTTCTGATTGCAGAACTTCAAAAAATGGCTTTAATAGCATCTTTTA
Organism: Theropithecus gelada; assembly: GCF_003255815.1. NCBI lineage: Eukaryota > Metazoa > Chordata > Mammalia > Primates > Cercopithecidae > Theropithecus > Theropithecus gelada. Next base: position 54,080,817 of record NC_037671.1, read on the forward strand.
GTATTTTCATTTTACTAGATTATTCCCTCTAGGACAAGGCTATTCAAGAGCAGGGAGACAGAGTTTAAGCCCCTGCAGGTATAAATTACTTCACTGCATAAGAAGGCACTCAACAAATGTTTCCACTAGATTTGTTACCCCTACAATATTTATAGTGTTCATGGGAAGCGTTTTATAAAATTAAATGAGAACAAAATACTAAATACATTTTGGACTCCACCTGTTAGCTATCCTAATTATATATTTTTGGGCTTTCTTCATCCACAATTATCTTTCTTTTGTTGCATATATGAAATAAATGTTTGACTTCCTTATTGTGACATTATTATATGTTTGTATTCTATTTCCTGGAAGCTCTACGAACATATTTCTTCATCTATATATCTTATGCTCCAGATTTCTAGGCAGAGACAAAGTGTATGTAATTTTGTCTGTATTGCATCAAATAGTGGCCCTGAATAATTTTTATATGTTGCTGTTAATGGTGAGCATCCAAAGCTTCCTTATAAGAAAATCACTGGGAAAATGAAGAGTAAATGATTGAACCTTTTCTTTTCCTTTAAGAAAAAAATAGAAGAAAATTTAGCTTATTGACTAAAGTAAGAATGGTATCTTGAGCTAGAATGTTTGTGTTCTAATGACAAACAGTGCTTTCTCTTAAGACTGGGGCATGTATTCTTCAGGATATTGGGACATCAAATGCACAACTTCTGGAGTCTAAATTCTGCACTTGGTTGTACTACTAACCAATTGTGTGACCTTTGACAAGTCGCTTCCCTTTCTTAGCCTTAATTTCTATCTCTAAGTAGGGATGGAAGGAAGGAATAGGTAACCTCTATGATCTCTCCTGATTATAAATCTCTATAATTCTGTTGTTCTCTACTAGTGTTTCCAAAAAACACACAATGGAGAAAATGACCTAACCCTGAATTAGTGACTAGGAATTTGTTTAACAACTATTCTACAAGCACCTATGATCCATTGGTGCTTCAAAATTGTGATAGCACAGCAATGCTCCCCTCAAGGGCAAGTCATTCCCATTTAAGTAGATATGCATAATGAATTGCTGTGAGAAAACAAGTGACAGTTTTAATTTAAAAAACAGCAACAATAACAACAACAAAATAACTTACCTGGGCACCACCTGCACTTTCCCAAACTGTGAAGCTCTGGAACAGGGTGATGCCAGTGACATTATCCCAAGGTGGCTGAAATTTAGGGTATACAAAGAGACCATACCTAAAAAGTGAAACAAAGAATGAAATTAAGCCAATTTTTATGTTTCTAACTTCCTACTTTTTCTTGTTGAAAAACACAAAGTAAAAGTAATGTATTAGGGAGAGTGAAGGTACATAGAATCTGTGACCCTCCCCCTGACTGTTCTTGCCCATCCCTTAGCCCTCCCACTTTTACCCTCTGTGACCTACACCCAAATCCCAACAAAATGCAGATTACTCCAGAGCCCAAGTCCACCAGCCTCCCAGGGGCTCTGCCTATTTTTGGAAGTTTAATTGCTCTCTCCATTGAATTCTCTCTGGCCACAAAAGGTACATTCTGTCCTTCTGCCTTTTCATGTGACTCTCTTCTCTTTACCATCAAAACTGTTATGAGCTAGAAAATAATGCTAACACAATTATATACAAAAGCCAAGACATGGAGGCAGCCAAGATGTCCATCAATAGGTTAACGGCTGGGGAAAATGTGGTATATACTTGCAATGGAATATTATTCAGCCTTTAAAGAGAAGGAAATCCTGCCATTTGTGACAATGCAGATAAACCTGGGGGACACTGTGCTGGATGAGGTAAGCCAGACACAGAAGAGCAATAGTACATCATATCACTTAAATGAGAAATCTAAAATATTCAAACTTATAGAAGCAGAGAGTAGAATGGTGGTTGGCAGGGGCTGGGAGGAGGGGAAAATGGGAAGTATTAGTCAAAGGGTACAAAGTTTCAACTATGCAAAATGAATAAGTCCTAGAGATATACTGTACAGCAAAATGCCAAAGTATACAATACAGCAAAATTAACAATACGGTATTCTATATTTAAAATTTTGCTAAGAGGTCAGATTTTGTGTCAAATGTTCTTACAGTAATAATAGTAATTCAAATAAAGAGGGCTGGAGGACAGAGGTGATAGATGTTTGTGGCATAGATGGTGATGATGGTTTCAGGGGTGTACACTTATCTCCAAACTCATCAAGTTGTATACATTAAATATGAACAGCTTTTTGTATGTCAATTATACCTCAAAAAAGCAGTTTCAGAAAATACACAGGAACATCACCAAATCTTGAACAAATGCCAAAAGTGCTCTCATTTTGAGCATTCTACAGAAAAATGTGAAATCATAAGACTTACAGCCAAAATGTAGATGAATATCCCCAAAGTTACCTGGTACAAGAATGTGCAATGTTCTGAGTGAAGGAAAGAAGTGGAGCTTGTGATGTTTGGTTGGTCACGAGATGGAAAAAGTAGCCATAGCCAGCACCACACACTCTGTTCCCCTACAGAAATTAGGGAGAGTTAAAAAATAGTTACCCCATGTATGATAAGGTTGCTGGAAAGAAAGACTCTTGTTTGTGCTCATCCCACTTTTATATTCACTTTCTGCCAAAGTACATTAAAACTCTATTATAGACTCATTTATTCTTTTTTTCCTTTTGGGAACAAAAATATTGATATGGTTTGGATCTGTCCCCCTGCCCATATTTCACGTTGAATTGTAATCCTCAGTGTTGGAGGTAGGGCCTGGTGGGAGGTGATTGGATCATGGGGTCAGTTTCTCGTGAATGGTTTAGCACTGTTCCCCGTGGTACTATTCTCACCATAGTGAGTTCTCGTGAGATCTGGTAGTTTAGAAGTGTACAGCACCTTGTGGCCCCCACCTTGTCTTGCTTCTGTTCCTGCCATGTAAGGTGCCTGCTCCTGCTTTGCCTTCTGCTGTGAGTAAAGGCTCCCTGAGACCTGAGACCTCCCCAGAAATTGATGCTTCCATGTTTCCTGTATAGCCTGCAGAACCATGAGCCAATTAAATCTCTTTTCTTTATAAGTTACCCAGCCTCAGGTATTTCTTCATAGCAATGCGAGAATGAACTAATAAAAATATTGTCATTCTTCTTCCTTCAGCCAGCTCAACTAGACTGCAATTTGCCCATCTTAATAACTGGTTTCTCATGTTCAAGCCTCCTTCTATGTTCCCACAGTGAGTTTACTTATGACATCTAAGATTCTACTCTTTGGTGAATGCAAGAGTATATGGTAGCTCTCCAAGGCAAAGGTATACCTTGAAATCAAGCCCACACAATGTGTTCTCTCTGGATCTTTGAACAAATCAATGATTTGTCTACGGGCTGAAGGCCACATGATTGGACCAGTCATGACTTAGTTCCAAGACAAAGTGACCGATTTCAAACAAAGCTCTAATCTCTTCGAAGTGCTCTTGTCCTGAATAGACTATTAATTCACCTTGATATTTCTTTATAGGTCTTACTATCTAAATAATTTCATGTATTTTATGTGTTCATATAAAATCTGACTTCTCTCTGTTGGACCATATGAGTTTGGGGATCTAATTCTGATCAAACTGAACACAATGAGGTTATCTTTATAAATTCAACGAAGTACCTACAATATGTTCATCCCTATGCAATATAGTCTTAAGACAGAGTAAAAAACTGACTTCCTAAAGGTTTAAGACTGTATACAGATGTTGTTTTCTTTTTTTTTTTTTTTTTTTGGCCTACCCAATGTTCACATTTTTTTGTTTCCAACATGTTCAAACCAAGAGACTTAATAAAAAATTCAGACTTTCAGCTTTTCTGAGCCCAAATTCCTGTGAGGTAGCTACGGGTCAGCTGAAGATAAGAAGGGCCTGCCTTCTTGGACTGTGGATCATTTTTCCACAGTCCTCACCCTTCCTGTTTCACTCATTTATGATGCCTGCCTAGTCTCTGCAGTATTTGAATTTGCAACCTCAACTACAGGCAACATAGTAAATAACATGTTGGCTATTCTATGAAAGTTTCTATTTCTGCTTTCCTGAATCACATCTGAGTTCTCTCAGTACTCTCACATCTTAAGAATCCCAAGCCCTCTCTTTACCATCAGGGAGAAAGAACTCTGAGAAAAATCAGGGGCCCTATCAGGCTGCTGCACTGCAGTGAAACTATTAGTGGGAGGAACGAAGGGCCAATCGATCAAGCCATGAGACTACTTCCTATGTGCCCACGTGCATCTGACCTCTCTCAGCCTGAGTGACTGTCCAAAGCCAAGATGCCCATGTCTACCTGGAGAACAGAAATTAAGGAACAGGCTGCTGAGGCGTAGCCCTGTGCTACATGGATGGAGGGAGTCTCCAAGGCTCCCACATGATTCATCCCTGATCACCTGGGGGTTTTCCATGGCCTGGCTGGTAGGAGACCAGGAATGCCTGGATCGTCCTCCTTGAAAGTCACTCAATCCTGGGAACACAAATTACGGGGCTTGGAGATCTCATCCTGAACACTGGCAGCAGGGTCACAGTAAAGAGAATGGGGAGTCATAAGGACTATGACACTGTGCCACTCAACAAGACATTAAATGCTTTTCTTTAAAAAACAATACTTCAGTGCAGCCCTCTATGCAGGGCTCAGTGGGGACTATGCTGTGAGCATTGCCTTGGAACAGTTTCTTAAACTTTAGTGTGCAGCCTGGTAGAGTTGTCATATTTAGCAAATAAAAACACAGAGTGCCCAGTGAAATTTAAATTTCAGATAAAAAATAAAATATTTTGGTATAAGTGTATCCCAAATACCATCTGAAATTTAAATTTGACCAGATATGCTGTATTTTATCCAGCAGCCTTTACCTGGGGGTATATTAGCCAAAGATTTTCAGATATTCTGATTTAGTAGGGGGGTGATGAGGAAGGGATGAGAGACAGTATTCTGTACTCTTGGGCATCACAGGGTGCTCCGATAGGTCTGCTGCAGGTGATATTTTGACCCCATTTTGAGAACTGCCTCTCTAGAGGTGATTGAGAGAGTAACGCTAAGGGTTACTAACGTTCCTAGGAGACATTAAAAGAGGAGAGAAACACTAGAAAAACCATTTCCTGGTGAAGCTTTTTGCCATGAGTTGCTTTGGGAACCCACTGCAAATGGAAGCCACTGCTGAAAACTGAAGGAGGATAGAGACCTAGAAATCAGGGGGAGAATCCATTGCTAGGTACCCAGCGAAAGCATTGCCCAGCTCAGTGCAAGTTATACTTATGTTGGATTTTTTTTCTTTTCCTTAGAAGTATTTATTTTTTTAAGTTATGATGGAGTGGAATAATAACACTCACAGTGAAAATCTATAGAGAAGGCACTACACTCCAGGTACTGGATTTTAGAGTCTCATTCATTTTTATAATAGTTTTATGAGTTTTGTATTATTATTACAGTTTCATAGCAAAGAAACTGAAGCTCAGAGATGTTGAGTAACTTTCCCAAAGTCAGAGCAAATAGTTGTCAGAGCCAGCTCCATCCAAGTCCAAGCCTGGAAAAGTTAGAGACTAGAGTAGAGAAATGAAGGTAGGACCCAAAGGCAGGATGCCCAATGATAGGAGGCAAGTGAAGAAACATAAACAAGAGAGTACAAGGCGAAGTCTAGTCACCAGGTCACGGGCAGAACAGGCATTTGCTGTGACCTTCCCAATAGTGGAGACAACATATTGAACAACATCCTTTGCAGAAGTCAGTGTATCATGGACATTCAAGCAAGGGAAATTCCAGACAAAAATTAACTGTCCAAGTAAGCCAGCTCCTAGAGGTGTGCATCTATAGTCACCAGAAAAAGAAAAAAAAAAAAAAAGCGAATTAATCCTTAAGGCACCGGGGGTAGTGTTTGATTCCTCCAAATCTGGAGAGTATTTTGCAGGCCAGATTTAACTAAGGAGTTGCTCTTTCCACACCCCAAATCCAGAGAATGTAAAATCCTTCTCATTCTCACCACATGGGGAAAAAAGCATGCACAGCTTAGAGTGCACAGAGAGATACATGGGTAGGGGTGTGGGACATTTCCCAAGAGTAGGAAGAAGACATGACATTTTGAAGAGTACATTTAAGGAGGACGAGGGTTCTGAAATTTCAGCATTATGGAGATCAAGTGTTATTAAGGCTCAGACATGTTGATGAGGACTGGCTTCTGACACAGGAATTTTGAGCAATGACAGATGAAAAGACTAAGATTATCTGCAGTTGTCATCTACTATCAGTGCAGACAATAGGGCTATGGACTGGATGCAGACAAGGGTTAGAATTTAATGAGGAAGTTCTGACCTATCCAAGGACAGGGTCTTGCACTAGCCTTTCACACAGCTTGGGGAGTTTTACTACATTCTCAGCAAAGATGGATTGAGAGTGAGGACTCCATACTCTTTTACTTGTAGCTATTCTGTGTTTCTTTATCTTTAGACTAAGTAAACTCATTTCATCCTATGGCTTCAGTCATTCTAGACTAATATTTTTATTGACTTTAATTTCCAAATGAAAGGCCTTTAGGTGTTTTTTTTTTTTTTTCCTTTTTTCTTTTCTCTTTTTTTTATTTTTTATTTATTTATTTTTTTTTTTTTGAGATGAAGTTCCACTCTTGTTCCCCAGGCTGGAGTGCAATGGCACGATCTTGGCTCACCGCAACCTCCGCCTCCTGGGTTCAAGTGATTTTCCTGCCTCAGCCTCCTGAGTAGCTGGGATTACAGGCATGTACCACCATGCCCAGCTAATTTTATATTTTCAGTAGAGATGGGGTTTCTCCATGTTGGTCAAGCTGGTCTCAAACTCCCGACCTCTGGTGATCCGCCCACCTTGACCTCCCAAAGTGCTGGGATTATAGGCATGAGCCACCATGTCTGGCCAACTTTAGGTATTATTAAGTGTAACTCTCTGAACCTGGATGATCCACTGGCAGTGATAATATAGCAGCACCCCCGACAGGAGAAGAATTTAAAGACCCTATTCCCTCCTGAATGTACCACATGTTCCACAAGGAAAACACACACACACACACACACACACACACACACATACACATATTCAGCCAAGCAAAGACAGTACGGGGGAGAAAACTGAAACAGATTGCCCTTAACTCAATAACGCTCAATTCCCTGCCTTGTGTGACAGAAAGAACCAATGCCTCAACCCCTGGAGTCCTTCAATTTTGGGGGAAGTGTGAGTCAGGGCCAGAGTTCCCCTGACACTGGAAGCCTGACCAGCAGGCAGCAGCCAGGACCTGGTCAGGGAGGCCAGCACATGCTGACACAATTGCCCCAGGCTGTTTGTTTAGCTTTAGCTTCAATTCACTGTGGGTCCCAAAGGTTCTTACCCTGGGTATTTGTAAATAGACAGCCCTTTCTTCCTCATTTTTCATTCAGTTACAGGATGTTTTGTTCCTTTGTGGACTAATTGACCCAGTCTCCCCTGCACTTCATTATTTTGGAGTCTGAGCAATTCTCCAATTTCCTAAAAGCACTTAGAATTCTAATCACATGTCTCACCTACCACAGGGTACTCACCAAAAGTGACTTTTGCCCTAGTGCCATAGCATTTATGGCACATCTGGGTGATCACATATAAACACTTTCCAAGTGCATTTATAGGTGGGCAGGAGACTGCGACTTTGGTCCTCTGTTAGCTGATAAGACTCACTTTTCTTACAAAAGAAGCGCTTGAACAGTCAGACCACATTGAGTATTAAGATGAATCACTATCCAAGATTCTAACATGACTTCAAAGAATCAGGTCCATTTCTAAGATTTCAATGGTCTTAGGGTGGCCTAGAATAGAGTGCTGGTTGTCAATCAGGGATGACTTTATTCTCTAGGGAACATTTAACAACCTCTGGATACATTTTTTATTGTAACAACTTGGGAGGATGAAGAAGAGAGAAGAGGGCTACTGGAATTCAGTGCATAGATACCAGGGGTGCTCTTATACAGAGGATAGCCTCAATAACAAGGAATTACCCAGTCGAAAATGTCAACGTTGACGTAGTTGAGAAACCTTGGTCTATAGTCTACACTGGAGTCACATATTAGCAAAATAACCCACACCCATTTTCCAGTATCCCATCGCTAAATTTTGATGAAAAGACAAACCTAAATATGAAAACATGGTTAATTACAATAAGAATGCTTTAATAGTCTTTACCAGGAAACTATTCATATCACTTAAAACTATTAGATGAGGCATCAGGCATTCCCACTAAAAAAAAATTTATTAGCATTAAATCAGCTATCTCAATTTTTCTCTTGTGCTAGAAAACAGAGTATGCACTCCTGCTTCTTGGCCTCAAGAAGAATCACTGTCCCTTAGTTGGCAAATATGAGTGTCCATTGTATCTCTTCAGCCCTTGCAGATACACAAAGAAATACCACAGCTGTTGTTCTCAGTCATGATTACACAACACAAACTTTCACCAGGGAAGTGAAACTCCACCTTCTCTAGGTGTGTCTCTCTGTACCCATGAACCTGCGGAAAGGTCAGAGGTACATAATAACTGAGGGCCACAGAAGGGGGCTTCTTAAGCACCCACCTTGTCTGCAAGCATACAATGAGAAATGTGGACTGGAGGCTAAAAGTGATCATCTCACTTGTCCACACAGCTCTATTTCATTACCAGGAAAATGCTGTTTCATTATCAAGATTTTATGAGGAAAGAAAAGATTCTTACATTTCAAAAATATATTCCAAGGACTGCAACCTTATTCATCACCTTTGCCAGCCAGATGCTCAGAAATCACATGTTTCCCTGAATAAATGGGTTTGTTGAATCATCTGCCCTACTGCCATTAGCATTTATGGCACATCTGGGTGATCACATATAAACACTTTCCAAGTGCATTTATAGGTGGGCAGGAGACTGCAACTTTGGTCCTCTGTTAGCTGATAAGACTCACTTTTCTTACAAAAGAAGCACTTGAACAGTCAGATCACATTCCTTCCTGGCCCTTCTTACTCTCAACTCCAATTGTGTATGCTACAAATGATTCATGAGGAAAAACCACATATTTATGCAGGCAGCTGGCAGCTTGCGGGGAAGGTTTTAAGGCAAGCAGGGAATTTTGTGTGGAAATCAATTCTTTGCGGAAGTCAATGTATTATGGACATTCAAGCAAGAGAAATTCCAGAGAGAAATTAACTGCCCAAGTAAGCCAGCTCCTTGAGGTGTACATCTATAGTCACTAGAAAAAAAGTGAGTTAACCCTTCAGGCAGCTCTTAAATATGCATTACCTATTGAGTGGGGAAAGCTTGAGAACTGAGGTTGGGCCTTTAAACACAGAATTCCTTACAAAATTGATTCACAAACCAGAACAAATTCTCCTCAAATTAAATGCATGTCTCCAAAGGGCTCTTCTTCAGAGTTTTTCCACGGACTATCCTAAACAGGGGTCTGGTCATAGGAAATTTCCAACACCTACATAAACATGGGAGACTCTGAGCTCTGGAAGTGGGCAGTCCCTTGCTGTTTGAGAGCAAAGACTTCCCAGCCAGAGGGAATGAGAACAGGTTCACATAGGTTATGTCTTCTGGAAACACGCAGCCTCTTGACAGATAACAAGGAGCTCCTGTCAAAGGAGTCCGAGACTCCGGTGCTAGAGTTGCTGAGGGAAGACAGCCTGGGTGTGAAGTGTTCTAAGAAGCTACAGGTGACGCACGAAAGAACCACCATCAACTTGCTTTTGGAAAGCATGGCAAAGGCCTATTTAAGAAATATACCAGGGAATGCCACAGGCCCTTGGAGACTCAAGCGCATACCACTCATTGGTCCTCACTGGCAAGAAGGTACAAAGCTCAGGTTATGCTTCTCAATGAAACTGCCCTGGACTCACCTCAGCTGCAGGCTGGGCAGGGAGACAAGCAGACCACCTGTGGCTATCAAAACTAAAAAGGAATATCACACTTGAAATTTATTTGCATCATGCCGGTTGAAGGTAAGTGAACTGCAAAGGTGACTGACTGCAAGCCCAGGTGAATTCCTTACGTTGTGGCTGAGAGTTTGGTCCTGGCTCTGCATCAGGGCAATTTGGGAATAATATAAAACCACAAACCATTGCACATACTTAAGAATCATATCCCCTGCCTACCTACCTGCCAGGTCAGAGATTTCAAGGTCAGACTCAGGTATGTGAGGAGAGAGAGTTTAGGCTTTCAGAGTTGGTTGCGCAAACATTAGGCTATCTTCTTCAAGTCTAAATAAATGCATTTATTTAATTAATACTATCATACCAAAGTCAATGTCCTGGCCTTGGTACAGCTCCATGACTATGGTTATGGTTATGTTATCATTGGAGGGAGCTAGATGAAGAGCACATAGGAATTACCTTATTTAATGCAGCTTCTCATCAGTCTGAAATTATTTTAAAATTACAAGTTTAAAATAAAGAAAAATCTGAATCAGAATTTTCTATCACATCTCTTTCTGTTCCACATATTGTACACGTACACACAAATACATGCACACATACACACACACCTTGTTATTGTGGAAGCCTCCTTATTATCCCTTTGGAATGAAGGTGTATTTCTAAAATATGTTCTTCAAAGTACTCCATATATCATCCATACAGGACACAAGAAACACTAACTCAGCCAAGCATGGTGGCTCACATCTGTAATCCCAATACTTTGGAAAGCCAAAGTGGGGAGATCACTTGAGACCAAGAGTTTGAGATCCACCTAGGGAGCATAGGTTTTCTTCATATATGCCCAGTTATCACCTATGTCTTTAACTAATGGCACATCACAGACAATAGAATACAAAAAAAGACTGAATAACAGAAAGCCAATGGCACAACTGAAAAACTGGACTAGACTTTGCAAGATTTAATGCTGATAGCCCAACAGAATCTAAATGCTTCCACTGACTAAACTTATTTTTCAGTCATCAAAATGATTTTAGAACTTTGGAACTTGTTCTTTGCTTTCCTTTTTCTTCCCCCATATAATTTGGTTACAGATTTATACCTTCATTCATTATATTAAATACATTTTTTGAGCAACTACCATGTTTTAGACATTGTGCTAGTGTCTAAAAGCTAATGAAAATAGAATTAGAACTTTAAGGTCACCAATGACGAATATGTCAGGAATATACCTAAAGAATCTACATTACCTGTTTAACCTACTAAAACTCCATTCTCAAAACACATGCATTGTATTTTTTTTTCTAATTTTGAAAAGTGGATACAAGAGTAAGAAAGTAAATGAAGGGAAATGGAAAGCATTGGAGGGAGAGCAAGCAGCTACTTGTGGAGTCAATTTTTCTATTGCTGACTGGGTATTATTCTACAGGTCATTTTGCAAAGACTCATGCAATTCACAGCTTTTCCGATTACCCTCTGGTTCTCTGCACCTGCAGCCAGCTCAACCTTCTTCTTGTCAGCCAATGGCTAGTACTCCTGTCCAGAAGACCACATACTACCCAGAGAGACAAGGACATTCCAGCTTCACACAGCAGGTGAGCTGGGCAACCCTGAGGGTTTACCTTCCTCTAGGCATTTGATGTAGTCAACATTATGCTACCCAGAAAAGTACACAAAAACATGGTTTCTCAAGCCCAAAAGCTTGCAGACATAGAAAGGGCACATAGGAACTCTTTTATTTATTCTTGTAAGTCTGAAATTATTTTAAAAGTAAAAGTTTAAAATAACAACAAAGAAAAATCCTAATAAGCATTAGGAGGATTTTTGGCCTGTAGTGGCCAAACAAGTTAAATGCAGCTCCAGCTGTCCTAGGTCTGGGGTCTGGGTTCCTACAGTCCATGTAGTTCTGCTTCCTTTGCTTACTGGCATATTAGCCACTCCCATTAGGCACCTAAAATGGTGTGTAAGTGCTATGCTTGGAACAAACGTAATTAAGAATCTAAGGAAGGTTGACGAGATAACCACTACTTTTACTAGAGGTTATTCAGCTGAAGGTAATTAAAAACAGAAGATCAGTGAGAAAGAAGCTCATGCTCCGAGTTCCTCAGAAACTCAGCATAATGACATTGTGGATGCTCAGAGGAGTTTCCTGGAAGAGTGAGGCTTTTAACTCTTTTGATAGATGATCCATGGGATAAAATAATTAGAAAACAGGAAACGAAATGGCTTGCCACTACTCTGATGCACTTGTTCACTCAGGTCTACAGCTACATTTTCCCCCAAAAAATTAATTTCTTAAATGTTTAAACAGAAATTTACCAAGAGAAACCAATGTTAAGTTGTACTAAATAATGGGATTTAAAACTCAAGGTCATTGAAGTGTACTTCATCCTCCTGGAATCTGACATGACCTTATACAACTCATGACTCAGTTTTGAACACTGTTAAAGGACAAAATATGGCCACATTAACATAGTAAGATAGTGAAGGTTTAATAAGAAATTGGCATTGGAATCTAGAGAGACATAAATCAGCACCCAGAGTTGATAGTTCAGGGAGATATTTTCGTTTGCATTATCTAAATGACCAGGAAACGATCAATATCTACTTTGTTTTGCTCCATTACCTATTACTTCAAAAAAGTGTTTCCAGGAATCCTGAGAGGAATGCTTATCTTTATCCTAAAGAACTTGTTTAATGCAAAATTATACATTATTTTCTTGATACAAATATGCAGCAAGTAAACATTTCATACCACACCACCACTAATGCTGCCACCTTAAAGAACTTTCAGAGCAAGCTTATCCAACCCACAGCCCACAGGTAGCATGCAGCCCAAGATGGCTTTGAATGTGGCCCAACATAAATTCATCAACTTTCTTAAACACAGTATGAGGTATTTTTTACAATTTTTTTTCAGCCTATCAGCTATCATTAGCCTTAGTGCATTTTATGTGTGGCCCAAGGTAATTCTTCTTCCAGTGTGGCCCAGGGAAGCCAAAAGGTTGGACACCCCTGATTGAGAAAGAACTTTATGCCCTCTCAGTTCTGGTCTTCCTGGTGGATCTGAAGATCTTACCTCTATAACATTGGTGGGGCTGCGGATATAGATGCCAGATGGTGTCAACATTTCAGGATTGGAGAGTCCCTCGGCACCAGAAACCTGGATGATCACGTTGTTTCTTATTATATTTCCATGTCCTGACCAGTCTAATGTTTAAACAAACCCAGAGAATCCACAAACATAATTGAAATGTACACAACTCAACACTCTTGATTCTACTAATACGCATCAGAGTTCACATATGTATTTCATATATATATATAAAAAAAATACTTAGTATGCACAATAAACTTAAGGGACCCAACATTTTGCCATCAGGCTTGTCTATAAAATATATGACAATTTTAAATACAATGTAATAGATTTAAAATCAATTTACATATTTACCATATTTCCTTCCATGAATTGCCTCCCAAGAGATATATCTCATTTCCATGCATGTCCCTGAGAACAAAAGACCCCGTTACTTGAGTATATTTTATGCCACTTAGGAAAACAAGAGATGCTGCAACACTACTTCTTCTTTGGGTGTGGGTTGTTTTAATTTTGTTTTTGTGTTTTTATCTGTAAATTAGGGAAGGAGCTACAGATCTTATGAACTCTTCAGTTCTAGAGTATCAGGATTCAGAAGTTCATTTTAAATAAAAAGAACAGAAAAATAGATCTGTTTTACTTTTGAGGAGGAGTCTAAGTGACTATCTCCACTGTTAAGTGCCACATATCCTGTGTCAACACCAATCCCATTCCTAGCTGTTCAAACTGGCAACCTACTATCTGCATGCCTTCATCTTCCCTTGGAAGATCTGAAATGTCCTGGAGGAACAAGACGGATAATATCTAGGACCTTCACACCCAAACCACTGAGGCTGGAATAGAAGAGAATAGAAGAGCAGGCATGGGCCATGCTACATAGAGAAATTAGTCACTTAAGTGCTATCAATAAAGATCTGCCCCAAAGAACCCTTCATTACGAAGTATGTGGGCTTCCTCATGTCATTTCATGGGTCTGGGTTTGCATACTTCTTATGTGTGAGATTAAGGGCTTTACCTACCACACATCAATAAAGAAAAATGTTAATTCCCTGACCTGTAATACAATAGATGTCAAAAGCTTATAATTCACAACATTCAAGCACTAAAGGTTAAATTCCTCCTACAGGTTTTCTTCCTTACGTAGTTAATATCTATTCCACATAATTGTTTTCTGCTAAGGTAATACTGTTAGGATACCTTTCTCAATTTCTCCTTGATGTTTCACCTTTTCCCTTGCACGGACAAACGTAGGAACAAACAAAGTCAATCCTACATCTGTTAGTTGACTTCCCGGTGGCTGTCCTTTTCTAATCAAAAGATTTTTCTGCACCTGATCACCTCAGTTACCCTTAGTTTTTTGTCTTTTAGAGCTAGAGTGTGTTTTAAAGCAAATGTATCTGATTCATATTTTCTCACTAGACAGTCTCCATCTCAGAATAGAACTTTTATAGCTTTTATCTCAACAGATTGTTCTTAAATGAAACATATATTTTCCCACTGATAATACTATAGAATTAAATATCAAACAGTATTTAACAAATACTGTTAAATATATTCTTACTTTCAGTGAAAAACTCTGATTTACTTTTTTATTCTGATAAAACTAGAGACCCTTTGTTCCTTAATTCATTCATTTCTTTCAACTAATAGATCTACAGTGCACTAGTTAATATGTTAAATATTCAGGAGACAATGTCCTCAAGAAATCCGGTGGTAAAAAGACATTAATCAGATGACCAGAAATGTGGTATATAATTTTAAATTAAGAAGTACTGATTGGCACTTAAAGAGCTTAAACAGAAGGACTTGTCTGGGAGAGAGGATCTTGCAGGAGGAGAGTAAGTGGCATGAACAGAGCCAGAGAGCTTGTGCAAAGACCCTGAGGAAGGAAAAAGTGTGATCTTTTGAAGGAACTAAAATAAAATATTTTAGTATCACTAGAGTACTAGGAAGAGAAAAAGAACAAGACAAGTTTACAGAAGTTAATAGAGACAAAAATCACTGAAGGGATCTTTTAAGTCTGGTGAAAAGTTTGGGATTCTATTTTAAAAGCAATAAGAAACTCAAAGGAGATAAGTGATATGATACAACCTGAGTTTTTTTTTTTTTTTTTTTTTTTGAGACAGAGTCTTGCTCTGTCACCCAGGCTGGGGTGCAGTGGCCGGATCTCAGCTCACTGCAAGCTCCGCCTCCCGGGTTTAGGCCATTCTCCTGCCTCAGCCTCCCGAGTAGCTGGGACTACAGGCGCCTGTCACCTCGCCTGGCTAGTTTTTTGTATTTTTTAGTAGAGATGGGGTTTCACCGTGTTAGCCAGGATGGTCTTGATCTCCTGACCTCGTGATCCGCCCATCTCAGCCTCCCAAAGTGCTGGGATTACAGGCTTGAGCCACCGCACCCGGCCATATACAACTTGAGATTTTTAAGGATAATTCTGAGTTTTGCAAGGGGAATGAATTTTAGGAAACAGAAGGAGATACAGGTGATCAGTTGAAGATTCTGAAACATGGACTTCTTCAGCAAGCCACAGGAGCTTGAATTCTATTAAGAAGAGAATTCCAGATTTTTAAATCCTTGGCCAACACCAAGTTTGACAGTCTGTAAGACTACACAAAGTCATATATATGTGACTTAGAATTATTGTGAAAATTACTGGTAGAAAACTTTAAAACTTCCCATTATATACTTATTAACCTGACCTAATCTTTAAAAAATCAGTATCCTATAGGTAAAGTTTAGTAAGCCAATCAGTGGTGACTACATTTAAATTTAGAATTTTTTACTATAGCCCATTTCCAGTGATCATAAGGCCAATATTTTTTAAATTGGGAATTACAAATTTGGGGAGAATTCTTTGTGAAAAACTGTGTCCTACTCAAGAATGCAGAAATTAAACAAGCTTGTTTTACTTACCAACTAGCAGTGCATGACCTAAAATATTGTAGAATACATTACTGTCCACCTTTAGGCCCAAGGTCCCGCACATGCTGAGGCCTCTACTGAAGGAGCTCCTCACTGTGCAGCCCTGTATGAAAGACTCTGAATAGGAAAGAATAAAGTAAAAATTAGAAATGGCTGCTGAGATTCTGTTGACCACATTTAAAGGAAGCTACACTATAGCTAAAGACATTCTCCCACACAATAATGAAACTCAGGAGATAAGAAGTTAGAAGCAACAATCAAAACAAGAGAATAGGTAACTCAAACCAGTGGGCCTCAATAATGAAAAGGGTGAAATTCAACAATCAAGTGTTAGAAAAAAAAAACAATCTGAGAAAGACAAAGTGTGTCTAAACAATAAAAGAACTCATGGCTGTCAAGATTTCCAACTGGCCATCATCTTTGGTATCAGCTCTCATCACAATACAACAGATGAGAAGTCAAGAATAATATGAAAAGCACTGCTTATGGGCCAGCCTTGATCTTTGAAACCTGGAGCTATGAATTAATATTTATAATTTATCAGGCAATAATATTCTTGGCCCAAGATAGCCAGAGACCCTTATTCCTAACTGTAAGCCAGGCCAAAGGTTGGCCTGAGGATCATGACTCTCACGTTTGAACTGGATAGGTTTATAAAACTAAAGAGGAAGCTATCCTCTACTATGCTAAAAAAAAAAAAATGACAATTAGGAAAATCATTACACTGGTTTCATAGGCATATTCTATGATCCCCAAATCTGGTTATGAGGCCTAGATGAGTCAATGAATACACAATTACTGATTATCAACTATATGTTTCAGGAATTGGGCACAGCATTGTGCTGGAAACATAAAAATGAATGAAACTAAGTAACCTCTGCATTCGTGTATTTGCATTCTGATGGAGGAAACTGACATTAAAATAATAAAAATTCATTATTTGAATAATTAAACTATAAATCCTAAAAAGGGAACTTTTTATTATTACTAGGTAGTAAGAAAGATACAGATGCCAAGCGTTGGGATATTAGAAAAGTTACTTTAGTTTATGGAATAATTTGACTTTTAAAGTTGGGACTATCCAAAAAATTCTCAACTTTAACATCACTATTGACACTGGATCTCCACATTCCCCTCAATCTCAGCTCTCCTACTACTAGGTGCCCTTACATTACTCATCAAGGATACATCCCAATAAATTAACCCATCCATATCCACTTCTGTAGAAAACACTGCCCGTGCTGCACAGAATCTTCACCATGTTACCCAAACAGAATATGCCTGACCATGTGAACAACCAATAAGTACTGATGTGTTTGTGTAGCTCTAAGGGCAGAATACTGGGATTGGTGAATCTTTAAAAAGTACTGTGCAACATTTATCTATGTAAAAAACCTGCACATCCTGCACATGTATCCTGGAACTTAAAATTAAATTAAATATTTTTTAAAGTACTGTTCAAAGATCCCAATGCCTTCTAACTCTAGTAGCAGGGAGTAATTAGCCGCATAGGACATGAGGGGCTTCAGGGTGTTAAACAATAAAAAATTCCTTGATGAGTATTCCAAAAGTTTCTAGCCTCTGCATTTTAACAGGGATTTACAGGTAATAATGTATTAATGCAGTAATTTCCAAACTTTTATTTTTAAGCATTGAACTCTTTTTCAAAACTAAAACCAAAATATAAAATATCTATAAAAATAGATGAATGTGCAGCTACTCTGATTGAAACAGAGGTGGGAGAGATAGGTTAGGTAAAATTTCATCAAGGAAGGGCTTTGTTTATGTTCAATTGATAACTTATTTGTGACTGCTACCTTCTTTTTTATTGAATTGGCCACATGTCAAATATTCTGCAGTGCTATATACAGCTGACCAAAGAACCAGAGAGAAGGAAATAAGGATACTAATCGATCCAAAGCACATTTCGGGAGCCATCCCCCTAAATGACTCAAATAAATAAAAAGAGACTGGAAAAATTAGAATAAATAGACTTCTTTAGCATACAGATAATTTGAAATGAAGGAAAATGTTGCTTTTGGCTGATCAGAATCCTGCCCTCAATGACCTCAAGGATTACTTTGCCATTACCTGTTAGAATCCTAGTGTCTCTCAAGAGCCACCTGAACAAAGTATGCCCTGATGTCCTTTGTCAGGACCACTGGAGCACCTCTGAACCCCTGGAGCACCACCTCTTTAAGGAAGGCAAAGCTTGAATGTGTGGGTATTGAAAGTGCTGATGAATGGGGAGGATCACTCAGAAATGGAGTTGCTGTCCTCGTGACTTGGCATCTGCACCCCATTTTGTGATTCTTTGCATATCAGCTTTTGGTAATGAGTTTTTGCCCTGGATGTTCCTACATTCAACTTTGATTTTAGAACTTCTGTCAGTGCATTGGGTCATATTCTCTTTTTCTGATTCTGATCTTGTTTTTCGCCTAGTTGTTCTCACCTGAATTTGGTGTTTCCTGCTCCCTTCTTACATCTTCATGTCTGGCCAAGATCTGCACATGTATCTACTCCTCATTCCCAGAAAAAGCACCTGGGTTTCGGCCCATTCCCCCTCATTTCCCCAGGCAAAAGATTCCTCTGATTTAGGACAACTTTACATAGAAGTGTCTGGACTCCCACAGTGTTGATAATGTAATGCCAATTCACCTGTAGTCACAAAGCTAGTAAATGGTAGAGACAGAATTCAAAACACGTGATTGTGTGGTTCACTCTCGTGTGCTATATTATAGTGATAGTTCTCAAAGTGAACTCCTTGGACTGCCTGTTCCAGAATCAAAAGGTTTGCATATTTAAAATACACATTCCTAAGCCTACCTTAGACCAGAATTTGTTGGGGTAAGGTCTATAACTCTGAATTTTAATAAGCTCCACAAGTGATTTGTTTAGGCATACTAAAGTTTGGGAACCACAGACCTAGAATATAACAATTATCCATCTCTAAATCCCTCAAATTCCACATATCATCTATCATTCCCCCATGCATGTAGTGCCTTAAACATGGAAGAAAGCAACATGAGAAAGTCCTAGGTCTGGACCCCCTTACCTCTCATAGCTCCCACCAGAGTGAGTGAGCTCAGATGCTTATGGAAGGCTTGCCCCAAGACTCGAAACTGCACTCCCTTCAACTGGACCTGGCTGGGCTCTTCTGGGAAGGACTGAATGATCACTCTGGCTCCCATATCCCTGGATCCCAGCATCTTCTCGCTCATGGAATACAAACAGTGCTGCAGATTACCTGAAACACAAAATAAAGTCCAGAGAACCTAATGCATGTAGAACATGCTTCTAGACAAATCTCCCAGTTTGAAAGGTACTGTCAGCACCAAGGAAAAAACCATTATTGTTTATTTCATTTAATAATCTTATTTCCCCTTTTCTTTGATTCTCCTCTGTAGGTTATTAATTAAAAGATCTGATAAACAGGACATGATGTTGCCTTCATTCTATTTTTCAAGAAACTCTCATATCAATCATCTTAATTACTGTCACAAAGAGTCAGACTATAACCCACAAACCCAACCTAAACAGATGCTTATTTCAATCCAAAAGATCCTCTGGAGGAAATATGCAATAAAATGACCTTCTTGTGGTTGATAATTGTAGGAAAGACATGCTAGCACTGAATATAATAACAGCACTTTTTAATCTTAAGCTGTCCAATGAGGTTTCCCCATTACTGTGCTGTTTTATGGTTTGGGGGCTTAGCAATAATGCTAACACAGAAATGTCAAAGGACTTCAGAGAAGCAACTGAGCAGCTCCTGCACCAACACCTACTTCCCCAGCTGTGCCACCAGTGAGGACGGCAGCAACCTTCACTTAATAAACACAACTACAAATGCTAGTGAGGACAGCAACCACCTGAACTAACACACACAGCTATGAATGCTAGGGAGGGCATCAAACCACCTGGACCGAACACACACAACTACTATTGCTACCAAAATGTTGTGACCTCGGGATCCAGGGCACCTTCTGCTGATACATGGCATTTGGTGGTACAAACTAATCTGGAGAATAAATCATCTCTCCAATTGAATAATAAAGATTTTTCATGTTAATGATCCAAAGAAGCACCAATAATATAAAACACTATATCATACCACAGTAAATTTCAGAATCCAGTCATTTGCTAACACCCAGAGAAGAGGTAAATGAAGCGATATTTATATTTGTATGCCTTATCACAATTTGATTATTTGTGCCAGTGATCCATAAGATTTTTCAAATGGACAGGCCTTGTGTTATTAAATTCAACTACCTTGTTCCACACTCCAGCCCCACACAGAAAAGGAATGGCTTATTTTGAGAATATTGTAGTTATATTTATGATTTGTGATGAAATCAAGGATGTTTTCCATTGGAGGCTAACAGATTTATAGTGGCTTAAACCTAGAAGCATGGTCTCACTGGCAGCATGATCAAATGCAAGATTTGGCAAAATATGATCTCACAACACCAAGGAAGTTTGAAAAGAATGTAGATCCCAATTCTGCAGAATAGATAAAGTTGGGCAGTTGATGGAAGTGAACCCACTGTTATCCAAACATTCTTTTTAGAATGACACATTTGTGAGTAGATGATTTGTAGGGAGGGAGGTGAGGTCAAACTCCCTCTCTACTTCTAACAACTCTCCACACCCAACCACATGACATTATACTCACATGCACCTATATTTAGACACAACTCAAATCTTTAACTCCAGCCTCCACCTTTCTTCCAGGCTCCACACATTACCAGACATCTCTACACAGTTGCTGGCCTGGCATCTCAGTTATGACATATACAAAATTAAACTCACAATTGCCACTCTCCCACCCCAAAACCTGCTCCCCTTCCCATCCCAGTAAATAGCCTCATCATCCATCCAGAGCTCATGCCTGGAAGTCATCCTTGACACCCACACCATCCTGGACCAAAGTTGACAAATGATGTCTTCACAACATGTGAAAGCCTCATAACCTACAGCCTGGGAAACCAAAACATAACCTACTAAACTAACCATCCCTGAAATAGATGCTTAATAGGCACATCAGTGTGATTCAGTGCCTGCTATTCTACTAGAAGATAAATTGACTTTTTCCACCACTTACCTAAAGTATGTGGTAGTTCACTCAGAAAACAAATCCCGAAAAGGGGATGGGGGAGCCCTACAAGTCTAATCAGTAAGAATGTGCTGCCTGAGTCCAGAACTCTGGCATATGACTTTCCTAAAAATATTAGAAGTGGCCTGGAATTTCAACATTGAACCCAGAAATGAAATGTAATTCAACTCTTCAGATTGAGTTCTTTAATAGAAATATTTTCCCCAAAGCAGTAATCTTTCATTTCTTTTGTCTTTTGTCTATCTTTTTCACAAGGGTGTTGGGCAGTGGGGCAGGGAGGAGGATGAACATTCTGAAAACTACAGAAAATTATTGGCATCCAAAGGTTAAGGGCCTATTCTATTTTGAAACAGGTCAACCATAGCAATGCCATCTATCATCAGACAGTAAGAATATTCTTTTTGCTCACTGGACTTTCCAACAAAATATTCTTCTACCTTCTGGAGCATTGGCCTCCTGGCATGAAAGAAGCAGCTTCTCCCTCTCATTAGTGAGATTTCCTTGTATGGTAATACTCCTGCTGAGCAGAGCCACAGTGGCCTTTAAAATATGGTGCTCTCCAGCCACCCAATTCTCTGTAAAGTTGTGAGAATATCTGGGGAAAAAAAGAGGATGATAGAACTGAGGACATCACTCCAAATCTTACTAGGAATAATAAGCCACTAGATTAACATAATTCTTCCTTTGGGGATCTATTCATGTTTCTTTAGAAACTCAAAACCAAATAGTGAACTATAGACACAAGTGCATGAAAATTAGAAACTATGCTGATCGTTGCCCTAATCATTTGTGTAAGACAGAAGTTCTAGAGACTCACAAGAAAAACTAACTTACAAAGTCTAAATCTTCAAAACATTTCATGCTTTTGAATTTTCTTGTCCAAATGTCTAGCATTATTTAATGCAGAAGAAATATATCATTGAAAGACCCCAATACAAATGTTCAGACTCCAACACAGTTAAAATCTCATCTTCATCCATGTCAACTTAGCCAAGCTGACACTCAGTACCTCAAAGGTGACTTAAGATAGACGTCTGTATCCTGCACAGTTTCCACAGTGACAATCTCTTCCATCGGTTTGGCACCTTCAACACCTGTTCCGCTGATTATGACAACTTCATCCCCAGGGTGCCAGTCCACAGCATCTTCTAAAGCCAACACTGTGTCTCGGGCATGGGCAGTTGCTCGAAGACGGGTGACAATAACTTCTGGTAGTGAACCTAAAGCAGCCCGAGGAAAAGTTGTCTAGATAATTTAATCATTAATCAAAACATTATTAATTTAATCATTAATTAATGTGATGTTATTTAGCCAAAGAATCCCATAAAATAAGATCTGGAAAAGCAAGCTTCAGGATAGATAAGCACCAATTTTTTTCTATATTAGTTTTGTTTTATTTTGTTTGACATTAGTTTTCTTTTTATCTATAAAAAGAAGTCAATAAAAGTAATCCAGAATAGAGAATAGCAATGTGTAAAAAGCACAAGAATTGTGGTCAAACTACACTTATATTTGAGTCATGGTCTTGTCATATTCTAACCCTATTCTTTCGGGTAATAAACTTGATGAGTGGGCTTAAGTTTCCTCAGTTAAAAACAGAAGTAGCAGGGTCTTCCATCATAGGGTTTCAGAAAGATTCAATGAAATAGTATCTAAGAAACATCTAGCTTGGATCTTACCACATAATAGACCCTAAGTGTATGTTAATCCTTTCTCTTCCTTTTCTGTGTCACACTGTGTTTGAGGATGAAATTTTACCACCTCTTTTTTATTCCAAGTAAAAATAAGTGGTTACTAGACTTTCTGACATAGACCTCCATAACTAATTTCCAAAATGAAGACTTCACAAATAACAAAAATAGAGTGGAAAACAAAAATTATCTCTTAAGAGTTGTCATAAGTCTTGGTGTATTAAATGATCCCTTCAAACTATAAAAACTAGACCTATCTAATATAAGACTGCTGAATGCAGTTGAAGAAGGGCAACTTGTGGTTCTAGATAACTTCGTTTGTATTGCACTCCAATTTACCCACCTGACCATCCCCATACCAGCACGCTAATCTCTAATTATCAAAAATTCAAGAAGATCATCTGTCTCACAGTTTATTCTGGTCTTTTCCAGCAAGGGTCAAGGCACAGATTTTTTTCAAGGCATTATCTGAATACTTCAGAAAACACATGGCTTACTCCCTACTCCTTCTTCTTTCTGTAGTACATTTCATTCCTCTTTTGCAATAGATGATAATTTACCTTTAGCCTGCAGCAAGTTACTGTCCTCCCTTGTTGTACTAAAGTAAAGTAATAATACTTGAATCTCTAACTATAGAGGTGACCGACAATAAATCATTTTCAAATTATTTTAAACTTTCCTCTTTATTTATTGGTCTCTCTGTGCATAAGCGCTTGTACCAATAATGTTGTTCTAGGCTTAGAAAGGTCTCTGGGTTAATGTTGTAATTTCTGAAGTTTACTTGGGCAATAATTTTGTCTTAAAAAATGTACAGAGTTCAAAATTTCTAATTATAGAGCAGGTGAAAATTAAGACATAAATCATCCCAAAAGAAAATAATTTTAATTTTATTTCTTGTTTGTATATCTTAACCTTTGGAAACAATAAAATGAAATAAGATGTATTTATATGTATATGCATATATATGTGAATTTTTCTAACCCGTTCTTGAATGTCTTCATAGAAAAATCTCTACCAAGCATAGAAAAACGTTTATCCAAGACAAAATGTTGTCAGACTCTGTGATCAATGTTCACAATTCTCAGTTAATATGCAACAAACACCTACTATGTGACTATCAACATGCAAGCTACACATGGCAGAACTGACAGTAGAGACCACAAAGGTCTATCTCAACTAATTACTCCTATAAATAATGGTCAACTCTGAATGGATGAAAAAAATTCACAGATAATTTTTGAAGTATATTTTTTAACTATTAACAAAAAGTTACATCTTTTTAAATATTGACAGAGCCTCTAGAAACCAGTGAAACTATCTTATAACTTATTCACTCTCATTGCAAAAATAACATCTCTATGTGTGTGGTTAAAACATCAAGCCTGGGTGTTTAATGAGTGTTGGGCTCATATTTCTAGCTACATAGTAGGTATTGACATTTAGATGAGTACTATCATCTTAAAACTATTGTAATAATTATCTGAGCTAGACCCTCTTACAAACAGCTTTTATTCCTTTAAGTATTCCTCCTTATGTCCTTTTTTTAAAACAAAAGAAATTGTGCTAAGTTATTTTAATTACATCCCTTCTTTATCCATTAATCTGCAGTATTTTCCTGCAATACTCAGTAACAAAGTCCCAAACTTCCTGCTCGACTTTAAAGACTCTCCATAATGTGACCCCACTTTATGGTCTCTGATTTCTTAATAAATTCTGTTCCAAGAAGCCCAATCTCTTTACCTATTCTCATTTAGCAGGATCATCCTGCCTCTAATCTTTTGTCAATTTTGTCCTTTCCACTCGTGTCCTTGCTTCTTTCTCTTCACCTATCCTTTTAAAGCACGACTCAAACCCGATCTTTTCAATGAATTTCAGAACACACTTCATCTTCACTTCCTCCTACAGACCTTGTAGTGATCCGTGAGATCATTCTTTCAGCAAAATCTGGATGTACCTCTGGGATTTAGGCATTCCCAAGCATGTCTGGGTAGCTTGTGAGCCATTTATTTGAGCTGCTTTGTGTGGGGGAGGAAGTTTGCACAAAGAAACAGATGGGAGAAAAGAAGATGACAGAGAAGATATGGCGTCAATCTCAGATACAGGCCCTCTCTCTTGACCACAAGGATCTATGACTGAACCTGAGGGAAGAATTTGGAGGAACTCTCCAGATGGCTTTGTCACCTGATGCTGCCCCGCCTAAGATTCTCTCACCAATTCACTCTGCTGCATTTCTTAGAGCGTAATCCTGAGAGAAGCCTCCAAGACTTGCTGAGAAGACAAACCCTGTATCATAATCTGTCATATCACCATGGCTGTCTCCTTTCTCACACCTAACACAACTGCGATTTGGCCTCTATTTGTATACTTAGAATTTGTCTCCCCCACTAAACACAACAGCAAAAACCATACCTATGTTTGTTCACCGTGACAACATCAATGCCTTTCACAGTGTCTAGCACATAATAAGTGTTCCATAAATACATCCTGAATGCATAAAATCACAAATGAGATGGAGAAACCAGCACCACAGAGTCTTGGTGTCCAGTTGATCAGGTGGGACTCTGAGCAGCATGCAGAGACAGTTGCCACATTTCATCATGGGGCACAGCACACTCCCACACCTAGAGGTTTTCAATGAAAGCCTGAACCTTCAAACCCATGTGTTCAGTACTCTCATGGCAGGTACCAGCAGTAGATGCAGGGATGAGGCAGCCCCTACTACCTTCCTGAATGGAGAACAATGACCAAGAAGCCAAAGTAGGAGGAAAAGAACATGAAAGATGTCTCATGGTGACTAAGGCAGACAGATGAACTCACAGAAAACACATTGTGAGAACACTTAGAAGCAAGCAGAAATGCTAAAAAGGGGAGAAGGTTTTGTGTGAGTCAGGCGCCACAGACAGTAAAATTTTTTATCACTATTGAAATATCCACAGGCTGAGCAGGCTCAGGGTAGCCTGGGGAGACTTCAGTTATATAACCAATAGTCAGTCCCACGTCTCTCAGCACTAAATCATCCTGAAATTACTACAGTGCATGTGTCTTCTCTCTCCAACTTACAGGTGGCACCATGACTGCTGTGCCCCTGCCTCATGTCTCCTTTATGTTTGGCACAATTCCTAACACAGCACTGGACACATAATTAACATTCAATTCATAGTGGTTCAAATGAGCTGTTTTAAGTATTGCCTTCCAGGCAATCACTCGTAAACTCCCATCAGACATATGCCCAAGTGAGTATATAATATTCAATATGTAAACAGCAGAAAAAATTACAAACGTTTATTGAAAACTTAGAATAACCCCAACCTATGCAAACTAGTTTCATTGTCAAGTAAGAAATCTTTGGTTTTTTATTTTTGTTATTTATTTTAACAGATTGTACAGATAGGAAACTATGATTCTTCAAGGACAAGATTATATGGTAATAGATATCAGCACAAAGTTCTGAAACTAGTTCTTCTGAATCTAAGACCAGAGAACTAGACAAGTAAATGGAATTTGTAGCCTCTGGAAATAGCTGTAAATTAACTGTACCCAATTAGCTTTGATGTTCAAAAAATTATTCTCATTACTTCATAAATGTTATTTAAATGTCATACAAGGTGGACCAACTGACTTCTCTGATGAAGAAAGCATTGCACACATTTTACATCTGAGTCATTTCTGTTCATAGAACTATTGAAACCCAGGTTGGGTAGCTCCCTTCCTTTCTGTACCACAAATCAAAAAACACATAAAACTACAGTATAAAAAGCTCAATAATTTATGAATATGCTTAAATGAAAAAGGACTATGCTTTTAACTTGTAATTTAATACTATGTTTAATTACTCTGGGCTTTCAATGTTGACCTGTTAACCAACAAACTACTCATTTACTCCCACTAATGACTTCTACTCATAATTGTATTTCCTACAAATTATTGTTCAAGCATTTCAATGTCATTCATCCATAATTACACAGTCTCAGAGAACCATTCTTACTAAATGGGCATGGAGAAAAAGAAAATAATCTTTGTGGGTTAACACACTTTAAAATCACTAATTGTCCTCTGTTTGTTTATTTTGTAGGACTTAAATCTTTATTCTAAGAATAACTGCCAAGGCCTTTCAAAACCATTTAGGGTGGGAGAGGGAGAGAGGGAGAGAGAGAGAAAGAAAGATAAAAGAAAGAGAGAGGAAGGAGAAAGAAAAGGATAATTTATTAAAATAATGTTTGCATCAGAATAGAAATAAAGGAACTCACAAAAAAACTAGAAATATTGTCCTCAAATATATACACATTATTTCCCCCAGATTTCTGGATGCAACATCACCATTATCCACAACAAAACATTGAATGCTGTATTGTGTGTGGATGAACATTTGTCAAGCACTAGGAAGACAAACACAAAGAACACAGTCCCTTTCCTCCAGGCCCCATGACCAGTATAAGAAATAGACAGACAAAAATCAGAAGTGCACTGTGCAAGGTGCAGAGTGACATTCAGTGATGTACAGACATGGAGCACTGCAGTCACACCAAGGGAGTGGACCTTTCCAGGAATGCTTCCCAGAAAAGGTGATAACTGAGCTGGGTCTTGAAGGACAAGCCAAAGTGGGCCTGATGACAAAATGGGAAGAGTACCCTAGGCAACGACAATGATGTGTACGATGGTGGGGGACATTCAAATAACCACTACATATGTGGCATGGCCAGAGTACAAGTGTACAGAAGGTATAGGCACCTAGTGACTGTCCCTTCACTCTGAAGAGGTGAGCAGGATTCACCCAAAAATGTCTCACAGGCCCTGCCATAGCACTTAGAGTTTATCCTAAAAATTATTTGGAAACCACCAAA
This sequence comes from Theropithecus gelada, assembly GCF_003255815.1. NCBI lineage: Eukaryota > Metazoa > Chordata > Mammalia > Primates > Cercopithecidae > Theropithecus > Theropithecus gelada. Next base: position 54,108,369 of record NC_037671.1, read on the forward strand.
TGAATATTTGGGATGAAATCTAAGAAATCACATTATTGTGAAACAGTTTTAAGCCCATAGTACACATATCAAACTAAGAGAAGAAAATCCTTAGTAAGAAAATGGACTTACTGTACGTTGGGGAGAATGAGTCAAATCCTAAGACAAACAAGAGCCAGCCAGCAGGCAAACAGAGAGCCTGATGTGTTACTCTAGGAACTAAATAGATATCAGACCTCTGGAGCACACGAAGAGGACTGGGCAAAATAATGCAAGACTTTGTTGACCTGTTTTAAAGACCTCAAGTTGTATTTGAAATAGTTATATAAACAAATATATATATGTGTATATATATATGTGGGTGTATATATATATTTACTTTATATATATTTGTAAATATACTTTATATATATAAATATAAATATATACATTTACTTTATATATATTTGTAAAAATATATATATATCTCTCTCTCCTTATGGGTAAGATGTATGCTTACCCATAAAGAGACAAAATAATGCAGTAAAGAGAAAGTCTTATTCCTGGATGCAACTGGGGGCTCATTTCTCTCCATTCCCTGTCTCTTTTCTGCTATTGTTAAGGTCTGGATGCCCACTCAGTATCTATTGTGCCCAAACCATGTTTCCCACAGTTCATTTCATCCCTCTGCCAGTAGAAGGTAGGATGCATAGTAGCAGAATGTGAGCTTTGAAGGGAGAAAGATGGGAAAATCCTGCCTTTCCATTGTTCCTCATTTCTGCCTTCCTCCCATCAGCATCTGCCCTGGATTCTCCGGGGATGTTCTCTAACAACAGCAGGAGGTGAGAAGTAACCAAAGGAGTTAGAGAAAGTCCATCAGTTGCTGATTCCTTCACCTCGCATCTGTACTGGCTCCTCCTGTATATACTGTGGCAGACACCCACCTCTGGGCAACAGAAGCTACCCTTAGGGAAGAAGGGCTGAGAGTGCCCTATTACTAGTACTCAATTTAAAAAAAAGAATTGAGACAGTAAAGCCTAAATGGAGAAAGAAACCCCCTGGTATCCCAGGTTAGAAATAGACTGACTTTCTGACATGATTTATCTTAAACTCAGTGGCCAGACGCTGTATTCCCACTGGCATTAGACAGCAAGGAGATTTAGTGGAAATAGACTTTTGAGGACTTACCTGGATACGTAACCATGAGGTTTAAGAAAAATGTATTCCAAGTTCCAAACAACCAACTTACAAGGGTACTTTTTGAACCTAAACCATTTATGAATTGGGAGCAATCCAGTTCACTATACTTCAGAAAACAAGACTGTGACATTAGCATTAATATAAGGATATTTGGCAGTCCAAAGAGATGGAATGGGGCATTCCTCACAGACTACTTCCCTCTTTCCTTGAGAACCACATGCTGTGATCTCCCGGATGAAGGCAAAATCTAGTGGGGGAGCCTGTGTGAGCTCAGCTATGTACCTGCACTGTGAGCCTTCTGTATCATCACTGGTCCATCTACAGTGGTACTGACTAAGCAGGACACATGTGGCTAGAAAGGAGAAGGTGGGCCAGGATGATCCTCTGAATGTGCAGATCAACTAGCTGTATCCACAGCTGAGCAGCAAACATGCCTACACTGTGATGAAAAGGAGTCGGGCACAAAGTCTTTTCCCAGTGCTGAGCATGAGTCTCTTCCCATTCCTTTGGCACAAGGGTTTAGATCAAGGCTAACTAAGGACTGAGATTTGAAAGGTACAATGAGCCATACTTTGATTAATGGCCTTTTATATAGGTATTTAAAAAAAAAAAGCTAACTTTTGTTTCTACTCAATTGGAGTTTTACTGCTGCTACTTTGATTCAAAATAAGTGACTGAGAAGAATCAAAGGATAAAGCTTAAAATGCCCAGGAAACAGTACACTGTAATATAAGTGGAAACATCTGGGACCCTGTTTCTAGCTCCTGTAAGGATGTCAGGCCACTTCAACAAACATCCTCTTAGAGATGCAAAATTCACTTGGTCACAGCTAAAGGCTTCTACAAAATGTCTTTAATACCTCCTTCTGTTCATTGTCCCCCAGAGAGATACAAATCCAGATGGATTTTTGATCAGATAATCATTTTGATAATCATCACCATTATTTATGATTTGGAGTGGAGGTGACAGTGAGGAGAGAAAGGGCCAATTTTTAGTAATATAATTTCTTTTAAGAAAAGCAACAAAACTATAATGTTTAAAATAAAACCATAGAGAAGCAAAAAAAAAAAAAAAAAAAGACAAAACTACTCCGGATCTTAATACAACAGATTAATATGTATTTTTTCTATCATTACTTTTCTATGCTCATAGATTAACAAAATTTCATATTTAAGCAAAAAATACTATAATTAAGTACATACCATTTTTGTGAATTCTCTTTACTTAATAGAGTGGGAACGTCTTTCAGCTCTATTATGTATTATTTGTCACCATGATGGTATCACAGTATTTCATTTAAATATGTGTATTTTATTTTCTAATCCCTTATTTCTTCATATTTAATTTGTTCCAATATTTTGCTCCGATAGGCAATGTAAATGTCAGTATTCTTAAACATGAATTTTTTACTATTTTTAATTGACAAATAAAAATTATATATATTTATGGTATACAACATGATGTTGATATATATGTATACAACATGAAAAAATTAAGTCAAGCTAGTTAACATATCTGTGACTTCACATACTTATCAGTGTCTTGTGGTAAGAACATTTAAGATTACTCTCTTAGCAATTTTCAAGTATACAATATATTAATATTAACTATAATCACTATGCTGTACAATAGATCTTCAGAAGTTACCTAATCTTTGCTAACTAAAACTTTGTACCCATTCCCCAATCCCCTTCCTCGCAGCCACTGGCAACTACCATTCTTCCTCTACTTCTACGAGCTCAGCTTTGCAGACATGTGGACACGTAAGTGAGATCATACGGTATTTTTCTTTCCGTGCCTGAATTTTTTTCATTTTGCGTATGTCCTTCAGGTTCACCCATGTTGTCACAAATGACAGAATTTCCTTCTTTTTAAAGGCTCAATTGTATTCCATTGTATGCCATGTTTTCTTTAGTCATTCATCTATTGAAGGATACTTAGGTTAATTCCATGTCTTAGCTATTGTGAATAACGCTGCAATTAACATGAGGGTACAATGATCTCTTCAACATACTAATTTCCCTTCCTTCCCTACATATATTCAGAAATGGGATTGCTGAATCACATGGTAGTTCTACTTTTAATTTTTTGAGGACCTTCTATACTGCTTTCCATAATGGCTGTACTAATTTACATTCTCACCAACAGTGTACAAGGCCTTAATCCCTCTACTTCTTTTGTTTTGTTTTGTTTTTTATTTGTTTTTGTTTTTGAGATGGAGTCTCGCTCTGTCTCCCAGGCTGGAGTGCAGTGGCGCGATCTCGGCCCACTGCAAGCTCGGCCTCCCGGGTTCACGCCATTCTCCTTCCTCAACCTCTGGAGTAGCTGGGACTACAGGCACCCGACACCACACCCGGCTAATTTTTTTGGTATTTTTAGTACAGACGTGGTTTCACTGGGTTAGCCAGGATGGTCTCGATCTCCTGACCTCGTGATCTGCCCGCCTCTGCCTCCAAAGTGCTGGGATTACAGGCGTGAGCAGCCGGTCCCAGCCCTTATTCCCTTTTCTTCACATCCTCACCAACACTTATCTTTTATCTTTTCGGTAACAGTCATTTTAACTGGTGTAAGATGATAGCTCATTGTGGTTGTAACTTGCATTTCCCTGATGATTAGTGATGTTGGGCACTTTTCATATTCCCATTGGCCATTTGTATATTGTCTTGTAAGAAATGTCTACTTAGGTCCTCTGCTCATTTTTTAAATAAGGTTGTTTGTCTTCTTATTATTGAATTGTTTGAGTTCTTGGGCATAATTTTTGTGCATACTTATGGTCATCTCCTTAAGATAAAATCCTAAAAGTGGCATTGCTGTATCAAGAAACATACCGAGTTCTATTGCTCCCATAACTAATTACCACAAAATACAATCTTTTAAAACAATACAAATTTATTATCTTAACATTCCGAAGGGCAGAATTCTGAAATTAGTTTCACTGGGATAAAGTCAAGGTGTTGACATGGATGCTTGCTCCTAGAGGCTCTGAGAGGAAAAACTATTTCCTTGCCTTTTTCAGCATCTAATAGCTGCCTGTAGTCCTTGGTTTATGACTACTTCCTCCAACTTCAAAGCATATCACTTTTATCTCTGCTACCATCATCACATCACCTTCTTTTCTGACTGACTTCCCATATCTCTCTTATAAGGACCAATGTGATTATGTGGGGTCCACGTGGATGATCCACGATAAACTCTTCATTTTAAGATCTTTAATCACATCTGCAAAATCCCTTTGGCCAAATATTTTTTTATTATACTTTAAGTACTAGGGTACATGTGCACAACGTGCAGGTTTGTTACATATGTATACATGTGCCATGTTGGTGTGCTGCCCCCATTAACTCGTCATTTATGTTAGGTATTTCTCCTAATCCTATCCCTCCTCCCCTCCCCCAACCCCATGACAAGTCCAGGTGTGTGATGTTCCCCTTCCTGTGTCCAAGTGTTCTCATTGTTCAATTCCTACCTACAAGTGAGAACATGCGGTGTTTGGCTTTCTGTCCTTTCAATAGTTTGCTCAGAATTATGGTTTCCAGCTTCATCCATGTCCCTACAAAGGACATGAACTCATCCTTTATTATGACTGCATAGTATTCCATGGTGTATATGTGCCACATTTTCTTAATCCCATCTATCATTATGGACATTTGGGTTGGTTCCAAGTCTTTGCTATTGTGAATAGTGCCACAATAAACACACGTGTGCATGTGTCTTTATAGCAGCATGATTTAGAATCCTTTGGGTATATACCCAGTAATGGGATGGCTGGGTCAAATGGTATTTCTAGTTATAGATCCTTGAGGAACCGCCACACTGTCTTCCACAATGGTTGAACTAGTTTACAGTCCCACCAACAGTGTAAAAGTGTTCCTATTTCTCCATATCCTCTCCAGCACCTGTTGTTTCCTGACTTTTTAATGATTGTCATTCTAACTGGTGTGAGATGCTATCTCATTGTGGTTTTCATTTGCATTTCTCTGATGGCCAGTGATGATGAGCATTTTTTCCTCTGTCTGTTGGCTGCATAAATGTCTTCTTTTGAGACGTGTCTGTTCATATCCTTCACCCACTTTTTGATGGGGTTATTTGATTTTGTCTTGTAAATAGGTTTAAGTTCTTTGTAGATTCTGGATATTAGCCCTTTGTCAGAGGGGTAGATTGCAAAAATTTTCCCCCATTCTTTAGGTTGCCTGTTCACTCTGATGGTAGTTTCTTTTGCTGTGCAGAAACTCTTTAGTTTAATTAGATCCCATTTGTCAATTTTGGCTTTTGTTGCCATTGCTTTTGGTGTTTTAGTCATGAAGTCTTTGCCCATGTCTTTGTCCTGAATGGTATTGCCTAGGTTTTCTTCTAGGGTTTTTATGATTTTAGGTCTAATATTTAAGTCTTTAATCCATCTTGAATTAATTTTTGTATAAGGTGTAAGGAAGGGATCCAGTTTGGGCTTTCTACATACGGCTAGCCAGTTTTCCCAGCAACATGTATTAAATAGGGAATCTTTCCCCATTTCTCATTTTTGTCAGGTTTGTCAAAGATCAGATGGTTGTAGATATATGGTATAATTTCTGAGGGTTCTGTTCTGTTCCATTGGTCTATATCTCTGTTTTGGTACCAGTATCATACTGTTTTGGTTACTGTAGCCTTGTAGTATAGTTTGAAGTCAGGTAGCGTAATGCCTCCAGCTTTGTTCTTTTTGCTTAGGATTGTCTTGGCAATGTGGGCTCTTTTTTGGTTCCATATGAACTTTAAAGTAGTTTTTTTCCAATTCTGTGAAGAAAGTCATTGGTAGCTTAATGGGGATGGCATTGAATCTATAAATTACCTTGGGCACTATGGCCATTTTCATGATATTGATTCTTCATATTCATGAGAATGGAATGTTCTTCCATTTGTTTGTGTCCTCTTTTATTTCGTTGAGCAGTGGTTTGTAGTTCTCCTTGAAGAGGTCCTTCACATCCCTTATACGTTGAATAGGTATTTTATTCTCTTTGAAGCAATTGTGAATGGGAGTTCCCTCATGATTTGGCTCTCTGTTTGTCTGTTATTGTTGTATAGGAATGCTTGTGATTTTTGCACATTGATTTTGTATCCTGAGACTTAGCTGAAGTTGCTTATCAGCTTAAGGAGATTTTGGGCAGAGATAATGGGTTTTTCTAAATTTACAATCATGTCATCTGCAAACAGGGACAATTTGGCTTCCTCTTTTCCTAATTTAATATCCTTTATTTCTTTCTCCTGCCTGATTGCCCTGGCCAGAACTTCCAACACTATGTTGAATAGGAGTGGTGAGAGAGGGCATCCCTGTCTTGTGCCAGTTTTCAAAGGGAATGCTTCCAGTTTCTGCCCATTCAATATGATATTGGCTGTGGGTTTGTCATCAATAGCTCTTATTATTTTGAGATACATCCCATCGATACCTAGTTTATTGAGAGTTTTTAGCATGAAGCGCTGTTGAATTTTGTCAAAGGCCTTTTCTCCATCTATTGAGATAATCATGTGGTTTTTGTCTTTGGTTCTGTTTACATAATGGATTACATTTATTGATTTGTGTATGTTGATCCAGTCTTGCATCCCAGGGATGAAGCCAACTTGATCGTAGTGGATAAGCTTTATGATGTGCTGCGTGATTCGGTTTGCCTATTGGGGATTTTTGCATCTATGTTCATCAGGGATATAGGTCTAAAATTCTCTTTTTGTTGTGTCTTTGCCAGGCTTTGGTATCAGGATGATGCTGGCCTCATTAAATGAGTGAGGAGGACTCCCTCTTTTTCTATTGATTGGAATAGTTTCAGAAGGAATGGTACCAGCTCCTCTTTGTACCTCTGGTAGAATTCAGCTGTGAATCCATCTGGTCCTGGACTTTTTTGATTGCTAGGCTATAAATTATTGCCTCAATTTCAGAGCCTGTTATTGGTGTATTCAGGGATTGAATGTGATGGGTTCGAACATCCTCCTTTAGCTCAGAGGCGCTTCTTCCTGATTTAGTCTTGGGAGGGTGTATGTGTCTAGGAATTCATCCATTTCTTCTAGATTTTCTAGTTTACTTGCATAGAGGTGTTTATAGTATTCTCTGATGGTAGTTTCTATTTCTGTGGGATCGGTGGTGATATCCCCTTTATCATTTTTTATTGCATCTATTTGATTCTTCTCTCTTTTCTTCTTTATTAGTCATACTAGCAGTCTATCTTTTCAAAAAACCAGCTCCTGGATTCATTGATTTTTTGAAGGGTTTTTTTGTGTGTGTCTCTATCTCCTTCAGTTCTGCTCTGATCTTAGTTATTTCTTGCCTTCTGCTAGCTTTTGAACGTGTTTGCTCTTGCTTCTCTAGTTCTTTGAATTGTGACATTAGAGTGTCAATTTTAGATCTTTCCTGCTTTCTCTTGTGGGCATTTAGTGCTATAAATTATAATTTAGTGCTATAAAGATCCGCTGTTAGTCTGACGGGCTTCCCTTTATGAGTAACCGGACCTTTCTTTCTGGCTGCCCTTAACATTTTTTCCTTCATTTCACCCTTGGTGAATCTGACAATTATGTGTCTTGGGGTTGCTCTTCTCGAGGAGTATCTTTATGACATTCTCTGTATTTCCCGAATTTGAATGTTAGCCTGCCTTGATAAGTTGGGGAAGTTCTCCTGGATAATATCCTGAAGAGTGTTTTCCAGCTTGGTTGCATTCTCCCTGACACTTTGAGGTATACCAATCCGACGTAGATTTGGTCTTTTCACACAGTCCCATATTTCTTGGAGGCTTTGTTCGTTTCTTTTAACTCCTTTTTCTCTAAACTTCTCTTCTCACTTCATTTCATTAATTTGATCTTCAATCACTGATACCCTTTCTTCCACTTGATCAAATCGGCTACTAAAGTTTGTGCATGTGTCATGTAGTTCTCGTGCCATGGTTTTCAGCTTCATCAGATCATTTAAGGTCTTCTCTATGCTGTTTATTCTAGTTAGCCATTCGTCTAATCTTTTTTCAAGGTTTTTAGCTTCTTTGTGATGGGTTCGAACATCCTCCTTTAGCTTGGAGAGGTTTGTCATTACCGATCTTCTGAAGCCTACTTCTGTCAACTCATCAAAGTCATTCTCCGTCCAGCTTTGTTCCGTTGCTGGCGAGGAGCTACGATCCTTTGGAGAAGAGGCGCTCTGATTTTTAGAATTTTCAGCTTTTCTGGTCTGGTTTCTCCCCATCTTTGTGATTTAATCTACCGTTGGTCTTTGATGATGGTGACCTACAGATGGGGTTTTGGTGTAGATGTCGTTTTTGTTGATGTTGATGCTATTCCTTTCTGTTTGTTAGTTTTCCTTCTATCAGTCAGGACCCTCAGCTGCAGGTCTGTTGGAGTTTGCTGGAGGTCCACTCCAGACCCTGTTTGCCTGGGTATCATCAGCAGAGGCTGCAGAACAGCAAATATTGCAGAACAGAGAATGTTGCTGCCTGATCTTTCCTCTGGAAACTTCACCTCTGAGGAGCACCTGGCTGTATGAGGTGTCAGTCAACCCCTACTGGGAGGTAGCCCAGTTAGGCTACTCAGGGTCAGGAACCCACTAGAGGAGGCAGACTATCTGTTCTCAGATCTCAAACTCCATGCTAGAAGAACCACTACTCTCTTCATAGCTGTCAGACAGGGACGTTTAAGTCTGCAGAAGTTTCTGCTGCCTTTTGTTCTGCTATGCCCTGCCCCCAGAGGTAGAGTCTACAGAGGCAGGCAGGCTTAGTTGAGCTGCGGTGGGCTCTACCCAGTTCGAACTTCCCAGCCACTTTGTTTACCTACTCAAGCCTCAGCAATGGCGGATGCCCCTCCCCCAGCCTCACTGTCTCCTTGCAGTTCAATCTCAGACTGCTGTGCTAGCAGTGAGCAAGGCTTCATGGTGGTGGGACCCTCCGAGCCAGGCGCAGGATATAATCTCCTGGTGTGCTGTTTGCTAAGACCATTGGAAAAGCGCAGTATTAGGGTGGGAATGTCCCGATTTTCCAGGTACCATCTGTCACGGCTTCCCTTGGCTAGGAAAGGGAATTCCTCGACCCCTTGGCACTTCCTGGGTGAGGCAATGCCCTGCCCTGCTTCGGCTCACACTCTGTTGGCTGCACCCACTGTCCAACAAGTCCCAGTGAGATGAATCTGGTACCTCAGTTGGAAATGCAGAAATCACCCGTCTTCTGTGTTGCTCACGCTGGGAGCTGTAGACTGGTGCTCTTCCTATTTGGCCATCTTGGAGCCCAACCCCCTTTTGTGAAATTTTTTAAGGTAATGTTCCTGGGTTCCAAGGATTAAGACATGGACATACATGGGTGTCATTTTTTAGCCTATGGTTGAATAAACAGTGCTGTGAAAATTGGCTATTCATTTGAAAAAAAAAAAAAGATAACTAACATAAACTATATCAGAATAAATTCTAGATTGATTAAAATAAGGGTCTGATAACTTTTTTCTGTAAAAAATCAGGGAGATAGTAAAGAGTCTGGGGTTTGCAGACCATGTGGTCTCTGTCATAATGACTGAACTTTGCCATTACAGTGCAAAGCAGCCATAGATAACACCTAAACAAATGGGTGTGGCTGTGCCTCAATACAATTTTGTGTCTAAAAGCAAGGAATGGACCAGATTTGGTCCATGGCTCATAGTTTGCTGACCCTAGTTAAAGACAGACACAAATGTGAAAAAAAAAGAAAAGAAAAACAAAAAGTAATAAAAGAACCAAAAAACAAATAGGTAAATTTTTATATAGTCTTTGCACAGAAAAGAGTTGATAAACATAAAATCAAAGGCAGAAACCATAAGAGAAAATATTTGTAGATTTGCCATCACAAAGATTGGAAAACTTCATAGAAGTACTAAAAGGTAAATAAGGTGTAAAAGAAACCAGTTCTTTGTACCTCTATCAAGGATTTTACAAAGGGAGCTATAAGCCAGAAAGCCCCAAATGAGATCTCAAAATAAGCTGAAAAAGTTAAAACTAAGGAGACTGTTTCAGAAAGAGATATATTCTGCCTTTCTGCCACAAGTAAATACCAGCTATGTGTACACAAAATAGAAGCAAGCCCATGTGTGTCTTAAGTCCATGAAGAAAATGGAATGAGTTTTAGTTACATCCTCTTCCAGGCCCCAGTTTCATCATCTCCAAAGTGAAAGTAACAATCCCAGTCTTTCATGCTTCACAGGGTGATTGTGAGAGTTAAATGAGAGGAAAGAATGGGAAGCAGCTTTGAAAATTATAAAGTGCCAGGATCTAGGTAAAATCCAATTTTGACAAATGCTGAATATAACACACAATTCAATGATACTCTTTTTCCATGACCAGGCTGAAAGCAATACTATTAATACTATTGCTTTGATGATGCATATGGAAGAATTCTCTTTGAAGGAAAAATCACAAGCTTCTGCCTATGTAGCTTTCCATTTACTTAACAAAGTTGAGTTTCTTGTGGTTCTCAAAAATGTAAAAAATGAAGATCTAGACCACATTAACCATTTAGTAACCTAAAAGAAGGTTACTACTGAAGCATGAGGGTGGCCAAGGGGGACAGCTGAAAAATAGGACAGAAGGTTTAAGCAGGAACCTAAATCAAACAGTGCCTAATAGTCACGCTAGAAATTTCGGACTTTACCTTAGAACCAATAGAAAGCCACTGAAGAGTTTTGAGCAGCAGCACAATATAAACAGATAAGTGTTTTCAAAAGATCACCTTGGCTCCAGGGCAAAGAATGAATTGGAAAGAACAAAAGTGACAACTAGAAGATAAGTTTAAAAGCTTACACAATAATCTAGGCATAAGTTGAAGGTACCATAAACTAAGGTGACAGTAATGGAGGTAGAGAGAAGGATATGGGCTCACAAATTATCCAAGAATTAAAATCAACAAGACTTAGTGATGGACATGATAAGAAGAATGATAAAGGAGGTATCAAGAATGACAGCCAGGTTTCTAGCTGAGAGATTAATAGAAAACAGTAAACACCATCCCATCCTTAGACTAACAATGGGGCAACTTCACCAAATCGAAAGTGTAAACAAATAATAACAATGATAATAACTGACATTTATTGAGTACTTGCTCAACATCTGCCATTCTGATAAGTACATTACATGTTTTATTTCATTTAAACCACATAACAAATATCATGAGAAATATCTTAAAATAATGTCCTCTTTATAGATGGGAACTGAAACACTGAGATTTTTTTTTCAAGGTCCACTAGCTAGTTCATGGTAGAGATGGGATTTGGACCAAGCAGTCCACTTCAAGAGCCCAGGCTCCTCACACTTACCCAGAGGAAGATGAGTGAGTGAGGAATCTATGACAGAGCAAAGTCAAGCTCATCTAGAGAAGATGCAGAATGCAAGCAAAGATCCTCACATCCTAGCAGGAAAATGGAAACTATAGAAATTTTGAAAGAAAGAGATGAACCTTGGAGCTAGATACTTTCCCTTGAGAAGCTTTGTGTTAAGATGAGAGACTTGAAATCCTCGTTTGTCTAAACTATGATACAGAGTCAGTTATGAGGTTTGCTTTGGTGACTGTGATGGTTAATTTTGTGCATCAACTTGACTGTGTTATGGGGTACCCAGACCTTTGGCTAAATGTAAATTGTTCTGTGTGTGTGTGTGTGTGTGTGTGTGTGTATTTCTAGATGTGATTAACATTTGAATCAGTAGACTAAGTAAAGAAGATTGCCTTCCTTAATGTGGATGAGCTTTATCCAATCAGCTGAAGGCCTGAATAGAACAAAAAGGCTGAGTATGAAGTAACTCGAACTGAGACATTGGTCTTATCTGGTCTTCAAACTTAGACTGAAGCATAGGCTCTTCTTGGATCTCCAGCTTGCTGGTTTTCAGACTATAACTTACACCATTGGTCTTCCTGGTTCTTATGCCTTTGGACTTGGACTCTCTATCTACTTCTCTCTCTCTCTTTTTCTCTCTCTCCCTCTTTATCTCTCCCTTCCTCTCTCTGTCTCTCTCTCTCTCTCTCTCTCTCTCTCTCGAATGCCTTATGACTCAAATGGGGCAAAAAAAAAAAATCCTGAGGCTTTTGCTCAAGTTTTTCATTCACTTATTCAAGCAAAAAAGTATTTTTTAAAGCATATTATGAGTCCAGGCACTGTTCTAGGCAATGCAGATTTGAATTAAAAAAAAAGGAAAATCCTTGCCCTCACGATGTATATATTCTTCTGGAAGAGGCAATAAAATACATTCAAAAAAATGTGAAAAGTAAACCATACATAATACAATAAATAATGTTGAAAGCTAAGGAGGAAAAAACAAAAGGAGTGATGTGAAATGGTGATGGGGAAATGTTGAAATTTGCTCAGAGGTCAAACAGCCATTGGGAAAGAGGCATTCCCTTTCATCTGGAGCCACAAGACTGCCATTTCTGCCTCCATGTGGTTGGAGTTTGACTGAAAATGAAGCCAACTCAGGGGAAAGCAGAACCAAGAGTCGCAGAGAAACAAAATCTTAATGACTTCATTGGAGCACCTAGACTCAGCTGTGCCTCAAGTTTTTTCTTTTCAGTTATATGAGGCAATAAATGCTCTTATTTTTTGTTTGAATTGGGTTTTCTGTCACTTGAAACCAAAAAAAGACCTGACTAATGCCAACACGTTCAAGTACATATAGAAACTTGAAGTACCTTACAATGTGTTTCTAAGTGGGGTTCCTGCTGTACTTGGATTATTGAATAGCTAGAACTCATTTCTAATTAGCAGCATACATTTACATGCAAACACCTAAAATTAAAAGACCTTAAAAACAGCATGTTCACTTAAATGTGTTTAAACAAGTTCCCTAAAGTGTGGTTTATACTATTAATTTAAGGAATCCTTTCTTAAAGATTGTTCCAAGGTTACTCTTATCCAGATCGAATGAGATTTTAGCAGATACATTTCTGCCACTGTAAATAGAATGGTTATACAGTGTTATTTTAGACTTTTTTGAAGTATTATTAGACCGAACAGAAAAAATACCTTATTTTTTGTTGGTGGTATTGGTTATATTTTAAAGGACACAGAGCCAGGGGTCAATCTTCATCTGCTCAAAAGGGAGGACCACTCATCAGCAACTGGCTGTCCTACCATGCTAGGGTTCCAAGTACACTAGGACCATGCTCACTGGTGTTAACTCAACTATGTCATTATGATCTGCCACAACACACCAGCTGACCAGAACCCCAACACTGTATTAAAGCTCATTTAAATTTAAGATTAGTAAAAGCAATAAATACATTTTTAATTTTCCTCATCCTCCTTTCTCCATTCCTCCCCTCTATTTAATCTTCCTTCCTTCCCAGTCCTAAATAAAAACCAACAAAACAAAGCCAAATAACAACCACAAAATGACAGTGGCTCTCCCCTTCAACCCCACATCCCTCTAGGGCACCCTTTTTACATATATAGCAGATTGTTGGGTGGGACTTCTGCTCCTCTAGAACCTACCAGGAGGACACATGCATGGAACCAGGAGATGATAAGCACCCCACATTATAGGGAAGCCACAGAGAGGGAGAAAACATCTCCTTGGGGATTATTAAAAGAAAGCTAATCTAACTCTGCCACTTTTGCCATTCCTGGAGCAGAGTCTACTCCATCGTTTATAAATGACCAAAAACAAGGAGATTCAAAGGAATCCTGAGATATGGGGATGAGCCATCAGCCTGGGTGAGCTAACCTTGGCCTTTCCTCCCTATAGAGCCGTTCCTTCCTCTAAAGCAAGGTGTGAAACTACTTCTCTCTTATTAAGCAAAGAAAGAGGGCTGCATAAGTATCAATCACAGAGTGACCTGTAAGAAGGGGAGACTGGCTTCTTTTCCCAGGTTGAATGTCTGCATATGCAGCCTATTTGCTCAGCTGCTCATGCCTATCTAAGCAGGGGAAACAATTAGAGAGAGAAAGAGCAGAGCAGAGAAAGGGGTAATAAGTGGAACATCTTTCATGTGGATTTGTAAGTTTCCTCTGGATAGTTGAATTGTAGGGAAGATAGCTTGGCTTGAACCAACTTTCTAGTACTCCACCAAGACCAACCCCCAAGGTGGACGCTAAGGCGACTGCAAACCCAAGTGGGGCTTCCACACTGGGAAACTGTGCAGTGGAAAGGCCTCCTACAAGACTCCAGTGATTTCATGCAGGCATCTTAGGAGGGAGACTCAACAGTCAGCAATTACTATTCAGAGAGGGAGCAACACCCAACAGAGGATATAGGTGCACAGTTAAGTACTAAGCTTGTTAAACTTCTTACCTTACCTCTTCCACCTGCCCCAATCCTGAGAATATGAAATAAGAAGGATTAGAGGAAGAGTGAGGGAGCAGACCCTACCATTCCAAGGGCCTCAAGTTGAAGCTTTGGGGGTGAGGAAGGGAACATTAAATAAACAGCAGACTTAACTTTTAAACTAGATTAATCAGGATTGGCATTTTCAATATCTGAAATCAACTGGAAAGCTATTGGTACCCAAGAAGTTGTTAAAGGACAAGAAAAAGGATCCCGATCAGAATACAGACAAAGACAGTGACTAAAGAAAAATAAAATCTATTCTGAGTCAGACTTCTGTCTGGAAGGCTTACATCGACCAAACATCCCTAAAAATGAGTCTCTTGCATTTGCTCAACCCTGTGGCAAATTTACACACCACATCAGCTCAAGTTTCCCATGAAATCACAGGTAATATTTTGTGGTGATAAATGCAAGGGGAAAGCAGAGAACCTCTTCAATATTGAGGAAATCCACAGTTCATGGGAAGAAAGAAGAAAATCCATAGCATATACTAGAAAATGAGATTTCCTAAGACCTTGGGAAAAAGCTTTTAAAATTGCAAGCAACACTGAGATTTAAAATTTGAGGTTCAATCACAGCAAAACTTTTCAATAATATATATATAAACTTCTTCTATTTGATGGGAACCTTACTAGTAACTTAATGAGGATTTTTGTTTGCCTGATCTCACACACTTGTTTTATTCAGCCTAAATGCAGCCTAAATAACCAACATTAACTTTACATATTGAGTTTATACAACAGTATTGTACTATATTTGAATATTTCTGTCTATGAGTTTCAGTCACCTTGAGATTTCAGGCTGAACCAGAAGTCAAAGCCTAAGGCTTTAGCTCAGAGAACACCAATGGTTTTTTCTTCCCTGCATCTCTTCTTTCTGGGTCTGGTTGCCATCCCCCCTTTTGGTGAACAGCTTCTCAAAATATACATGCACAAAAACACCCAAACATACACATGCATGCACTATAATACACACACACACACACACACACACCCCACACACCACCCTGGCCTCCCTGGTCAAGGCAGAGCTGCATCTCTTCACATGGCCTTGCATTCCTGGACTTGACGGTTGGTAAAGAAGTGAAAAGGTGACTTGAGCTTGGACAGTCACAGTGCACTTTCCCCCTGGGCACCATGTATAGTCCTTAGTCTGCTAGGTAACTCTGGCAAGACTTTGGGAGGCCTTCCCTGGTTATTTTTTGAAAAGAATACAGAGTTCCTCTCTTTGGTAGTAGAAAATCAAAGTCCACATGAACTCAGGAAGTCTCAATAACCATAGAGAAGAAGGCAATAAGGACTAGGAGAGAGTGAAGTCAATACATGCAGAGACAACCAGAGTAAGAGACTGAGGGGTGAGTCCTGCGGACATTCGGACCCCTGAAGGCAGTCACGTCTAAGGCCGTTGTCTTCTCTCCATCCTGCATTTTGATTACAAGAATTCATAAATCCTTGGTTCTAAGTTTGTTTCCAGTGGGCTTCTGTCCCCTAAAACCAAACAATTTCAGAGTAATAAAGCTACATATAAAAATGCCATGTCATAGCTCTGGTTTGTACCTAGCTAAAGGGAACAAGAGACAGAATAAAAGGGAGGAGTCTTGGTCTAGAAGAAATAAGTAAAGAATGGGGCAAGAGGAGACAGCATTAGAGACTATTAATCAGGTGACAAAAGAGCGGAGATTTAAAAATATCTTGGATATTTGAAACTGTTGGGTAAGAGTAACTGTTATGACATGAAAACAGGCTCTAGAAAGTTTCACCCTACATCAAAGAACAGACTTTATAGAAAATGTCCCAGAGCTAAATCAGTCTTGGGGAAACACGAATCATGCAGAGAGGGCCTGGACACCTCAAAAGGATCCATACACCACAGTTAAAAGAATGACCCAGTAGAGTTTTTTAATCACAATTTTCACAGTGGAACTCTTTCTTCTAACCAACTGTTACTCTGAACACAAATATATAACAGATAAAAGCAATAAATCAATACTTGAGCATTTTAAACCTTTATTATTTGATCTCCAATATTCATTGTTTAGGGAACCCCTAAATCCCCTCCAGGAAACATTTGGATTTTGTGGAGCACAAGGTGAAAACCACTGACCAGAAACACACTCCCACACATGTGCCTGTTCCATGCACTTTATACCATGCTGAAAGACAGCCTGATACTCTAGCAACTATGAAAATACTGTACATCACACAGTACTCATAGAAACCATGGAATTTACATGCAGATACTTGGTACTTTTAGAAGGAAAAGAAACTATATCTAAGCTTGCTTATTTAGACAACTGCTTTTCTTCTTTATTCCTACCAAATTCTCATGTTCCTTGCAATTGCACTCGTGCTTTCTTCAATCATGCCCCACATACTGCTTTTTCTCAGGAATTTCCATTTATATTTAATGCCTATATATTGTAATTTCTTGAAAAGGACAAAGACAGAAGTCCAGCCAAGGCCATGAGACTGTTTTTCTCCTAAGGAACTGTCAGCCAAATTTCTCAGGGAGGAACTGGAAATGAAGTGAGAGACATTGATAAATTTCCCTGCTGAACAATCAATAAAAGCTCCACCATCCTGCTCAGATTCCCACTGTGGAAGCAAGAGCCATAATTACACTGTCAAAAATTTAAGCTGCCCAGGCTGACAGCAACCCACTTGAAAAATGACAAGTGATTGGCACTCAGTTTGGAGTGGAGAACCTGGATTGGCAGACAGAGTGATGAAGGCAAAAGGCAAGAGTGAAATTTCCTTATTGACTATAGCTACCCAAACCCCAGACCGCCACTCAGGAGGAATCCTGAGACCCTTTAGTCATATTAGCGCATCAAAGTGAGCAGCTGACAGAAGTCACTAAACAATCTGAACTCCACCAGCAACTCAGAACCTGTCTCATCTACTCCCGAACAAACAGAAACAGAAAAGATGGTGCTGTGTGTGGGTGTGTATGTGCAGGTGTGAGTGTATAAGGGTGTGGGACTTTTCCTACATTCAAAGAAATACATGAAATATGCTTTCAACTCCATCTTGCCTTGTGACAGCTGAACACCAACGCCTGTTTGCTTAGCGATTTTAATCTAAGATAAAAATCAGCTGGAGCCGAAGGGTTTCAAAGGGCAATAATAAAGAATGAGATGGAGGGAGAAGGTGGGAAAGTGATCGGACTGACATGCAGACCATTTGTGTGATTCTACACGACCTGAGCTGGCGTTAAATTAGAATCCATTCAGCATTGCTGCTGAATATTAGGAACCAAATGTCTGCCAAGGGCCTCGTTTGCTGGGCAGTGCCCTGCTTTGGACTATACTGGGACCCATGCAAATAGTTTCTAAGAAAGCCTTTATTGTAACCACGCCCGGGAATGGTGGTTATCCATGACTGGGAAGCAGCTGCACCAAGAGAGATTAAAATCTAAAGGTGTTGACAGGGAGGTGGGAAGAGAACAGAAGATGCCTGGGAATGTGGGTACCGCATGATATCCCAGGTTAAAACCCTTCTGTTACTTTGATGAAAAGAAATAGATAATAAAATTAATATGGAGAAGAATCTCTAGGTAGATTTTGAAACTGAAGCCCCCACCACCGCCATGCCCCATATTTTCTCATACCTAAAATAAAATACAAGATAATCAGTGATGGGTACTCAGTGCTTTTGGAAAGGGGAAAGGATTTTATCAGAATAACAATAACTAACACTGTGTTTTGTGTGCCCAACACTCTGGAGCACTTCATGAGCAGTAAGTTTATGAAGTGGGAACTGTGTTTTTTGGATTTTTTAGAGATCTGTTGAAGGTCATAGCTGATCTGTGGCAGAACGGGGCCCATTTCTGATTCCAATTCGATTAACCACTAGAATAGTGTTTCTCCGAGTGTAGTCAATGGGCCACCTGAGTCACATCACATGTACATTTCCAAGCCCAGAAATCTAGATTTACAAAAACCTCCCCAAAAGGGTCTTCTGTGCACCAAAGTCGGTGAATCTCCTCATTATGTTATCCTGGGAAGCCGAGTGAATGCTGGGTCTTTAGGGACTTCCTGGGTGCAAAGCAGTGAATCAAGTTGCTCACTATTTTGCATACTCGACGGTGAAAGAAAACTAACTTTTTCCTAAAGCCCCAGGGTCACTAGATCCTCCTCTGGCCCTGGCAAAAGGCCAGTGAAATTATGTAATGATTTTAGCCATGATATACCACCATGCTGGAGGGGAAAAATCTGTCTGAGACCTCAGGTGGTGAGGGAGAAGTGACAGGAGAGGATAGATGAGCTGCACATGGGGCTGCAATTCTCTGACAGATACATCAGGAAAGGAATCCCTGTCACCCAAATGGCTGAGCTCTTTTCTACATAATATTTCTTATGCTGCAGCATCACATCAGAGAGGAAACAGCTTGATCTTTGCCCGTGTTCAATGGGCAAACTCTGTGATTCAGGTGATCCTAGTCAATTATCTGTCCTAAACGCTTTGGGGAATGTTTAACCAGTTTAGAAAATGGCCTAATCTGAGAATATGGGAAAAGGGGGAGGGAGAGAGAGCAGGGAGAAGGAGAATAAAGGAGTGGGAGGGAGGAAAGGGGGGAGAGAGAGAGAGGAGGGAGAAAGAGAATAAAGAAGAAAGAGGGAGGAGAGAAAGGGAGGAGGGGGGAGAGAGAGAGGAGGGAGAAGAAGAAAGGACAGGGAAGGAGGAGAAAGAGGAAGGAGGAGATGGAAATGAGGAAAGCAGAGGGAGAGGAGGTCTCATTCTCAATATCCAGTAACATCAGATGGCTGGAGTAGCAGCATTTTTTCTGAACTTACAGAATTTTTGAAACATATTAGAGGCATCTACTTTGCTTCAATTGCCCCATATTGACTGTAAGCAATGAGACTAGGGATTTTCTTGACATTTGCTTAATCACAAAGGCTTACATACACAGGGTACATTTAAAATACAGGCACAAAAGGTATATTTATGAGTTCTTTCACTGATTCTTCACACTAGAGCATGAGAATTAGATGAGCTTGGAATGAAAGAAGCAGAATAAAAGAATTAGGAGAGTTTTCATTTTTCCTCATTTGAATTCCTATTTTCAGTAAGAGTTGTGCTATCTGCATCATACGGGACAGTGGCTCTCAACTCTGAGGATTCCTCCTAAGCCTGGGGTCCTCTGGATGATCTATGGGCTGGCTGAACCATAAATATACACTAATTTATTCCCCAGATGTGTTTTTTTACTGGTAAAAAGCAGCACGTTGCGTTGGTGGCTTAAGAGGCCATTGAGCTAGAGCAAACATTTGAAAACCATGGCTGACGTGGGAATAGATCCTGGGCTACAAAATCAGTGTAGTTGTTTGCTGATGAAGATAGGAGGAAAAAAGGTCTCCTTGGAAGTTGATCACAGAATCAATATAGTAAGCATTTTGAATTTCTGTCCAATGAGTTATGGGGTATTTTTAACCTCACAAAATTTGATCCCCAGTGTCTAGCACACTGGGTAGCCCACAGTCAACACTTAATAAATGCTCGAGGAAAAGATCTTGCTTCCTCTCATAGTAAGCCAAAAGAGGCACAAGCATGCTTTTTTGATAAATAATGATTGGGGCCTGTGGTCGGTATGAGACAGAGTCTGGACAGAGAAAAATGGCAGATTCCTCAGCACAGCTCCATGCCCTCATCTAGAGCAATTATCCCATGACAAGTGGATTATTTTGTGTTGCCAATATAGAAATATCAACGTAAATTACATTATGTTTTCTGGAGATTGAGTCACCTTCTGGAGCCCATATTTTTGATCTGCCTTTGGCTCATGCTATGCAACCAAAAGCATATAAATACCCACTGAAATATGCTTACTCATTATTTTATACTGATATTTTACAGTTGATACTAAGGATTATCCTGGCACACTTGGTAATTTTCTGACTCTCAAGGGGAAAAAAAAAAATGTCCATTTTGCAAAATGGAATGAGATGACCAGAAAGCAAATAAAGTTGGAGCGGAAACACACTGTAGCCTAATCTCTTTTGTCCTAGGAATCCTTAAACGCCCCACCTATCTGTAAGAGGATTCTAAGTAGAAGTGTAATTAAACACTGCTCATGGGTTAGGTGGTTGGGGGAAACAGGAAGAGGTTCAACAACCAAATGAGGTTGTCTGTATTTGATTTGGGATACCAGGCTTCTGCATGTTAAGAGACATCTGTACATGCTACGTAATTGTATCGGTCAGTTTTCACTAGGCTACGCTGCATTTACAAATGCAAATCTCAGTGACTTAAGACAAAGGCTCATCTTCTCACTCACATACATGAAAGCAGTAGGTCATCTGCAGCACTGCCTCATGTCGTCTTCATTCAGGTTCTAAACAGAAGGAACTGCCCCTATCTGGGACGGGCTATTCTCAAGTGGCAGGAAGAAAATGCAATGGCTAAAGCATAACAGGTCTTAAAACCTTCACTTGGCCATGCGGTCCCCCATTTCTGCTTACCTTCCACTGACCAAAGCAAGTACAAGGCTAAGTCTGCTCTTGCAAAGGGTCCAGGAAGTATAGTCCACCCACAAGGAGGCACTGAAAGTCACCTAACAGTGGGTGGAAGTATACACAATCCTCTTACAGAAAGGGGAGCAAATAATTGGGAACTGTAGTGTACTCTGCCACAGGAATCATCACAGTTTTACTTGTTCTTTAAGCAAATAGTGCCTTGTTCTAACTGACCTGGTTGGCTGAGCAACTATAGTCAAGGACTTTTAAACAGTTTTATCAGTTTCCACTGCTAGACACAGCTCTCCTTCATTTCCTCTGATCAACTGCCTCACTCACCGTGCAGAGAAAGAGTTCCATTCCTCACAGCCAGGAACTTGACTCCATAGGGAAAGAAGGGAGTTGAGTGGGAACTCCCATAGAGTGTGATCTGAGCTCTGCCTTGGAAGGGCTTGTCTTCAGATCCAATCCGGAGCTCTCCACCATCAGAAACAAGGATGGCGTGCGCCCTGAGCTCGATGGGTCCTGGGGCCATGAAAATCAGCTTGCCCCCTAATAGACAAAGGGAAAATTGTCAGTCCCTGGGAGGATAAGGCTTACCGTTTTGTCAGTTTCAATGCCTGATGAAATCCCCTTCATTTAAATAATTCTGCTGGAATGTAAACTTATTTTATCATGCTCTCTCTTGTAGAAGCACAATAGGGTAGACCAGACATCCAGGAGTGGAAGCACTATGATTTAGCCAGTTTAGGTTAGCTATTACTATTCTCTGCTGCTTCATTTATTACATTTTCATGACTATAATCTAAATGTCCAGCAATTTAGGAATGGTCAAATAATGTAGGAGAAGATCACTAACTTTACCATTTAACGATAGATAAAATTAAGTACAAAAAAAAAAAACCTGGGACATAAACACATAAACAAGAAATAGGGCTAGAAGAAGATGTGCCAAAATTGTAAGAATTATAGTAAAAGGAAATGTAACTAGGGCTAACATTGTGGCATTTGTAGCATTTTAGTTGACCAGCATCCATTATACTTTATTTTGTTAACATACCCTAATTTCCTTGAGGTATTGCTCTGCCCCATTGACTAGAGCTGAGTGGAACTGTCAAGCAAGACATCTTATCCTACTATGGCCAGAGTCACATACTCGGGCTTTAAGAGAAATATGGAGCAAAAGGGAAGAGAGAGAGGAAATGTTGAGATCTCAGTTCCTGGGGTGGCATTCTAAGGAGCCTGGGAAGAACACCTGCTTCTGAGACACCCACCTGCCCACCTCCCTACCTGCCCCACCACCCACCGCTTGCATCAAATGTTTTGATTCCTATGTATTTCTGTCCCTGATTTTTCAGACTGTTTTCCACTGATTAGTAGGTTACCCAATATCTTCCCAATAAATTCCACTTTTAAAAGAACAGCTGAGTTCTCTTATTGGCAACCAGATAACCTTAACTAATACATATACTGTTTTGCTCTGATGTCCAAATTTTCAGTAACATAAGAATATTAGTTTATAATAGAATTATTTTGTATTATGAGATTAAATAATTTAAAAATTAAAAAGATGTTTTCATTTTTATAATATCTTTCTTCAAAAAGGTTTAGAATATTTACATTTTACATAGAATTTTCTCAATAATGTCAAAATAATTAAAGCATCCCATATAAATAAACACTTTAACCTCAATAAGCTATTTAGTCCACCTTCCTCCTGCAAGTGGTTTACAAAAACACCAGACTAGACTCTTCCATCCTGTAACAAAGTAGTCAGAGTTGTGTCTTTATATCAGACACACCAGAGGTCCTCTTTTCTAAATCCAACAATAATTTCCCATCTCACTCAGAATAGAAGTCAGAGTCCTTACATGGGCTACAAAAGGTCCCTCATGATTTGTTACCTAACCTCCAATACCTCTCTAATATCATTTTCTAACGCTTACCTGTTCACACATATGCTCCAAACATATTGGCCTGCCTGTTAGGTCTCAAACAGGCCTCAGGGCCTGCGCATAAGCTCTTCCCTCTGGAACATTCTTCTGACATTCCCGTGAATATCATGAATAAGAATTATCAGAAATATCAGAAATACCTGGAATGTTATCGGAATTATCAGAATGTTCTGTTATTTCCATGGCTCACTCTCCCTTGTTACTATTCAAATGTTAACTTCCCACTGAGGCCTTCCCTCTCTAGTCTATATAAAATAGCACACCCTAGCTCCTTGCCTAAATGTCTTTTTCTTCGTAATACTTGATATCAGGCATATTATATATTTACAGTTTTATTTTCTGCCCTCTCCCCACCAGAGTGCATGCTTCCTGAGGGAAATTATCTGTTTTGTTCACTTCTAAATTCTTGGTGTCTAGAAAAGTTGCTGGTAGGTAGTTGGCACTCAATACACAATTAATTGTTGAGTGAATGAATGAATGGACATATCTTTTTGGAGATTCTGATTTAAATGCCTCTATTTCGTTATGTACAAACACACACACACACACACACACTCCTATTTTCTCAGAAAGGATGTTGTTCTTATGCTTAATCTATAAGCCCACATAGTGTCTCAATGAGCAAAGGGGGGCAAAGGATGTAGAGAGAGCAAAGTATCAGAAATGTCTCAAAAGGCAGATTCTACTATAAGAAGAAGAGTTATGGTGAGAGGCAGTAGAGGGCAAAGACTCTTCATCTGCTAATGTAGTCATAAATCCAGAGTACCAAGTTATTGAGTTGAGTTTTTGTTGCTTTCTAGAAATCACAGCTGGAAGTAGTTAAACATCCACTGGAGAAATGAGAGGGAGAAAAGAAAAAGGCAAAAATGACTTTAGTCATTACCATGTAAACCAAAAATAAAATTTTAAGCCCCCTAAACCAACTGAATTGACCCCTCCTCTTAGGCAAGGGCATTCCAAAGTTAAACTGTAAAACTAGTTCAGGCCATGATGGGGAGTGTCAGAGATGCGTCATTATACCCTCCACCTTTTGGAATACAGACATAAGTAACCAGCATTAACATTAAAACAGAGACATTAAGACTGACAAAACAGACTCTAACAATAAGACACCAAATTCCAACCTGACTCTAGTGCAGCAACACATGACAGATAGCCAGCCCTGAAAGAAATTGAAGTATTTTACCCCAAAATATATTAAATGGCCCTGCAAAGCTGTCTCTTGTGGGGAAAATCTACATTCTGTAGAAAATTCCCTTCCTTTTCTGGATCTTTACCCTGATCTAGGAGAGTGCTAAGAGTCTGTAACCTTTTTAGGTCTGCTAAGAAACATCTTTTCTCTCTGAAGCCTGCTACCTGGAGGCTTCATCTGCATAATAAGAACCTTGGCCTCCACAACCACTTATCTTAACCCAGACACTCCCTTCTGTGGATTCTAGGTCTTTAGATAAGTTAATAAGTTAACCCTTTCAACCAATTGCCAATCAGAAAATCTTTGAATCTATCTATGACCTGGAAGCCCCTGTACCTACTTGTCTAATCTTTCCAGACCAAACCAATGTACATCTTATATGTATTGATTGATGTCTTATGTATCCCTAAAACATATAAAACCAAGTTGTAGCCTGACCACCTTGGGCACATGTACTTAGGACCTCTTGAGACTGTGCCCCAGGCCATGGTCATTCAAATTTGGCTCAGAATTAATCTCTTCAAATATTTTACAGAGTTTGACTCTTTTCATTGACAATTGTTTACCTCCATCTTAGCGCAGAGATAGTGATCAATAAATGTTTGACTAACAGTCAAATATGGAGGCTACTTCTTCCCTAACTTCTCTTCAGCTTTCCTCAGCTCTCTTCCTCAAGCCTTCTTTTCTTCAATTCTATGCCATCAATACCAGTCACAGGATGTATACTTGGACCAGAACCCTTCAAGGGCCTTTTCTTTCAGCCACAATTTAGAACAACACACCCCGCCTAGGTATCCAGTTTCTCCATCTGGAAAATGGGCATGGTAAGAATTTCACCCTCAGAAGATTAAGGTGAGATTTATTGAAATAATTCTTATAGATCCCTGGTCTGAAGTCTGACATCTATTCAATGCAATGGTCTCTGTGGCTATCATCACACTCACCATCTTCACTTCCTCCATTATAGATATGAAACCATCCTTGTAAAGATTCTGACAATGAGAAAAATCTAACCTGGCTTACTCCATCTTGCTCCTAGCCTCACAGGCTGGCTGGCTTCGCTCATTCCTAGGTGTAGGCCAAACTAACTATGGGAGGAATTTAGTTTATAGTCTAACCTTAAACAAGGATGATAATAAACCTTCCCAAAATTAAACTACCTTTGTAAAACTAATGAAAGTCCACAAGGCTAGGATTATAAGAGGGGCCAAAATTCTGCTAAGATGTTTAGCATATTTAAATGATTACCAGCCATTGTTCGAGAGGTCACAAGATTTGCAACTTTTCCAATTATTGCAACAGATAACATCGCTATTGTAGAAACTAAGATTGGTCTTTTGAGATTTTTTTTTAGACTTTTGTATTTCTGACCACCAGCTGACTTCACTCAGATTCATGACCCAAGCCTCAACCAGTCCTGTGGCCCCTACCTAAAGACAGACTCAGTACACAAGGACTGTTTTCCATACCCCTATGATGTCATCCCCAACAAATCAATAGTCCCCATACCCTAGTCCCCTGCCCAACAAACTATCCTTGAAAACCCATAACCGCTGAGCCTCCAGGGAGACTGATTTGGGTAATAACTCCATCCCCCAAACTGTGTGGACAGCCTTGCATCAATTGAATGCTTTCTTTACTGCAATGCCATGGTCTTGCCAAATTGATTTTGTCTGTGCAACTGGCAGGAAGAACTCACCAGGTGATTAGATCTACAACCTGCTCAATTTCTATAAGTACCCTACCTCTTGAGCACTGCTAGACCATCTGCATCCAACATCTCTCTGTTACTGGTCCTTTTGAAATATTTTGTCATATATAATATTTCATACTCTAAGGTAAAGCAGCAAGGTCAGTCTACAGGCTCCATGCCAGAGCAGTACCATACTGCTTACCAGACTTCCAAAAGATTCCCCAACAATTTTGACTCTTTTCCTTTCATTGTAATTGTTTGGGTGAAGGAGAAAGGACAAGATGGAGGAAGGTGAACAAGAAGGCATAATCCATGTTGCTTCCAGGTTCTTCCTCATGAACATTCCCATGCGTGGGAAAATGCAGCCCGCCCCAGGAAGATGCAGATCAACCAAGCATGCGCCAGATGATGTCAATCCGAAGAGATCGAAACTTACCCAGCCACGCCTATGGAGACACCCCTATCACACCCTTATCCCATCCACTGCCCTCCCCCTTCCAGTACCAATGCATAAAAGTCTGCCACTGGCAGGAGCCAGCGTGACTTCTTCCGCCCCCGCATTTGTGGACCGGAGAACATCACCCGAGAGCGCCGGCGCGACTTCCCTGGCCCCCCACACCTGAGGACCAGAGAACCTCGCCCAAGAGTATATGCATATTTGCAATAAAAGACTGCCACTTTCTTATGTACTTTGGCCTCATGTTTAATTACTTAGATCTCCTAAATTAAATTAAATTAAATTAAAACAGTCATTACATAGAAATGCAGTAATAATCATGGATCCCACCGTGAACAAGAGGGAAGAAATGTGACCTGTGCTACAGATCAAATTTTATGTTAACTAAAATTTTTCCCTCACAGCCACATGTCATTAATGTCCTAAACAATTACATTCAACTGGTAGAACATGGATTTGCATGACAGGACTCCCACATTGTAAATAGTCAGGAAATCTAAACTGACCTTGATGAGCAAGTGGTGAAGGCAGGGAACAAAATCAAGGTTCCTGTTCTGAGTCTGCTATTGACCTCTGAATGAGCCTCAGTAAGTCCCATACAATTGCTGGGCCTCAGATTACTCAGGTCCCAAATCTCTCCTACTCAGTGCCTATCAATCGTCTGTGGTTTCATCCACAAAGTGGAAGGCAGAATCATAGGTTCCTTTCAACTCTAGAACACTTGACGTCTACATCTTTATGAATGCAGTCAGATGTGCATGGGACACTAATGGAGGCACAAGGCTCATGTTTTCCTGACCCTGTTTGTGCTGCAGTAATCACTAAATTTTCTCTTGAGCAAAATATGAGATGCACAGTCAGGAATTAGAATAAGACTACAGGGAAAACAAGGAAGCTAAAATTTATTCAGCACCTACCATGTGCCAAAATCTGTAAATATATTGTCTGAAATGACCTTCAAAACCAGTCTGTGAGATCAAGATCACATTCTTTATTTCACAGAGCAGAATGTGGCTAAGAGGTATTCATACCTTTCCAGCCCAGAATAGACAGAACCAAGCATTAGAACCCAGGACCACCCAACCAAAAGGCTCAGATCCTATCCATTTCCACAAACCTTCCCCAGTAGCTCTCAATTAATTAGGGTTGTTCTCATAGTTACATTTAAGGAAAAACATGTGTGAACCTAAGAAAGTTTGCTTATGGCTTGTTTATACATGATTTATTTTAATTTTGTTAATGAAGATATACCTCATCTTATTCCAAAAAGGATTTGAAACAGATTACAAGGATTAGTGGGTAAATATATAAACCTGGTCTTTGTCCCTTTTACCATGAAGCAAAATATTAAATACACTGTAACAAACTGGTAGAAATTTTGAAACATCATTTACTGACAGGAACTAATAATGATGCTAATGAAGGGAGAAAAACTCATCCCAAAGAAAATGAATTATTTGTGTTGTCAGGAGTGTTATAAACAGGACTAATTAATTAATATGAACATCGTTAACTTCTGCTAAAAAGCATCCCCACCCCACTTTCTTAGTGGCAAATATAAGAAAATCTAGGTACATTTAGAAGAAAGTTTGATGAGGAATTCAGGTGGTTTTGCCTGAAATAATTAGATAAACAAATGAAACTTTCTTTGTGTGAAAGAAGATAAAGTTTATACTTAATCTATCTCTGTGCCAAGGCACCAAGACTTTCATCCTCACACTTTATTAGTTTAAAATAAATATACAGTGGGCTGCTTTAAAGGATAGTCACTTGAGTATGGGAGGGCTGTGGGAGGACTTTATTCTATACTTTATAGAGCTTGACCCCATTTCTAAATGCTGAAATAAAGAGCAGGGCTGAAATCAGCCTTTGGCTGTAACCCTTAAATTGCTTGTTATGACTTTCATGAAAGCTGACTATGTCCCACAAGTAACCTTGGGTAATTTTATAAAAATCAATCAACCATCATTATTGCTACTTCCCTCTAAAATAAATAAATGAACACAACTTTTTATATGTAATCACCTCTTTCCATTAAACATCTCTTTTGTTTCTTTTAAAGGGAAGTAAAAGAGACTTTTAGCAGCTAGCTAATGTTTGCAAAGTACATCAAAATCTGCTTTTGGCTAACCCAACAATTAGTCATCCTCTATAATAACCACAAAATAATTTGGTTTCTTTTTTAAGAAAACAAATACACAATTCTATTTTCCCCCTTACAGAAAAAAATTAAAGTATAAATATTTTACCATACAATACTAGTCTCCAAAAGAGTGGCTATACCTACTATCTTCAACTCTTTTTCATGACTGTCTTTTGAACCCTCTCTGGTCAGGCCTTTACCTGATGAACCTGCAAAACTGCTCCTGTTAAGGCCACGGATGGCAACCACATTGGTGAATCTAAGGCTCAGTGCTCAGTCCTCCTGAGTGACCAGCTGCTTTTGACACACTTGGTCACCCCTTTCCTAAAACTCCCTCTCCTCATTTGCCCAGCCTCTTTGTTTTTCTTTCTTTCATTTTCTCGTCTCTATTTTAAAAATCCAATGTTTCTATCCTTCTATCAGATTTTCATCATGTGCTATATTCTATACATTGTATTGAATCTCTAAAGAAAACCTCATAAAATGCAAAAGTGCTAGTAACTCATAAAAGAAGAATAAATTCTTGTATTTAGAACTTTTGTCTTTCCTTCACCTGATATCTATTTTCATGTCTTCATTTTTAGCAAATCCTAAGAAAGCTCCCTATTGACTCAATGACAGTGAGCACATGGGACTTTTCTAATTAAGTAGGTTAGGTATAAACCCACCTGGTTTTCCTCTACTTCTTAGGCATCCCCTTCTCAGCCTCTCCTGCCTGATTCCTCCTGATCATCCCAACCACTGCCACTTGGTGGGCCCCAAGTCTCAGCCCTCTAAACTCTTTTCTTCTCAGTCTCTGTAGACCATGCCAGTTGCCCCATCTTGTCTTAAGGTTTTAAACACCATCGCATGCTCATTGTCAATGACTCCCAAATTTATATCTCTAAGCCTGTGCCCTCAGCTCAAGATTCACATACCCAACTGCCTACTCAACATCTCTACTTGGATGTCTCATAGTTTCTCAACTATGAGTATCCATGAACTCCTTTCCTTGTCTTGCCCCACAGATCTTCCCTCAGTCCTTCCCATTCCATGAATGGTAACTTCATCCTTGCAACTGCTAAGTCTGAAAACCATAGAGTTAACTTTCACTGTCTCTCACTCCATAATCAATACTTCAGGAAATTTTATGCATTCCACCTTCAAAACGTCCCCTATAACCCAACCACTTACCACCTCCACATCTACTTCTGGGGTCGAAGTCACTCTCATCTCACCCATGGATTATTGTAACAGCATCTTAACTTAGCTCCCTGTTTCTGCCCTTATCCTCTACCTCAGGATCAATTCTCAAAACAGCACCCAGTGCTGCCATTGCTTCTTTTCATGTAAACCATATCATGTTTCCTCTCTGCCAAAAATCTTCAATGACTCCTATCATACTTGGAGTCAAAGCCTATCAAACCCTATAGGACTGGTTCTCTCTGGCCCGATCTGCCTCTGTTCTCCCCTTTGTTCCAATATTCCTTTTTGCTCCCTTGCCTCACAACCTTTGCTCTTGCTGTGTGCCAATATCCCCAACCAACACCTCCAATGTGTATTCCCTATCCACCTCTCCTGCTGCATTTTTCTCCATAGTACTACGCAAATTTAACAAAAACTATAATTTGCTTATTTTGTTTATTGACCATTTTCCTTCTAGAAGTAAACACCGTGAGAGCAAGATTGTGGCCTGTTTTGTTCACAGCCATAGTCCCTGTGCCTGGAACAGTGCTGGCACATGGGAAATGCGGTAAGTGATCACTCAATACTTGTTGAATAACGAGGAGTTGAAATTATCAAAGTAAATGAGGTCTCCCAGGGAGGACATGTAGCGTAAGAACAGAAGAAAGATAAGGTGGGTAAAGGTAGGGAAAAAACTGTCAACCATCAACATTTAAAGGCTAGGATAAGAAAAGTAGCAAGATTTGTGAGAGTGGATCAAAGAATTAGGTGAATTAGAAGGATCAGAAGGTTGTAGAGACACAGACTCAGGGAAGAGCCTTAAGAACTGTTAATGAGGCAGATGAGTGTGTCAAAACCTTAATGCTATTTTTAGGAAGATCAGGAGAGAAAGGGTGCACAGCCAGCATGTACTAGGTTCGGATGTGAATGTCAGGTGATAAAATAAACCCAGGGAGAGTGATTCTATTTTTAAACAGAGGAAAAATGAGAGGTAAATGGAGGCAAGACCAGGGAAGGATCTGAGAACCCCAATTCATTAGATTAATCTGTATCACCAAGTTAGATAATTCATTTACTTAAAGCTTGAACTATCTAAATTTTTAGATGTAAACTATCTGTATCACCAAGTTAGATAATTCATTTACTTAAAGCTTGAACTATCTAAATTTTTAGATGTAAACTATCTAATTTACTTGCCTGCATTGATTAACCCCCAATTCACCATTTTTTTCTTAAAAAAAAATTAGCAGCCTATATCTTCTTACCTTTCAATTATTAAATAGTCAAATGGATAGTTGAGGAAGCCTGTGGAATTCCCTTTCCCTGGAGAATTATAGACAATCATCAATTCAAGATGGACAAATCCTGCTCTGCCTGGGTAAGGAGAGCTGACTGAGTGATCTGGGCTGAGTTGGGGTATATCCCTGTACCTTACTGCAGTGTGCTGCTCTGGAAGCAGGAGCTGGGAGAAGGTGAGAAAGAGGAGGAAAGAGGAGCATTTAGAGAAGGCATCCACAGCTCAAAGAAACCTGCATTGTGACAGGGATGCACACAGCTTCCTTTGTTGGCAAGATCCGGATTAGACTTGTGCCTGATCCACTGGAGCAGAGCCTGGGAAGCCTTCGAGGTGGGCTTGTCCCCGGCCAGAGAGGCGGAAAATCAATTTGGCTGGCAAACGAGAGCCCCCAAGAGCTTAGTCCACGCTCCATAATCCTATCCACAAGCAGCTCAGGAAATAGATGCCTGAGCCCTCACATATTCATGGGGGATGTGAGGCATAAATCAGGCTTTAAGGATTGGGGGCAAAGGGAATGGACTCTCCGGCTGGCTACTAATTAATCAAGCACAGAATACCTAAACCTAGCAACCTGGGATGGAGCCACACACACAGAGAAGCAGAGGCTGCTGCTGCTGCTGCTGTTTTTCCCATTTTTGAAAATTTCAATTAAAATAGATATCAGAAGAAATTTTCCCCTTTAGCTGATACTGCTTATGCATCCCCCTGTTCTTCCTTTAATTAAAAAACATGCTTGTTGCAATACTTGCCAGAATCACTTTAACGGTATTTTAATTGTAATGTCTCTGCCTGATTAAAAAAAGAAAATATGAACTAGAAAATGTTTGCAAAAATGTTCACAGGATACAGGAAAAGAATCAGACACCTCCCCAGAATGGATGCCACATACTAATTCCTTAATTAGCCTGGTACTGCAGTCAAATGGGCAATATAGAGAAATAAATATATATATATATATGAAATGAAATCACTGACTCAGAGCCACGAACAATAGCAGTTGGGAGAAACCATTTTCACCAACTCGGATTTCCCTGGCAGGGTAGAGACCCGTGCATCCAACTAAAAATGCTATGCTCAAGATAAGCCCATTCAATGTGGCCAGCCAAGTTTCCACTGTTCTTTACTAAAGGTCTCATAGCCTGTGGGAAATGAGTAGTTGGTCCAGGCTAATTGGCTTCTAGTCCTGACAATTCTATAGGGTTCCTTGTATTGTTTTAGGCTGGTAGTTCTCAAACGTGAACATGCGTCAGAATCACTAGCATGTCTTAAAACAAAGACTAGTGGGCTTCATTCCCAGAATAGGTTTACTGTAGAGAGTCCAAATTTGTAGTTGGTATAAGTTACCAGGTGATGCCAATGCTGCCGATTGGGGGCCACACTTTGAGAATCATTACTCTCGGTAAATTAAGTGGTTGTTCTAGGTGTCCATAGGCTGGTGATGTCTGCTATCATCTAAAATAGGCTGAGAAAATACAAGCCTGGAATTAAAGAATAATTCCCTTAGTCACTCAACCAACATTTACCACTAGTTTCCAGCCCCTCTGCTAAGTACTGAAATAAAAATGTGAAATAGAGTCTCCAGTTCCTGAAGATCACAGTGAAGTTGAATTGCTCCTTCAGGTAAATGGAAATGTGCTGGTTTTAGTGAATTGTCCCACTTTCAAGAGGACCATAAGATAATATAAAGACTATGACTCAGCTCTTCACTTTTTCTACAAAATATGAAACTCATTAAAGTAACCTTATAACTGTATTAATTCTGTACTAATTATAAAGTGTAAACAAATCTGTGGAAGACAAACTATACAGAAATATTAAAAGGAACTCAAACACTAAGATATAAGTAAATGCCTTTGTTATTATAGCTACCATTATCAATTACTACCTAACTAAACTTTGATTTCCTTTCTACCTCCAGAAAACCATTACTTTTTTTTTTTTTTTTTTTTTTTTTTTT